>NC_135573.1:145342500-146022686 GCF_965152235.1 Eretmochelys imbricata | reverse complement strand
GATGAGGCTCTTTTAACTTTTAAACAAGTAACAAAATCATTCAAAGCACAGGACTTGGTGGCAATGGGGGACTTCAACTACTCAGACATCTGTTGGGAAAATAACACAGCAGGGAACAGATTATCCAACAAGTTCTTGGAATGTATTGAAGGCAATTTTTTTGTTTCAGAAGGTGGAGAAAGCTACTAGGGGAGAGGCTGTTCTTGATTTGATTTTCACAAAAAGAGAGGAACTGGTTGAGAACTTGAAAGTGGAAGGTAGCTTGGGTGAAAGTGATCATGAAATGATAAGAGTTCATGATCCTAAGAAATGGTAGGGGGAAAACAGCAAAATAAAGACAGTGGATTTCAAGAAGGCAGACTTTAGCAAACTCAGGGAGTTGTTAGGTAAGATTCCCATGGGAAGCAAGTCTAAGGGGAAAAACAATTGAAGATGGGAGTTTTTCAGAGACATTATTAAGGGCACAAGAGCTAACTATCCCACTCTGTATGAAAGATACGAAGTATGGCAAGAGACAACCCTAGCTTTACCAGGAGATTTTCAATGATCTAAAAAGAAAAAAAGAGTCCTACAAAAAGTATAAACTAGGTCAAATTACAAAGGATGAATATAAACAAATAACACAAGTATGGAGGGACAAAATTAGAAAGAACAAGGCACAAAATGAAATCAAACTAGCTAGAGACATAAAGGGTAACAAGAAAACATTCTACAAATACATTAGAAGCAAGTGGAAGACCAAGGGCAGGGTAGGCCCGTTACTCAATATGTGTGTGTGGGGAAATATTAACAAAAAACGTGGAAATAGGAGAGGTGCTTAATGACTACTTTGTTTTGGTTTTCACCAAGAAGGTTGGTGGTGATTGGACGTCTAACATGGTGAATACTTGTGAAAATGAGGTAGGATCAGAGACTAAAATAGGAAAAGAACAAGTTAAAAATTACTTCAACAAGTTAGATGTCTTCAAGTCACCAGGACTGAAACGCATCCTACAATAATCAAGGAGCTGACTGAGGCGATATCTGAGCCATTAGCGATTATCTTTAAAAAGCATGGATAATGAGAGATATTCCAGAAGATTGGGAAAAGGGCAAATATAGTGCCAATCTATAAAAAGGGAAATAAGGACAACCCAGGGACTTACAGACCAGTCAGCTTAACTTCTGTACCCGGAAAGATATTGGAACAAATAACTAAGCAATCAATTTGCAAACATCTAGAAGATAATAAGGTGATAAGTAACGACAGCATGGATTTGTCAAGAACAAATTATGTCAAACCAACCTGATAGCTTTCTTTGACAAGGTAACAAGCCTTGTGGATCGGGGATAAAAAGTAGATGTGGTATATGTTGACTTTAATAAAGCTTTTGATACTGTCTCACATGACCTTCTCATAAACAAATTAGGGAAATGCAACCTAGATGGCATTACTATAAGATGTGTGTAAAACTGGCTGGAAAACCATTCCCAGAGAGTAGTTATCAGTAATTCATAGGCTCACAGGAAGAGCATAACGAGTGGGGTCCCACAGGGATCAGTTGTGGGTCTGTTTCTGTTCAATATCTTCGTCAATGATTGAGATAATGGCATAGAGAGAACACTTATAAATTTTACCAACAATACCAAACTGGGAGGGGTTGCAAATGCTTTGGAGGATAGGATTAAAAATTTTAAATGATCTGGACAAACTGGAGAAATGGTCTGAAATAAGTAGGATGAAATTGAATAAGGACAAATGCAAAGTACTCCACTTAGGAAGGAACAATCAGTTGAACACATACAAAATGGGAAATGACTGCTTAGGAAGGAGTACTGTGGAAAGGGATCTGGGGGTTTTAGTGGACCACAAGCTAAACATGCGTCAACAGTGTAACACTGTTGCAAAATAAAAAAAGTCAACATCATTCTGGGATGTATTAGAAAGAGTGGTATAAGCACGACATGAGAAGTAATTCTTTCCCTCTACTCTATGCTGATTAGGCCTCAATTGGAGTATTGTGTCCAGTTCTGGGTACCACATTTCAGGAAAGATGTGGACAAATTCGAGAAAGTCCAGAAAAGAGCAACAAAAATGATTAAAGATCTAGAAAACATGACCTATAAGGGAAGATTTTTCCTATGTGGAAAACTTGGGTTTTGTTTAGTCTGGAAAAGAGAAGACTGAGTGGGGACATGTTAAAAGTTTTTAAGTACGTAAAAGGTTGTTACAAGGAGGAGGGAGAAAAATTGTTCTTCTTAACCTCTGGGATAGGGAAAGAAGCAATTGGCTTAAATTGCAGCAAGGGAGGTTTAGGTTGGACATTAGGAAAAACTTCCTGTCAGGGTAGTTAAGCACTGGAATAAATTGCCTAGGGAGGTTGTGGAATCTCCATCATTGGAGATTTTTAAGAGCAGGTTAGACAAACACCTGTCAGGGATGGTCTAGATAATACTAAACCCCGGTCTACACTAGGAGTTAAGGTTGAATTTAGCAGCGTTAAATCGATTTAACCCTGCACCCGTCCACACGACGAAGCTCTTTTTTTCGACTTAAAGGGCTCTTAAAATCGATTTCTTTACCCAACCCCAGACAAGGGGATTAGCGCTGAAATTGGCCTTGCCGGGTCGAATTTGGGGTACTGTGGATGCAATTAGATGGTATTGGCCTGCGGGAGGTATCCCAGAGTACTCCATTGTGACCGCTCTGGACAGCACTCTCAACTCAGATGCACTGGCCAGGTAGACAGGAAAAGGCCCGTGAACTTTTGAATTTCAATTTTCTGTTTGGCCAGCGTGGCAAGCTGCAGGTGACCATGCAGAGCTCATCAGCAGAGGTGACCATGATGGAGTCCCAGAATTGCAAAAGAGCTCCAGCATGGACCGAACAGGAGGTACGGGATCTGATCGCTGTATGGGGAGAGGAATCCGTGCTATCAGAACTCCGTTCCAGTTTTCGAAATGCCAAAACATTTGTCAAAATCTCCCAGGGCATGAAGGACAGAGGCCATAACAGGGACTCGAAGCAGTGGTGTGTGAAACTTAAGGAGCTGAGGCAAGCTTACCAGAAAACCAGAGAGGCAAACGGCCGCTCCGGGTCAGATCCCCAAACATGCTGCTTCTATGATGAGCTGCATGCCATTTTAGGGGGTTCAGCCACCACTACCCCAACCGTGTGCTTTGACTCCTTCAATGGAGAGGGAGGCAACACCAAAGCAGGTTTGGGGAAAGAGGAAGATGATGAGGAGGAGGTTGTAGATAGCTCACAGCAAACAAGCGGAGAAACCGGTTTTCCCGACAGCAAGGAACTGTTTCTCACCCTGGACCTGAAGCCAGTGCCCCCCAAACCCACCCAAGGCTGCCTCTCAGGCCTGCCAGGCAGAGAAGGGACCTCTGGTGAGCGTACCTTTTTAAATAGTATACATGGTTTAAAAGCAGGCGTGTTTAATGATTAATTTGCCCTGGCATTCGCAGCCAGTACACCTACTGGAAGAGTCTGTTAACATGTCTGGGGATGGAGCGGAAATCCTCTAGGGACATTTCCATAAATGGGATGTGCTCCCAAAGCCTTTGCAAAAGGTTTCTGGGGAGGGCAGCCTTATTCCGTCTACCATGGTAGGATACTTTACCACCCAGTCCAGTAGCACGTAGTCGGGAATCATTGCAGATCAAAGCATTGCAGCGTATGTTTGCTGGAGTTCCAACAACATCCATTCTTTATCTCTCTGTGTTATCCTCAGGAGAGTGATATCATTCATGGTCACCTGGTTGAAATAGGTCGCTTTTCTTAAGGGGACATTCAGAGTTGCCCATTCCTGCTGGGCTGTTTGCCTGTGGCTGAACAGAAATATTCCCCACTCTTAGCCACAGGGAAGGGGAAAGGGGGAGGGGTGAGAGGCTAGCCACCCAGTGGGGGGAGGCAAAATGCGACCTTGTAAGGAAAGCACATGTGCTATGTATGTCATGTTAACAGCAAGGTTTACCGTGAGAGTGTACTCATTGTTCTATAAAATGTGTCTTTTTAAATACCACTGTCCGTTTTTTTTTCTCCACCAGCTGCATGTGTTTCAAGGATCACAGGATCTTCTCCTTCCCAGAGGCTAGCGAAGATTAGAAGGTGAAAAAACTGCACTTGCGATGAAACGTTCTCTGAGCTCATGCTGGCCTTCCACACTGACAGAGCACAGACGAATGCGTGGAGGCAGACAAAGTCAGAGTGCACGAAAGCACAAAATGACTGGGAGGAGAGGTGGCGGGCTGAAGAGGGCAAGTGATGGGCTGAAGAGAGTAAGTGGCAGGCTGAAGAGAGGGCTGAAGCTGATAGGCGGCGGCAGTGTGATGAGAGGAGGCAGGATTCAATGCTGAGGCTGCTGGAGCATCAAACTAATATGCTCCAGTGTATGGTTGAGCTGCAGGAAACGCAGCAGGAGCACAGCCTGCCACTACAGCCCCTGTGTAACCAACCGCCCTCCTCCCCAAGTTCCATAGCCTCCTCACCCAGACGCCCAAGAATGCGGTGGGGGGCCTCTGGCCACCCAGCCACTCCACCCCAGAGGATTGCCCAAGCAACAGAAGGCTGGCATTCAATAAGTTTTAAAGTTTTAAACTTTTAAAGTGCTGTGTGGCCTTGTCCTTCCCTCCTCCACCACCTCTCCAGGGCTACCTTGGCAGTTATCTCCCTAGTTGTGTGATGAATTAATAAAGAATGCATGAATGTGAAGCAACAATGACTTTATTGCCTCTGCAAGTGGTGATCGAAGGAGGGTGGGGAGGGTGGTTAGCTTACAGGGAAGTAGAGTGTACCAAGGGGTTGGGGGTTCATCAAGGAGAAACAAACAGAACTTTCACACCGTAGCCTGGCCAGTCATGAAACTGGTTTTCAAAGCTTCTCTGATGTGCAGCGCGCCCTCCTGTACTCTTCTAACCGCCCTGGTGTCTGGTTGCACATAACCAGCGGCCAGGCAATTTGCCTCAAGCTCCCACCCCACCATAAACGTCTCCCCCTTACTCTCACAGATATTGTGGAGCACACAGCAAGCAGTAATAACAATGTGAATATTGGTTTTGCTGAGGTCTAAGTGAGTTAGTAAACTCCGCCAGCATGCTTTTAAATGTCCAAATGCACATTCTACCACCATTCTGCACTTGCTTAGCCTGTACTTGAACAGCTCCTGACTACTGTCCAGGCTGCCTGTGTATGGCTTCATGAGCCATGGCATTAAGGGGTAGGCTGGGTCCCCGAGGATACATATAGGCATTTCAGCACCCCCAAGGGTTATTTTCTGGTCTGGGAATAAAGTCCCTTCCTGCAGCTTTTGAAATAGACCAGAGTTCCTGAAGATGCGAGCATCATGTACCTTTCCTGGCCATCCCACATTGATGTTGGTGAAATGTCCCTTGTGATCCACCAGTGCTTGCAGCACTATTGAAAAGTACCCCTTGCGGTTTATGTACTCGCCGGCTTGGTGCTCCAGTGCCAAGATAGGGATATGGGTTCCGTCTATGGCCCCATCACAGTTAGGGAATCCCATTGCAGCAAAGCCATCCACTATGACCTGCACATTTCCCAGGGTCACTACCCTTGATATCAGCAGATCTTTGATTGCGTTGGATGCTTGCATCACAGCAGCCCCCACAGTAGATTTGCCCACTCCAAATTGATTCCTGACTGACCTGTAGCTGTCTGGAATTGCAAGCTTCCACAGGGCTATTGCCACTCGCTTCTCAACTGTGAGGGCTGCTCTCATCTTGGTATTCTTGCGCCTCAGGGCAGGGGAAAGCAAGTCACAAAGTTCCACGAAAGTGCCCTTATGCACGCAAAAGTTTCGCAACCACTGGGAATTGTCCAAGACCTGCAACACTATGCGGTCCCACTAGTTTGTGCTTGTTTCCCAGGCCCAGAATCGGTGTTCCACAGCATGAACCTGCCCCATTAGCACCATGATACCCACATTGCCAGGGCCCGTGCTTTGAGAGAAGTCTGTGTCCATGTACTCATCACTCTCATCACCATGCTGACGTCGCCTACTCGCCCGGTTTCGCTTTGCTAGGTTCTGGTGCTGCATATACTGCTGGATAATGCGCATGGTGTTTAATGTGCTCCTAATTGCTGAAGCGATCTGAGCAGTTTCATGTTTGCCATGTTATGGCGTCAGCACAGAAAAAAGGTGCAGAACGATTGTCTGCTGTTGCTCTGACGGAGGGAGGGGCGACTGACGACATGGCTTACAGGGTTGGCTTACAGGGAATTAAAATCAGCAAAGGTCGTGGCTTTACATCAAGGAGAAACAAAAACAACTGTCACACAGAATGGCCTCAAGGATTGAACTCAAAACCCTGGGTTTGGCAGGCCAATGCTCAACCCAAAGCTCAACCCATTGAGCTATCCCTCCCCCTGGTATTTCAGGCAGGACTGAATCTCCATTAAACTTTTCAAGGTGCCCCTGACAGACCTCACCAAAACGATTGTCGGCCGTTGATTTAACAGAGGGAGGGAGGAGGGAGCAAATGAATACAAAACGAATATGGTCTATTTCTTGTTTTGATCCACTCCATCTATCTTTTACATCTTTGACTGGCAGCAGACGGTGCAATAGGACTGCTAGCCATCCTCATCTCCTGCCTGCTCAGCAGAAGATGTAGCAATATGACTGCCGGCAGGACTAAAGAGAATGACCTGGTCGAGTCACTCCTATTTCAGTTCCTGCACCCACTTCTGCCCAGGCGCTCTTGACTGACTTTACCAAGGCGGTTAGGAGCACCTCAGACATGATGACGATGGTTATCAGGCCTATTGCACCATCTGCTGTCACAAGGCAATGAGCTGCTGCTGTATAGCAATGCAGTACCACGTCTGCCAGCACCCAGGAGATGTAGGTGACAGTGAGCTGAGCAGGTTCCATGCTTGCCGTGATGTGGTGTCTGCACAGGTAACTCAGGAAAAAAGGCATGAAACGATTGTTTACCATTGCTTTCACGGAGGGAGGGAGGGAGGGAGGGAGGGAGAGAGGGAGAAAAGGAGGGCCTGACGACATGTACCCAGAACCACCTGTGACAATGTTTTTGCCTCATTAAGCATTGGGATCTCAAACCAGAATTCCAATGTGTGGCAGAGACTGTGGGAACTGAGGGATAGCTACCCACAGTGCAATGCTCCAGAAGTCGACGCTAGCCTCGGTACTGTGGAAGCACTGCACTGAGTTAATGCACGTAATGCACTTGGAGCATTTTGTGTGGGGACACACACAATCGACTATATAAAACAATTTCTAAAAAAACGACTTCTATAAATTCGACCTATTTTCATAGTGTAGACTACCTTAAGTCCTGCCATGAGTGCAGGGGACTGGACTAGATGACCTCTCGAGGTTCCTTCCAGTCCTATGATTCTATGATAATACAATAGAACCACTAGGCCCCCCCTTTCTTTTGAGCACCGTCTCCCCTCAGAACTTGTTAGAACTGTAAGGCACTTGGAAGCCAGAAACTCCTCCCGCCCAAAGCTCTGGGGAGCTGGACTGGGGGAGAAGATGTTATGGTCACACACACACCTAGATTCCTCAAACACAGAGTTGAAGAAATCCATCAGAGCTGAATTTAGCTGGGACTATGTGGGGATGCTTGGTCCAACTACCTGACTAATCTCTGCTTTTGCGCCTTTGCTCCAGTTTGGCTAAGTTTCCTCTCTGGTCTCTTCTTAGAAAATGGGGCCCAGTGTTTGAGTACTCCCTTGTACTCTTGGAGGATGAAGGGTTCCATGGGGCATGCAAGCCAGAAGGGACAGACAAAGAAGGGACCTGGCCCAATCCTCAGTCACTGCTGGTCTTTGTGCTGCTCCAGTCCTGTTCCACTGACCTGTTCCACAGTGGCAAAAGCTCTTTTCTTACCATGGCATAGCAGATGACTGGGACATGGAGAAAAAGAGTTCCTGGGAGGAGGGGTTCTGGTGGGTACTATATGCCTATAAACCAGCCTGAAGATTTCCTCACAGAAAGACACAGGGAATGGACTGTGATTTGGTTTCCCAGAAAACCAAACTGTCTTGTGTTGCATAGGAGCAATCCCTGCCCCACGTGCAGTTCTGTTGTGTAGGACAGGACATGGTGTTAGAAGCCCACGCAGCACCTCTGCATATCTTGGAGCCCAGCATCAAAGAGTCATTCCATGTCCTTCCACAGAACGGAGGCTTAGATGCAGGGCAGGAAAAGTCAGGGGCAAACGTAGGTCTGTGCTGGTGGATCAGTGACTATGCAGATTCTCTTGGTATTTCCACAGTGTCAAGATAGGTCCAAAACCCACAGTGGTTACTGTAAGCCTTGAAGTCACTATGGAGCAGCTCTGCTGCAACCCAACAGCCTGTGATGGATGATTTGTTGCCCTGTGGTGCTAGCAGATCTCTAGCTATAAAAGTTAGTTACTGTGACAGTCCCTTCTGGTGGTGTCTGGACTGGTGATTTGCTAAGTCACTCCAATCCTTGGCTCTGGGAGCCAGCCTTACTCTGCTATGCTGTGAGAACCCCCACTCCTGGGCTGTTCATGCACAGCCTCTGGTATGTAAGCTGCTCCTTGGATTGTGTAACCGAATGACAATAGTGAATATCTCTGGTCCCAGACACAACCCTAGGAACTTCAGTCTTGCAGTGTCCAGTTATGCTTGCTGAATGCTGCAAGCTTATATGAGTTTGTCAATTTAACAAAGAAATTGATATGTATCAGGCTTGTTATCCCAAGGGGAGCCTCTGACACACTTCAAACCAAATGCGCTGCTTCAGGTAGAATAAACAAACAAATTTGTTAACTATAAAGATAGATTTTAAGTGATTATAAGTCAAAACATAACAAGTCAGATTTGGTTAAATAAAATAAAAGCAAAATGCGTTCTAAGCTGATCTTAACACTTTCAGTGCCCTTACAAACTTACAAATGAAAGCTCATGCTCAAATAAATTGGTTAGTCTCTAAGGTGCCACAAGTACTCCTTTTCTTTTTGCGAATACAGACTAACACGGCTGTTACTCTGAAACCTTACAAACTTAGATGCTTCTCACCACAGGCTGGCTGGTTGCTCTTCAGACAGGCTCTTTCCTTTGTTCAGTGCATGGTGTGGTGTCTGCAGATGTAGCTGGAAGAGAGAGGAAGAGCACGGCAAACGTCTCTTCCTTTTATCATGTCCTTTCCTCCCTCTTGGCTTTGCCCCCCCCCCCCTTCAGAGTCAGGTGAGCATTAAAGTCTCTCCAAGCAAGGTTGAGCAATTCCCTTGGTATGGCCACATGCAGGTGAGTCATTGCATTGTAGCTCCCTTGCTGGACAATGGCTGTTGATCGGTTGTTTGACGCCCTGCCTGGGCATTGATTACTTTCCTTGCTGTTGCCTCTGGGGAGCTAATATCTGGCTATTTCCCCCGATTTACAGCATGTTTGATTGACAGCCATACTACACAATTCTCATAACTTCATATGAATTAATGATATACATATATGGATAGAGAAATGACTTTCAGCATAACATAACCTTTCCCCTGATACCTTACAAGGCATGCTTTATATGTAAGATTATATGAAAATGGGGAATATGGGGTTACAGCATGCTCCCCCAAGGTATAGAATGTCACACCTACCCCCTTAGTTTACTGCAAGAGGGTCAGTCATTGACTAGCTCAAAGGCAGTTTGTGTTACAGTTCTCTTGGCACACAGCCATCAAGACATGAGGTAGCATGCCTCAGTTTCCCCATTCACACACAGCAAATCAGGTTTTTATAGTTTCTCTGCTGTGATAAGCTTTAAACCTGTTTATAGGTATTAATTGAAAAGTAGCCTTATCATAAGGTTTAACATCCATGTCAAAATTCTTATCCCCCAAACTTAATAATACCAGTTTTTTTTTAATCACAGATGGGTGTTTATAAGTATCTTTATGATACCACACCTTCTGTTCAGATAGCATAGTTTGAGGTTACTTTGCTCATTACCCATGTTGTCCTTTGACTCTCTCCCATGTAATCAGTCACTGGCTTTTCTTTCCCTCCAGTGTTCCCCTCTGTGTGGGCTCTTAATTTAATCAGGTTTCTGGAATTTGGTGCTTCAGGGTCTGGCAAAGTAGGTGCACATTGGCTGGCCCTTTGGGGAGTGGTCTCCCAACCTCAAGATTGTACATATACAGAAAACCAGCTCCCTTTTTGGGGTTATCTGGTGTTTCCCCCTCCCAGCACAGAGTCCTTCCCTGCCCCTAGAGGGCTGTGATCTAGGCTCTCTGGGCTAGGTGTGTTTACCCTTTGATCAGATGCACCTTTTCCCAGCAGCTTTCCCATAACTGCTCTCTGTGTCTCGCCAGCCTGGGGGAGAACACCCCCTTCTCTGTCAGTTGGGTCATTTGTATTCTGGCAAACTACCACCTGGCAATTTCTTGGTCCTAATTCCTCTGTTATCACAGGCATTGGAACTGCATCTTGATTTAAAGAGACACAGTTACTTTCCAAAAACTTATCAGAAATAGCATCCTGAAAAATTGGGACCTGGATTGGGGTACCCTCTGCTACCCCTTTCTCTGTCCCTGAGAAGTCATCTGTGTGACTGCTCCCCTCCAGGAGGTCAGTCACACAGTTTCTTCTCAAAACCTGGGTCACAGGCTGAGTGCCTGGGTGCACAGGTGCTGACCCAGCCATCCTCCTAGTGTCCAGGGAATCCTGCCCCAAGTGACTAGTGAGGAGACATTGCTGTACCCCCACTATTCCTTCTCCAGTTTCTTCCTCTGGGCCCCCTCCTAAGACACATTTCTCTGTGCTCCCTAGGAAGGCTTCTGTCTCTTGTTCATCTGCAGAACTCTGCCAGTTAACAACTGGGACAGTTTCCTTAACCCCTGACATCACCTCTCCTGCCCCTGCACCCAAGGGCATGTTGCCTTCTGCTGGAAAGAAGCTAGTCTCAGCCCCTCCCATACTTGGAAGCACACTGCTTCCCTATGTTACAGAATCACAGGAATCCTCACCCACCTCAGTGGTTTCTGAGATCCCTTGCCCCTTCTCTGGGTTCTCCTCTGGGACACATTTATCTATGCTCCCTAGAGCTGGTTTTGCCTTTGGTTCAACTGCAACCTGCTGGAAGCTAACAACCTGGACAGTTCTCTCCCTGGCAGGCATTACACCCCCATCCCTTCCTGATGTGATGTTGCCTCCAGCTGCAGTGCAGGATTTGGTCTCAACTACCCTCCCACCTGGAAGCATGTGGTTTCTCCCTGCTGCAGAAGAATCAAGGAGACTCTCTCCCATTCTCTCAGCAGTTCCTGAGACCTTACCCTTTCCCTCAGGGGTCTCAGCATGTAAATACTTTAACCTGAGCTACACGGAAAAAATCATTACCCAGGAGCAGGTCGAATAGGAGGTGTTCCATTACCCCCACAGCCAAAACACTTTCCAAACCTTCTCAAACCACATGGATTTTAGCTAGTGGTACAAGGAATCTGCTTTTGCCCACCCCCACAATCTCTCCCATTTGGCCAGGCAACATATTGGCCTTTGGGACCACACCCTGCTTAACCAGAGTTGGACATGTTTCTTTACTTGCTGTTCTGATTGTTGAACAATTTTGCTGTATGCTATTTAAAAGCTGCTATCTTCCATGAAGCTTCTATCTTCTAGAAGCTACATGCATTTTAGTGATGTATAATATAATCCATAAATTGTAGTAGGCTCCCTTCCTGCAGACAAATTCCCCAAATCAGATGCCTGCAGATGCCCAGAGTTCTACTGATGCTAATGGGACTCTGTTGCAGACAAAAGAATACATAATATTACATCTGTTTGCAGGATAAAGGCCCTTGTTTGTAATCATTATTTAAAATGTGTATTATTAAAGGCTCTGATAAATTCCTTACTCATTGCTCAAGACCCTGTAACAGAATGAGCAACTAAGGAAGAGTCCTATAATTATTTTACTGAGCAAAAGAAACCATATCACCTTTATTTGGCTCATAAGCATCCATCTTTGGGAAAATGGAAGTTTAGAATGTCAGATCATTTTGCTATTTATTAGCTTTTTATGCACAATGTAATCTAAAATGTTCAGTTCAGACACAATACTGAAATGACTTAAGGTGTCAAATGTGCTTATATGTAATCCATCTAAGTAATTATTTTTCAACTACATAAACCTGATTCTAGTTTCAGTGTCTTTTCCCCTGGAATATGATATGGATGATAGGAGAAAGAGAATGAAAAATGCTCATATAATGGCTTAATTTCCCTTTATTACTGTACTTCTGTCTTTGTTGCCTAGCAAATATCACTTGCTGTGGATTTTTGTAGATTAAAATTGCACTATTTTTGCTGTTATTACACACATTTTTTAATATTGCCATTAAACTCAGTAGTAAATATTTCAAGGTTAAAGTGTGACATAAGCATAAGACTGAATTCAATAAATTGATTCTCACAAGCAGCAATCCTTTCCTTCATCCAGTTAAAATTAAGGATCATAAACCATTTTAATAGAATCACAAAAGTTCTTCTAGAGCTTTTCTATCTATTATTTAGATGGTTCATTCTCCCTTCCAATACAGACTTATTCAGTTTAGTAAAAAGAAAAGGAGTACTTGTGGCACCTTAGAGACTAACCAATTTATTTGAGCATAAGCTTTCGTGAGCTACAGCTCACTTCATCGGATGCATACTGTGGAAACTGCAGAAGACATTATATACACAGAGACCATGAAACAATACCTCCTCCCACCCCACTCTCCTGCTGGAGAGTGGACTTCTGGTGGACTCCTCCTGAAGGTCAAAACAGCAGACTGGACTTCTACATAGAGTGCTTCCGCCAACGTGCTCGGGCTGAAATTGTGGAAAAGCAGCATCACTTGCCCCATAACCTCAGCCGTGCAGAACACAATGCCATCCACAGCCTCAGAAACAACTCTGACTTCATAATCAAAAAGGCTGACAAAGGAGGTGCTGTCGTCATCATGAATAGGTCAGAATATGAACAAGAGGCTGCTCGGCAGCTCTCCAACACCACTTTCTACAAGCCATTACCCTCTGATCCCACTGAGGGTTACCAAAAGCAACTACAGCATTTGCTCAAGAAACTTCCTGAAAAAGCACAAGATCAAATCTGCACAGACACCCCCCCGGAACCCCGACCTGGGATATTCTATCTACTACCTAAGATCCATAAACCTGGAAATCCTGGGCGCCCTATCATCTCAGGCATTGGCACCGTGACAGCAGGATTGTCTGGCTATGTAGACTCCCTCCTCAGGCCCTACGCAACCAGCACTCCCAGCTACCTTCGAGACACCACTGACTTCCTGAGGAAACTACAATCCATCGATGATCTTCCTGATAACACCATCCTGGCCACTATGGATGTAGAAGCCCTCTACACCAACATTTCACACAAAGATGGACTACAAGCCGTCAAGAACACTATCCCCAATAATGTCACGGCTAACCTGGTGGCTGAACTTTGTGACTTTGTCCTTACCCATAACTATTTTACATTTGGGGACAATGTATACCTTCAGATCAGCGGCACTGCTATGGGTACCCGCATGGCCCCACAATATGCTAACATTTTTATGGCTAACTTAGAACAACGCTTCCTCAGCTCTCGTCCCCTAACGCCCCTACTCTACTTGCGCTATATTGATGACATCTTCATCATCTGGACCCATGGAAAAGAAGCCCTTGAGGAATTCCACCATGATTTCAACAATTTCCATCTCACCATCAACCTCAGCCTGGTCCAGTCCACACAAGAGATCCACTTCCTGGACACTTACAGTGCTAATAAACAATGGTCACATAAACACCACCCTATACCGGAAACCTATTGACTGCTATTCCTACCTACATGCCTCCAGCTTTCACCCTGACCACACCACACGATCCATCGTCTACAGCCAAGCTCTGCGATACAACTGCATTTGCTCCAACCCCTCAGACAAACACCTACAAGATCTCTATCAAGCATTCTTACAACTACAATACCCACCTGCGGAAGTGAAGAAACAGATTGATAGAGTCAGAAGAGTTCCCTACTACAGGACAGGCCTAACAAAGAAAATAACAGAACGCCACTAGCCGTCACCTTCAGCCCCCAACTAAAACCCTTCCAACGCATTATTAAGGATCTACAACCTATCCTCAAGGATGACCCAACACTCTCACAAATCTTGGGAGACAGGCCAGTCCTTGCCTACAGACAGCCCCCCAACCTGAAGCAAATACTCACCAACAACCACATACCACACAACAGAACCACTAACCCAGGAACCTATCTTTGCAACAAAGCCCATTGCCAACTGTGCCCACATATCTATTCAGAGGACACCATCACAGGGCCTAATAACATCAGCCACACTATCAGAGGCTCGTTCACCTGCACATCCACCAATGTGATATATGCCATCATGTGCCAGCAATGCCCCTCTGCCATGTACATTGGTCAAACTGGACAGTCTCTACGTAAAAGAATAAATGGACACAAATCAGATGTCAAGAATTATAACATTCATAAACCAGTCGGAGAACACTTCAATCTCTCTGGTCACGCAATTACAGACATGAAGGTTGCTATCTTAAAACAAAAAAACTTCAAATCCAGACTCCAGCGAGAAACTGCTGAATTGGAATTCATTTGCAAATTGGATACTATTAATTTAGGCTTAAATAGAGACTGGGAGTGGCTAAGTCATTATGCAAGGTAGCCTATTTCCCCTTGTTTTTTCCTACCCCCCCCCCCAGACGTTCTGGTTAAACTTGGATTTATGCTGGAAATGGCCAACCTTGATTATCATACACATTGTAAGGAGAGTGGTCAGTTTGGATGAGCTATTACCAGCAGGAGAGTGAGTCTGTGTGTGTGGGGGGGGGAGGGGTAAGAAAACCTGGATTTGTGCTGGAAATGGCCCACCTTGATTATCATGCACATTCAGGGAGAGTGGTCACTTTGGGTAAGCTATTACCAGCAGGAGAGTGAGTTTGTGTGTGTGTGTTTGTGCGGGGGTGGGGGGGTGAGAAAACCTGGATTTGTGCTGGAAATGGCTCACCTTGATTTTCATACACATTGTAAGGAGAGTGGTCACTTTGGATGGGCTATTACCAGCAGGAGAGTGAGTTTGTGTGTGGGAGGGCGAGGGTGAGAAAACCTGGATTTGTGCTGGAAATGGCCCAACTTGATTATCATACACATTGTAAAGAGAGTGGTCACTTTGGATAAGCTATTACCAGCAGGAGAGTGGGGTGGGAGGAGGTATTGTTTCATGGTCTCTGTGTATATAATGTCTTCTGCAGTTTCCACAGTATGCATCCGATGAAGTGAGCTGTAGCTCACGAAAGCTTATGCTCAAATAAATTGGTTAGTCTCTAAGGTGCCACAAGTACTCCTTTTCTTTTTGCGAATACAGACTAACACGGCTGTTACTCTGAAACCATTCAGTTTAGTGTATTTTCTAATGCTTTGTTCAATATTTTTTGAATGTATTAAGAACTAAACTCCACAGGCTAGATTTGCAAAGAAACCTTACCACACCTATATTTTAGGAGCCTAGAAAATCACAGGCATTCACAAAGCCTGGGTTCAGTGGCTCAGCTGATGAATAGGGAAAGATAGGTACCTCAGAATGGGATTCACAGAAGCCAGCTGTCAAGGTTCCTTCGCCACTCTGAACTCTAGGTTACAGATGTGTGGACCTGCATGAAAACCTCCTAAGCTTACTTTTACCAGCTTACGTTAATACTTCCCCAAGTACAAATGATTTTACATTTTGCCCTTGGACTTTCGCTGCCACCACCAAACATCTAACCGGTATATTATTAGGAAAGAGTCCATTTGGAAACATCTTTTCCCCCATAATCCTCCCAAATGTTACACCCCCTTTCCTGGGGAAGGTTTGATAAAACTCCTCACCAATTTCAATAGGTGACCACAGACCCAAACCCTTGGATCTTAAGAACAATGAAAAAGCATTCAGTTTCTTAAAAGAAGAATTTTAATAGAAGAAAAAGTAAAAAGAATCAACTCTGTAAAATCAAGATGGTAAATACCTTACAGGGTAATTAGATTCAAAACATAGAGAATCCCTCTAGGCAAAACCTTAAGTTACAAAGAGACACAAAACCAGGAATATCCATTCCAATCAGCACAGCTTATTTTCTCAGCCATTTAAAGGAATCAGAATCTAACGCATATCTAGCTAGATTACTTACTAAGTTCTAAGACTCCATTCCTGTTCTGTCCCCGGCAAAAGCATCACACAGACAGAGAGAGAGGCTTTGTTTCTCCCTCCCCCCAGCTTTTGAAGGTATCTTGTCTCCTCTTTGGTCATTTTGGTCAGGTGCCAGTGAGGTTATCCTAGCTTCTTAACCCTTTACAGGTGAAAGGGTTTTTCCTCTGGCAAGGAAGGATTTTAAAGGTGTTTACCCTTCTCTTTATATTTATGACACCAGCACACTAGCAACTCCTCGCCTAAGATAGACAATAGGACATGCCAAGTGGAGGGGTGTATGACAAGCCCCACTCCTTTTTGAGATAAACTCGTAAGTCTAGGTTTCAGGGATGCACCTCCCTCCACTTGGGACTCTCAACCACCAGCCTTCTCTTGGGGTTAGATGCCTATGCCATTTTAACAAGCCAGGGGAGGTTCTTCCATGTAGCTTTTTGCCCTGTGGTTAGGACACGCACCTGTGATGTGGGAATTCAAAAACCCCACTCCATTCAAGAGGAAAAATGGATTTGAAGCAGCACTGATGCCTCTTAGGTGAATGCCCTAGCTACTAGGCTATAGGATATTCTGATGTGGGGTTCCCTCAGGCAGGGGCTACACTAAAAGTGCTACATTGGCCCAGCTGCACCGAAGCAGCTGTGTCACTGTAGCGCATCTCGTGAAGATGCTCTATGCCAATGGAGAGCGCTCTCCCTTCGGCATAATTACTCCACCTCCACAAGAGGAGAAAGCTATATAGACAGGAAAGTCTGTCTTTTTCACACCACTGAATGACGTAAGTTAGATCATAGAATCATAGAATATCACGGTTGGAAGGGACCTCAGGAAGTCATCTAGTCCAACCCCCTGCTCAAAGCAGGACCAGTTCCCAACTAAATCATCCCAGCCAGGGCTTTGTCAAGCCTGACCTTATAACCCTCAAAAGAAGGAGATTCCACCACCTCCTTAGGTAATCTATTCCACAGCTTCACCACCCTCCTAGTGAAAAAGTTTTTCCTAACATCCAACCTAAACCTCCCCCATGGCAACTTGAGACCATTACTGCTTGTTCTGTCATCTACTACCATTGAGAACAGTCTAGATCCATCCTCTTTGGAACCACCTTTTAGGTAGTTGAAAGCAGCTATCAAATCCCCACCCCCCCCACAGACGAAACAATCCCAGTTCCCTCAGCCTCTTCTCATAAGTCATGTGTTCCAGTCCTCTAATCATTTTTGTTGCCCTCTGCTGGATGCTTTCCAATTTTTCCACATCCTTCTTGTAGTGTGGGTCCCAAAACTGGACACGGTACTCCTGATGAGGCCTCACCAATGTCAAATAGAGGGGAATGATCACGTCCCTCAATCTACTGGCAATGCCCCTACTTATACAGACCAAAATGCCGTTAGCCTTCTTGGCAACAAGCGCACACTGTTGACTGATATCCAGCTTCTCGTCCACTGTAACCCCTAGGTCCTTTTCTGCAGAACTGCTGCCTAGCCATTCGTTCCCTAGTCTGTAGCGGTGCATGGGATTCTTCCATCATAAGTGCAGGACTCTGCACTTGTCCTTGATGAACCTCATCAGATTTCTTTTGGCCCAATCCTCTAATTTGTCTTGGTCCCTCTGTATCCTATCCCTACCCTCAAGCATATCTATCACTCCTCCCAGTCTAGTGTCATCTGCAAACTTGCTGATTGTGAAATCCACTCCATCCTCCAGATCATCAAGGAAGATATTGAACAAAACTGGCCCCAGGACCGACCCTTGGAGCACTCCATTTGTTACCAGCTGCCGACAATCTAGACAACTTTCTATCCACCTTATAGTCCATCCAGCCAGCCCATACTTCTTTAACTTGCTGGGAAGAATACTATGGGAGACCATGTCAAAAGCTTTGCTAAAGTCAAGGAACAACACGTCCACTGCTTTCCCCTCATCCACAGAGCCAGTTATCTCATCATAGAAGGCAATTAGATTAGTCAGGCATGACTTGCCCTTGGGAATCCGTGCTGACTGTTCCTGATCACTTTCCTCTCCTCTAAGTGCTTCAGAATTGATTCCTTGAGGACCTGCTCCATGATTTTTCCAGGGACTGAGGTGAGGCTGACTGGCCTGTAGTTCCCAGGATCCTCCTTCTTCCCTTTTTTAAAGAGGGGCACTACATTAGCCTTTTTCCAGTCATCCAGGACCTCTCCCAATCACCAGGAGTTTTCAAAGATAATGGCCAATGGCTCTGCAATGACATAGAATCATAGAATATCAGGGTTGGAAGGGACCTCAGGAGGTCATCTAGTCCAACCCCCTGCTCAAAAGCAGGACCCATCCCCAATTAAATCATCCCAGCCAGGGCTTTGTCAAGCCTGACCTTAAAAACTTCTAAGGAAGGAGATTCCACCACCTCCCTAGGCAACGCATTCCAGTGTTTCACCACCCTCCTAGCGAAAAAGTTTTTCCTAATATCCAACCTAAACCTCCCCCACTGCAACTTGAGACCATTACTCCTTGTCCTATCCTCTTCCACCACTGAGAATATTCTAGAACCATTCTCTCTGGAACCACCTCTCAGGTAGTTGAAAGCAGCTATCAAATCCCCCCTCATTCTTCTCTTCCGCAGACTAAACAATCCCAGTTCCCTCAGCCTCTCCTCATAAGTCATGTGTTCCAGACCCCTAATCATTTCTGTTGCCCTTCGCTGGACTCTTTCCAATTTCTTCACATCCTTCTTGTAGTGTGGGGCCCAAAACTGGACACAGTACTCCAGATGAGGCCTCACCAATGTCGAATAGAGGGGGATGATCACGTCCCTCGATCTGCTGGCAATGCCCCTACTTATACATCCCAAAATGCCATTGGCCTTCTTGGCAACAAGGGCACACTGCTGACTCATATCTAGCTTCTCGTCCACTGTCACCCCTAGGTCCTTTTCCGCAGAACTGCTGCCTAGCCATTCGGTCCCTAGTCTGTAGCTGTGCATTGGGTTCTTCCGTCCTAAGTGCAGGACCCTGCACTTATCCTTATTGAACCTCATCAGATTTCTTTTGGCCCAATCCTCTAATCTGTCTAGGTCCCTCTGTATCCTACCCCTGCCCTCCAGCGTATCTACCACTCCTCCCAGTTTAGTATCATCCGCAAATTTGCTGAGAGTGCAATCCACACCATCCTTCAGATCATTTATGAAGATATTGAACAAAACCGGCCCCAGGACCGACCCCTGGGGCACTCCACTTGACACCGGCTGCCAACTAGACATCGAGCCATTGATCACTACCCGTTGAGCCCGACAATCTAGCCAACTTTCTTCCCACCTTATAGTGCATTCATCCAGCCCATACTTCTTTAACTTACTGACAAGAATACTGTGGGAGACCGTGTCAAAAGCTTTGCTAAAGTCAAGATACAATACATCCACTGCTTTCCCTTCATCCACTGCTTTCCCTTCATCACATCCGCCAACTTCTTTAGCACCCTCAGATGCAATGGATCTGGCCCCATGGACTTGTGCTCGTCTAGCTTTCCTAAATAGTCCTGAACCACTTCTTTCTCCACAGAGGGCTGGTCATCTTCTCCCCATAATGTGCTGCCCAGTGCAGTAGTCTGGGAGCTGACTTTGTTCATGATCGACTTTACCAGTAGTAGCCCTGAGTCTCTCCTGTTGAAGCTGTTCCACTGTGGATTGAATAATGACAGACTCATTGGGCCAGAGAGAAAGCAAGAGTGGAATTATTTTGAGGAAGTTCTATGGCCTGTGTTCTACAGGAGGTCAGACTAGATTATCACAATGGTTCCTTCTTGCCTTGGAATCTATGGATCTATGAATAAACCTGTTCTCTGTAGTTAACTCCTACTTAATCAGATGCCTCCTGAAGTTTGCTTCTCAGGTCACTTCTGCATTATGTGGGTTCCCTCACATTTTCCCCTTTTCTGTGGATTACATATATAAGGATTACAGTCAGTAAAGACTGAGGCAGGTATGTTGGGGTGGGAGGGAAATGAAAAGAATGTTACTGTAATCACGGAGGGCTATAATGAGGGTCTTAATAAGGGATTTGGCCATGGGAAGGAGAATTAATAGATCTTGGAGATTTTGAGGAAGAAGGATTTAAAATGGTCTGAACATGTGGGGAGGCAGGACCAAAAATAACCCCCAGTTTGCAGGCCTGAATGACAGGAAGGATGGTTAGTGTTGACAGCTCTAGAAAAGAAAGGAAGAGGTGAAAGTTGGGGGAAGATGATAAGGAGTTTAGTTTTAGCCATGTTCAGTTTAAGATTTATGACAATATATCCAAGGTGACATGTCAAAGAGACAAGTTGAAATGTGGGATTGAATAGAAGAAGACAACTTAGTGGTAAAGAGATTTGAGAGTTATCAGCATAGAGCTGATTGCTGAAGCTGCTTGAGCTAATCACCTAGTAACAGTGTGAAAGCCAGGCCATGGCTGGACTGTGTACACTGGGATCAGTTACCAAGTTGCAGACAGCAGGCAAGTAGTGGAGTCAGAGTCAAACTAGGTCAGGATAAAAGAAGTCAGGTACTAGGTTAGACAGCAGGCTAGTAGAAAATTCAAGGATGAACCAGGGTCAGAAGTCAGAGTGTAGGGTCCATGGCAAAGTGAGGTCTGGAGCAGAGGCAAGCTGGCAGTCTGCTTCATTGCTCAGATAGATCCCCATGATGGTTTCCTGGTTGTCCACAGCATGGGCCAATCAGTGTGCTGCCAGAGACTACTACTCAGGCCCTGCTTTGTGGTACTTCCTACAGTGTTGAGCTTCACAGTGTCCTCCAGCAGTAATCCACTCTGATTGATTGGCGATCCCTCGATTCGAGGATGATCTCTACCACGAATTTACATATGGGTCCTGAGATGACTCAGGAGTCTGATCCTGGAACTGCAAATCTGCCCACAGTAGGTACAGACATTTTGTGGCAGGCTAGTGGTCTGATGGGAGAAAGTTATTTCTTTTTCCTTCTCTTTCTCTTTTCAGCTTCGAGGGCAAGGCACTTCTTCTTGATGCAGGCCACTGCCTAATGGAGGATATGGTGCCATTGGGGTCGGTTGGCTTGCTCTTCCCAGCTTGTGATGTCCACATCAGTTTTCTTAAGATATGCTTTCAGTGTGTCTTTGTAGCATTTCTTCTGACCACCATGGGATCACTGACCGGGGTGAGCTGAGAGTAGAGGACTTGTTTTGGGAGGCGAGAATCTGGCATCTGCATGCAATGTCCAGCACAGCAAAGTTGGTGCACTCCTGCAGGAAAAAACAGAAGAATTACCTCCAGACTGTCCTTATTTTGTTCTATACTCAGGCTAGTGAATTACCCCACTCCCTGGTCATTTATGAAATTCATGAGGTGATGTACCTCAGTTTCCCCTCTTGTACAACTGACCAGGTTTGCAATAGTTTCCCTGCTGTACCAAGCATTAAGTTTATCTCAGGTAATAGCTGAGAGATAGCTTTAGATTTTAGTACTGTATACGCACACACACACACACCTTAGGGTTAACCTGTTCCCCTTATTTTCAAGCTTAACTGTTTTTTTTCACCTCCCTTTGCTGGAGGGCCATAATCGGAGTCTTCTAGTAGCTTGTTTGCTGACCAGATGTTTTTATTATTTGCAGCTTCTTTGTGCCTATTAGCTAGGTAATTTGCATTTACACAGAGGCTTACTAGCTTGCTTTTGGATCCAAAGCTATTAGCAGCTCAGAGACTGTCTTAAAAGAGACAAATTCCACTTCCACTAGAGTTCTGATTACTCTCCACTTTCATCTCCTGCTCCAAAACACACAGAGATCTGAAAAAGAAAGCACAACCTATTGTGGCCCCTTTTGGAGCCCGAATAGGATTTTAATTAAGTACCATGTTTTGTTTGCATGTCTTTTACCCCTTCTCCAATATACACTGCACACGTCCTGGGAAAATGCACATTCCTTCCATAGTTTAACCTCCATAACATTATATTAGCCATATTAATTTTACACAAGGTGTAACTGCCTCCTCCATGCCCACAGAGTTTTCATGCACACCCACCAAAGCGACAGTCCGATCCCCCAGAGCCACCCCAAGGCTCATCCCATCCCAGCCCTCCCCTTTTCCTTTTCTTTTACCTGTGCACACACAATTTTCTTTTGCCTAACATTCCTTGCACTGCAATTACTTTTTTACACAACTGTATCTGATTACACTTCCATCTTGTACAACTAGACACAACCAGGGGCAGCCAAGTTAAGTTCCAATAGAAACCCCTTACATTTTTTTAGTGATTTTGATTACCCAATAGTTAAATAATCTTGATCAGATTATCTCTCCACCTGCTGCCTGCAGCAGTCCCTTATAGACCATTTCTGTGGGAAAAGGGCCCATTTTCCCTCATCATAGCTGTAAAGGCTTCTGGGGACAGAAGCATAGTGGTGGTAGTAGCCACTTTACCTGACCCCCTTGAATAATTTAATTACCAAGCTTTCATCCAATGTGACTCCACAGAGTTGCACATACAGTTACATTTATATAACTGGATTTTATCATTAAACAAAACTTCCTTTTTGTAACACCACAACTGTTACTTTTTAACGTCTTTACAACAGTTACCTTTTACCATTTTCACAACTCCCAAGTGTTTACTTTCCTCCAAATCCTGTATTATTAATTTTTGCAAAAGTTATTTTTAACTTTTTACTCACGTTCTTTAAAACACTTACTCCTACATTTAGTTATTTAAGGTAGTGCAATTTGTCTGTAACAACTTAGCCACCAAGTACAATTATTGCCACACAGCTGCCTTAACCTGTGCTGTCTTTACCTGGATTTGTGCAGGAAATGGCCTAACTTGATTATCATGCACATTGTGTAAAGAGTTGTCACTTTGGATGGGCTATCACCAGCAGGAGAGTGAATTTGTGGGGGGGGGTGGAGGGTGAGAAAACCTGGATTTGTGCTGGAAATGGCCTAACCTGATGATCACTTTAGATAAACTATTACCAGCAGGACAGTGGGGTGGGAGGAGGTATTGTTTCATATTCTCTGTGTATATATAAAGTCTGCTGCAGTTTCCACGGTATGCATTCGATGAAGTGAGCTGTAGCTCACGAAAGCTCATGCTCAAATAAATTGGTTAGTCTCTAAGGTGCCACAAGTACTCCTTTTCTTTTTGCGAATACAGACTAACACGGCTGTTACTCTGAAACCTGTCTTTACCTTGAGACTGTTCAAAGAGGCAGTAAAACATTTGTCTCCATGGATGCCCATGGCTCTTTTACTCCAAAAATTTCAGTGGAATACAGCAGACCTCTGTCATACTTTGTTCAAAATAACCAAAAACATTTCACATAAGTATCCAAAGTACCCTCCATTAAAACTTCAGAAAAACAAAAGTGTGGAAAGGCAGGGGGAAAGGAGTGGGAAGAGGTGGAAAGAAACCAATTAAGCCAGTCAGTTTAAAGTATAGGCTACCAGCCTCAAATTAAGTAAACCAAGAAAAAGAAGGAGGAAAAGAAGAAAAGGACATAGTTAGCTCTGAGCCAATAGTAGGCTCCCTGGGCTGAAACAGTTGGGAACCCTTATCCCCAGGTTCTCATTCTGGCTCTGGGAGAAGAGTGGGGGTTGTTACCTGCTCCTGCAAACCCTGCCATTTTGCACTTTGAAACATTTTTTTTTCCCTTTCTTTCTCTGCACTTCCCCAGGACCAAGTCTCAGCTCCAGTCTCTAAAGGTAGTCTGTTAACTCTGCTTTTGACTTTAAACCCTGTTGTGCCAAATTATCTTTAACCACCTCTAACTAACTTATAACCCTTCAGCAGCCCTTGCTGAAGCAGCACCAAACTTGAAAGATTACTAGCAGCTTCCCATAACGCTGTCCTTACTTCAAACCTCTCACAAGCAGCCTGAAGTGTCTTCTTTCCCTGGAAGACATCCAGTCCCCATGGGCATGGACCCTTCTTCCACTACCCATATACTAAGGAGGGTGGGCTCCTCAGCCACCCCCATCCCTCTGGGTCCCCTAACACTTCCTCCATTTCCTTTTTAATCTCATCCCAGATTGACCCCTGCATCTGATATGGGCCCTGGTTCTTCCTTATCCACTTATCCAAAAAATCCTTTACCCTGGCTTGCCAGAACCTGCAACTACCGTCACGAGAGTTCACTATACCCCCTCCAAGCAGCTGGGCGGACTGTTGGGGAGGGGGACTTACAGGCTGCCACTCACCTATCCTATGTGATGTATCCAAGTCACGGCACCAAGATGTTGGGTGAAGGAATAAGCCCCTACTTACTTCTCTGGTCCTTCTTGCATGAGCAAAGAGAAACAATACCCAAAGTTAAAAGGTGCAAACAATTTAATGTTTATTGGGGTAAACTTCCAGCAACCATGATTTCAGCTTCCTTCCTTAGTGTCCCCCTTCCCAGCTCTGACACCACAGAGCCTTATCTGTGACCCTGTTCCCATTCCCCCCCCTTAGCAAAACATGATTCCAATTTCTGCAACCCCCATTCCCTGTTCCCATTCCCCCCCTTACTTTCTGATTAACTGCAAACTATATAGTAAAACTTGAGTTCTGCTTAGCTATACCTTAACCAATTATTTTCCTGAAATTTAACTAACCAATCCTATCATATTGTAACGTGATTATTTAACCAATTATATCCCACCACCTTAATTACTTTACACACAGCAAAATTAATTATACAGCAAACAAAAACAATCACAAAACCAGACAAAAATTATACAAACAAACAATAGGGAAATGGGAACTGCAATAATAAAACAACACAAGAATAAAAATTTCACATCCCAGCTATTAAGTTCTTGCCAAACAGAATGCTATTATACCAAGTTTCCTTTTACATTTTCTAGGCACTTCCCTTTCTCTAAAGGTAATAGGCATTATCAGAACAAAACTGTATTTCTAACAGCCCAATAGCATCTTATTTCAATGTAACTAGTTTAAAATGTAAGGTTGTGACCGTTCGCTTCCCAGCTTATGGCTTCCTCTGTTGCTGAGCCAAAGGCCTTAGCCTAAGAACAGGGCTTCAAACTGTCACAGTAAAAAAAAGGCCCTTACACTGGCAAACAGTAATTTTAATTCTTTCTTTTATACCTCTATAACTAGCTAAGTAATAAAAATACACCTAAATTCTTAAATTCTAAGGCCTTTACAGACAGGTCCTAACAGGTGGTTTTACGTACATGTCATCAGTCACCCCTCCGTCTGTGAAAGCAACAGCAGACAATCGTTTTGTGCCTTTTTTCTGCCTTACCCGTGCATACGCCATACCACTGCAAACATGGAGCCTGCTCAGCTCACCACTGCTGCTGTAAGCATTGTAAACACCTCACGCATTATCTAGGAGTATGTGCAGAACCGGGCTAAGAGATGCCAGCATGATTGACGATGAGGACATGGACACAGATGTTCCTGAAAGCACGGGCTGTGGCAATTAGGACATCATGGTGGCAGTGAGGCTGGTTGATGCAGTGGAACGACTATTCTGGGCCTGGCAAACGAGCACAGACTGGTGGGACCGCACAGTGTTGCGGGTATGGGATGATTCACAGTCGCTGTAAAACTTTCACATGACAATCGTTTCGTGCCTTTTTTCTGCCTTACCTGTGCATACGCCATACCACTGCAAGCATGGAGCCTGCTCAGCTCACTGCTGCTGTTGTAAGCATTGACACTTTCCTTGAACTATGAGAGTTGCTTTCCCCCGCCCTGAAACGCAGGAATACCAAGGTGAGAGCTGCCCTGACAGTTGAGAAGCAAGTGGTGATAGCCCTGTGGAAGCTTGCAATGCCTGACTTCTACTGGTCAGTTGGGAATCAATCTGGAGTGGGTAAGTCTACTGTGGGGACTGCTGTGATCCAAGTAGCCAATGCAATCACGGACATTCTGCTATCAAGGGTAGTGACTCTGGGAAATGTGCATGTCATACTGGATGGCTTTGCTGCAATGGGGTTCGCTAACTGTGGTGGGGCAATAGATGGAATGCATATCCCTATCTTGGCACTGGACCACCTTGCCAACCAGTATATAAATCATAGAATATCAGGGTTCTAAGGGACCTCAGGAGCTCATCTAGTCCAATCCCTTGCTCAAAGCAGGACCAATCCCCAACTAAATCATCCCAGCCAGGGCTTTGTCAAGCCTGACCTTAAAAACCTCAAAGGAAGGAGATTCCATCACCTCCCTAGGTAATGCATTCCAGTGCTTCACCACCCTCCTAGTGAAAAAGTTTTTCCTAATATCCAACCTAAACCTCCCCCACTGCAACTTGAGACCATTGATCCTCATTCTGTCATCTGCTACCACTGAGAACAGTCTAGATCCATCCTCTTTGGAACCCCCTTTCAGGTAGTTGAAAGCAGCTATCAAATCCCCCCTCATTCTTCTCTTCCACAGACTAAATCTCAGTTGCCTCTCCTCATGGGTCATGTCTTTCAGTCCCCTAATCATTTCTTGCCCTCCGCTGGACTCTTTCCAATTTTTTCATATCCTTCTTGTAGTGTGGGGCCAAAAACTGGACACAGTACTCCAGATGAGGCCTCACCAATGTCGAATAGAGGGGAACGATCACGTCCCTCGATCTGCTGTCAATGCCCCTACTTATACATCCCAAAATGCCATTGGCCTTCTTGGCAACAAGGGCACACTGTTGACTCATATCCAGCTTCTCGTCTACTGTAACCACTAGGTCCTTTTCTGCAGAACTGCTGCCTAGCCATTCGGTCCCTAGTCTGTAGCAGTGCATGGGATTCTTCCATCCTAAGTGCATCTGCACTTGTCCTTGTTGAACCTCATCAGATTTCTTTTGCACCAATCCTCTAATTTGTCTAGGTCCCTCTGTATCCTATCCCTACCCTCCAACATATCTACCACTCCTCCCAGTTTACTGTCATCTGCAAACTTGCTGAGGGTGCAATCCACGCCATCCTCAGATCATTAATGAAGATATTGAACAAAACAGACTCCAGGACCGACCCTTGGGGCACTCCGCTTGATACCAGCTGCCAACTAGACATGGAGCCATTGCCTTCCCCTCATCCACAGAGCCAGTTATCTCGTCATAGAAGGCAATTAGGTTAGTCAGGCATGACTTGCTCTTGGTGAATCCATGCTGACTATTCCTGATCACTTTTCACTCCTCTAAGTGCTTCAAAATGGATTCCTTGAGGACCTGCTCCATGATTTTTCCAGGGACTGAGGTGAGGCTGACTGGCCTGTAGTTCCCCGGATCCTCCTTCTTCCCTTTTTTAAAGATGGGGACTACATTAGCCTTTTTCCCGTCATCTGGGACCTCCCCCGATTTCCATGGGTTTTCAAAGATAAACCGCAAGGGGTACTTTTCAATGGTGCTGCAAGCACTGGTGGATCACAAGGGACTTTTTACCTACATCAACGTGGGATGGCAGGGAAAGGTGCATGACACTCGCATCTTTAGGAACTCAGGGCTGTTCGAGCAGTTGCAAGAAGCAACTTACTTCCCAGACCAGAAAATTACGATTGGGGATGTTGAAATGCCAATCGTTACCTTTGGGGACCCAGGTAACCACTTGCTCCCATGGCTCATGAAGCCGTACACAGGCAGCCTGGACAGTAGTAAGGAGCAATTCAACTATACGCTGAGCAAGTGCAGAATGGTAGTAGAATGTGCCTTTGGACTTTTAAAAGCTCGCTGGCACTGTTTGCTAACTAGGTTAGACCTCAGCACAACCAACATTCCCACTGTTTTTGCTGCTTGCTGTGTGCTCCATAATATCTGTGAGAGTAAGGGGGAGACGTTTATGGCAGGGTGGGAGGTTGAGGCAAATCGCCCAGTGGCTGATTTTGAGCAGTTGGACACCAGGGTGATTAGAAGAGCACCGCTAAGTGTGCTGCACATCAGAGAGGCTTTGAAAACCAGTTTCATGACTGGCCAGGCTATGGTGTGACAGCTATATGTATTTGTCCTTGCTGCAAGCCCGCCCCCTTTGTTAATTTTAATTCCCTGTAAGCCAGGCATTCTCCCCACTTTGATCACAGCTGGCAAAGGAAATAAAGTAACTAATAAAGAAAGAATGCATGGTTTCAAAACAATAATTGAAAAAAAAGAGAGACAACTGACAAGGTAGGGTTGGGTGTGGGAAGAGGGAAGGACAAGGCCACATTGCTTATTGTAGCCACACTACAAATCAAAACTGTTTGAATGACAGCCTTCTGTTGCTTGGGCCATCCTCTGGAGTGGTATAGCTGGGTGCCCGGAGTCTTCCCCCTACCCCACGTTCTTGGGCGTCTGGGTGAGGAGGATATGGAACTTGGAGAGGAGGGCAGGCAGTTATACAATGGATGCAGCGGGGGTCTGTGCTCTTGCTGGCTTTCCTGAAGCGCCAACAGACGCCTGAGCATGTCTGTTTGCTCCCTCATTAGCCTCAGCATCACCTCCTGCCTCTGCTCTTCGCGCTCACTTAGTGCTTTCCTGGCCTCTGCCACTGAATGCCTCCATGCATTCAGCTGTGCCCTATCAGTGCGGGAGGACTGCATGAGCTCGGAAAACATGATATCGCAAATGCATTTTTTTCACCTTCTAATCTGCGATAACCTCAGGGATGGAGGTGATAGAGGGAGCATAGAAACATTTGCACCTGGGGAGATAAAAAGGGAGAGTAAAATTTAAGATAATACATTGCTTGATTCACTGTGTAAGAGTCTCCCTTTTGTTCTCAGCAATTCACAGCACATGTATTTTAGGTACAAGGTTGCATTTTGCCTTTTATATTGAGTGCCTGCCAGTATGGTGACACATCACACAGGGCTGGGCAACAGAATTCAGTTTCAAAGCAGCCATGGTAAGCTTTTTGGTATGTGGGGTTGGCTTCTTCCACCTTCATAACATGTGGGAATGGTTTCAAACTGCAGCACCATCCTTTCCCATAGCAAGCAATGCCGGTTGGCTTTCACATTTAAAAGGAGGGGCTGCTGTTTTTGGGTGGATGTGCACACACCTCACCACCCCCCCCCCCCCGCATTGCATGGCTATTCTCTGGGATGATCCTTTTAGCCAAGTGCAAACAACCCAACATGAATGGGGTCCTTTTACTGTTCCCTTACAAAATATTGCCTATTTCAACCAGGTGCCCATGAATGATATCACTCTCCAGAGGCTAACACAGAAAGGTAAAGACTGAATGTTGCTTGAATGCGACCAAAAACCAGGACCATTCGCTGCCATGCTTTGTGCTGCAATGATTCCAGACTACTTGCTACTGGCTTGGCATGGTAAAGTGTCCTACTGTGGAGGACGAAATAAGGCAGCCCTCCCCAGAAACCTTCTGCAAAGGCTTTTAGAGTACCTCCAGGAGAGCTTCATGGAGATGTCCCTGGAGGAATCCTGCTCCATCCCCAGACACACTAACAGGCTTTTCCAGAAGCTGTACTGGCCGTGAATGCATCCCAATTCTTCAGGGCAAATCAAATATTAAACACTATTGCTTTTAAATTCTGTACTGTAGTTACAAATGTGCACTCACCAGAGCTGCCTTCTCCGGCTTCAGGGTCGGGGATCCCACCTTGGGAGGGTATTGGCTCCAGGGTGATGAAAAGGTCCTGGCTGCCAGGGAGAACGGATTCAGCGCTTGCCTGCTGTGCATTCTCCTCCTCCTCCTCTTCCACAAAATCCTCCTCCCTGTTGTGAGAGACTCCCCCCTTGCAGGTGTCCACAGACAGTAGTGGGGTAGTGGTAGGGTCCGCCCCTAGAATGCCATGCAACTGATCATAAAAGTGGCATGTATGGGGATCTGACCCAGAGCGACCGTTTGCTTCCTTTGTCTTTTGGTAGGCTTGCCTGAGCTCCTTAACTTTCACGCGGCACTGTTGTGTGTCCCTGTTGTAGCCTCTCTCCATCATGCCCTGTGCAATTTTGGCATATATATTAGCATTTCTTCTTTTTGATCAGAGTTCGGCATGCACAGATTCTTCTCCCCATACAGGAATCAGATCCAGAGTGTCCCTTTCGGTCCATGCTGGAGGTTGTTTGCGATTGTGGGGGGACTGCATGGTCACCTGTGCTGCTGAGCTCGCCACACTGACCAAACAGGAAATGAAATTCCAAATTTCCTGGGGCTTTTCCTGTGTACCTGGATAGTGCATTGGAGTACAAAGTGCTGTCTGGAGTGGTCACATTGGAGCACTCTGGGATAGCTCCCGGAGGCCAATACTGTCGAACTGTGTCTACACTACCCCAAATTTGACCCAGCAAGCTCAATTTTTAGCACTACTCCACTCTCTGGGGAAGAGTACAGAAGTCAATTTTAAGAGCCCTTTAGGTCGATGGAACGGGGTTGCTTGTGTAGACGCATTCATTTTAAAATCGACCTAACATGGCAAAATTCAACCTAAGTCTGTAGTGTAGACCAGGGCTGAATGAAACAAGTAATGGAGAGTCTTTCGCTCATACTGAAGGAACCTATATTTTTTTAAAGCAAAATTAATTTACTACATATTGGATGTTGCATGTACTGTATGCAGTGAACTGATGTGGTGTTTGCATCTATATGCAGCAATAGACTGCTACAAGCTACAGAATATTTTTCTGAAAGAATTAGGCCAAAATTACTGCAGTGTTACAGTGGCGCTGAAAGATGTACACTTACTAATGCAGCTCTCAGTTTAGCAACCGGTTCAGTGTTACTCACTGGAATTTGCTCATTGGCTAACTCTACTGTAGAATAATAATTTCTAAATAAAGTAACAAATTCCTGCTTGAAGAAGAAAGCATAGTAAAAATTAAACCCATCTTTAACGTGTCAAGTGCTGCTTTTACAGCTATTGCTTGGACAATGTTCAAGTGAGTTCTAGTCAAGGATTGACAGAGAAATCACCATTTATCACATCTTCTGCCATCTGGTACATCACTTCAACAGTATAGTTATCCTCATTATCACATTTTATGAAACAGCCTGGAAAGTTGTCCAAGTACCTTTTAAGGAAAGAACTGTACAGCATGCAAGGCAGATATCATTGTGAGATAATGTCTTCATAGCATTCAAATTAAGGGCAAAATTTTCAGTCATACCCTCTAGTTTTATGCTCAGAATATATATATGTATCTGCAGTTGTATGCAAAATACCACATCGGCACATGCAAGTCAGGTAGGTATACCCATAAATACCCAATATGTATACACATCTATTTAAGTGTAAGCAGAGTCAGGATGAGCTCTACCCTGACATCTGGTGGCGAGTCATGGTGGGTTGTGGAAAAGAACTTCAGGGGCTTATGTCATTTGCGTAGGCACACCCACCCTGCCTAGATGGTCACTTTGGCTGCTGTAGGAGCCCCAGTTTCTCTGTTATTGGGGCAGGAATAAACTGTTATTACCCTGATTATGTGAATCAAGGACAATGGAACTGTACTTGGCCTTTTGTTATGATGGCGGGACTCACCATCAACTAAGCAGCACTCGCTAGGCAAGGGTCATGGGTTCCAAAACCCAGTAAAGGGAGAGAGGCTGGGGATAGGTATTAATACTTGGTGGTATGGGCTCCTTGGACTCTTAAATTACATGCTAATTGCATTTCTTCCTCTCTCCACTGGAATATCAGAGCTAATTTTGATTCTATTAGGAGTCTAGTTATAGGCTGCTGAGCTGAATTCACTTTGTGCTAATGGTGCACCTGCACTGATGCTCCCCTACTACAAGCTGAAATCACAAAAGAGCTAAACTTACTAGGAGCTGAAATCACTGAGTGTTGTGTTAAGTAGTGCGGGAGCCTGAAGATATATTGTGGAGCAGTTTGCGGGACGGCTGGCAGAACAGAGCGGCTGGTGGAGTAGAGCAGTTTGTTGGATGCCTGGAGCAGCTCATGGGGGCGGCTGGCAGAGTGGAGCCCTATGGAGAGGTGGGGCAATCAGCTTTGGACCATGTAAGGTGCCCCTTGACCCCTGCCCCCATCTCCACCCAGGCTGGGAGGTAAAACTCTGCGGATAAACTTTTGAACTCTGGGGCTGTCCTGACCAGGGACAGAGACTTTTGGGTCACTGGACTTTTGGGACTTTGGGTGATTTTTGGTTGCTGGACTCAAGAACCAAAGGGAAAGGACATGCCCCAGTTTGCTTGGGGTGGGTTTTTTGCTCATGGGTTATGTTATGAATCCTGTTGGTGGTGTTTCCCCAACATAATGCCACATTGTTTCTCTCTGTTATTAAAAGGCTTTTTGCTACACTCAGACTCTGTGCTTGCGAGAGGGGAAGTATTGCCTCTTGGAGACACCCAGTGGGGGTGGTATATATTTGTCCCAGGTCACTGGGTGGGGGCTTGAGACGGTTTTGCATTGTGTTATTGGAATGGAACTCCTAGATACTGAACCCAGCCCTTGTTGCTGCCAACTCTGATGGGCAGAAGGGTTATATAAGCAAGTATTAGGTTTGCCCATCCAAATAGCTGTGCAAGTAAAACTGGCATGTTCAAATACAGAAGGAGTCTGACTGAAAATTTGGCCCTGAATATGAAGTGTACCAAAACAGCTAAAGAGCTATACTGGCTTATTTTAGACACAAAGTATGCAATATTTTTATAGTTCAGTTCCTATCTAATAAAAACCATTTGATCTTTTTTGTGGGTTGATAAAGATTTCTTGGTAAAATCATATGAGCAAGAATTTGGATGGCTTGCTGTGTTAATGTTAGAATTGTAGATTCATTGGGGAACCAGCATCTCAGATAAGAAAAAAGTCACAGAAGGAAAGTGTTAAAAATATATATGTAGAGTGTATATGATCTTGCCTTACATTTTTCATGAGCAGTCTGCAGCAGCAAAAGGCAGAAGAAACAATGTTATGTTTCTTCCTGTTATGTTTACTTTAGAGAAAAAAAAAAGCTGCAACACCACCACAGCTGCAAGCATGTATAATACAGACTTTTTTTAATAATGAAAGGTCATAGGTATGGGTGGTGTAAGTCCCCACTCTCGCTTTCTAACCAGCTAACAAAGACAATTGCCAGAAGCTGGAGAGGTTTATCATTCTTTGCCTTTTCTTTGTTTTATACAATATCTGGCCCTCCATGCACTTTACAAACTTCTACTGAAACTCAGGAAGTGTGCTTTGAGAGGCTGGCTGAACTGATCCCATTGTCTAGAAATAAGATGACGACAAGGAGTACTTGTGGCACCTTAGAGACTAACACATTTATTAGAGCATAAGCTTTCGTGAGCTACAGCTGTAGCTCACGAAAGCTTATACTCTAATAAATTTGTCAGTCTCTAATGTGCCACAAGTACTCCTTGTCTTTTTATGGATACAGACTAACACGGCTGATGCTCTGAAACTGGTCTAGAAATGGCAAGCTTCTTTTTTGGCATGCTCCCATTTTTTGATAGGACCAAGAAGAATGCATCATAAAATCTTGTTAACCTCAATTTCCTATGTGACACCATTTGTTGATGCTGTATCATTTAAATTTTTACATAAAATAAGTCAATTTCAGTTGCTGAAGGTACTGTATATTGAATGAGGATTGTTTCCTGGGTGGGTTTGTGCAGAGCAGGTATGGAAAAGCACTGCTGATTAGTGGAGGGGGAAGGTATAACCTTATTTTACACAGACCATATCAATAGTTCATTTGGGCCAATGTATTCCAAACTAGGTGCCTTCAGTTAGGCTCCTAAATATATATTTAAACACCTAAATAAATTACCTTAAATAAATGACTGAAATGGAGGTTGCTGGGTGCTCATTTCATCTGAAGATTAGGACACAGACTCCTAACTGAGTATTTAAGCATAACTAAGTTTAGGTTCTCAGTTTGGAAAAATCTTGGCTCTGGTGTCTGGCTTCCCTAATTATTTGATCATCATATAAAGTCACACTGTTAAAAATGCACTTTTTATATTGAAGACGAATCAGATGAAGTAGTCATTAAGGGAATTAAAAATAAATGCTTCTCTTGCCTGTAGAAAGGGAAATCCTTCTAATATATGTCTTGTGAATAGAAGCAAAGGGCTGTGCATAGTTGCTTGTACTCAGACCAATTCACCTTGCTTTCTCCTATGTTCAATGTTAAGTTTGCTTGTCCTTGAGATGAGTAATGACCTTCAGGGAAGAGATGACTTGACAAATGTTAGAAAGAAAATCTGTTCTGACTTGATTTTATATTGAAAAAATAACCAAAATTCCCAGTGTAAGAACCAAGGCTACATAAAGTTCTGAGAACGGGGCCCCTAAGTAGAATTAGTCTTCTTAGACCTGCAGCATTCACTGCAGACTTTTATCAAACAGACAGAAGCAGGAATAGAGAAGGAGCATGTGATTCTCCTTACTGACATGGTTTATTGGAAGACAGGCTGCCTTTTGCTCTTAATTCTTGCTCCACTAATTCTTTTGATTCCAGCCTCCTATTTGTATATTTCCTAAAAACACAGATACGCTTTATAAGCTTATAGTTTGGGATTCAATGTATCTGAAATGCCCTGGATCCATATGTACTCATAATGCACTCCATATGACTATCCATCTTTACATGCAGATAATTTCAGATGCTCATATGCTGATTTTAGTGAATGGCCCATTTGTTTAAACATTATGGAGAAATTATTCTGGCAAAGCAGGTGGGAGAGAGGATATAGTGGATATTTTGCTGACTCGGACCACTCATCTTCTCATTTCAGAAGTGATTTCTTTACAAAGTAATGAAGGTCAGACATACATGCATCTTAAGACTTAACTAACCAAAGCTGAATGGCCCTTAACTTTGAACATTGTATTACATAATCTTCTGATAAGAAGTTCAGAGGTTGGGTTTTTCAAACCAGTTTGGTATAGGAGATCAAAAATTAGTAGTTTGATGCAGCTGTCACCAAAATGTGCAGGATTTAGGGGTTATGTCTTGTCATGCAGAATATCCTAAAAGGTGATAGGATCTCATTAACAGAATCAATGTGAAATGAGATTGTTACTGGGAGTTGAACCCAGATCATCAACCTTTAAAAGGAAACTGTAAGGAAAAAGCAAAAAGAAGTTGGGCATTCTTAACATCATTCCACTGCCCATCAGGAGGAGAAGGCTGATCTTGCAGTTAGACACTAGGCTGGTCCTCAGGAGATCAGTGTCCAATTTCCAGCAGTGCTACAGATTTCATGTGTGACCATGAGTGACTTAAGCTAAATCTTTCAGAAGTGGCCATGAATTTCACATGCCTCAGTTTTTGAGTGTCCAACATTTTTGACATTAGAGACCCGAAATGTAAGCAGGCCAAATCAGTGGCAACTTTTGAAAGTATGGATCATAAACTCTCTCTGCTTCAGTTCTCCATCTGTTAAATGAGTGTTTTGCCTAAAGTTAAGAGCCTAACCTAAATACGAACTGTGGGTGACCATCAATTCTGAAAATAAGGCCACATTTAACTTTAGGCACCTAACTTTTAAAATGTTGTCTTTTGCCTTAAAAATAAAAGGATAGAAAATGGCCAACTTAGGTACAAGAAAAAGACCTACCACATGCATACTTACAGAAGTAGATGTCTGTTTCATAATTTATGTAAAGAGTTGAAAAAACATCACCAGTGATTATCGAAAACAGTCTGACCTGCTATTTCTGCTTGGATTAGGCACTTTTATTTTAAAATGTTTTATAAATCTAAAAGTACCTATCCTAGTTTCTATATGCCTGCTATTGCAGGCTTTAGATTGTCTGTGTATATGTCAGAGGGTTGAACTCCAAGCCTGTCAGCAACACCCAGTGGTGAAATTCAGTGGCCGGGGGTAGGGAACCCAAGCCCTCCCTTTCTTCACTGGTGTCAAGGTTCCTTCCCCACTCTGAACGCTAGGGTACAGATGTGGGGACCTGCATGAAAACCTCCTAAGCTTACTTTTACCAGCTTTGGTTAAAACTTCCCCAAGGTACAAACTATTTTACCTTTTGCCCTTGGACTTTCGCTGCCACCACAAAATGTCTAATCAGTATTATTTTATTAGGAAAGAGTCTGTTTGGAAACGTCTTTCCCCCCAGAATCCTCCCAAATGTTACCCCTCTTTCCTGGGGAAGATTTGATAAAAAATCCTCACCACTTTGCATAGGTGACCACAGACCCAAACTCTTGGATCTTAAGAACAATGAAAAAGCATTCAGTTTCTTAAAAGAAGAATTTTAATAGAAGTAAAAAGAATCATCTCTGTAAAATCAGGATGGTAAATACCTTACAGGGTAATTAGATTCAAAACATAGAGAATTCCTCTAGGCAAAACCTTAAGTTACAAAAAGACACAAAACGAGGAATATCCATTCCAGTCAGCACAGCTTATTTTCTCAGCCATTTAAAGGAATCAGAATCTAACGCATATCTAGCTAGATTACTTACTAAGTTCTAAGACTCCATTCCTGTTCTGTCCCCGGCAAAAGCATCACACAGACAGAGAGAGAGGCTTTGTTTCTCCCTCCCCCCAGCTTTTGAAAGTATTTTGTCTCCTCATTGGTCATTTTGGTCAGGTGCCAGCGAGGTTATCCTAGCTTCTTAACCCTTTACAGGTGAAAGGGTTTTTCCTCTGGCCAGGAGGGATTTTAAAGGTGTTTACCCTTCCCTTTATATTTATGACACGCCCCCCAAATCACAGATAGGGTAAAACGCTGGCTGGGATTTCTTCCTGGAGCTCTAGGAAAAAACAGAATTAATAAGACATATGCACCTCTAAATATACTACCAAGTATATAAAGACTAACAATATTTTCCACGTCTCAAGGACTATTTTAACCAGTTGATTCTGGGAAACTTTCATGGGAGAGTGCATCAGCCACTTTCTTAGAAGCTCCTGAGATGTGTTGGATGTCAAAATCAAAATCTTGGAGAGCTAAACTCCACCGAATAAATGTTTTGTTATTTCCTGTGGCAGTATGAAGCCACTGTAGCACGGCATGGTCGGTTTGCAGGTGGAAATGCCATCCCCAAACATATGGGTGTAGCTTTTCCAGAGCATAGACAATGGCGTAACATTCTTTTTCACTGACTGACCAGTTGCTTTCCCTCTCAGATAGCTTCTTGCTGAGAAACACTACAGGGTGGAATTCTTGATCTGGTCCTTCCTGCATTAAAACTGCTCCCATACTACACTCGGACGCATCTGTGGTTATTAGGAACGGTTTGTCAAAGTCTGGGGCCCTTACTACAGGGTCAGACATGAGTGTCGCTTTAAGCTGCTTAAAGGCCTTCTAACACTCTTCAGTCCGCTGAACGGCATTTGGCTGTTTCTTTTTGGTTAGGTCTGTCAGTGGGGCGGCAATTTGGCTGTATTGTGGTACAAATCGTCTGTAATAACCGGCCAAGCCTAAGAAGGATTGAACCTGTTTCTTTGACTTTGGGACAGGCCACTTTTGGATAGCATCCACTTTGGCCTGTAGAGGGCTGATAGTTCCTTGACCCACCTGGTGTCCAAGGTAAGTCACTGTTTAAGCCTATTTGACACTTCTTAGCCTTAACAGTTAGTCCTGCCTCCCTTATGCACTCGAAGACTTTTTTAGATGTTCAAGGTGTTCTGTCCAGGAACCCGAAAATATGGCCACATCGTTAAGGTAGGCGATTGCATATTCTCCTAATCCCGCTAGGAGACCATCTACAAGTCTTTGGAAGGTGGCGGGAGCATTCCGCAGCCCGACAGGGAGTACATTAAATTCACACAGCCCAACATGGGTGGTGAAGGCTGACCTTTCCTTGGCGGATTCATCTAGCGGTAACTGCCAGTACCCCGTGGTTAAGTCCAAGGAGGAAATGAACTGGGCCCATCCCAGTTTTTCTAATAGTTCATCTGTGCGTGGCACTGGGTAGTTGTTGGGGCGAGTTACAGCATTTAGCTTACGGTAGTCCATGCAAAAACGTATCTCCCCATCTGGTTTGGGAACTAGAACCACTGGAGATGCCCATGCATTGCTAGAGGGGCGGATTACACCCATCTGTAACATATTCTGGATCTCCCATTCTATAGCAGTTTTAGCTTGAGGAGACACCCCGTAAGGTTGGACTTTAATTGGGTGAGCATTACCTGTGTCAATGGAGTGGTATGCCCATTCAGTCAGTCCTGGGGCGGCTGAGAATGTCGGCACGTAGCTAGTGCACAGCTCCTGGATCTGCTGTCGCTCCATACGCCCAAGGGTCATGGAGAGGTTCACCTCTTCCATGCCATCAGCACTTTTCCCTTCATAGTAGACACCTTCAGGCCACTCAGCGTCATCTCCTCCCTGGGCTGTAAACTGACAAACCTTTAATTCTCTGGAATAAAAGGGCTTTAGAGAATTAATATGGTATACCTTAGGCTTTTGGTTGGAGGTTGGGAATGCTATGAGATAATTAACAGCTCCCAGGCGCTCCTGGACCGTGAATGGCCCTTCCCGCGATGCTTCCATTTTATGGGCCTGGAGCGCCTTTAAGACCATGACCTGGTCCCCTACTTTGAAGAAACGCTCTCTGGCATGTTTATCATACAAGGCTTTTTGCTCTTTTTGAGCATCCTGTAAGTTTTCTTTAGCAAGGACTAGAGAGGTTTGGAGAGTGTTTTATAGGTTGGTTACAAAGTCCAGAATGTTAGTTCCTGGAGAAGGTGTAAATCCCTCCCATTGTTGCTTCACCAACAGTAATGGCCCCTTAACCTCACGGCCATATACAAGTTCAAATGGTGAAAACCCTAAACTGGGATGTGGTACAGCTCTGTAGGCAAAGAGCAACTGCTGCAACACTAGGCCCCAATCACTGGAGTGCTCATTTACAAATTTACATATCATGGCCCCCAAAGTTCCATTAAACTTCTCCACCATGCCATTTGTTTGATGGTGGTAAGGAGTGGCAACCAAGTGATTTACCCCATGAGCTTCCCAAAGGCTTTTCATAGTTCCTGCCAAGAAATTAGTTCCTGCATCTGTGAGGATGTCGGAGGGCCAACCTACCCTGGCAAAAATGTCTGGTAGTGCCTGGCACACACTTTTAGCCCTGGTGTTGCTTAGAGCTATTGCTTCTGGCCATCGGGTGGCAAAATCCATGAAAGTCATTATGTACTGCTTTCCTCTGGGTGTCTTTTTCAGAAAAGAATCCAGAATATCCACAGCTACTTGCTGAAATGGAGCTTCAATGATGGGGAGTGGCTGGAGAGGGGCTTTGACCTGGTCTTGGGGTTTTCCCACTCTTTGGCATACCTCACAAGACCAGACATAGGTAGAAACATCCTTGCCCATTCCCTCCCAGTGGAATGACCTCCCCAAATGGTCTTTGGTCCTGTTCACCCCAGCATGGCCACTAGGGTGATCGTGGGCTAAGCTCAAGAGCTTGGCCCGGTACTTAGTTGGAACTAGCAACTGACTCTGAGGATGCCAGTCTTCCTAGTGTCCACCAGAAAGAGTTTCCTTGTATAAAAGTCCTCTTTCTACAACAAACCTGGATTGATTAGAAGAGCTAAGAGGCGGTGGGTTGCTCCATGCCACCGTCCAAGCTCTCTGGAGGCTTTCATCTGCTTTCTGTTTGGTCTGGAAATGTTCCCTTGATGCTGGAGACATCATTTCCTCATTGGATTGTGGACCTAGGCTTGGTCCCTCTGGAAGCGATGTAGGGGATGGGGCTGTTTCCGTTGACTGTGAACCACTCTCCCCTGGTGCACTATGTTGGGTTTCAGGCTCCAGCTGAGTCTCTTGTGTAGGGTTATCAGCTGCTGCCAGTTCAGGTTTGGTGGGGCCTTCTGGTGTTGGAGTTGCAAGTGTTGGATTCAGTGCTGGCAATGGGTCTGGTGCTGGTTGTTCCGCCGGTTCTAGTTCTGGGGCTGGCTCTGTCTGGGTCTCTGGGACTGGATCCACTACTGTTGTTGCAGACATTGGCATGGGGTCCAGGTCCATCACCTCTGACCGGGTCCTGGTAGAAGTTTCCGGAACAGAGCTAGGCATGACGGCTTGCTTAGCCTGGCTGCGGGTGACCATTCCCACCCTCTTGGATAGCTTCACATATTTGGCCACGTCTTCCCCCAACAGCATGGGGATGGGATAATCATCATACACTGCAAAAGTCCACTTTCCTGTACTGGACAGGCAACTTGCTCTGGCCCCCAAGCAGAGACAAAAAAACCTCTAACTACTTCCAGCTTAAAACCTGCTTTCCAGCAGCCCAAAGGGGGAAAAAGTGTCCTTTTTTAAAATCTGTGCTTATGGTTCAAAAAATCTCAAATTGATCTCAAAATGATTTCAAGTTAATCCCACCGCTCTGCCACCATGTCAAGGTTCCTTCCCCACTCTGAATGCAGGGTACAGATGTGGGGACCTGCATGAAAACCCCCTAAGCTTATTTTTACCAGCTTAGGTTAAAACTTCCACAAGGTAGAAACTATTTTACCTTTTGTCCCTAGACTTTATTGGTGCCACCACCAAGCGTCTAACAAAATATAACCAGGAAAGAGCCCATTTGGAAACGTCTTTTCCCCCCAAATCCCCCCAAGCCCTACACTCCCTTTTCTGGGGAAGGTTTGATAAAAATCCTCACCAACTTGCATAGGTGACCACAGACCCAAACCCTTGGATCTTAAGAACAAGGAAAAAGCAATCAGGTTCTTAAAAGAAGAATTTTAATTGAAGAAAGAGTAAAAGAATCACCTCTGTAAAATCAGGATGGTAAATACCTTACAGGGTAATCAGATTCAAAGCATAGAGAATTCCTCTAGGCAAAACCTTAAGTTACAAAAAGACACAAAAACCGGAATATACATTCCATTCAGCACAACTTATTTTATCAGCCATTTAAACAAAACCGAATCTAACGCATATCTAACTAGATTGCTTATTAATCCTATACAGGAGTTCTGACCTGCATTCCTGCTCTGGTCCCGGCAAAAGAAAAACACAGACAAAGGGAACCCTTTGTTTCCACCCCCCGTCCCCCAGCTTTGAAAGTATTTTGTCTCCTCATTGGTCATTTTGGTCAGGTGCCAATGAGGTTATCTTTAGCTTCTTAACCCTTTACAGGTGAAAGCGTTTTTCCTCTTGCCAGGAGGGATTTAAAGGTGGTTAGCCTTCCCTTTATATTTATGACAGTGTTATTTTTAGTAATGTATTTTCTTGTAAAGGCAGATGCCAAAACTGTTGTAAAACTTTTGCTTAAGGATTTGATATCACAATTTGGCATACCTGGACAGATTATAAAAAATTTATGTTCAGCTTCACAGATCCAATGTGGACAAATATCCTTTGAAGGCCACTCCCAATCAAAATACCAGACTCAGCCCTCATAAGATTTCTAACAGGCGCCCAATGTGATTACCGGCTGCATCCCACTGGTCCTGGCTCAGATGGACAGTCATTTAATAAATAACACAATGCTTAATTATTGTCAGGCACTAACGAAATATGTTAGGTCTTTTTATATACAGCAGCCCTGCCGCTCGCTGAAACCAGGAGACTGGATCTACATAAAGGTCCATCAGCAAGGAACCACCCTGGCCCCATGCTGAAAGACCCTTATCAAGTCCTGTTAATTATCAACTCCGCTGTGAAGTGCAGAGAATTGACTACCTGCCCATGTGTTTCACTGTAATGGCTCTCCGACTGATGAGTGGTCTATCTTTCCATCTGGCATTGTTGCTCCTTCTGGACAGCAGGAGTAAAAGACAAGGTGAAAAGCCGGTAACCTCTCCTTTGTCCGCTGACAGACCCACCGTACCTTTGAAGGCACAACTTCTCCACCTAAAGAGAACAACCTCTCCACCCGAGGACATAATAAAGCCTCCAACCAAGCAAGCTGGTAACCTCTCCTTTGCTGCCTCATTGCCAGGCAGCTAAGTGAACTAAGACTACAAAATCTTGAAGAATAGCTTGTGAAAGCTAGCCAAAACTACCCTGACAGGACACCTATGTTGCCAAGCTAATGTGTGCTTGTTAAGGCCACCATCTTGCAAAATATACATTTTAATCTTACCACTACTACAGGAAGCCATATCATATGTTGGCCTGCAAAGAGAATTTTGCAGTCGGCCCTTCAACCTCAAATACCCTTTAATTGGACTACCCTAGTGCCTGACCAATTCCAAAATTTGCTTTCAATTCTACCAGAGGTTCAGAAAATGTCCGACCTACAGGGACAGATTCACATGCTCCAAAATATTTATCAAGTTGAAAAGAATGCCTTTCATACAGCTTACAGGGAGTCTACCTTATGTACTAAGTATGATGCTTTGTGTTTTGTGACTAAGACTATTCAGCAGTCTCAACCCCATCATTTTATTGTCATAGAAATGTTGTTGTTTTTATTACTATTTAGTATGGGGTTATGTTGTTGCTGTTGTAGTAGATGTTTTTATCATTGCCTGCCTAGTCCTAGACCTGTTAAGCTCAATGTAAAGAAACAAGTGGCACTAATGATTGTCAATAAACTCTATGATAACAGGAGGCAAGAGGCAACAATGAATGCTTATGAGGAAATGCAGGTAGGAGGGGAAGAAGACAAGGAAATGCAGGTAGTACATGAGGAACAGAGAGAGGAAATTAACGAATTAATGACCATGGAGGTATGATAAAATAAAGTGAGGCCGAAAGGCCTCAAAGGGGGGAACTGTGAGGGAAAATAAACAGGACATAAAACTCAGGTCAAGGCTCTGACTTTGGTCAAGCTTGCCTGCAGGCCGTAAACTGAGATCCTGCTTGCTTATGTGTGTCAAGGGATAGAAGTCACAGTGGAAAGTCTCCAAAATGGAACAATGGTTTTCTGGGCATAAGGGGCATGAAGGGGCAGGATGGAAAAGTCCCCAGACAGAACAAATTTGCAATAGTCAAGCTTATGAAATATATAACCTCAACAGCTGTGTTAGAAACGTCGCTGACTGCAAAAGAACAGACAGTGAATAACAGAAGGGGCCTAGTGAAGGAGACACTTGTTTTTGCTTTTGACCAGTGTTAATTTTGCAATGTATTCCAAATAAGGTAATTAATACGAAAGTATGTGTAATTTGCCTGTGATTTTAAGCTTTAAAAAGCTGTGTGTGCTTTGCATCGGGGGGCAGCTACTTAGAGCTGTTACCCCCCCTGCACTTGTAATCAATAAAGGATCTTCAGGCTTGTTCTGATCCAAACATAATGCGAGGTTAATTTTCCACAACACCCCTTTCAGGTAGTTGAAAGCAGTTATCAAATCCCCCCTCATTCTTCTCTTCCACAGACTAAATAATCCCAGTTCCCTCAGCCTCTCCTCATAAGTCATGTGCTCCAGCCCCCTAATCATTTTTGTTGCCCTCTGCTGGACTCTTTCCAATTTCTCCACATCGTTCTTGTAGTGTGGGGCCCAAAACTGGACACAGTACTCCAGATGAGGCCTCACCAATGTCTAATAGAGGGGAATGATCACGTCCCTCAATCTGCTGGTAATGCCCCTACTTATACATCCCAAAATGCTGTTAGCCTTATTGGCAACAATGGCACACTGTTGACTCATATCGAGCTTCTTGTCCACTATAACCCCTATGTCCTTTTCTTCAGAAAGGACGTGCATAAGACCAAGGGCATAATTGGAGTTGCAGCTAACAAGGGATGTGAAGGGTAACAAGAACGGTTTCTACAGGTATGTTAGCAACAGGAAAAAGGTCAGGGAAACTGTGGGACCCTTAATGAATGGAGGAGCAACCTAGTGACAGATGATGTGGAAAAAGTTGAAGTACTCAATGCTTTTTTTTGCCTTGGTCTTCACAGACAAGGTCAGCTCCCACACTGCTGTCCTGGGCAACACAGTATGGGGAGGAGGTGAGCAGCCCTCAGTGGTGAAAAAACAGGTTAAGGACTATTTCAAAAAGCTGGACGTTCACAAGTCCATGGGTCCAGATCTAATGCATCCAAGGGTGCTGAGGGAGTTGGTTGATCTGATTGCAGAGCCAGTGGCCATTATCTTTGAAAATTCGTGGTGATTGGGGGAGGTCCCGGACGACTGGAAAAAGGCAAATATAGTGCCCATATTTTAAAAAGGGAAGAAAGAGAACCCAGGGAACTATAGACCGGTCAGCCTCACTTGAGTCCCGGGCAAAATCATTGAGAAGGTCCTCAAGGAATCCATTTTGAAGAACTTGGAGGATAGGAAGGTGATCAGGAACAGTCAACATGGATTCACCAAGGGCAAATCATACCTGACCAACCTGATTGCCTTCTATGATGAGATAACTGGCTCTGTGGATATGGGGAAAGCGGTGGATGTGATATATCTTGACTTTAGCAAAGCTTTTGATATGGTCTTCCACAGTATTCTTGCTAGCAAGTTAAAGAATTATGGATTGAATGAATGAACTATAAGGTGGATAGAAAGCTGGCTAGAATGTCAGGCTCAACAGGTAGTGATCAAAGGCTCCCTGTCTCGTTGGCAGCCGGTATCAAGCAGAGTGTCTGAGGGGTTGGTCCTGGGGCCAGTTTTGTTCAAGATCTTTATCAATGATCCGGATGATGGGATTAATTGTACCCTCAGCAAGTTCACAGATAACACTAAGCTGGGGGGAGAGGTAGATACGCTGGAGGGTAGGGATAGGGTCCAGAGTGACCTAGACAGATTGGAGGATTGGGCCAAAAGAAACCTGATGAGGTTGAACAAGGACAAGTGCAGAGTAAACTTTGTTTTAACTTTAATTTTTAAAACAATAAAAATATAGTTCCCCCCCCCCCCATCTCACACAAAATTCAGCATTGAATCTATATCATCTTACAGAAAGTACAATATTCATGGATATCTAGCATCATGCTGATAGGCAAATATGGCACAAAATCAACTGTAATTCTGCCCCTATGCTGCGTACAAAATGCACTCAGATTACTTTTTAGTTCTTATATAAAGTCTTGTATGAAAGACCAGTAGTCTCAGTAAGCAAAATCTAAAGTCCATGGAAGTAAATGGAAAGACTTCCTTTGATTTCCATGGGCACTGAATTGGAGCTACATTGTAGGATTTTCATGATCATATTTATACTTATAAAAAAGAAATAGAACAAAGTTTTAAAAATGTTTACAGTGCTAATAAACTGTTCAAGGACTATGGCTGAGATTATGGTCCAGATCCTGATCTTATGTAAATTTTCACAGCTTCAGTGAGCTGATTTATACTATCTTAGGTTTTGGCCCTATATTTCTGTATATAATCATCTATATACCATAGAACAAAATAAAAAAATAAAACCAACCTCTACAGACCCCAGCCCAACAAGGTATTAAGCACTTAGGTAATTTTGAGCACATCCAGTGGACATAGTGTACTCAAATCCAGTGGACATAGTGTACTTAGATTTCCAGAAAGCCTTTGACAAGGTCCCTCACCAAAGGCTCTTAATGTAAATTAAGTTGTCATGGGATAAGAGGGAAAATCCCTTCATGGATTGAGAACTGGTTAAAAGACAGGGAACAAAGGGTAGGAATAAATGGTAAATTTTCAGAATGGAGGGGGGTAACTAGTGGTGTTCCCCAAGGGTCAGTCCTAGGACCAATCCTATTCAACTTATTCAAAAATGATCTGGAGAAAGGCATAAACAGTGAGGTGGCAAAGTTTGCAGATGATACTAAACTGCTCAAGATAGTCAAGACCAAAGCAGACTGTGAAGATCTTCAAAAAGATCTCACAAAACTAAGTGATTGGGCAACAAAATGACAAATGAAATTTAATGTGGATAAATGTAAAGTAACACACATTGGAAAAAAGAACCCCAACAAAACATACAATACGATGGGGGCTAATTTAGCTACAACTAATCAGAAGAAAGATCTTGGAGTCATCATGGAAAGTTCTCTGAAGACTTTCATGCAGTGTGCAGTAGCAGTCAAAAAAGCAAACAGGATGTTAGGAATCATTGAAAAAGGGACAGAGAATAAGACAGAGAATATCGTATTGCCCTTATATAAATCCATGGTATGCCCACATCTTGAATACTGCATACAGATGTGGTCTCCTCATCTCAAAAAAGATATACTGGCATTAGAAAAGGTCCAGAAAAGGGCAACTAAAATGATTAGAGGTTTGGAACGGATCCCATATGAGGAGAGATTAAAGAGGTTAGGAGTTTTCAGCTTGGAAAAGAGGAGACTGGCGGGGGGATATAATAGAGGTATATAAAATCAGGAATGGTGTGGAGAAAGTGAATAAGGAAAAGTTATTTACTTGTTCCCATAATATAAGAACTAGGGGCCACCAAATGAAATTAATGGGTAGCAGGTTTAAAACATATAAAAGGAAGTTCTTCCTCACTCAGCGCACAGTCAACCTGTGGAACTCCTTGCCTGAGGAGGTTGTGAAGGCTAGGACTATAACAGGGTTTAAAAAAGAACTGGATAAATTCATGGAGGTTAAGTCCATTAATGGCTATTAGCCAGGATGGGCAAGGAATGGTGTCCCTAGCCTCTGTTTGTCAGAGAGTGGAGCTGGATGGCAGGAGAGAGATCACTTAATCATTACCTGTTAGGTTCACTCCCTCTCGGGCACCTGGCATTGGCTATTGTTGGTAGACAGGATACTGGGCTGGATGGACCTTTGGTCTGACCCAGTCTGCCCATTCTTATGTTCTGTGTTCGCATCAACTGAAATGGAACTACTTGAGCTTAAAGTTACATATGCAACATGGGCGGCGGGTATCATAGGCCAGGGGAGACTAAGCCTCCCCTAACCCAGGCCGTGGCCCCACGCACGCTCTGCCCCCCTGCCCCCTGAGCTAGTGGGGGCTCAGCTCAGGCCAGCATCCTGGAGCTTGGGGCTCGGTGGCCAGCGGCCTGGGGCAGCTCTGGTTGGTTGGTGGCCAGGGGTGGCTTGTGCTGGTCCAGGAATCAGGCCAGTGCTTGGGCCAGCCAGTGGCCTGGGGGTTGGGCTGGTGCTCAGGCCGGCTGGCGCAGCTGGAATGTGCTGGCCAGCAGCCCAGGCCTTGGGTCAGTTTGCCCAGGGCTTCTCCGGTTGTGGTGAGGGAGGGGGCGATGGGGCAGAAGGGGTGGGGTAGAGGTGGGGCCTCAGGCAGGGCCAGGAGACTAGCAGGCCCTGGGGGACTAGCATCCACGAAGGTGGGGTTCACCAGCTACCCATGATATGCATGCTTGTACTTTGTTGGATCATGGCCTTAGTGCCTATACTATATAATATCCTATATTGCTAGATATTTATATAGTATTTTCTTTCTCTCTAAATTTATATTGGCAATTAGCATCAACTAAATAGAGCATGACACATCCATCAGCTGCTGTAGAAAAGTAATTTACAGCCTAACTCATTACATTAAATTTACAATTTAGTAAATCTGTTTCTCTTTGTTGCAACAATGAATCACTTGCTACTTACATAGAGTATCACTTGAGTAATCAAGTCATGAACGTATATGACTAGGTAGTGATTCATTCGTTGATGTAAGAGAAGAATTGTCTGCATCTGAGAAGCAGTCTATCATCTTCTACTCACTCCATTTTGATTAATTAAATCCAGAATTGCCCTTGCAACAATATTTATAACACAAGAAACTTTGCAAAAATAGTTCCAGTTGAAATCTATAGCGAAACCTCAATCAAAGATTTGTAAACTTCCATATCATAGAGATATTTTGAAACTGAGGTGTTATAAAGTCAGGAAAAACACAGTTATGGAATCCAATTAATCCCCCACTGCTGTGTAGGACTTGATCACTCACTATCAGCCCATACAGTTTCCACCACCCATTAGAATTTCACTTTCAGATGAAATCAACTTGTTTGGACATTGTCAACAGGGTTTCATAGGTCCTGAAATGCAGTAACTGCAGCACATTCAAAGGAAACAACCCTTGAGTTAAGCACACAATAACTCATAAAAAGCTGGAGGAAAACCCACCAAAAATTGTGTTTAAATAGTCCTTTTTGAGAAATCAGCGTTCTGCAAGGGTTTGGTATACTGCTTTGCATGCATACAGCAGTCACCAGCAAGTTGAGACCTTCAGAATCTCCACTACTGGAGCAAAACTCTTTTAGCTATGAGAAAGTATTAAGTTGTCATTGAGGCCAGCCACTAAAGGAAGACACAATCAGTTCAGTAAACTAATGTATTATGCAAACATGTTAGCAGAGAGGAATCACCGCTCTCTTTGCCACATCAAAATACACAATATCCCAGCTTTTCTTGACAGGCTTGGAACTGTTGTTGAGGAACATTGTAAATGTCTCATTGAAACACACTGTACAATTTCCCAGAAGATAACTAACTTTCTTTTGTTGCTACTCTATCAGTTTTAAAAGTTTGAATTCACCCCCTCTCACTCCTTTAGCTGACCGGAGTTGTATAAGGTATTCCTCAGAACCCTACTGAGCACAGGAGTTTGAGGTGTGGATCAATGTTCCCTCTAATTTTTGACAGGCCATGTGCACAAAAAATTTCTTGTGTGCAAATTGTTGTGCTTTTGTGCAAATTTTTGTGTGTGCGTGTTTCGCTGTGTGCATGGGGTTTAGGATCTGTGTGCGCATGCACACGTGCACAGCTTAGAGTGAATTTCAAAGCATAGCTGGGATGATGCTTGGACAAATTCTAGTTCATATACAGCTGCATGGCCTTCTCCCTTTCTATGAGGCACCAGTGGGACAGAGCCTGGGACTGTTAGTGTTAAAAGTAGAACATTCTACCACTGAAGCTGAAGGAGTAACTTTGCTAGCAGGTAGCAATAGCAGATTATTATCTTATGTGGAACAGTTACTAGAGGGAGACAAAGGCCCACACTGTACTAATAGGGATTACAAGAAAATTTAATGTAAATAAATTATGTAAACATTCAAGTTCTATATTTAAACACAAAAGAATGGTTATGTTAAGGCATAATTTTTAAAAATGCTTTCTCTATACTGCATTTTCACAAAGGCATCACAACTACATATACAATGCCATAAACTCATCCATATTTCATATATCTCATATCTTCAGTTGCTAGTTGGCCATGTAATGTATAATTAGAAATGTACAGTATGTGGGTGAATTTATTTTACCATGAGAAGCCTATCTTTCTCCCTAGCTGGCACCTGGTGCACGTCTGTGATCCCTTGCATCTGGGTTATTTTGGGAAGCAGGCTTCACTTTAGAGAAGGAAAAATTTCAGCTAGGTAAATAAGCATTACATACTAATAACTGTTCCTTCTCTAAAGTGGGCAGCTGCTTCTACATGACACTTTACCCCAGGTGGCCCCTAATTTGCATTCAATTCTAGTTTGAGGGGACATATCTCAGGTCTTCCTTTTTTTCCATTACAAAGCATTCCTGTGGAGAGATGGAAAATCTTGAGATTCCCTCAAATTTGGATCTTACTTTGCTCTGAGTCTTTCTTTCCTTTTTTTGAATAATAAATTAATAAATAGATAAATGATAAATTGTCCTGCTTGGAGATGGCTAATCTTTTATAATGTTTACTATTCAGTATTTAGAGAAGGAGAGAGAAAGGAGCTTCTGTGTTTGGAGGAGGAGGAGGAATGACCTAGATGCAATTGATCATGCAATTCTCTTCAGGGAAGGAAAAAGCTTCTGGTAGGAAAGTACGGTTTACCTTTTTATTTTATTTTAAAGTGACACAGTCAACTTGAGGTCTAGTCAGGTTTTTTAAAACTAAATTAAAGCTAGCTTCTGGTACCATACCTCCCCCTAAGCAAATTGGGTGAAATGGTAGGAAATAAGTAGGTTGAATAGTTTTTCCCTGAGTAAAGTGCATCACTAACTTTGCAAGTCTAAAACATATTTATCATTCAAAAATGTTCTGCAATTAGATCTCAATTTAGGAATGCACTTAAGCATTTAAGTGCTTTACTGAATTCTGGCCAATATTTATTGTGTATTTATTTTAGATTTAAAATAATCATAAAGATTAAGACTCTATGCACACTAACAGAATCAAGTCCCAGCAGCATTAAAACAATCGTTAGAGCAGGAACTCAGCCAGACAGCCACCTATAGAAACTCTTTTCCACCCTTCATTCTCATAGGAAGCACACCCTCAGCCATCACAGACAATGCTATCAAGCCAGTGTCTTTTGAAACATGGCCAGAAGGGCTATTTTGGACCAAGGATTGGAGCAAGTTCCAGAGCCCTCAGAGAGAATGCCCTGCCTGCCCTCCCCCTCTCTTATAATGGGGGTGGGGAGGGGGCGGGCTGTCCAGCTATCCGAGGATAACTGGTAACTAAAATATATGAGTTTCCTTCAGACTCAGGCACTTCTGTAATATCCATGGATATTTGGCCAATCAGACATGCGTACGCTACCTTTTGGGGGCTATTTGCACTTTTACATCGCATATATGGGTGTGGTCCTTTGTATCTCTGTTACAGATTTTAGTCTATTCTTAGCATAAAACTTCCATTCATGGAGGCTCTGTGTGGGATCTGAGTGCAGAATGTGAGATCCACAGTATGGATTCAAGACCAGAATTCTGCCAGTTGTTTTCATGAGGTAGTGTTTCTCCCATTCTGCAAGTAACATCTCTGTGTTCATTAAAGCTTAAATCAGTTGAGCTAATGTACTGTATTTACCCTAATTGATAGCAAGTTATCAGATCTAATGAATATAACAAGTTACATTTCTGAGGTTCTCTTCTGGGTTATAGTCTGCCAGGTTATATATCATGAAATGTCATATCACAGGATCACTTGTACTGTGATGTGACATTTAATATGGGATGATGTAACCCTAATTAACTAGAAATAGCTTAACATGTTAAAAGTTGTTATAATAAAATAAGAATCTTTGTCTGTTGGAATCTCATTGGCTTGGAAGATGACTAAGCGATGTAAATGATATTCACATCTCTTAACTGGTTCCATTAACAATTATTTTGTTAGCCCGTAGGTCAGCCAATATCGCTTCAATGAAAGTACAATGCATGATGCAGTTAGAAGAGAAAGCAGCACTCACTGAGAATACAGCACTGCAGATCTGGCTGGGGCCCATCAGAGCTCCAGCCAAGCATTAAATCAGGTTATACTGAAAGAATGACTAAACTGTTCCTGTAGGGGTGTTGCCATAACAGGAGTGAAGTGGAGCACCTGGATGGAGAGCAAAACATTTCAGTGATATCAGAAGCTCTACAATAGCACAATAAGTAATTAAATACAAGCCGGACACATTTAAAAACTGCTTCAAATGTTGAAGAAAGGGTATGTGTAAAGTAGATCTGGTCAAATAATATTAAAATAATTGTTTTGATGAATTCAGTGATATTTCTATAATGAACTATTCAACATCTATTTTCCCCTATTGTTCTCCCTACCCATAGAGTTGGTTGAATACTTTGTGAATATATCCATCTAATAATTTATCTGATTAATTCAATTACATTTTTTCCAAACAAAATATTCAACAAATAATTCCTTTATTTACTCTACTTCTAGTGAAAATTCAGAAGAGTTCACATGCTACCAGAAGGATTTAAACCTTGCTTTGAGATCCAAATCCTGGGTTCTTATCATATCACAAGCATCTATAAAACCTGTTTTATTCCTTCCCCTTCTCTTATACTTTCCAAGGTGCTAAATATTGTAATTCTGGGGCCTTTTTGGTCTCCGCAAGCATGTTTTTTGTTTAATGGGTAATCACAGACCTCCCTGAAGTTGATGGGAATGGTAGCTGCCTTCCATTCAGGCTAACTCCGGGAACAATTAAATTACCCATTTTTAGTGATAGGTGAAACAATGGAAGCCACCACCTAAAAGCTAGACTAAATGCAAATGTAGAGGCTGGAGATGGATTTAGCTGCATGTGTGTGTTTATGTGTGTGTGTGGGGGAGGGGGGAACCAGTCAGAATCAGCAAGAAAACTAGGAGACAGCTAAAGAAGCACTTGTAGCATGGCCTTGAGAAAAGACAGAGAGCCACAGAGAGAGATCTGGGCAGAGTGCTAGCTAAAAGGCAAGCTTGAAATTCTGAGCAAGTAAACTGCCTCCTGTTGTTTGATCTAACTATGTTTAGAGAAACAGGACTTTGTATATATTCTTTGTAAGTAAACAGGATTTAATCAAAGAAATACCTGACTCTATCATCAGCTTCTCTTCCTAATGGAAACAAACCACAAGACCCCAAATATTACTAATCACGCTGGTAAAAAAAGGGGTAACAATATAGAAGTAGGGGAAAATGCATAAATAGTTACTGTTGTATGTATTGTTGTATGCTGGGCCTTTATAACTGAACAAGAGTGATTCCTTTTAATCAATGATGGTTACACAGGAAAAGCACAGACTGCATAGTCTGCCAAGCTGCTTACAACTGCCTCCACATACAGAATTTGTGAGCTCCATTTTATCTTCCCAAGTTGAACTATGACTTCTCTGAGTCTGCATTCTACTACTTTTAGTTTAAGGTGACAGTTACTTTAGAGAAACATAACAGTTATGAGAAAACTGAGCTGTGTTAGCTGTGCTAGAAAAAGTGGGTTTTAACCAGCAGCCCAAAGAATCAGCTAGGTCACCGAACCACTGATGAGACACTTGACATTTTAAGGATCAATGGACACTTTCTGAACTGATATAGTGGACTGGTAAAAAATTAGTATGCAGGAATGTTTATGCAAATATATATCAGGTAGATAAAAACACCAGGAAACATTGGAAGGTTTTGATATCCAAACCTGAATCTGGAACTGAATTTAATAAATTATCTCTATCTCTGTAATGGGGTCAATGAAATCCGTGAAACCAGAACGCCCTCAAACATTGTATCCAAAACTGAATTGTTTAACTTGGGCCCATCTCTGACAGTGAGAAAATCTAGTCTGTGATAATGTCCAATGTAATGTCTAAAACCAGATTCTGTGTTCTCAGACTGTCACTTCCACTTGTACAGTGTGCTGGTCAGTAGAGAGAGCACTGGCTGGTTTAAGCAGTGATCCTGCAAGAATCCAAAAGAGGTCACAATTCTGAGAGAGCCTCCCTAGAGGCCAACTGCATAGGAGAGAGACAAGCTATTATTTTTAAAAAGTGCCAGTAATGGCAAGGTAATACATGTGCATATGCTGAAATTGCTCTTTTGTATGCACAAATACCCTAAGAATACATGAAATTGTGGCAGTAACACACAAAAAAAATCAAGGATACAATTGTATACCTAAACTATATGAAATCCAGGCCCTTTGTTTTGAAGCTATGCCTGTGCCTCAGTGGGGCAGGATCCACCTCAATACAAATAATATGTGAGAAAACAGTATCTTTAGTGATAATCTAGGTAGGTGTGATTGATAAGTTTCATTTAATTGCTATGTCCCTGTTATGGGGTGTCGATCCCACAGAGGACTGGAAGGGATTAAGGTGGTCAGTTAGGCCTGTTAACTCCACAGGCTGCACCTGGAGGAAGACCATGGGAGCAGGAAGCTGATTGCAAGCAGGCTCAGCTGTACAGGAATAGGTTGCCTGCCTCTCAGGCTTTTCTTGAGCGGGTCCTGTGGGAGTGTGCTCCCCACCCACCCCTTACCCCTAGCCATCCAGACCTTGTTATTAGGTCCCTGCCCTGCGAGCCCTCGCCCCTCTCCCTTCACCCCCGTCCCCGGCTTCCTCCGCCCAGTAACCTGAGCCAGGTGCATGCTTTGCAGCTGGTTCATCCCTGCCTGACACCAAACGGCAGGACCTTCTACCACTTGATGAGTGTGAGGAACTCCAGTGGGCCAGCCTCTATTCCACTTTGGTCCCACAGCCTGCCGAGGATATCAGCTGGCAACTCTTTCACAGAGCCATGAGCACGGGTGTGTTCTTGGCACAGTTCACCTCCATCCCTGACACTTGCACTTTTTGTGGCATGATGAAGATCCTGGTGCACATTTATCCTGAGTATGCCAAATTGCAGCCCCTTTTCCTGCTCCTTCAGAATCTTCTAAGGTTCTGGTTGCACTTTTCCCTGCACATCCTGATTTATGCGGACCTATCCATGGCCCCATGAAGTCGCAAGACCTCCTTGTCAGTCTCCTCCTGGCATTAGCCAAAGTGGCCATTTATAAAACCAGGAGGAGGATGCTGGAAAGGGAGGTGCTCTGCTACTATGCGGCCTATTTCCATTCTTCATCCAATCATGCACTGGGCAGAGTTCCTCTGGGTCATGTCCACTAGTTCCCGAGACACGTTTGAGGGACAATGGACACTGTCTTGCGCTCTCTGCTCAGTGTATTCCTCTAGTTCCTCGCTTATGGCCCTATGACCTCACTCCTGTCCCAGTATTCTTATTAGTTGTCCCCCAGAATTATTTGAACTCTGGGTCCAGTTGCTCCTTGCCTAAGGCTGGGGGGAGGGACCTTTAGCTGTGGGCTCCAGGGTCTCAATAGGTTTACAGGAATAAGCATGGCCTATAAATCCAGGAAGCTGGCAACAGACAGGGCATGCTGGGGAAAAAGTAGTCACTCCCTGGGAAGAGGGAGGAAGGTTTGGAGCTGGTACTCCCAGAGAAAGAGGTTGGGGGGACCAAGAGTGGCAGGAAGCAGTCCAGGGAAGGAGTAGTGAGGGCTGGGAGAGTGAAGTCCAGAACTGTTGGGTTAAGGGTCACTGGACTGGAACTCTGATTAGAGGGCAAGCCTGGTTCTCTATCAGCCACTGAAGGAATGGCACCTGAGGCAGTGAATGGGAAGATTGACTAGGGCTGCAGAAGGGAAGACTTTGATAAAGTCCGGAAGGGGGGAAAATGCTGCATGACTTGACCGAAGGGCTGAGTCATGAAGAGGAGGCTGCAGTTCCTGGAGTGTGTGAGGGGCTGCAGACCAGAGAGAGTGACAGAGGAACTGCAGGAAAGGGCATTGACCTGATGAGCTAATCGCTGGAGCAGTCAGGAGGAGGCAGCAGACTAACACTGAGTGGTGCACCCCATCACAGTCCCAGGTAAGACCATCAGAATGATCCTTTTAAGTGTAGGTGTTAATTAAACTCCGTTTTACCTCCTGAGTGCTGTCCACCTATAAAGGAGAGAATTATAGATGGGAGTTTGACATATACAGTTGCCCTATGAAAACAGCCATTCTATGTTGTTAGTTGAAAGAAAATATGTTTCCTGTATTGTCTATAAGCTGCTAACCTGCTTCTGTCTCCCCTGCAGGTTTCCATGACATTATCACCCTCGTCAGAGAGAGGAGGAGGAAGGAGAGGTGGCAAAGGAAGCTCACGACTATATATTATTTAGCCAGGTTTCATATTTCCATTGCCAGCTTCATAAATAAAACATCTTTCATTCAGCAAAACTTCACTTCTCTTAGCAGGCTGGAGTTACATCATCCTGTTGCTTCTTATTTTGGTAAGTGTGAATTATCATCAGTGATTTACGTCACCTGCTCACTCTGATGTGGGTGGCCTTGTTGTTGATGTGGTGTGATGATTAAGCAAGGCCTTAAGTAAGCCCATCAGCAGATAACTTCCTTCTTCTTTTCCATTAAGACAAAAAAGTCACAACCACACATATACAGTGTGCTATTACATTATATAATTCCTATTCAAGGGATTCTTCTTGAACAATTTTTTTTCAGATGTTGCCACTGAAAGCAAATCTGTGTGTCAGTAGTATGCTAACCAACATGCATGGTCTCCATAGAAACCTTGTAGAAAAAGCATAGGCAAACTCTTCATTCCTCCATAGCTGATGTACAGAGTTTTTTCCTTTGCAAGACAGTGTTGTAGAAACCAGGAAAGGTACTAACAAACTTCAACAGGACTTTATTTTTAAAATGGAAACCTCTTTACCAAGATGCTGCTGCACCCTCGGTAGCTCTCACTCCACCTCCTCAACTTCTCCCCCTTCCTGTTTCCTGTCCTTTCAGACTCCCAAAAGCCAGTGCTTCCAGTTTTAATAATTACAAGCAGCATCTAAACAGCACAGACGGTTTTTTAAAAAATCTGTCTTCTAGCTAGTAAGGTGAATTGACACTCTTCATTTTTTTCTGATACAATTCTCCTCTGAGAAATGTTCTTAGTGGAGGTTTTTCTAATTTGATTTGTAGAAATGCTTGAAAGGAGGATTTCTCTCTTTAATTTCTCCATACATCATTCTTGTACCTGTTGTAATCTAAAATTTCTGGACCATGATTGTTGCTTGATTCTGAAATGTATTTTACCAGTTTGGTTCAACAGAGCCCAGATTTTGAAAATTTCCAGGCATGCTACAAAATTTTCCAGGACTTTAGAATATCAGCTGGGCAGTCGCCCTGGGGGAATGGTGCCTACACTGTCTGGTCTCAAATAGAAGCTATGAAAGGATGGAGCATGTTCTATTCTTTGTGGGGATGGTGTATGTACAATCCAGCCACACATAGGACCCATAAGAGCTGATTTTCACGAGGATGTCTAACACAAAGGCTACCTCCCTTCCAAATTTTGAGTCCTTGATCCAAAACATAGAGGTGCTAGAGGATTTAAACCAAAAAGTCTCAAGAAATTTTTAACATGGGCAAAACCACATATTTTTTCCCTAATCTCTTTTCCAGAAATGGCTGAAACATTTTGGCTGTCTTTTTTTAAAAATAAGTTTGGTAAAGTAGCTGAAAATCGGGTTTTTATATGGAGAAGTTTCGGCCCCCTTACAAATAGACTGTGCTATTAGCCCTGCTTATAATTTCCAGGAGAAATTATTGGCTAAATGAAGCAAGGCCCCACCCACAATTTGATGTACCTAAAGCCATTTCTGCAGAATTCAAATTTTTTAAAGTTTGTAAGTAAATCATTATTGTAATATGAAAGGTTAGGCTGCACACAGAGTTCAGTTTACGTATGCAATAAAGTACACAATCCTATAGTACACTGCTTAATTCCAAAGTCTTCAATGAGCCTGGCTTTTATGAAGCATCCAACCATATTCTGGCAAGTAAAATCCATTTCACACCCCAGAGCACAGTTTTGGCACACAGGCTACCAATGTCCATTGCAAATCCTTTCCTCTTTGATAGTCTACAGTTTTACTGAGACTTGATAGGTCTCATATAAATCCCTAAGATAACAGATGACGCCTCTAAAATTACCTTTTGTGTAATTAGCATTTATATTCTTGAAGTTTTGGGATTATACAAAAAGATTGTGAAAATACCCATATAAACACACATCTGTACATTCCATATCAGAACTGGTCAGAACATTTTGGATCAAATGAAATTTTGTCAAAGTTGAAACATTTCACAGAGATGTACTGGTTTTCATGAAGTTGTGTTAGAGAGTCTCATCAACTTAATAGCCCAGAGGTCAGGGCCCTCGTGTGGGATTTGGGTGATGCAGAGCTCAAGTCCCTTCTCTGTATGGTCAGAGACAAAAAACTATTCTGACTCAGGTGGTACAGGGACTTGAACATTCATTTCTTACTTCCCAGGTTGATGTTGAACCACCTAGTTCCATGTACAACTTTGTTCCCAGCTCAAAAAGCTCTCATTCTGATCTGAAAATAGACATTTTGACATAATTCTGCTTTCACTAAAGATTTTGATTTTTTCAATCCAGAACAAAAATAAATTTCAAAACCTTGAAAGTTGATGTGAAACAGAATTGTCATCCTGTAGACAGCTTTCATATATATATCCATATGAAAATAAGATGACCTTAACCCACATATACTGGGACTATCTTGCTGGAATCATAATTGACATAGGATTCATTTCACGTTTGTGATTCACGCTAAAAATATTTTTCCCTTTTGTTGTCCTTTGTAAACAAAACCATTGAATTACTCTACTCTTTTTTATTACTTTAAATAATAGACATCTTCATCTGGTCAGTGTGACAGATATTGCAACCCTTGCAGTATCTTTGGAGACCATTGTCTTAAATCTATGACAGGTTTATGTATGAATGTGTGCTACTCTATGCGGGGGAGGGAAGGGAAGGCTGTTTTTGTTCTACAGGAACTAAAAGGGGGGGGAGTGATTAAGGTGAGTCCCTAAGACTAAACACCCACAGAGAGCACCACCACCTGGGGAAGCGTCCATATGCTGGTTCAAACTGCAATTTCAAGAGACCAACAGACAAAAAATATCTTTGCTATAAAGGGCTGGGTGTAAACTGACTCATCCTTTTTTTCTGATCCTCTGACCAAGGGGGGGCCCAATCCTTGCAGAAGGGTTGAAAAGACTTTGGCCTACAATGGCCCCATAAGACTGGTGGGTGACTCCTGGTATGTTTAGTGTGTGTTCAAATCTGTTTATTGTTTTTGTTATGTTGTCTCTGTAATATTTTTTACCTTAAGAATAAATGTGCTTGATTAGAAATTTTCAACTTCTGGCAATATACTGTTCTTAGACCTCAGAAAGAAAACAAAGCGCAAATGCTGTCCTTGAGGCAGGCTCTCTTGCTGGAGATAGTACAGTGTATGGGAGGGAGCTGTGCAGCCTTAAAACCATTTGTCATGAGGGAGAGAGGTGTGGGTCTCTGCCTCATGACAAATGTAGTGCCAATCTTTAAAAAAGGGAAGAAGGAGGATCCTGGGAACTACAGGCCAGTCAGCCTCACCTCAGTCCCCGGAAAAATCATGGAGCAGGTCCTCAAGGAATCAATCCTGAAGCACTTACATGAGAGGAAAGTGATCAGGAACAGTCAGCATGGATTCACCACGGGAAGGTCATGCCTGACTAATCTAATCGCCTTCTATGATGAGATTACTGGTTCTGTGGATGAAGGGAAAGCAGTGGATGTATTGTTTCTTGACTTTAGCAAAGCTTTTGACACGGTCTTCCACAGTATTCTTGTCAGCAAGTTAAAAAAGTATGGGCTGGATGAATGCACTATAAGGTGGGTAGAAAGTTGGCTAGATTGTCGGGCTCAACGGGTAGTGATCAATGGCTCCATGTCTAGTTGGCAGCCGGTGTCAAGTGGAGTGCCCCAGGGGTCGGTCCTGGGGCCAGTTTTGTTCAATATCTTCATAAATGATCTGGAGGATGGTGTGGATTGCACTCTCAGCAAATTTGCGGATGATACTAAACTGGGAGGAGTGGTAGATACGCTGGAGGGCAGGGATAGGATACAGAGGGACCTAGACAAATTGGAGGATTGGGCCAAAAGAAATCTGATGAGGTTCAATAAGGATAAGTGCAGGGTCCTGCACTTAGGACGGAAGAACCCAATGTACAGCTACAGACTAGGGACCGAATGGCTAGGCAGCAGTTCTGCGGAAAAGGACCTAGGGGTGACAGTGGATGAGAAGCTGGATATGAGTCAGCAGTGTGCCCTGGTTGGCAAGAAGGCCAATGACATTTTGGGATGTATAAGTAGGGGCATAGCCAGCAGATCGAGGGACGTGATCGTCCCCCTCTATTCGACATTGGTGAGGCCTCATCTGGAGTACTGTGTCCAGTTTTGGGCCCCACACTACAAGAAGGATGTGGAAAAATTGGAAAGAGTCCAGCGAAGGGCAACAAAAATGATTAGGGGTCTGGAACACATGACTTATGAGAAGAGGCTGAGGGAACTGAGATTGTTTAGTCTGCGGAAGAGAAGAATGAGGGGGGATTTGATAGCTGCTTTCAACTACCTGAGAGGTGGTTCCAGAGAGGATGGTTCTAGACTATTCTCAGTGGTAGAAGAGGACAGGACAAGGAGTAATGGTCTCAAGTTGCAGTGGGGGAGGTTTAGGTTGGATATTAGGAAAAACTTTTTCACTAGGAGGGTGGTGAAACACTGGAATGCGTTACCTAGAGAGGTGGTAGAATCTCCTTCCTTAGAAGTTTTTAAGGTCAGGCTTGACAAAGCCCTGGCTGGGATGATTTAATTGGGGATTGGTCCTGCTTTGAGCAGGGGGTTGGACTAGATGACCTCCTGAGGTCCCTTCCAACCCTGATATTCTATGATTCTAAGAGTGGTGGGCTGGGAGGTGGCAATCTCAGCTGGGTGCCCTTGTGGGACTATGGAGAGAGAATAGAGGTGCAGTTGCCCTGAAACTGAGACTGTGTGCATATTGCACAAATATTAATATTATTTCATATAATTAACCATCTGGACAGTTTGAGATCTACAGGCCTCTTGGCTGTGGGAGTGGCTTGAAAAGGCTAATAATCAGGGTGATGTTGTCAGTTATGAGAACATGTTCTTGCTTGCTTGTCTGGATTTGTACAAGAGGGAGAGGAGATAGTCCCTTTCCTTCCACAAGAGAATGAGGGAGGAGAAACATTCTCCTAACCCTACAGGGGAGAGGATGAAGTGGTAAGGTGACATCCTTAGTATTCTAACCTTTACATCTTGTTCAGCTTATCTTATCTCAGCAAACTGTAATGATTCAGACAGGTCAAGAAAGCAGCAAGGGCAGTCTGTGTAGGTAACAGCTTCATGGTTCTAGTAACATATGGGGAGATGTCAATCAATCAGCGACTCAGAGGAAAGAGAAAAGTGCATCAATGTTTCTCACTTAGAGAGTGATGCAGATGTTCTTTGGACACCACACAGAGACCAAAGTATGCCATGTTTTTTATGTTTTGTTTTAAAAAATTGCTCTGGAAGGCTGACATTTATTCACATGATATGCTGGACTGAAGAGACAGCAGCAGTCCTAAACACTGGTCTCTAGAAGGGCATTCTCAGATAAGATATTAGATTTTCTGTAAACAGGGGAGTTTGAGTGGGAGTTCTGTTGGAGGAGAAGGTATTTGTAGATATTTGTATTGGTATTGGTATTTGTAGAGGCTGGTAGGGGCAGTGTGCTGGGAGAGAAGCTGTCAAGGTTCCTTCCCCACTCTGAACTCCAGGGTACAGATGTGGGGACCTGCATGAAAACCTCCTAAGCTTACTTTTACCAGCTTAGGTTAAAACTTCCCCAAGGTACAAACTATTTTACCTTTGGACTTCCAGTGCAACCACCAAACTTTATCTGGGTTCCTGAAAAAACGTAGTTTGGACACGTCTTTCCCCCCAAAATCCTCCCAATCCTTGCACCCCACTTCCTGGGGAAGGTTTGGTAAAAATCCTCACCAATTTCCATAGGTGACCACAGACCCAAACCCTTGGATCTTAGAACAATGAAAAAGCATTCAGTTTCCTTACAAGAAGACTTTTAATAGAAGTAAAAAGAAATCACCTCTGTAAAATTAGGATGGTAGATACCTTACAGGGTAATTAGATTCAAACATAGAGAATCCCTCTAGGCAAAACCTTAAGTTACAAAAAAGACACACAGACAGGAATACTCATTCTATTCAGCACAGCTATTTTCTCAGCCATTTAAAGAAATCATAATCTAACACATACCTAGCTAGATCACTTACTAAATTCTAAGACTCCATTCCTGTTCTGTCCCCGGCAAAAGCATCACACAGACAGACACAGACCCTTTGTTTTTCTCCCTCCTCCCAGCTTTTGTCTCCTCATTGGTCATTTTGGTCAGGTGCCAGCGAGGTTACTATTAGCTTCTTAACCCTTTACAGGTGAGAGGATTTTTCCTCTGGCTAGGAGGGATTTTATAGGGGTTTACTCTTCCCTTTATATTTATGACAGAAGCTAAGCCCTGATTAGGGGGCGGGGCTTCTCTGACTAGGGGTCCTATAAAGGTAGCCAGCCAGCCAGCCAGCCAGCAGCTAGGACAGCTGCAGTGGTACAGGAACCAGCAAACAGATCTGTAAACAGGGGAGTTTGAGTGGGAATTCTGGTAGAGGAGAAGGACTTAGGTAGGAAGGTGATGACTGATACAGAGGCAGTAGTGGTAGTGACCCAAGCAGTGGAAAACACAATGAAGATGATTGGATGTAGAAGCTGCAGCATGTACTGATCCTGGAGGGGGTACCTGAAAAGAGTTTCATCTGCATGAAGTGCCGCCTGATAGAGCTGGTGGAAGAAAAGATCTGAGGATTGGAGATGCAGGTGGAAACTCTGGTTGAGTTTAGAAGGGGGTTTGAGCGGATGATGGAGCAAAGGCATGAGGAGGCTGAAGGGAAAAGTTCAGACTTGCAGATGGAAGCAGGACCAAAGAACTCAGAGGGGATACTGCTGAGTGAGGAAAGTGGACAGTGGAAGCATGTGACTAAGAGAACCAGGCAGAGGAAAAGACGGGGTAGTGAAGGAGAAACAGAGCTAGGAACAGGTTTGCAGAGTTGGAAAATTAAGAAGGGGCACAGCAGGTGATCACTGAAGGTGAGAGGGCAAAGAAGAAGAGAAAAGCAGCTAGTCCTATAGGAAGAGGGGAAGAGTCAATGGAGATAACACCAAATATGAGCCCCAGGAGGATATGGGATAGGTTGCAGAGGATTGCAAGGGAGAATAGGAATCGAGAGGACTTGCAGCCAGAGGGAACAGGGGATAGACTGGAGAATCACACCATCACCAGGAAAAGGCAGGTCTACATGATTGGGGACTACTTACTGAGAAGAATAGACAGGCCTGCAACCAGAGCTGATCCAGAGAACAGAAGGGTGTGCTGTCTGCCGGGTGCTAAGATACGGGATGTGGACCTGAGGCTGAAGAGGATCCTAATGGGAGCGGGAAAGAATCCACTGATTGTTCTTCATGTGGGAACAAATAATACGGCTAGATTCTCGCTGGAACGTATCAAGGGAGACTATGCCACGCTGGGGAAGATGCTTAAGGAAATCGAAGCTCAGGTGATCTTCAGTGGTATTCTGCCTGTTCCTAGAGAAGGGCAACAAAGATGTGACAAGATTATGATGCTCAACAGATGGCTCAGGGACTGGTGCTATAAAGAAGGCTTTGGGATATATGGTCGCTGGGAAGCATTCATGGACAGAGGACTATTCTCTCAGGGTGGACTTTACCTGAGTAAGGAGGGATATAGACTTCTAGGATGGAGGATGGCACAACTGATCAAGAGAGCTTTAAACTAGGAATTTGGGGGAGATGGTTGGGAGATGTCCAGGTAATCTCCACGTCGGATTTTAACATTGAGAGGGAAGAAAATGAAGTAAGAAAGAATACAGCCATGGATAGGAGAATGGACATAAGGAGGAAGGGTAGTGTACATACCAGTCTAATCGGTGACATAGGCTGGAGCACCCACGGGGAAAAATTGGTGGGTGCTCTTCACTCACCAGTACTCCCCGCCCCGTCCCGCCCCCTGGGCCCAGCTCAACTCTGGCTCTGCTCCGCCTCTGCTTCCTCCCCTGAATAAACTGCCAAGTCCTGCTTCTTCCCCCTCCCTCCCAGTGCTTGTACTGTAAAACAGCTGGGAGGGAGGGGGGAGGAGGAGGAACGCGGTGCACTGGGGGAAGAGATGGGGCCGGGGAGCGGATTTGGGGAGGGGTCCAATGGGGCAGGGAGGGGGTAGAGTCAGGGTGGGGCTGGGAGCGGGGCTGGGGAGGTGCAAGCACCCACCAGTGCCAATGAAAGCTTGTATGCTAATGCAAGGAGCCTAGGTAACAAAATGGAGGAACTAGAGCTACTGGTGCAGGAAGTAAAACCAGATATTACAGGGATAACAGAAACATGGTGGAATAGTAGTCATGACTGGACTACAGGTATTGAAGGATATGTGCTGTTTAGGAAAGACAGAGATGTGAAGGCAATAAAGGCAAAGGTGGTGAAGTAGCGTATATCAATGATAAGGTAGACTGTAAAGAAATAAGAAGTGATGGAATAGATAAGACAGAGTCTGTCTGGGCAAAAATCACATTGGGGAAGAAAGCTACAAGAGCCTCCCTTGGGATAGTGCTTGGGACTGCCAGGATCCAATTTGGATATGGATAGAGACCTCTTTAATTTTTTAATGAAGTAAATACTAATGGGAATTGTGTGATCATGGGAGACTTTAACTTCCCAGATATAGACTAGAGGATGAGTTCTAGTAATAATTGTAGGGCTCAGATTTTCCTAGATGTGATAGCTGATGGATTCCTCCACCAAATAGTTGCTGAACCAAAAAGAGAGGATGCCATTTTAGATTTGGTTTTGGTGAGTAGTGGGGACCTCATAGAAGAAATGGTTGTGGAGGGCAACCTTGGTTTGAGCGATCATGAGCTAATTCAGTTCAAACTAAATGGAAGGATAAACAAAAATAGATCTATGACTAGGGTTTTTGATTTCAAAAGGGCTATCTTTAAAAAATTAAGGAAATTAGTTAGGGAAGTCGATTGGACTCAGGAACTTGTGCATCTAAAGGTGGAGGCGGCCTGGAATTACTTCAAGTCAAAGTTCCAGAAACTATCAGAAGCCTGCATCCCAAGAAAGGGGAAAAAATTCATAGGCAGGAGTTGTAGACCAAGCTGGATGAGCAAGCATCTCAGAGGGGTGATTAAGAAAAAACAGACTACAAGGAGTGGAAGATGGGAGGGATTAGCAAGGAAAGCTACTTTATTGAGGTCAGAACATGTAGGGATAAAGTGAGAAAGGCCAAAAGCCCTGTAGAGTTGGACCTTGCAAAGGGAATTAAAACGAATAGTAAAAGGTTCTATAGCCAGAAATAAGAAGAAAACAAAGAAAGAAGAAATGGGACTGCTAAACACTGAGGATGGAGTTGAGATAAAGGATAATCTAGGCATGGCCCAATATCTAAACAAATACTTTGCCCCAGTCTTTAATGAGGCTAATGAGGAGCTTAAGGATAATGGTAGGAAAACAAATGGGAATGAGGTAGAAGCGAAACTCAAACAGTTTAATGGGACTAAATCAGGGAGCCCAGATAATCTTCATCCAAGAATATTAAAGGAACTGGTACATGAAATTGCAAGCCCATTAGCAAAAAAATTTAATAAATCTGTAAACTCAGGGGTTGTACCCTATGACTGGAGATATGCTAACATAGTTCCTATTTTTAAGAAAGGAAAAAAAGGTGATCCGGTAACTAGAGGCCTGTTAGTTTGACATCTGTAGTATCCAAGGTATTGGAGAAAATTTTGAAGGAGAAAGTAGTTAAGGACATTGAGGTCAATGGGAATTGGGGCAAAATACAACATGGTTTTACAAAAGGTAGAATTTGTCAAACCAACCTGACCCCCTTCTTTGAGAAGGTAACAGATTTTTTAGACAAAGGAAATGCAGAGGATCTAATTTACCTCGACTTCCGTAAGGCATTTGATATGGTTCCACATGGGGAATTATTAGCTAAATTGGAAAAGATGGGGATCAATATGAAAATTGAAAGGTGGATAAGGAACTGGTTAAAGGGGAGACTACAGAGGGTCACACTGAAAGGTGAACTGTCAGGCTGGAAGGAGGTTACTAGTGGAGTTCCTCAGGGATCACTTTGGGGACCAATCTTATTTAATCTTTTTATTACTTACCTTGGCACAAAAGGTAAGTAATAAAGGGAATGTGCTAATAAAGTTTGCGGATGACACGAAGCTGGGAGGTATTGCCAATACAGAGAAGGACTGGGATATCCTACAGGAAGATCTGGATGACATTGTAAACTGGAGTAATAGTAATAGGATGAAATTTAATTGTGAAAAGTGCAAGGTCATGTATTTAGGGATTAATAACAAGAATGACAGGTTTCAGAGTAACAGCCGTGTTAGTCTGTATTCGCAAAAAGAAAAGGAGTACTTGTGGCACCTTAGAGACTAACCAATTTATTTGAGCATGAGCTTTCGTGAGCTACAGCTCACTTCATCAGATGCATACCGTGGAAACTGCAGCAGACTTTATATATACACAGAGAATATGAAACAATACCTCCTCCCACCCCACTGTCCTGCTGGTAATAGCTTATCTAAAGTAATCTTCAGGTTAGGCCATTTCCAGCACAAATCCAGGTTTTCTCACCCTCCACCCCCCCCCACAAATTCACTCTCCTGCTGGTGATAGCCCATCCAAAGTGACAACTCTTTACACAATGTGCATGATAATGAAGTTAGGCCATTTCCTGCACAAATCCAGGTTCTCTCACTCCCTCGCCCCCCTCCAAAAACCCACCCCCATACACACACAAACTCACTCTCCTGCTGGTAATAGCTCATCCAAACTGACCACTCTCCAAGTTTAAATCCAAGTTAAACCAGAACATCTGGGGGGAGGGGGGTAGGAAAAAACAAGAGGAAATAGGCTACCTTGCATAATGACTTAGCCACTCCCAGTCTCTATTTAAGCCTAAATTAATAGTATCCAATTTGCAAATGAATTCCAATTCAGCAGTTTCTCGCTGGAGTCTGGATTTGAAGTTTTTTTGTTTTAAGATAGCGACCTTCATGTCTGTGATTGCGTGACCAGAGAGATTGAAGTGTTCTCCGACTGGTTTATGAATGTTATAATTCTTGACATCTGATTTGTGTCCATTTATTCTTTTACGTAGAGACTGTCCAGTTTGACCAATGTACATGGCAGAGGGGCATTGCTGGCACATGATGGCATAAATCACATTGGTGGATGTGCAGGTGAACGAGCCTCTGATAGTGTGGCTGATGTTATTAGGCCCTGTGATGGTGTCCCCTGAATAGATATGTGGGCACAATTGGCAACGGGCTTTGTTGCAAGGATAAGTTCCTGGGTTAGTGGTTCTGTTGTGTGGTATGTGGTTGTTGGTGAGTATTTGCTTCAGGTTGCGGGGCTGTCTGTAGGCAAGGACTGGCCTGTCTCCCAAGATTTGTGAGAGTGTTGGGTCATCCTTTAGGATAGGTTGTAGATCCTTAATAATGCGTTGGAGGGGTTTTAGTTGGGGGCTGAAGGTGACGGCTAGTGGCGTTCTGTTATTTTCTTTGTTAGGCCTGTCCTGTAGTAGGTAACTTCTGGGAACTCTTCTGGCTCTATCAATCTGTTTCTTTACTTCCGCAGGTGGGTATTGTAGTTGTAAGAAAGCTTGACAGAGATCTTGTAGGTGTTTGTCTCTGTCTGAGGGGTTGGAGCAAATGCGGTTGTATCGCAGAGCTTGGCTGTAGACGATGGATCGTGTGGTGTGGTCAGGGTGAAAGCTGGAGGCATGCAGGTAGGAATAGCGGTCAGTAGGTTTCCGGTATAGGGTGGTGTTTATGTGACCATTGTTTATTAGCACTGTAGTGTCCAGGAAGTGGATCTCTTGTGTGGACTGGACCAGGCTGAGGTTGGTGGTGGGATGGAAATTGTTGAAATCATGGTGGAATTCCTCAAGGGCTTCTTTTCCATGGGTCCAGATGATGAAGATGTCATCAATATAGCGCAAGTAGAGTAAGGGCTTTAGGGGACGAGAGCTGAGGAAGCGTTGTTTTAAATCAGCCATAAAAATGTTGGCATACTGTGGGGCCATGCGGGTACCCATAGCAGTGCCGCTGATCTGAAGGTATACATTGTCCCCAAATGTGAAATAGTTATGGGTAAGGACAAAGTCACAAAGTTCAGCCACCAGGTTAGCCGTGACATTATCGGGGACAGTGTTCCTGACGGCTTGTAGTCCATCTTTGTGTGGAATGTTGGTGTAGAGGGCTTCTACATCCATAGTGGCTAGGATGGTGTTATCAGGAAGATCACCGATGGATTGAAGTTTCCTCAGGAAGTCAGTGGTGTCTCGAAGGTAGCTGGGAGTGCTGGTAGCGTAGGGCCTGAGGAGGGAGTCTACATAGCCAGACAATCCTGCTGTCAGGGTGCCAATGCCTGAAATGATGGGGCGCCCAGGAGTTCCAGGTTTATGGATCTTGGGTAGTAGATAGAATATCCCAGGTCGGGGTTCCAGGGGTGTGTCTGTGCGGATTTGATCTTGTGCTTTTTCAGGAAGTTTCTTGAGCAAATGCTGTAGTTGCTTTTGGTAACTCTCAGTGGGATCATAGGGTAATGGCTTGTAGAAACTCGTGTTGGAGAGCTGCCGAGCAGCCTCTTGTTCATATTCCGACCTATTCATGATGACAACAGCACCTCCTTTGTCAGCCTTTTTGATTATGATGTCAGAGTTGTTTCTGAGGCTGTGGATGGCATTGCGTTCCGCATGGCTGAGGTTATGGGGCAAGTGATGCTGCTTTTCCACAATTTCAGCCCGTGCACGTCGGCGGAAGCACTCTATGTAGAAGTCCAGTCTGCTGTTTCGACCTTCAGGAGGAGTCCACCTAGAATCCTTCTTTCTGTAGTGTTGGTAGGGAGACCTCTGTGGATTAGTATGTTGTTCAGAGGTATTTTGGAAATATTCCTTGAGTCGGAGACGTCGAAAATAGGATTCTAGGTCACCACAGAACTGTATCATGTTCGTGGGGGTGGAGGGGCAGAAGGAGAGGCCCCGGGATAGAACAGCTGCTTCTGCTGGGCTGAGAGTATAGTTGGATAGGTTAACAATATTGCTAGGTGGGTTGAGGGAACCATTGCTGTGGCCCCTTGTAGCATGTAGTAGTTTAGAAAGTTTAGTGTCCTTTTTCTTTTGTAGAGAAGCAAAGTGTGCGTTGTAAATGGCTTGTCTAGTGTTAGTAAAATCCAGCCACGAGGAAGTTTGTGTGGAAGGTTGTTTTTTTATGAGAGTATCCATTTTTGAGAGCTCATTCTTTATCTTTCCCTGTTTGCTGTAGAGGATGTTGATCTGGTGATTCCGCAGTTTCTTTGAGAGCGTGTGGCACAAGCTGTCAGCATAGTTATGAATTATAACATTCATAAACCAGTCGGAGAACACTTCAATCTCTCTGGTCACGCAATCACAGACATGAAGGTCGCTATCTTAAAACAAAAAAACTTCAAATCCAGACTCCAGCGAGAAACTGCTGAATTGGAATTCATTTGCAAATTGGATACTATTAATTTAGGCTTAAATAGAGACTGGGAGTGGCTAAGTCATTATGCAAGGTAGCCTATTTCCTCTTGTTTTTTCCTACCCCCCTCCCCCCAGATGTTCTGGTTTAACTTGGATTTAAACTTGGAGAGTGGTCAGTTTGGATGAGCTATTACCAGCAGGAGAGTGAGTTTGTGTGTGTATGGGGGTGGGTTTTTGGAGGGGGGTGAGGGAGTGAGAGAACCTGGATTTGTGCAGGAAATGGCCTAACTTGATTATCATGCACATTGTGTAAAGAGTTGTCACTTTGGATGGGCTATCACCAGCAGGAGAGCGAATTTGTGTGGGGGGCTGGAGAGTGAGAAAACCTGGATTTGTGCTGGAAATGGCCTAACCTGAAGATTACTTTAGATAAGCTATTACCAGCAGGACAGTGGGGTGGGAGGAGGTATTGTTTCATATTCTCTGTGTATATATAAAGTCTGCTGCAGTTTCCACGGTATGCATCTGATGAAGTGAGCTGTAGCTCACGAAAGCTCATGCTCAAATAAATTAGTTAGTCTCTAAGGTGCCACAAGTACTCCTTTTCTAATAACAAGAATGTTTGTTATAAACTGGGGATGCATCACTTTGAAGTAACAGAGGAGGAGAAGGACCTTGGAGTATTGGTTGATCACAGGATGACTATGAGCCGCCAATGTGATATGGCCGTAAAAAAAGCTAATGCGGTCTTGGGATGCATCAGGCGAGATATTTCCAGTGGAGATAAGGAGTTGTTAGTACCATTATACAAGGCACTGATGAGACCTCATCTGGAATATTGTGTGCATTTCTGGTCTCCCATGTTTAAGAAAGATGAATTCAAACTGGAACAGGTACAGAGAAGGACTACTAGGCTAATCCGAGGAATTGGAAAATGTGTCTTATGAAAGGAGACTCAAAGAGCTTGGGTTGTTTAGCCTAACCAAAGGAAGGCTGAGAGGAGATATGATTGCTCTCTATAAATATATCAGAGGGATAAATACCATGGAGGGAGAAGAATTATTTAAGCTAGGTACCAATGTGGACACAAGAACAAATGGATATGAACTGGCCATCAGGAAGTTTAGACTTGAAATTAGGCAAAGGTTTCTAACCATCAGAGGAGTGAAGTTCTGGAACAGCCTTCCAAGGGAAGCAGTGGGGGCAAAAGACATATCTGGCTTCAAGACTAAGTTTGATAAGTTTATGGAAGAGATGATATGATGGGATAGCCTAATTTTGGCCATTAATTGATCTTCAACTATTAGCAGTAGATAGGCCTGTGATGGGATGTTAGATGGGGTGGGATCTGAGTTACGACTGACAATTTGTTCCTGGGTGTCTGGCTGGTGAGTCTTGCCCACTTGCTCATGGTTTAGCTGAATGCCATATTTAGGGTCGGGAAGGAATTTTCCTCCAGGGCAGAATGGCAGAGGCCCTGGGGGTTTTTGCCTTCCTCTGCAGTGTGGGGCATGGGTCACTTGCTGGAGGATTCTCTGCACCTTGAAGTCTTTAAACCACAATTTGAGGACTTCAATAGCTCAGACATAGGTGAGAGGTTTGTTACAGGAGTGGCTGGGGGAGATTCTGCGGCCTGCATTGTGCAGGAGGTCAGACTAGATGATCACAATGGTCCCTTCTGACCTTAAAGTCTATGATTCTGTGATTCTATATAGGTTTATACACAAATTTAGCGTCTGTGTCCAAGATGAAAGCTTTCATGGACCAGGTTAAAAAATTTAAAATAATGATCTCACACAAAACAAGAAAAACAATTTACAAACATATTTGGTTGTTTAATGGATTCTACTGGTTAGTCCTCAAAATATTTATTTCTACATTGTTGTTTTAATTATTTAACATTTGAATATTTTACAATTATATTATTATAGGGAAGTCCTAGGTCCTCTAAAATTAAGGTTGTGAAGCAATTTCTGTTCAACAGATGACTCTTCTAAGTGCTCTAAAATATGCATAGTTCCTCAGATTGCATTGAAAATTGGTGTGCCTCATGGGAATGTATGGTAGGATTAGAGGTCCAATTTTGGTGTCATTAACACAAGGAGGTCTTTAGCTACAGCCTTAGAATCATAGAAGAATAGGGTTGAAAGAGACCTCAGAAGGTCATCTAGTCCAACCCCCTGCTCAAAGGAGGACTAACCCCAACTAAATCATCCCAGGCAGGGCTTAGTCAAGCCAGGCCTTATAAATCTCTAAGGATGGAGATTCCACCACCTCCCTAGGTAAACCATTCCAGTACTTCACCACCCTCCTCGTGAAATAATGTTTTCTAATATCCAACCTAGACCTCCCTCACTGCAACTTGAGACCATTGCTCCTTGTTCTGTCATCTGCCACCACTGAGAACAGCCTAGCTCCATCCTCTTTGGAATCCCGCTTCAGGTAGTTGAAGGCTGCTATCAAATCCCCCCTCAGTCTTCTCTTCTGCAGACTAAATAAGCCCAGTCCCCTCAACCTCTCCTCAGAAGTCATGTGCCCCAGCTTCCTAATCATTTTCGTTGCCTCTGATGGACTCTCTCCAATTTGTCCACATCCTTTCTCTAGTTGAGGGCCCAAAACTGGATGCTATACTCCAGATGTGGCCTCACTAGTGCTGAATAGAAGAGAATAATCACTTCCATCAATCTGCTGGCAGTGTTCCTACTAATACAACCCAATATGCTGTTGGCTTTCTTGGCAACAAGGGCACACTGCTAACTCATATCCAGCTTTTTGTACACTGTAATCCTCAGGTCCTTTTCCACAGAATGGCCACTTAGCCAGTCAGTCCCCAGCCTGTAGCTGTGCATGGGAGTCTTCCATCATAAGTGCAAGACTCTGCACTTGTCCTTGTTGAACTTCATCAGATTTCTTTTGGCCCAATCCTCCAATTTGTCTCGGTCACTCTTGACCCTTTCCCTACCCTCCAGCGTATCTATTTCTCCCTGCAGCTTAGTGTCATCTGTGAAGTTGCTGAGGGTGCAAATCATCCCATCATCAGTATCATTAATGAAGATGTTGAACCAAACCAGCCCCAGGACTGACCCCTGGGGCACTCCGCTTGATACTGGCTGCCAAATAGACATCGAGCCATTGATCACTACCCGTTGAGCCTGATGATCTAGCCAGCTTTCTATCCACCTTATAGTCCATTCATTCAATCCATAATTCTTTAACTTGCTAGCAAGAATACTGTGGGAGACCATATCAAAAGCTTTGTTAAAGTCAAGGTATATCACGTCCCAGCTTTCCCTATAGCCACAGTGTCAATTATCTCATCATAGAAGGCAATCAGGTTGGTCAGGCATGACTTGCTCTTGGTGAATCCATGTTGACTGTTCCTGATCACCTTCCTCTCCTTCAAGTGCTTCAAAATGGATTCCTTAAGGACCTGCAAACTGGTAAACTATAGTATAGTATACTATAGTATAGTAAACTTTACTATGGTAAAGAACAAAATTGAACTAGTATAGTATAGTAAACTTTATAGTATAATAAACTTTAAAATTGTCAGACACGGAGATGATAATTTGTTGGGGAAGACTCAGCATGTTTTTTGTTAAGGGAAATCATGCCTCACCAATCTACTAGAATTCTTTGAGGGACTCAACAAGCATGTGGATTGTAACTGGTTAAAAGATAGGATACAAAGGATAGGAATAAACAGTCAGTTTTCAGAATGGAAAGAGGTAAATAGTGGTGTCCCCCAAGGGTCTGTACTGGGACCAGTCCTATTCAACATATTCATAAATGAGACACAAGCAAACAATATGCATATTAATATGGCTAAACATTTAGGAACAAAGAATGTGGGCCATACTTTTAGGATGAGAGAGTGGGAAGCAGTGACTCTGAAAAATATTTGGGGGTTGCAGTGAAGAATCAGCTGAACATGATCTCCCAGTGTGACACTGTCACCTAAACCAGTGGTTCTTAACCTGGGTCCAGGGTCCCCTAGGGGGCCGCAGGCAGGTTTCAGGGGGTCAGCCAAGCATGGTCGGCATTAGACTCATTAGGGCCCTTGGTAGAAAGCCAAAGTCCCACCTCACAGGACTGCAAGGAATATTGCAGGGCCCCGAGCCCTACCATCTGGGCCTGAAGTTGAAGCCTCAGCAACTTAGGTTTGTGGAGCTCCCTCCGGTGTGGGGCCCTGGGCAATTGCCCTGCTTCTACCCCTTAATACCAGCCATGGCTTTTTATGCAGAAAAACAGTTGTGGCAGCACAGGTGGACTGTGTAGTTTTTATAGCATGTTGTGGGGGAAAAAAGGTTGTGAACCCCTGACCTAAACAGCTAATGCAGTCCTTGGTTTCATAAACAGGAAAGTCTTGAATAGGAGTAGAGAAGTTATTTTACCTCTGTATTTGGCATTGGTGCAACTGCTGCTGGAATACTGTGACTGGTTCTGGTGTCCACAATTCAAGAATTGATAAATTGGAGAGAGTTCAGAGAACAGCCATGAGAATGATTAAAAGATGAGAAAACATGCCTTATAGAGAGAGACTCAGGGAGCTCAGTGTATTTGGATTAACAAAGAGAAGATTAAGGGGCCCCTTCCTACAAGGGGAAGGGACATTTAATAATAGGCTTTTCAATGTATCAGAGAAAGGTATAAAACAATCCAGTCGCTGAATGCTTAAGCTAGACAAATTCAGACTGGAAATAAGGCATAAATTGTAGCAGTCAGAGTAATTAACTACTGGAACAATTTCCCAAGGGTCACGGTGGATACTCCATCACTGACAATTTTTAAATCAAGATTTGATTTTTTTCCTAAAAGCTATGCTCTGGTAACTATTTTGTTGGAAGTTCTGTGGTCTGTGTCACACAGGACATCAGACTAGTTGATCGCAATGGTCCCTTCTGGCCTCGGAATCTATAGAAGTTCCACATTTAGGCACTACTGAGATTCCCAAAACTACTGCTCTAATCCTATAGGTGCATAAAATCTTTAGGCGCCTACATTTCTGCTGGTCCCCTAGGCACCAGAGTTTTTGCCAGTAGGCATGAGGAAAGCCATGTCTAAGCCCCTGGGGGATTTTCAAACTAACTGTGCCCCACCTATCTCACCTGTGAGACCTGATATGGTAAGTGTGTTCAGAACATGCCTATCAGTTTGGGCCCTCCACAAAAGATGGCTCAGGGTGAGCATACTCATACACCTGTTTTAGAACCAAATGGCTTGATAATTAGGGCACTCCCCTTGGATCTGGGAGACCTGTTTTCAAATCCCCACTGCACTTGTTTTGGAGCAAGTCTCCCATATTGCAGGTAAGTGCCCTTACCTAGCCATTGTGCTATTAGTTGTAATGGAGTAGGGAGAAGTCTCTCCCTTCCTGGTTTTTATGAGAAAAAAACTGATCTGGCTTAGGCACTTAACTACAGGAGAGGGTTCATGGCTTTGAATCCTGAACAAAGATAGACACCTAAAACCAGCCCAAAGTTAAATCCCTAACAACTTTTGTATGTCAGGACCTAAATCCTTACCCTTTCCGCAGCATTTCTACTGGCTAGTTTAGTCAGCTCCCTGCTCAGCTTGCTGGCTTCTGATACTCCCATTCTTAGGTGCCTAACTCAGCCCATGCACTGTACAGGGAATCTGGGGGCATAATTCAGATATCAGGGTGACTGAGTTAGGCATTGTAGTGCCTAACTCCCTTTGTGGATTTACCCCTGAGAACTTAAATCAATTGTGACTTCAATGTTTCTGACCATTGCTGTAGAATGCTGTAGGGATTTTTTTTAATAAAATGGAGAATAGGTGGTAGGCTCAGAAATTCTGGAAAGTGCACCACAATTGTTCAGTTTTTATTTTCTGTCCTATCTTGCTCTTACTACCTGTAACTTTTATAAAGAAATCCTGGGTGGTTTGGGGTAAAGTAAGGAAAAACAGTCTTATGATGACACTGAAATGAAAATCCTATGTAAAAACAAAAGAAAGCCATAATGGACTAGAAATTATCTATTGCCACTTGGCAAAAAGGTAACTTGATGGATCACAATTATTCACATGTAGAATAGTTACATCTACGAGAAATTCAAACTTTGAAAGACGGTCTCATGGGAAATCACTGAAGCTAAGGACTGATATTTCAAAAGTTTTTTTCCCCTGTTTCTTTTGATTTGGGAACAAATCAGACTTTAACTCTGGGCAAGTGAAAGACTTTTAGGCTCCTAGTTTTGCTATCCTGTGGTATACTGCAGCTATTTAACAGGGCACAGCACTACTATAAAAAACTTTAGGACAAGAAATAAAGAAGAATATTATAGAGAGTAGAACCTATTATATTAAAATAGTCCAAAATGTCAACACTATCCCCTCATTTCTACAAAGGACCATGGAATCTCTGTTTGGGCACAGCCAAGCAAAAGAGATATTTAATTTACCAATCAAAGAACAGTCTATAGAACACACTGTAATGTGGTCAGAGTTGTGGCATTAAGCAGCCTTTGTTTAGTAACAATAGGTGTTAGAGAGCCAAAGAGAATGGCCTGGTCTGTATGGATGCAAGTAGCAAATATTTGGGACTTTGCGAGTCATTTCCATGAAGAGGCAAAATTGATGACTGAGTCCAGTATTTCTTTGATGGAATCCAGTGTATTTACAAAGAATGTACAAAGTTCTATTTCCCTGGACACAGTAGGGTCAAACTACAAAAAGCCATTTCCTTGTTCACAGTTCCAAGCCTCTTCTGGGCCACCACTCAAAAAGCTTTCTCTAGACCCTGTCTCAGGGCCACTCTTTCAGTTTTTGCTGGCTGTCTCCTTAGCTTTCTGCTGTTTCTCTGTCTGTTCCTGGCTGCTTCAGCTCACAGACATACATACTTCCATCAAACTATACCTTACCCACATAACTCAGTTTCTGACCAGCCTTGCAAAGGGCTCCTATTCTGTCAACTACCTTACTCTAAAAAAGGAATAGCTCAGTGGTTTGAGCATTGGCCTGCTAAACCCAGGGTTGTGAGTTCAATCCTTGAGGGTGCCATTTAGGGATGTGGGGCAAAAATTGGGGCTTGGTCCTGTTGAGCAGGAGGGTTGGACTAGATGATCTCCTGAGGTCCTTTCCAAACCTGATATTCTATGTTTCCTATCCAGAATGAAGGACAGCTGTCAAATGCACCAGCCTCGATGAGGTTTTGCCTAATCTTCCTCATAACAATATTCACTGGTTCTTCTATGGGGGGGATACTATGTGAACTGCATGCAGTATGTATTTCACATTAGGATGATCAGGCCCTGCTTAACAATTTGTGGAGCTCAAACACACATTGCAAGAGGAGAGGATGTGATGATGAGTTATCTGCTGTTGCTGACAGTAATGGGATCTGGTGTGAGTGTTCTCCCCACTGGCCATGGTGCTAGAAAGGATGATTGGGCTGGCCTGTGAGTCACCAGGTCAGCATGGGACAGAGGAGATAATAAATGATAGGTTTCCAAATATCTGAAAGGTGATTTGATAGCAGTAATGGAGAAAGTCCACAGCACTCCAAAGAAGCATAATTGCTCCTTCTAAACTCTTCCTTTAATGTTTCAGCAATTTAATTTTTCTTCTCTATATTCTAGGAATGGTGCTAAATGCTGTTGGAACAATAGTTGGTACAACCTTAGTGAATCATTTTTAGGTCACTATGTCTACCTCTGTTTGTACACTCATCACAGAACTGGGCCCTAATTCTGATCATGGCCTTTAGGGTGCTGCAATAACAGACATGTTTACTAATAATTCCTTCTGTGTTCTGGACACAGAAGCCACACTTTAAATCCGAAAATTCAGTGATAGTTGTAGGTACCTGAGCAAGTAGTGTATTTTAATCCTTGCTTCTCTGAGTTTAATTAATGTAAATCCTGACTGATAAACCATATCAGTGGTTGAAGGGAGCAGAACAATATTTGTGCAATTAAACTCAGTAAAAGGCTTCAGGTTGTGCACAGGAGAGACTGGTGGGACTAGCCTGTGCAAATAAGATTAATTTATGTTTGAAGGGCTCTCAGAGAAATCTCTCATCCTCCAAACTGGTTAAAATTACAGAGGACCTATCAGGAATTTAAATAGAAGAGCCCAGTGAAATCCTTCTAAAAGTGAGTTCCTGCTTACCCAGAAATAACATTATGATTGTGCATTCTCCCTGGACCACATTGTGTCCTCAGATTCCCAGTGAGTCACCCATGATTTCAAAAGGAATCCCATGCACTTACCCAAGGGAAGAATTTAGCTCTATATGATTCCATCCCCTCCCCCCATCTCTGATTTGTGCCTCAGACTTGTGAAGGGGAAGAAAACAAAACAATACAGCAGATGCATGCCATTTGAATAAAGAATATGCTGGAGATGTGCATTTAAATCTCTTCTACAATATCTTGCTTTTTTATGATACAACTGTGAATTAGGTTCACTTTGAATTTGTAATTAGAGAGCAGAACAGATGGTGAAGGCTTAATTTAGAGTGTTCATTAAATAATGTACTCTGCCAAGTTACAGTTCCCTGTAACAGAGCCTTTTGCTCAGCTGAAATACACTGAAAGAAAATAGGCCTTCAGGAAATGATCACTACAAAAGGAGAGGGAATTTTCTCAAATAGGCATCTGATGAAGAAAACTTACAGTGTGTTGTTTATTACACAAAACACACATACACAAATAACCTCTCTTTAATGCTTATCAATCATATTTATAAATAATAATAGCTTGCCCCTTTATAACAGCATTTATCTGAGGGCTGATCTACACTGGCTACATCACCCAGGAGTGTGAACAATTAAGCCAAACAAAGCCCCACTTAGAAATCATTAGGTCAATTCTTCTGTTGTCCTGGCTACCACCATTCAGTGAAGGCCATATGCCTTGAGGGACCTGCATTCAACAAAAATATAAGACTCCTGATTCTAAGATAATGACACGGATAACTCAAAATCCTGTGCACAAATATGAATTGTTCATATGATGTGACATACCAGGGTGCAATCCAGACCAATGAGGGGTTGTGCCACATCTATCTTGCAACCTTGAATTCCTTACAATGCCTTGCTGCAGTAGCACCCACCTGGACCTCTTACATACAGCCTTCCAGTATGCAAGTTTCACTCTGAGTCTCTGCATGTAACTTCAACCTATCAGCCATAGTTGGGTTACACTCTGTTTTTTACCAGCCTGGGTCACTTCAGGAGGGTGACCCCAACTCCCAGTCCTGAATTTTCCCTCCAGAAGTGTGTGTCTTATGCTGACCAGCCCTCTCCTGGACAGTCCAAATATATTAAGTCTGTTTAAAGGAATAATATACACCAGTTTATTTCCTTAAATATAATTACCCAGACACTGTAATTTAAACACTTTGGATTAGATAAGCAGTAAAATTAGTTTATTAACCACAAAGAAATAGATTTTAAGTGAGTACAAGCAATGAGACATAAGAGTTAGAAATGGTTATAAGAAAAATAAAGATAAATCACTTTCTAATTCCTAATTTAACAAACTATATTAGATTTAAAGCAAAGTTTCTCACCACACACTGCCAACAGGATTGCTGACAAAACTCTTCCAGTCAGGAACCCACCACCTCCAGAGTCCAACTGCTGCTGTTTTTGTGTTCTCTGGTGCAAAGAGTTAGATGGATAGGGAAAGAGAGGAAGGCTTTATTGGGGTTTCCCCCCTCCTTTTTACAGTTTCAGTGCCTCTCTTCAAAAACATTTTCAGAGACGAACCAGGAGACAAAGTCTGTGTGGAAGGATGTTCCCTGCTGGGTTTTTCCACTTGTGTATGCTTACATTCAGGTTTTCTTTTGTTTCCTCTCTTCCCACTTTCAGGTTGATAACTCTGTTGAATGCTTAAGTGCAAATTTAGGCAGACATATATTCCTTTGTTTAGGACAGACTTGTTTGCTGATTTCTGCCTGAGCAAGACTGTGGGGTTTGGAACATGTGCTAATAACATCATACACTGGAATCTCATAACTTCACATAAAATGTTGCTACATATATTTCATCATGACAATACTGACCAGCAAGTAATGGATTTTCAAATGATACCTCACAAGGCATACTTTGTACAAAGATTATTACATTAGTGTGTAGAGTGTGAATACAGGGGTGCATTCCAGCACATATGGTAAGTACTACATACTGAGTAATGAGTAATCTCAAGATGGTAGCTTTGCTGTTAATATGACTTATGGTGAGACTTTTTTTAAAAAGTATTCAGCTTTATTTTTGACATAATAGCACCAAACATTTTCCTCTTAGCCCTAACATTTTGTACCACTAGAAACAAAGACAATAATCAACAAGATTCCCAATAATAGTTTTGCCCGAGATATGATGGGGCATAGGCGCTGACTCCATGGGTGCTCTGGGGCTGGCAGAGCACCAGCAGCCCCCTTATCAGCTCCCCTTTTGCCCCCCCAGCACCTCCTGCCCATCGGTGGGCCCCAAGTATCAGCGCCTCCCCCCTCCCTCCCCGTGCCTCCCACCCACTGCAATCAGCTTTTTCATGGTGTGCAGGCAGGAGGCTGGGAGGGAGGAGGAGGAGTGAGGACACAGCACGCTTGGAGGAGGGGGCAAAACTCGGTGGGAAGAGGCGAGGCGGAGAGGAGAAGGGACGGGAAGCAGCAGGGGGTGGGTGGGGCCTTGGGGGAAGGGGTAGAGTGGGAGAGGGGCTGGGGGCAGAGCTGGGGGTCAAGCACCCCCTGGCACTTTGAAAAGTCAGCACCTGTGTGAGGGGGCATTGATTTTTCTACCAAATGGGTGTTTAAATGGGTATTGTTGTAAGGCCCTGATCAGCCAAGGTGCTGTACTCAAGCAGACCTCTGATTTTCAGAAGTGCTGAGCACCTTGCCAGCTCCCACTGATTTTAACTGGAGCTACTGTGTATTCAATATTTCTGAAAAGTGAGCCATCTACTATATGTCTGCACATGGACTTGGAAGATTAGGGGCTAGATCTACAAATAGATTTAGGCACCTAACTGCCACATTAGGCATCTAAATCCAAAATTCAGAACCTCAAAACCCCTACTCAGCTGCCACCTAACTCTGTAGACACCTAAATTACCTAGACACCTATATTTCCACCAATAAAGTCCCCTAGGCACCTAAAAATCTGCCAGCAAGCATGCACACAGCTTCCTATCTCATGCCTAAAACCTGGTGGGATTGTCAAACTAGGCGTTTCTCTGCTTATTTTTGCTGCAGGGCCCAATCTGGCAGGCATTTTCAGAACACCATCTAACAAATCAGGTCCCACACAGTATGATGATGATGATCCTACTACTCAACTCCTTCCTAACCTTTAGCGCAGTGGTTACTACAGTCTCCCACATCATGGGTGACGTGGGTTCAAACGTCCCACTCTGCCCAATTCAGAGCAGCTATCTGAACTCATGTCCCCCACCTCTTGGGAGAGAACCCTAACAACTGATCTTTGGCATAGTCTCAGGGGGATCATGCTTAATCTTTTCTGTTGAAATCATTTCACTTTGTATAAATTATTAAATAGTCACTGAGCTAGAGAAAGAATAAGGATGACTTTATAACCAGAGGTTAGGATACTCACATAAGTGGCGGGTGACCCAGGTTTAAGTCTCTAAGCCAATGACCATTTAATTATTCCACAACGTGGAATGGTTCAACATAAGAGTTTGAAAAAGGCCCACAAGCAGCATTTAGTTCCTTCTATCCTGAGTATGAGATATGGATTCAAATTGCTCTAAATCAGATAGTGGCAGGGAGAGGGGATGTGAACTAGGTCCTCTGTACCTTGAGCGAGTGTGCAAACAAATACGTAGGTTACAAGGGGCAGCAGCAGCAGCTCATTTTTTGGTTTGTGAAGAAAGGGCAAGGGCACGTAACTGCAGGAGGGGGCTCACAGTTCCATCTCACCTGGACTTAGGTATCTAACTGCTAGAGAGAGGAGGGCTTAGGTTATGCCTTTCTGTGACCTCCAGAAGAAGAAGGGAGAATGTCCGGGTACCAGCAACGCAGACACAGGTAAGTAACTATTTTCATGTTCTCTCCACAGGTACCATTGCAGATGATACGTCTGGGGGGAGAAAGCAGAAGGAGACTCTGCTGGTTGGAAGGCATGAGATGCGCTGTCCTGGGGTTGGGGGTTCCACAACCACCACTCCCAAGAGAAGGAGGCAGGTGGTGGTGGTAGGGGACTCTCTCCTCAGGGGGACTGAGTCATCTATCTGCTGCCCTGACTGGGAAAACAGAGAAGTCTACTGCTTGCCAGGGGCTAAGATTCGCAATGTGACGGAGAGACTGCCGAGACTCATCAAGCCCTCGGATCGCTACCCCTTCCTGCTTCTCCACATGGGTACAAATGATACTGCCAAGAATGACCTTGAGCGGATCACTGTGGACTACGTGGCTCTGGGAAGAAGAATAAAGGAGTTTGAGGCGCAATTGGTGTTCTTGTCCATCCTCCCCGTGGAAGGAAAAGGCCGGGGTAGGGACCATCGAATCGTGGAAGTCAGCGAATGGCTATGCAGGTGGTGTCGGAGAGACGGCTTTGGATTCTTTGACCACGCGATGGTGTTCCATGAAGGAGGAGTGCTGGGCAGAGACTGGCTCCACCTAACGAAGAGAGGGAAGAGCATCTTTGTGAGCAAGCTGGTTAACCTAGTGAGGAAGGCTTTAAACTAGGTTCACCGGGGGAAGGAGACCAAAGCCCTGAGGTAAGTGGGAAAGTGGGATACCGGGAGGAAGCACAGGCAGGAACATCTGTGAGGGGAGGGCTCCTACCTCATACTGAGAATGAGGGGCGATCAGCAGGTTATCTCAAGTGCCTATATACAAATGAACAAAGCCTTGGAAACAAGCAGGGAGAACTGGAGGTCCTGGTGATGTCAAGGAATTATGACGTGATTGGAATAACAGAGACTTGGTGGGATAACTCACATGACTGGAGTACTGCCATGGATGGTTATAAACTGTTCAGGAAGGACAGGCAGGGCAGAAAAGGTGGGGGAGTAGCACTGTATGTAAGGGAGCAGTATGATTGCTCAGAACTCCGGTATGAAACTGCAGAAAAACCTGAGTGTCTCTGGATTAAGTTTAGAAGTGTGAGCAACAGGAGTGATGTAGTGGTGGGAGTCTGCTATAGACCACCGGACCAGGGGGTTGAGGTGGATGAGGCTTTCTTCTGGCAACTCACAGAAGCTACTAGATCACACACCCTGGTTCTCATGGGCGACTTTAATCATCTTGATATCTGCTGGGAGAGCACTACGGCAGTGCATAGACAATCCAGGAAGTTTTTGGAAACTGTAGGGGACAATTTTCTGGTGCAAGTGCTGGAGGAGCCAACTAGGGTGAGAGCTTTTCTTGACCTGCTGCTCACAAACCGGGAAGAATTAGTAGGGGAAGCAAAAGTGGATGGGAATCTGGGAGGCAGTGACCATGAGTTGGTTGAGTTCAGGATCCTGACACAGGGAAGAAAGGTAAGCAGCAGAATACAGACCCTGGACTTCAGGAAAGCAGACTTCGACTCCCTCAGGGAACTGATGGGTAGGATCCCTTGGGAGAATAACATGAGGGGGAAAGGAGTCCAGGAGAGCTGGCTGTATTTCAAGGAATCCCTATTGAGGTTACAGGGACAAACCATCCTGATGTGTCGAAAGAATAGTAAATATGTCAGCCTCACCTCAGTCCCCGGAAAAATCATGGAGCAGGTCCTCAAGGAATCAATCCTGAAGCACTTACATGAGAGGAAAGTGATCAGGAACAGTCAGCATGGATTCACCACGGGAAGGTCATGCCTGACTAATCTAATCGCCTTCTATGATGAGATTACTGGTTCTGTGGATGAAGGGAAAGCAGTGGATGTATTGTTTCTTGACTTTAGCAAAGCTTTTGACACGGTCTTCCACAGTATTCTTGTCAGTAAGTTAAAGAAGTATGGGCTGGATGAATGCACTATAAGGTGGGTAGAAAGTTGGCTAGATTGTCGGGCTCAACGGGTAGTGATCAATGGCTCCATGTCTAGTTGGCAGCCGGTAACAAGTGGAGTGCTCCAAGGGTCAGTCCTGGGGCCAGTTTTGTTCAATATCTTCATAAATGATCTGGAGGATGGTGTGGATTGCACTCTCAGCAAATTTGCGGATGATACTAAACTAGGAGGAGTGGTAGATACGGTGGCAGGTAGGGGTAGGATACAGAGGGACCTAGACAAATTGGAGGATTGGTCCAAAAGAAATCTGATGAGGTTCAATAAGGATAAGTGCAGGGTCCTGCACTTAGGACGGAAGAATCCAATGCACCGCTACAGACTAGGGACCGAATGGCTAGGCAGCAGTTCTGCAGGAAAAAAACCTAGGGGTGACAGTGGATGAGAAGCTGGATATGAGTCAACAGTGTGCCCTTGTTGCCAAGAAGGCCAATGGCATTTTGGGATGTATAAGTGGGGGCATAGCCAGCAGATCGAGGGAAGTGATCGTTCCCCTCTATTTGACATTGGTGAGGCCTCATCTGGAGTACTGTGTCCAGTTTTGCACCCCACACTGCAAGAAGGATGTGGAGAAATTGGAGAGAGTCCAGCAAAGAGCAAGAAAAATGATTAGGGGTCTGGAACACATGACTTAAGAGGAGAGATTGAGGGAACTGGGATTGTTTAGTCTGCAGAAGAGAAGAATGAGGGGGGATTTGATAACTGCTTCCAACTACCTGAAAGGTGGTTCCAAAGAGGATGATTCTAGACTATTCTCAGTGGTAGAAGAGGACAGGACAAGGAGTTGTCTCAAGTTGCAGTGAGGGAGGTTTAGGTTGGATATTTGGAAAAACTTTTTCACTAGGAGGGTGGTGAAACCCTGGAATGCGTTACCTAGGGAGGTGGTGGAATCTCCTTCCTTAGAAGTTTTTAAGGTCAGGCTTGAGAAAGCCCTGGCTGGGATGATTTAATTGGGGATTGGTCCTGCTTTGAGCAGGGGGTTGGACTAGATGACCTCCTGAGGTCCCTTCCAACCCTGATATTCTATGATTCTCCTCAGCAATTTCTATTGGCTAATTTAGGTGGCTCCTATGACATTCCAGGTGGGGCAATCCAGACCAGTGAGGGGCTGTGTCACCACCTGCCCTGCAACCCTTGGGTGTTTCACAGTGCTTTGCGGCTGTAGCTCCCACTTGGGCTGCTCTCAAACAGCCTGTCAGCATGCAGGTCACACCCTGAATGTCTGTGTATAGCTGCAGCCTGACAGAGCACACTCCAGTCACACTCTGGCTTCCATCAGCCTTGGTTACTTCATGCAGGGTGAGCCCAACACACTCACAGTCCCAAAAATGTGTGTTCTGCATTGTCCATACCTTTCCTGGACAGTCCAGATATTTTAGGTCCGTTGCCCATGTAAGGGGTCAATGTGTAACAGTTTGCTACTTTAACTGGAGATATCAAACAATTCAATTTAAACACAGCACTGGATTAGTTAGATTATGAACAGCATAACTTGTAACAGGAGACTATGAACAGCATAAATTGTAACTGCTGGCAATACCACACAGCTCTATCTAAGCAAGTGCATTTATTCTTAAGGTAAAAACATTACAGAGAGACTATATGTGTGTGTATATATATATATATATAAATTAATTCCTGTTTGCATGTTATACGTTTATGAGAGGTCACACATTTGTCTTAAGAGGATTCCTCCTTGGACAGAAGGTCCTGTCTGTTTGCTGGATCACAATGGAGGCCCTGAGTCAGTTTAAAGCCTGTCATTTTATATCAAAAGACCTTTCTTCATCAGTTGGTCTCTGGAAAACCCAGTTTGAGTCAGTATGCGCAAGGTTCCTCAAGAAGTGGTACCTTTCTGTAGGTGTTTACAACCTAACTGATTCATCTTAATCACCCCCACTTTTTTTGGAGGAGCTGTGATCACCTTCCCTACTGGAGTTGCGTACAACCCCTAGCCCAGTGATACATAAACTGAATTCAATATGGTCCATAAAGATATTGAATGTGGTTGCAATGTCTGTCACAGATATATCTTACAAGAACAAAACAAAAACCAAACATACCAAAAAAAACCCCATAACTTTTCTGCAAATGTGGGTGTGGGAGGTCAGGGAAATTGCCAGCAAGTAGGGTAATTTTGAAAAGCGTTCTGTTGTTGCCTAAGCCATACAATTACCTCTACTGCAGGCAAAGTGAAAAGTTAATGAATATGAACATGCTTAAGCTGCCTTCAGCTAAATTTCCTGCCCTATCAGTCTCTGTATATCTGATACTTATTTAAGGTAATATCACTAAACAAAATTGTGCTAAAAAAATACTGTATGTACAATACCTTTTTTCCCTCCAAGCAAATCATTTGTCAACCTGAATTGAGCAAAGCACTTTATAGAAAACATGTGCACTTGCACATGTGCAAACACACACATACATGCACAGCCAGGGCAAAACATACATTTTTGAGGAAAAAATATGTTACAAAAATAAATCTGGCAGCCACATTTGCAGAAAACAATTCATGCTTTGCTTATAACTGTTAACAAATATTCTACTGAATTCTAAAGCAATAACCCCAGACACTGCAATGATTTGGGCCATTACTCTAGAACATTCATTCCTGCGGAAAATTCAGTGTTTGGTGGAACTGAACAAAGCTAAAGTGATTATCTTAGATTTTTGTATACTTACACTGTACACAAAATTAAAGAATACCCTGAGAACCCCTGAACCTTGGATCTGGAGCCAAAAGGTGTGCCTCAAGGTCTTCCCTATTTTACACTCTATCCTTTTCCTCTCCCTCTCACAATTACTTGCATAGACATCTATTTTTGGAATAATTTTTGTCAATGATTAATTATTTGTTTAATGTACAGTACTTCTTTCATTGCTTTCTGAAAAAAAATATTTGTGTCTATAGCAGTGATTTATTTCTGATGTTTAAAAAAGCTGAAGGTCTGAATCCAATGTTGTAATCAATTAGATGTATTTTGATGCTCAGAGATCAGTTCATTTGTGCAACCATGCCAGATTAACAGTAAACAAATAAATGATAACTATTTGAAATACATGAAAAAAGAGAAATGATAAATATTTTGTTTTTCAGAAGAGGCTTTGAAATAGAACGATATATTATTCCTTCGCATTTTTCATTCATTTCTAATGGGGCAGCCATTTTATGCATTTGCAATATATAAAGCAATTTAAATATGAAAAATTTATCATGAAGCATAAATGTGAGACAGACTGATTAATTTAAGATGCTGCATGAAGCTTATATGTGTTGCTGAACACTCAGCTAACCCTAGATGGTTTGGGAAAACAATACTGGACAGAAAATCTACTCCAAAATTGGACGTTTGATAAAGAATGTTCAACCTCCAATTCTATTCAATAGAGCAATATTGTTTAAGATTCCACACTGCTGATATTTTTCTTTATTATTTACAATCCTGTAGCTCAAAATCCGAGTCAGGATTGGAGCTTCATTGTGTCAGACACTGTACAGACACACAGTAAGAGACAGCCATTTCTCCAAACAGGTTATGGCCCAATTTGGCCCAAAAAACACAGGGAAGAAAGGTAAGCAGTAGGGTACGGACCCTGGACTTCAGGAAAGCAGACTTCGACTCCCTCAGGGAACGGATGGGTAGGATCCCCTGGGGGACTAACATGTAGGGGAAAGGAGTCCAGGAGAGCTGGCTCTATTTCAAGGAATCCCTGTTGAGGTTACAGGGACAAACCATCCCGATGAGTCGAAAGAATAGTAAATATGGCAGGCGACCAGCTTGGCTTAATGGTGAAATCCTAGCGGATCTTAAACATAAAAAAGAAGCTTACAAGAAGTGGAAGTTTGGACATATGACCAGGGAAGAGTATAAAAATATTACTCGGGCATGTAGGAATGAAATCAGGGGGGCCAAATCGCACCTGGAGCTGCAGCTAGCAAGAGATGTCAAGAGTAACAAGAAGGGTTTCTTCAGGTATGTTGGCAACAAGAAGAAAGCCAAGGACAGTGTGGGCCCCTTACTGAATGAGGGAGGCAACCTAGTGACAGAAGATGTGGAAAAAGCTAATGTACTCAATGCTTTTTTTGCCTCTGTCTTCACTAACAAGGTCAGCTCCCAGACTGCTGCGCTGGGCATCACAACATGGGGAGTAGATGGCCAGCCCTCTGTGGAGAAAGAAGTGGCTAGGGACTATTTAGAAAAGCTGGACGTGCACAAGTCCATGGGGCCAGATGAGTTGCATCCGAGAGTGCTAAAGAAATTGGCGACTGTGATTGCAGAACCATTGGCCATTATCTTTGAAAACTCATGGTGAATGGGGGAAGTCCCAGATGACTGGAAAAAGGCTAATGTAGTGCCAATCTTTAAAACAGGGAAGAAGGAGGATCCTGGGAACTATAGGCCAGTCAGCCTCACCTCAGTCCCCGGAAAAATCATGGAGCAGGTCCTCAAGGAATCAATCCTGAAGCACTTACATGAGAGGAAAGTGATCAGGAACAGTCAGCATGGATTCACCACGGGAAGGTCATGCCTGACTAATCTAATCGCCTTCTATGATGAGATTACTGGTTCTGTGGATGAAGGGAAAGCAGTGGATGTATTGTTTCTTGACTTTAGCAAAGCTTTTGACACGGTCTTCCACAGTATTCTTGTCAGCAAGTTAAAGAAGTACGGGCTGGACGAATGCACTATAAGGTGGGTAGAAAGTTGGCTAGATTGTCGGGCTCAACAGGTAGTGATCAATGGCTCCATGTCTAGTTGGCAGCCAGTGTCAAGTGGAGTTCCCCAGGGGTCGGTCCTGGGGCCAGTTTTGTTCAATATCTTCATAAATGATCTGGAGGATGGTGTGGATTGCACTCTCAGCAAATTTGCGGATGATACTAAACTAGGAGGAGTGGTAGATACGCTGGAGGGCAGGGATAGGATACAGAGGGACCTAGACAAATTGGAGGATTGGTCCAAAAGAAATCTGATGAGGTTCAATAAGGATAAGTGCAGGGTCCTGCACTTAAGACGGAAGAACCCAATGCACAGCTACAGACTAGGGACCGAATGGCTAGGCAGCAGTTCTGCGGAAAAGGACCTAGGGGTGACAGTGGATGAGAAGCTGGATATGAGTCAGCAGTGTGCCCTTGTTGCCAAGAAGACCAATGGCATTTTGGGATGTATAAGTAGGGGCATAGCGAGCAGATCGAGGGACGTGATCGTTCCCCTCTATTCGACATTGGTGAGGCCTCATCTGGAGTACTGTGTCCAGTTTTGGGCCCCACACTATAAGAAGGATGTGGAGAAATTGGAGAGAGTCCAGCGACAAAAATGCAACAAAAATGATTAGGGGTCTGGAACACATGACTTATGAGGAGAGACTGAGGGAACTGGGATTGTTTAGTCTGCAGAAGAGAAGAATGAGGGGGGATTTGATAGCTGCTTTCAACTACCTGAGAGGTGGTTCCAAAGAGGCTGGTTCTAAATTATTCTCAGTGGTAGAAGATGACAGGACAAGGAGTAATGGTCTCAAGTTGCAGTGGGGGAGGTTTAGGTTGTATATTAGGAAAAACTTTTTCACTAAGAGGGTGGTGAAACATTGGAATGCGTTACCTAGAGAGGTGGTAGAATCTCCTTCCTTAGAAGTTTTTAAGGTCAGGCTTGACAAAGCCCTGGCTGGGATGATTTAATTGGGGATTGGTCCTGCTTTGAGCAGGGGGTTGGACTAGATGACCTCCTGAGGTCCCTTCCAACCCTGATATTCTATGATTCTATGATTTTCAAAGGTGCTGACTGAGATGCTTCCCAGGGATACCCAGGCTTGAGAAGTGCTTCACTACCACCTGCCCTTAGTAGAAGGGAGCCTTGTCTGCGCCTGCCCGGGGTCAGCTCCTCGACTCCACCGGTCATGGCCAACACAAGCTCTCTCTTTAATCCATTGAAGGTCACACTGTCGCTCTGCAGGTGAGCAATAGGCACACACCAACCCTCGAGCATCTCCCTGAAGTGTCCAACCCCTCATCCACTAGACACTCATAGCATTCTCCGATCCTCTGCTTCCATTTCATTAGTTCCACCTCAGATCACCGATCCATTTAACACACAGAACTTAGATTTGTTTGTGGTGAAATCAGTTATAAGTTTGTTTAACAAAAATACAGATTCAAGTAATAGAAAAACAAGTGTTGGATACAAATGATTACATATAAAATAAAATCATAACATGCATTCTGGAGCCTAGATTTAATTAACCTGATAAAATCCCATCAGACTTTTAAAGCCAGGCTGGTTGTGACTGTTCTTTATCAGATATGTATATTGTCAGTTTGCCTTCTAGGTGGAGTGCAAAGAGACATTTCACTGATATCTTCAAGGTATACCATGACAATTCTCCAAAAAACAAGGAGTACTTGTGGCACCTTAGAGACTAACAAATTCATTTGAGCATAAGCTTTCGTGAGCTACAGCTCACTTCAGCGGATGCATTCAGTGGAAAATACAGTGGGGAGATTTATATACATAGAGAACATGAAACAGTGGGTGTTACCATACACACTGTAACCAGAATGATCACTTAAGGTGCGCTATTACCAGCAGGAGAGTGGGCGGGGTGGGGAGGGGACCTTTTGTAGTGATAATCAAGGTAGGCCATTTCCAGCAGTTGACAAGAACATCTGAGGAACAGTGGGGTGGGTGGAGAGGGGGGATAAACATGGGGAAATAGTTTTACTTTGTGTAATGAGCCATCCACTCCCAGTCGCTATTCAAGCCTAAGTTAATTGTATCCAGTTTGTAAATAAATAAATTTGTTAGTCTCTAAGGTGCCACAAGTACCCCTTGTCTTTTTGCGAATACAGACTAACACGGCTGCTACTCTGAAACAGGACAATTCTTTGTCTTTATTCGTAAACAGGATATCTCCTACTTTTTTTCTCTAGCTTGTAGATTTCACACTCTCTCAGTTTGCACCTGTCTCAGTATGCAGATAGACATTCAGAATAAGGCAGACAATACACAATAGACAAGGAGATGTGTCAATTACCTCTTGCCTGGGAAGAACATCTGAGATATGTCACCTCCTGGTGATCTGCCGGAATTCCAAAACCCTAAGAGCATAGTTTTCAGTATTGATACATAACTCCTAAAATATTATCCATCCATACATTTCACAATGATTATGATATACAGTGGGTATTAGCTGTCGGCATAAACCTCGTGTGCCACCCGTAGGAGACCTATTATGTAGATATCAGACACAGGGGATCACTATAAAATCCTATGTACTCTCTGGGCCCTCTGCCAGTTGGTACCAAGAGATCCTGGTGACACTGACCAATCACAGCTTCCACCAACTGCGGTGGGGACTATGGGTGCTTGCCCACCTTTGAAAGGCAGGCCACTGCAGTGGAACGTCTTTAGAATACTACTGGAAATGCAAGGCTGTGAAAGGTCCAAATGGCAGCTGCACTTTATTTTATACTCTAACATAGAAACTAACGTTAAGTACAGATTTACAGGAAAGAGCTCCATCTGGTGAATTACTAACACCACTTCCTGCAGCATCTGAGGGTATGTCTACCCTGCTGAGCCTCCCAGCCTGAGAAGACAGACTCACGCTAGTATATCCAGTATATCAGATATTATCTTGCTGATCCCAAGTCATTTTACATTGATATATACTGCATATCTTTAAATATTAGATGCTATACAGGAATTAAAGTCTTTGTTTTCTTGCTATCTTCGAAAATAGATACTTTAGAAAGACTGTGTTAGACTTAAACAATTTAGAATTCTAAAATAAAAAAAGCTACAATAGCTGGAAAAAAAATTAAAAAATGGCTGTGCAGTGTATTTAAAAGTAAAGGATGTCTTTTCACATAAGTGCACTTCAGCAGGACTTGGATTTTTTTTTTTAAATACATTACGCCACTTGCCCGTTTGGCTTTTTATATTAATGTAAACTCAGATCATAAAGGGACTTGCACATTGGAAAAAAAATTGGCAGGGGCAAGGAACTGATAAAACATAACATTTCTTTTGAATATATGGGCCATGTTTTTAAGCATAGATACTTATTTTGCATCTGAAAAGGTTTGTATACACCTATTGGATATGTATACAGTTTTTGCATGCACACTATTTATGCTCACAGTCATTTAATATATATGCACAATTGCTTGTTCAGCAGGGTCAGCTTGGGTGAGTGCATTTGAAAATTTAGACCTTGGGGTCCAGTTTTACCTTCATGTGGGCTTACTCTGGAAGAATTATGGGGATGAACTACCACCATTTATCAACACACATGTTTTTTCCCCCCAGTACACAAACATTTGTTCCCAAACACTTGTTTCAACTCTGATGTAGGTGCTCTGACCTAGTGGTCAGAGAGTGAGTTGGGAGCCAGAAGGCAGGCTGGGTTGGATAGCAGGAGATCAGAGTCTGGCAGTAGGAGCAACTAACACAAAGGAGGTAGCCCTGAGCAGGGGAAACTCAATTTCACACACACCTTTCTGTTCCTGCACTTGGTTTGAATAGAAGCACGCTACCAATCAGAGTCCCAGGAGTTCCACCAATCAAAGTGCAGGACTGGTGTCCTCTGTCAGTGTTGAGCTTGTCAACCTCTGTTGAGTGTTAACAGGTCAGTGGGTGACGGGTCAGCTCTTACTGACTCCTAAGCACCCTATAGACTGTGGTTTGAGACCAGCAATCCCTGACAACATGTTTAAAACTAAATTACATCTTAGTGTTCAACACAAGTAGAAACCAATAGTTGTGTCCTTTTCTACACTAGATTAACAGCTGTTGTAACTAAGCTAGAGAATGTCAAAGGCGATCTGTTCAGAAAATGAGTTACCAAATTCTAGGTCTGCCTTTCTTTGGGAGCTCCAATTCCTTATGCTATTTTTCTGACTAAAAATAATTGTTGCTCCAGTGATTGCTTTTCTAATTAGACAGAGTCAGTGATTTCAATATCTGAGGTTGGGTAAAAATGTAATTGGACACAATCTTGAAAAATTTCTAGTAAACCATTTCTGTGGTCTAGATTTAAAACTCATTAATTTATATGGAGTCCAGCAATGAATCATCTTACTAGACAACATCTGACATACCCCTTTCTTTGTAAGGCACATGAAGGAGTTGTCTGATAACTTGGAAAGGCCTGGTGAGAATTACTACAGCAAATGGTTAGCTGTGGAATAGCTAAGAAAATATGAAAGAAGCAATTGTGAGACTAGACATGCCATAAATGAAAGATGCTTATGGAGGAGATGGTATGATGGGATAACATGGTTTTGGTAATTAAATATTCATAAATAGGCCCAATGGCCTGTGATGGGCTATTAGATGGGGTGAGATCCGAGTTACCCAGGAAAGAATTTTCTGTAGTATCTGGCTGATGAATCTTGCCCATATGCTCAGGGTTTTGCTGATCGCCATATTTGGGGTCGGAAAGGAATTTTCCTCCAGGGCAGATTAGAAGAGGCCCTAGAGGTTTTTCGCCTTCCTCTGTAGCATGGGGCATGGGTCACTTGCTGGAGGATTCTCTGCTCCTTGAAGTCTTTAAACTACGATTTGAGGACTTCAATGGCACAGATATAGGTGTGAGGTTTTTTTTGTAGGAGTGGTGGGTGAAATTCTGTGGCCTGCGTTGTGCAGGAGGTCAAACTAGATGATAATAATGGTCCCTTCTGACCTAAATATCTATGAATCTATGAAAATAACTATTTCAATTCTCTCTTTCAATCCTTTGTCACCCAAAATGCACCTAGTGATTTTTTGGGCTGCTTAATAGCTTTGCTTTTGGTGAAACATTCTGCAGTTTGCATGATCAGGTCCCTGGGATGGACCATACTGAGAATGCCACACCCAGAGCAGACCGCAAGAAACAGGGCAGACAATCCCCCCAAACTGGTGGTTTGTTCTATAATTAGATTCACCAAGCCACTAACAAAAGAGCTTCTGCAGCACCAGACTGGTTAACAAGCAGCCGAACACAGTCCCCTTTAGGCTTTCCAGCAGCTTTCCAACACTGCTTTCCCCATGTCCACAAAGCTAGTTATCTTATCATAGAAGGCAATCTGGTTGGTCAGGCATGACTTGCCCTTGGTAAATGCATGTTGACTGTTCCTGATCACCTTCCTCTCCTCCAAGTGCTTCAAAATGGTTTCCTTGAGGACCTGTTCCATGATTTTTCCAGGGACTGAGGTGAGGCTGTAGTTCCCCGGGTTCTCCTTCTTCCCTTTTTTAAATATGGGCACTATATTTGCCTTTTTCCAATCGTCCATGACCTCCCCCGATTGCCACAAGTTTTCAAAGATAATGGCCAATGGCTCTGCAATCACATCAGCCAATTCCCTCAGCACTCTCAGATGCATTAGATCTGGACCCATGGACTTGTGCACATCAAGTTTTTCTAAATAGTCCTTAACTCGTTCTTTCTCCACTGAGGGCTACTCACCTCCTCCCCATACTGTGTTGCCAGAACAGCAGTATGGGAGCTGACCTTGTCTGTGAAGACCGAGGCAAAAAAAGCATTGAGTACTTCAATGTTTTCCACATCAAGAAAAGGAGTACTTGTGGCACCTTAGAGACTAACCAATTTATTTGAGCATAAGCTTTCGTGAGCTACAGCTCACTTCATCGGATGCATACTGTGGAAAGTGTAGAAGAACTTTTTAAACACACAAAGCATGAAAAAAGACCTCCCCCACCCCACTCTCCTGCTGGTAATAGCTTATCTAAAGTGATCACTCTCCTTACAATGTATATGATAATCAAGTTGGGCCATTTCCAGCACAAATCCAGGGTTTAACAAGAACGTCGGGGGGGGGGGGGTTAGGAAAAAACAAGGGGAAATAGGTTACCTTGCATAATGACTTAGCCACTCCCAGTCTCTATTCAAGCCTAAGTTAATTGTATCCAATTTGCAAATGAATTCCAATTCAGCAGTCTCTCGCTGGAGTCTGGATTTGAAGTTTTTCTGTTGTAATATCGCAACTTTCATGTCTGTAATCGCGTGACCAGAGAGATTGAAGTGTTCTCCGACTGGTTTATGAATGTTATAATTCTTGACATCTGATTTGTGTCCATTTATTCTTTTACGTAGAGACTGTCCAGTTTGACCAATGTACATGGCAGAGGGGCATTGCTGGCACATGATGGCATATATCACTTTGGTGGATGTGCAGGTGAACGAGCCTCTGATAGTGTGGCTGATGTGATTAGGCCCTATGATGGTGTCCCCTGAATAGATATGTGGGCACAGTTGGCAACGGGCTTTGTTGCAAGGATAAGTTCCTGGGTTAGTGGTTCTATTGTGTGGTATGTGGTTGCTGGTGAGTATTTGCTTCAGGTTGGGGGGCTATCTGTAAGCAAGGACTGGCCTGTCTCCCAAGATTTGTGAGAGTGTTGGGTCATCCTTCAGGATAGGTTGTAGATCCTTAATAATGCGTTGGAGGGGTTTTAGTTGGGGGCTGAAGGTGATGGCTAGTGGCGTTCTGTTATTTTCTTTGTTAGGCCTGTCCTGTAGTAGGTGACTTCTGGGAACTCTTCTGGCTCTATCAATCTGTTTCTTCACTTCCGCAGGTGGGTATTGTAGTTGTAAGAATGCTTGATAGAGATCTTGTAGGTGTTTGTCTGAGGGGTTGGAGCAAATGCAGTTGTATCGCAGAGCTTGGCTGTAGACAATGGATCGTGTGGTGTGGTCAGAGTGAAAGCTGGAGGCATGTAGGTAGAAATAGCGGTCAGTAGGTTTCTGGTATAGGGTGGTGTTTATGTGACCATCGTTTATTAGCACTGTAGTGTCCAGGAAGTAGATCTTTTGTGTGGACTGGACCAGGCTGAGGTTGATGGTGGGATGTCACTAGGTTGCCTCCCCCATTCATTAAGGGTCCCACACTTTCCCTGACCTTTTTCTTGTTGCTAACATACCTGTAGAAACCCTTCTTGTTACCCTTCACATCCCTCGCTAGCTGCAACTCCCATAGCGTTTTGGTCTTCCTGATTACACCCCTGCATGCTTGAGCAATATTTTTATACTCCTCCCTTGTCATCTGTCCAAATTTCCACTTCTTGTAAGGTTCCTTTTTATGTTTAAGCTCACTGAAGATTTCACTACTGAGCCAAGCTGGTTGCCTGCCATATTTGCTATTCTTTTTCCATAACGGGATAGTTTGTTCCTGTGCCCTCAGTAAGGCTTCTTTAAAATACAGCCAGCTTTCCTGGACTCCTTTCCCCCTCATATGAGCCTCCCAGAGGATCCTGCCAATCATTTCCCTAAGGGAGTCAAAGCCTGCTTTTCTGAAGTCCAGAGTCCATATTTTGCTACTCTCCTTTCTTCCTTTTGTGAGGATCCTGAACTCAATCATCTCATGGTCACTGCTGCCCAGGTTGCCACCCACTCCTACTTCCCCTACCAATTCTTCTCTGTTTGTAAGCAGCAGGATAAGAGGAGAATGGCCCCTGGTTGGTTCCTCCAGTAGTTGCACCAGAAAGTTGTCCCCAACACTCTCTAAAAACTTCCTGGATTGTCTGTGCACTGCTGTATTGCTCTCCCAGAAGATGTCAGGGTGATTGAAGTTCCCCATTAGAACCAGGGCCTGTATTCTGGAAACTTCAGTTAATTGTCTGAAGAAAGCCTCGTCTACCTCATCATCCTGGTCCAGTGGTCTATAGCACATACCAACCGCGACATCATCTTTGTTGCTCTCGTTTCTAAACTCAACCCAAAGACTCTCAACAGGCTTTTCTCCAGTTTCATACTGGAGCTCTTGAGCAATCATACCACTCTGTTATATACAGTGCAACTCCTCTGCCTTTCCTCCCCTGCCAGTCCTTCCTGAACAGTTTATACACATCCATGACAGTGCTCCAGTCATGTGAGCTACCCCACCAAGTCTCTGTTATTCCAATCACATCATAGTTCTTTGACTGTGCCAGGACTTCCAATTCTTCCTGCTTGTTTCCCATGCTTCTTGCATTCATGTACATGCACCTAAGATAACTAGCCTATTACCCTGCTTTCTCAGTATGAATCAGGAGCCCCCCCCCCCCCGCGTTGCACCCTCCTCCTTGTGCACTCTTGTATTGCCTTTTCTGGATCTGGTATGAAGTACAGTCCTGCCCAACCCAAGTCTTCCTGGGGCCTCTAGCCTCTAGCAGTCTCTAGTGCTTCAACCCCGCACAGGAACCAGCCTTTTCCCCCTGCTCCTTATGATTTCTCTCCCCTGAATGAACAATCACAGCCTATTTATACAGCCTGGATGTCTGTGGAGTTATCATCTGACTATTTTAACCCTGTCTTCTCTGGCTTACAAGTAACTATCAATTACTGCCTGTCACCGTGCCTTAGTGGGTCACAGCTGAGGATGCCAGATTCAGAAGAGAAATAGGGCAGACTCACCCCGAAACTGATGGTTATTCTACCATTAGATTATGCCAAGTCAGTAACAAAAGTAAACTTCTGTCTCATCACACTGGTTAAAAAGAATTCAGAAATGCAATCGCTTTAGGCATTCCAGAACTTATTTCACCACCCAGACAATAGACTATATGATGAATGGTTATTGAAAACCAGTTTAATCAAACAAAGGGTTCTTTTGATTTCAAGAGACCAATCACATAGCCAGTTCCATATATAACTCAGATTTTACTGAATAATCACTCTGTTGCCAATCCTTTAATAGCTAAAATCTAAACTCTTTTTTAATAGAAAAGAAATAGGAGAAAGTTAAAATGGTTAAGAAAATCATGTATATACAAGTAACTGAAAAGTTCTTATATCAGGTTTGAAGCAGTGATGGAATAAATACTATTTTGTAAATGTCTCTCTGGAAATTACCCAGACAGCTTGGGAGTCATCAGTCCTTGTTTACAGTTTCCTTGTTAGAAATCCAGTCCACAGAAATGAAGCAGAAATTGAAGACAAAATGGAGAAGTTTCCAAAGTCTTTAATGCCCTCTCCAATGTGGATGAAATTTTACTGTCCCAAACAAAGCTCTCAGTCTCAGTTTGTAGGAAATTACAGGCACAAGATGAAATCCAGGGTCACATAAGCAAGTCACATGCCCTTACATGGTTTGATGACCCACAGGAGCAGCCTTTGCCCATATTATTTCTGAAGCATCCACAAAAAGGTTCACTGGGTGGTGACGAGCTTCTTCTAGGGCCCACTGTGAGAGTTGTGTTCTTTAATGGGCCATCAATACAAAGTTGTCTGGCTTCAATGTAGATTTTACCTGGTGGGTGTTACCCCAGGAATAGACACAATTGAAATGCAGGTACATAGTCAATATCATAACTTTAGATACAAAGCTGATACATGTGTACAAACAGGATAATCATATATGATAGCTTGTAACTTTTCTATTGATACCTTACATGACTACTTTGTATAAGATTTGTTGCAATTGTATAACAGTGGTAGCAAAAATGATATACATAGTCATATTTCAATTAGAGCTGTCAAGCGATTAAAAAATAATTGTGATTCATCATGTGATTAATCACCCTGTTAAATAATAATAGAATACCATTTATTTAACTATTTTTGGATGTTTTCTACATTTTCAAATACATTGATTTCAATTACAACACAAAATAAAAAGTGTACAGGGCTCACTTTATATTTATTTTTTATTACAAGTACTTGCACTGTAAAAAATAAAAGGAACAGTATTTTTCAATTCACTTAATACAAGTACTGTAGTGCAATCTCTTTATCATGAAAGTTGAACTTACAAATGTAGACTTCTGTAAAAAAACCCTGCATTCAAAAATCAATGTAAAATTTTAGAGCCTGCAAGTCCGCTCAGTCCTACTTCTTGTTCAGACAATCACTCAGACAAACAATTTTTTTTACATTTGAAAGAGATAATGCTGCCCAATTCTGGTTTACAATGTTACCTGAAAGTGAGAACAGGCATTCTCATGGCACAGTTAGCTGGCATTGGAAGATATTTATGTGCCAGATGCACTAAAGATTGGTATGTCCCTTCATGCTTTGACCACTATTCCAGGGGACATGAGTCCATGTTAATGATGGGTTCTGCTCGAGAACAATCCAAAGCAGTGCAGACCAATGCATGTTCATTTTCATCATCTGAGTCAGATGCCACCAGCACCTGAGTGTTGGTCTTTTAAGATGTCTGAAAGCATGCTCCACACCTCATCCCTTTCAGATTTTGGAAGACATTTCAGATTTTTAAACCTTGGGTTGAGTACTGTAGCTATCTTTAGAAATCTCACATTAGTACTGTGACAGGGTCGGGCCAGATGGCTATAGGAGAGTAATAGAAGGCAGATGTATTAGCCCCAGGTTCCATAGGTCCCTTTTCCCTGGTAAGGTAACAGGGAAGGTTCCAGAACAATCAGGAACCTTCTGGAGACAATTAAGACAGGCTGATTAGAACACCTGCAGCCAACCGAGAAGCTGCTAGAATCAATTAAGGCAGGCTAATCAGGGCACTTGGGTTTTAAAAAGGAGCTCACTTCAGTTTGTGGTGTGCGTGTGAGGAGCTGGGAGCAAGAGGCACTAGGAGCTGAGAGTGAGAACGTGGACTGTTGGAGGACTGAGGTGCACAAACATTATCAGACCCAGGAGGAAGGTCCTATGGTGAGGATAAAGAAGGTATTGGGAGGAGGCCATGGGGAAGTAGCCCAGGGAGTTGTAGCTGTCGCACAGCTGTTCCAGGAGGCACTCTAGACAGCTGCATTCCACAGAGCCCTGGGCTGGAACCCGGAGTAGAGGGCGAGCCTGGGTTCCCCCCAAATCCTCCCAACTCCTGGTCAGACACAGAAGGAGTCGACCTGGACTGTGGGTTCAGAAAAACGGCCAAGCTGAGGGCTGCTGTGAAGCTCCATGGTGAACAAATCCGAGCAGGAACTTTGTCACAGTACCTTCTTTGCGTTTTGTCAAATCTGCAATGAAAGTGTTCTTAAAATGACAACATGTTCTGGGTCATCACCCGAGACTGCTATAATATGAAATATATGGTAGAAGACAGGTAAAACAGAGAAGGGGACATACAATTCTCCCCCAAGGAGTTCAATCACAAATTTAATTAACACATTTTTTTAACGAGTGTCATCAGTGTGGAAGCATGTCTTCTGGAATGGGGCCGAAGCATGAAGGGACATATGAATGTTTAGCGTATGTGGCATGTAAATACCTTTGAATGCCGGCTACAAAAGTGCCATGAAAATGTCTGTTCTCACTTTCTGGTGACATTGTAAATAAGAAGAGGGCAGCATTATCTCCTGTAAATGTAAACAAACTTGTTTGTCTTAGGGATTGGCTGAACAAGAAGTAGGTCTGAGTGGACTGAGGTTTTACATTGTTTTGTTTTTGTGTGCAGTTATGTAACAAAAACAAAAATCTACATTTGTAAGTTGTACTTTTACAACAAAGAGATTACACTACAGTACTTGTATGAGGTGAGCTGAAAAATACTATTTCTTTTATCATTTTTACAGTGAAAATATTTGTAATAAAATACACTTTGATTTCAATTACAACACAGAATACAATATATATGAAAATGTAGAAGAATATCCAAAATATTTAACAAATTTCAATTGGTATTCTATTTTTTAACAATGTGATTAAAACTGTGATTAATCGCAATTAATTTTTTAAATCTCAATTAATTTTTTTGAGTTAATGTATGAGTTAACTGTGACTAATTGACAGCCCTAATTTCATCAAAAAGCACCACACTTCCCACTGAAGTAAATGTGACTAACTGGGCTTTTAACCCTTTATTGCCTGTGATGAAGGTTTCATACCATAACAGAGGCCTAATAAATCACAGGACATTTACAGTGAAGGCCTCAGAAAAGAGTACCAACTCATCTGAGTCCCATGAGTGTTTCAGAAAGGTTGGGAGATGAGCAGAAGGTTGCTACAGACCAGAGCCTGTAGTTGGAAAGCGAGGAGAGGGTGAAGAGAAAGGAGAGACTCTCTAACTAAACTTTCAACACTTCAATAAAGTTTCAGGTTCCATGCAGTTTGAGGGATGGAGAAAGATCCAGCTCAGATTCACTTCAACTGAGGGAGCGATGAGGGTTCCAAGACACGGAGCTACCTAGTTAAACTAAACAGATTTCCCTTTCCTCTGCATTTTGTAAAATAAATGAATGTTTGAAGCACATTTTTTTTCATGGTTATGATGTGCGCTCAGCCAGAACGAGCTGCTGACTAGTGCAATTTGAAGGAAAAAATGTAATTACCTTTATATTTGTCAAGTATTCCTTGACTCTTTTCTTCAGGTTATATAACTACTGGCAAAGGTAGCCTAGTTCTTACTTACAATACACAGCTACATGAATTAGCACAAAGTTTCTGTTCTCTTTTTATAACAGCATTATGACCGACTTGTCACAGTTCCCAAGGTAATAGCATCTCTGACAATTTTGTGGCCTCTTTGAACACCCCACTTAGATTGTAGGCCCCTAGCTTTGTCATCATGGAGTCTTGTGACTTTCTTTCTAGACCAGGGATTTTCCTGGGTTGGAATTCTTCCTGCAATTCAGTGTGATCACCTCAGCTGTCCTGTTTTCTGAGGGGCAAGGACACGGTTAACTGATGACGGGCCAGTCTTCATAAAGCAAAGTACTATTAACTCAGAACAAAAGCTTCATAGAGAAATTATACTGTACAAACAATAAACAGCTTGTATGCATGCCTAACTTACCAGGTGTCATCCATTTTCCACATGGCAACCCTGATATGAACAAAGTGCTTCAGGCCCTTTCCTTGGGGGTCTGTCTTTCTTGGCCACAGTTTCATGTCAGATATTGAATCAGGTAACAATGTCCTCTCCCCCTGAGTCAGGGTGGTCATTTTCTTCAGTTTCCTTTGTTTGTCAGGTCTCTTGAACTAGTTCAAACCAATATATGCAATTTCTCTCAAGGGCAGGAGGTTCTCCAGACATGTTAACTGCTTAGAAATTTAGCATTTATTGCCCCCTAGTTATTTTAGTTTCTATTAGAAACTCTAACTCCCCCACTGAGTCAGGAATACAATTCCTTGCCCATATGATACACACAACATTTCTGAAATTGATACAAATAGTCTTCAGATCTTCTAAGGTCATGTCTACACTAGAGATCTTACAGTGGCACAGCTGTACCAATGCAACTGTGCTGCTGTAAGGTCTTCCGTGTAGCCGTTCTATGCCAGTGGGAAAGAGCTCTCCCATCAGCATAATTAAACCACTTACAATGAGCTGCAGTGTCTACATAGGTGGGAGAGCGTCTCCTGCTGACATAGCGCTGTCCACACCAACGCTTCTGTTGGTGTAAATGATGTTGGTCATGGGGTGTGTTTTTTCATACCCCTGACCGACAAAAGGTTTATCAACAAAAGCACTAGTGTAGACATAGCCTAAGTTTCCGTTGTGTCTGTCATACAGATTCTAGGTTTAGAATTCTCTGTTTATGTCTTTTTGTTAATAAAAGCAAATGTCCACAAGGAATTTTAGTGTTAAGCGCTGCATAAAGTTGCTGCTGTTACTGTTGCTGTAGCATTGTTACTGTTCTTGGAGCGCCAATGTCAGCTGCACTAGCATGTTAATTCAGCAGACCTTGATGTTACTTACAAAGAAAGACCACAGGCTTGGTTCAGTGGCAAAGGCACTCGGCTGGACAAAGATGCCCCGCCTCTGACTTTTCCTTTTATACACTTATACAAACTAGTTATATATTACACTCCAGATGTAGTTAGTTACCACCCTTATCCTTGTACCTTCTGGTTCGAACAAAACATTCTTATCCATTATCCTGTCATCCCGTTCTTATCTTACAAGGGGTCACTGTGCTCCTGTACCATCTCTTAAAATGTGTTTACATAGTTACTTGAGAATGCTGGGTCTTCTTGCACCATCCTCTCTGGTTAGGAATGTACTTACTTGGTTAGCCAATACCTAGTGTTTTGTTATTTTTCCAAGTCCAGTCCTACTTTTGTTCATAGCCTTTGGTTCACACTAATAATTATGCTTAGGGCTCCAGCAAGGAGGGAGGGCAGGAGTGAACAAGGAAAGAGAAATGAAAGAAAAAAAATCAGTTAAAGTTAGAGTTCCAAAGCAAAATATTTCATGTGGAATGCAGCAGTTTCATGTCAATATCATACAGTGCGCTGACTGACACAAGTAATTGTAATTTTCAAAAGTGACTTTGAGACTTAGACCAGATCCTCAAAATTATTTAGGTGCCTAACTGCCATTGATTTCAATGGGGGGACAGCTGAATAACTTCCATCTGAGCCTTGGAATATTGCCCCCTAAATCCCATTTTCAAAAGCACTTAAGTCACTTCTGAAAATATGACTTAGGCTTTAAAGTCATCTAGACCTTTGAAAATTTTGCTTGTTGCCTTTATTTTCTGAAACCAAATTTGCACATAGAGGTCTGGTTCCTAGCTACTCAACAATTTCCTAAGTTCCCTTTGTGGTTTGCCAGTGATTATGTACTCATAGACTGTGGAAGAGGAGATGGAAAGAAAGAAATGTAACTGGACTGCAGTACAACCCATGAGCTCAGTTTATTTTGCACCTAAAGATTTAGGCCTGGATGCACAAAAGGAGTTAGGCATTGGAACACTGAGCAGCTCAGTGCCTAACTTTTAGATGCCTAGAATATCACAGGAACAACACTATAATTCACAAAGTGCAAGTTAGGCACCTCAGCTATCTATACAATTAATGGAGATAGTTAGGTGTCTTAGAATGTGATTCATAAAAGACATCATTGCTAAGCAGAGAGCTGCCTAAGCCAATAGGAGATGCTGATGAGAGGAGGGTGTGCTAAACTGTGCCACTTTCATGGAGGTAGTCACCTATCTCTGCTTGTGATTCTCATCTGTGAACCCTCTTCTGGAGTTAGGTGCCTATGCCATTTTTACTGGAAGGCTGACTGGGGGTGGGAGAAGGCTCTCCCTCATAATGTTTAGCCCAGTGGTTAGGCTACTCACTTGGGATATGGAAGACCCACCATTCAAGTCACACACACACACACACACACATCCCTGCCCCCCATGCCTAAGGGGCAAAAAGATTAGAACAGGGATTGGCCATCTCTCAGGTGAGGGCTCTACCCATTGGGCTGTGCTGATGGGTGAGGGGACATGTCCCTTATGCTTTCCTGTTGAAGCTATTCCACTCTAAGTAAATAATGAGTCTCATCTGGGCTAGAGAGAGAGCACAAACATGAGAGAGACTATAATCTGGTGGGTAGAGCACTCATGCAGAATGTGGGAGGCCTAGAATCCACTCCGCCTCCTCCAATGACTCTTTAATTATTCATCCATAGTGCAACAGCTTCACTAGCAGAGATGTAGGGGACCTTGCTCTCCTCATACACACATATTAGAATATCCTAGAGCCCGATCATTACAGCATTCACCTGAGCAATGGCAAAAAATTTTCAAACCCCTTTTCCTCATGTGAAGAGGGACTTGCATTTATAGTCTCCCAATCCTAGTTGAGTACCCTAACCACAGCACTAAAATTTATATGGAAGTTCCTAGTCCTGACTCCATCCCCCCAGCTGTTTTGTGTTTTGTGCCTAAGTGTCCCTATCTGGTAGGCGTGCTCACAGGTTGACGACTGGATAGAGCTCTGCATCCAGTTTAGGCAGCTGAATGCCTATCTTCCTCCGGTTTGTGAATTGCTCTGGGGCTTAGGTGGGAGATAGACAGCTGGATGCCTAGAGTGGGCAGTAGTATACATGTCCAGAGGCAGAAACAGAGACACTTAGGGAACTTAAGGGGGAGGGATAGGATACAGAAGGACCTAGACAAATTGGAGGATTGGGCCAAAAGAAATCTGATGAGGTTCAATAAGGATAAGTGCAGGGTTCTGCACTTAGGACGGAAGAATCCAATGCACCGCTAAAGACTAGGGACCGAATGGCTAGGCAGCAGTTCTGCGGAAAAGGACCTAGGGGTGACAGTGGACGAGAAGCTGGATATGAGTAAGCAGTGTGCCCTTGTTGCCAAGAAGGCCAATGGCATTTTGGGATGTATAAGTAGGGGCATAGTGAGCAGATCGAGGGAAGTGATCGTCCCCCTCTATTCGACATTGGTGAGGCCTCATCTGGAGTACTGTGTCCAGTTTTGGGCCCCACACTACAAGAAGGATGTGGATAAATTGGAGAGAGTCCAGCGAAGGGCAACAAAAATGATTAGGGGTCTAGAACACATGACTTATGAGGAGAGGCTGAGAGAGCTGGGATTGTTTAGCCTGCAGAAGAGAAGAATGAGGGGGGATTTGATAGCTGCTTTCAACTACCTGAAAGGGGGTTCCAAAGAGGATGGCTCTAGACTGTTCTCAATGGTAGCAGATGACAGAACGAGGAGTAATGGTCTCAAGTTGCAGTGGGGGAGGTTTAGATTGGATATTAGGAAAAACTTTTTCACTAAGAGGGTGGTGAAACACTGGAATGCGTTACCTAGGGAGGTGGTGGAATCTCCTTCCTTGGAAGTTTTTAAGGTCAGGCTTGACAAAGCCCTGGCTGGGATGATTTAACTGGGAATTGGTCCTGCTTCGAGCAGGGGGTTGGACTAGATGACCTTCAGGGGTCCCTTCCAACCCTGATATTCTATGATTCTATGATTCTATGAACTTAAGTGCCAAGTATGTTTAGGCACCTATTGGTTTCATAAGGAGGTTTGTGCACTGCAGTGCACTTAGATGACTAAAAGAAGAGGGATTTAGGCACCCAAAATAGGGACTTAAGGGCCTACCTCCTTTTGTGCATTCTAAGTGACAATAGGATCACCTGGAATCAGTCATCTCTAAGAGCTATAGTATTCTGGAACAGTAAGTATACTCAAAGTGAAGAACAGAAGTAGATCAAAGATCAAAGATACACAATTGAACTCTCTAAATTCAAATCCACCCTAATCCTCACAACTTCCAAGATGCCCACAAGTAATGAACTAATAACAGCATTTAATATTAGTTACTCTTAGGGTTGCCAGGCATCCAGTTTTCAACCAGAACACCTGGTTGAAAAGGGACCCTAGCGGTTCTGTTCGGCACCGCAGACCTGGCCATTAAAAGTCCGGTCAATGGCGCAGGAGGGGCCCCGGGCTAAGGCAGTTCCTTGCAGCCCCTAGGCGCATGGGTGGCCAGGGTGGCTCCACAAGCTGCCCCCGCCCTGAGTGCTGGCTCCGCAGCTCCCCTTGGCTGGGAACTGCAACCAATGGGAGCTGCGGGGGCGGCGCCTGCTTGCATGAGGGCAGTACATGGAGCCTCCCTGGCTGGCCCCATGCACATAGGGGCTGCAGGGACCTAGCGGCCACTTCCTGGGAGCTGCAGTAAGCACCACTGGGACCCTGCACTGGGACCCTGCTTCTGCACCCCAACCCCCTGCCCCAGCCAGGAGTCCCCTCCTGCACCACAAACCACTCATCCCTTGCCCCACCCCAGAGCCTGCACCCCCAGCTGGAGCCCTTACCACCCCCCCTGCACCTGATACCCCTGCCCCAGCTTGGCGAAAGTGAGTGAGGGTGGGGGAGAGCGAGCAACGGAGGGAGGGAGGGATGGAGCTGGGGTCAGGGCCTCAGAGAAAGCGGGGCAGGGGCTGGGCCTCAGAGATGGGGCGGGGCAGGAGTATTCAGTTCTGTGCTATTAGAAAGTTGGCAACCCTATTATAATTAATAACAAAATGTTATTCCCTTCTTTGTATTTCCCTGTGCATCTTATATTCCTCATGTCTTTCCTGTAGATTGTAAACTGTGCTTATAGGGAATTCTGATACAGTGGAAAACCAGTTAACAGAGAAGTGTAATAGAATAAAAGCATCACAATGTGTAAGGCACAGTTTCAACAGTTCTACTGCATTTGTTCTGTGTGTGGAGTGGGAATATGGTAGGGAGTTCTTTCCAACTTGCTGTGTGATGCTGTCAAACATATTACTTTGTAATAGGACAACTGGACATGCTCCCCGTGCCTGAATCATTGTTCGTAGTGAAATGTGATGTGAGTGCAGCCAGAGGTAAAACAAACAAAACAGGGTTAGTATTTTTCACCAATTTTTTACCAAAGCTTCAGTTGCTAAAAAATAAGCAGATTCTCCCAACCCCCAACAATGGCTTTTATTTCCCCTTACGGTAGGAAGTTACTTCATGAAAAGCTCTTCAGAGTTCTCCATTCATTACAGGGTTCTTTGCAGAATTTTGCTCAGTCATGCTGTTTAGTGTCCATTAATCAACAGCTAGTTATTACATAGCTGATTCTATTAAAACACCCAGTTGAGAAAGAGCCTCTACTCCTATCTCTGTAAAGAAATGGGAAATCCTTACAGCACTCACACCGTTATCTCCATTCTACAATAATATCAGCTTAATGCATGGAAGAACAATGTAAACAAGCAGCAGTTCTGCCTCAAATCCCTTTCTTCGCTACTTCCTCAGCAACAAGAAAAATAACGGAAACAGATCATCTTATTTTGCTTGCACATGAAATTGAATAATAAGTAAAAATTGATAGTGTTAAAACTTTCTTTAAATACATATTGCATACACACACGTACACAGAATGTAATTTTATCACCTCCGTATCAAGTGAATAAAATCCCTTTTTAAAAGAATCAATGCTGTGAAATAATTACAAAGAGAATACTCTAAAATGGAGAATCTTGCTCTTTCATACTTATTTTATTAAAAAATAAGCAGATTCTCCCAACCCCCAACAATGGCTTTTATTTCCCCTTACGGTAGGAAGTTACTTCATGAAAAACTCTCCAGAGTTCATCCTATTAAGCACCAGTTCACAAATATATTCGTTATATAAAAAGAGTGTTTACTAACCCATTGCAGATTCCCTTCTTTCCCAAATGTTCCTTTGACATTTTAGTGAACACATTTAAGTATGAGTATTGTAGTCCATATATGGTGCCCAATTGTAATTAATATTTCAAATAGTGGGTAGAAAGATTACATAGAAGACCTTCCTCTTTCTGGTTAAAAGTCCTGTAAAGGATCGTAAAACCCAAAGTCTGGTTGTGTGAAAAAGTCAAAAGCCCATGATTTGCAATGGAATGATTTTTTTCCAGTTTTTGTTCCCTCCTCATCGGTTTTGCATATAGTAATGCTAAATTAGTGCAAAATCTAGCTGCAGGTCGGTATTCAGTGCACATGTCGATGGAGTATAGCATTACAGCATAGTGATGTTCTATTTTTAATAAATGTGTAACAAAGTATTAAGGAGAGATTACTGGGTCTCATTCCCTTCTTACAATTAAGCACAATTCAGATTGCTGAGTAGTAATCCATTAGGCCTGGCTATGCTGTGTGGTTTTGGTTGTTTGTTTGTTTTGCACCATAGCAAAGGACACCGGTGAATTGACCTCATGTGAATCATGTGTGCAGAACATCTATCCAGTTACAGCAGTGCAGTAAACACCCTTGTGTAGACAAGATATAAGCTGATGGAGGAATTTATGCCATCTTGAAGTAGGCTGAAAGGCAGAGACCCAATAACAGAAATTAGTATTTCAGAAAACTGAAGCCTCTTCAATGCTTATATTCATTTAATGGAAAATTAATTAACTTTGATTTTCTTATCCTCCTGAATAAACTTGTTGAGCCATATCTTCCACAACACTCTGTCACCTGTATCACCATTCTGCCAAAGAAAAGACGAGCTGGCTGAAACAGTCCTTTGGAGAGTCTCTGCATAAGGAAATCTCTGGATCATGTAAAGCCAGCATTGCAAGGGAGCAGGGCAGTCATTGAGGCTGTTCTAATATGCTGGGGACAGAACTGCCCCTAGGATCATGAAATCATTCTTCTTACATAGGTAAGTGCCATTTACAAGATTAAGGGTAGTGAAGAACTAGGCTCAAGGAAACCAGAAAATAAAGCACTACATAAGAGATATTACTTATTATTATCATTTTAATGTCCTTCAAATTTAGGATGAGTTATTTGGACAAAAGATTTGAATGCAACCTTGAAAAGGAAAAGATAAACTGACTTATCCGGGCCGGGGGCGGGGGTGCGGGGGGGGGGGGGGGAGAAATGTCTCTGTAAATTAACAGATTTAGAAATACCTCCATTAATTTTGATGAAGATACAATAAGTAGTGTACATGGATCTAATTGAAACTGAGAAATTACCATTAATTCTCATACTTGAGAGAACCCCATTTGGTTCAATGAAATGGATTCCCCTTTCATTTTGTGAAAGGAAAATATGTGCTCCTGAGTATGGGCAAAAGAATAGAGGGGGAGAGCTCTGGGGTGTGAATCCCCCAGCTGGGGATCTCCTGCTATAAAAATACCAACAATGATGTAACAAAGCAAAAACAACAACCACATTTGAAGATGGAATAGATGGTTTCCCCTGAAAGGCATGTTAATCTGTTATAGGCATGTACAGTACGATTTCCTTATCTGTTTTAATATCATGCCATGCCTGTTTGTGACACTGTAGAGTTGGTTATTATCATGAGCTCGTTATCATTCAGTGGTGCTCCTGCACTGAACAGGATATGAACTGATGCACACATCAATGTACTGAGATAAAACCAGCCTGTGTTTTTTGCTGTTTTTTAATATCACTTTATTTTGAATAATTTCAATTACAATACTTATTTTTATGTGTACCTTATACTTGTGTTGCAGTTTGGTAAGTCTTCCTTCCTGTTAAAGATAACTGAGTAAGAGGAGGGGTCCAAGTTTCACCTAATCACAACTCACAAGCACATGAGAAGTGTTTCAAAATGAGACAGAAGGAAAGGTTAGAATGAGGCACTTAAAACCAAAGTTACGTGACTATAATTCTTGTAAGATGTACTAGACTGAGGACTCTGGAGAATGAAAGACATGATTCTGTACAGCCTTTCCCTTCTATAGTATTTGCACCTGTATAAAGTGAGTGCAAAACTCTACTGAATGAAAACAGTAATATTTTACACCCAGTTCAGAGCCCAGGTGTAAACTGACTGCACAAAGGGCAAGGCATTAAAGAAGGCCTTGAAGTCTTTATTTCTATTCATCCACTGAATGCAGTGCAAGCTTTCCCATAAAATGTGACTAAACCATGACCATCAGGGACCAGCTATAGAGGTATCACTTCTGAGACTGCTTCTAAGAGTTACAACTGTGATGGTAGATAGGCTTCACCTGATTACCTGCAGTCTAGGCTGCACTTCTCTCTTCAGGTAATTTTGTTATGTGGCTATTTCTGCCAGGATGTTTCTGTCAACAAGCGATGGGGGACTGGCAGTAATATAATGTATCATGGTACTACACTCCCCTCTTTCATGCACCTCAGGTCACCACCCTGCTGAAGTACAGGCTGGAGTTTGTTCTTTTCAGAAAAGTAGTACATAGAGTGAAAGCTCAGAGCTATGGTATGCAAAACCTGGAACAGAGATGTTAATCACTGCTGCCAGTCAGCCTCAGAGAAAGAACCTGACAATTTCTTAGTGAACAAATGTTTAATACAGCCATAAATGTTTGCAAACAGTATTTGGAATACTTCTGAATAACTTCATATGTAAGCAGGGTCAGAATGAACTCTTCTCTATCATCTAATGATGCACTGGGAGAAAAGACTTCAGGAGCAGACTGTATTTGCATAGACACACCTACTTTGCCTAAGTGTTCAGCATGAAGGAACTGCTTTGTCAAAATGATCAATTTTGGGGTTGCAAATCATTGTAGTATTTGAATGCACTGGTAATGAAATGTAGGGCATGAACATCAAAATGATCAAAAGCAATAGTGCCAATATGTGTCACCACTTGGAGGAGCTGGCCCTGCCCAATCTCCATCACAGAGAGGACCTGTTCCCTTGCACCCTGGGAAAAGAGAGCAGCTACCCCAGCAGTGACATTGAAGCCATGGCTTAAGAAGGCTTCCTCTTCCCATTCCTTCAACCAGTTCCCCTCCCTATAAAGGTCTGAATGTATCTCTTATAAAAGGCAACATGAGCCCATTTTTTGTCTGTGAAATTCAAAGAGTTGTGCCCTTTTAATGACCATCCAGGCATCCATTTAATATTTAGCAAGCCAAAGTTGAGCAGCACCATAGAGACTAGAAGGAGAGAGCCAAGCAGCAGAGAGAAACAACGGGAAGCAGAAGTACTTAGAACAAAATGAGCTATGGTGTAGAGGGGACTTGAACAATCCCTGCATTGCTATCTCACCTTGCTCAACAACTTTGAGATGGAACTGTTTCCTACGGTCAACCAAGGTGTCTCTCAAGACAAGGGACCTCCCTCTGTTTCCTCTGCAGGAGGGTGTTCCTCAAACTCCAAGACTCACTTCTGTCTAGGCATAAGTGATGGGATCACAACAGAGGGTATGGCTAGGGGAACACCTATTTTCCCCCAATTTGTGCATCCCTCTGGGGTTTAGGCATCTGACTCTGGCATGAGACTATAGTGCACATGTCCAGAAATAGAAACATAGGCACCAAGGGAACTTTTACAGCAAAAACTTAGGCACCTACCCTGTGTGGGGGCAGATGAGCAGCAGTTTTGTGAATCCTAGTAGGGCCTCATTCTGGGATGTAGGCACCTAAAATGGCAGTAAAGTGTTTAAGTCCTTTTGTTAATCTGGCGCCTGAACAAGAACCCACAAGAGGCACCATGGCAGCTCAGGCAATGCAGATTAAGGTCAAGTTGACCTCAGTTGAAGTCTGTTGATTCACATCTAACCGACCCAAAACATTTGTATTCTCTCAGTGGAAAATATAAAAGTGGTTTACTAAATTGCACCAAGTAAGGAGATAGTGGAGAGCTGGCTCCAGAGTCAGGGAAATGAAAGTGACTCCTCCTCTCAGCTGCATCCAGCTTTATTAAAGAGCATTGAACCTTACAACAATCTATGTATGTGAAACCAGACAATCACTGTTCTCTCGAATAAACTCACACAGGAATGTGATCGAAGACCAAGACACACCACCTGTGGGAGAGCACTTTTCACAAAGTGATCATTCTGTATTACACCTCTCAGTCCTCATCCTCAAGGGAAATCTGCACAACACTTTCAAAAGACCTGTTGATTACAGTGGATGAGAAACTGGATATGAGTCAACAGTGTGCCCTTGTTGCCAAGAAGGCTAATGGCATATTGGGCTGCATTAGTAGGAGCATTGCCAGCAGATAGAGGGAAGTGATTATTCCCCTTTATTCAGCACTGGTGAGGCCACATCTGGGGTATTGCAACCAGTTTTGGCCCCCCCACTACAGAAAGGATGTCGACAAATTGGAGAGAGTCCAGCAGAGGGCAACAAAAATGATTAGCCGGCTGGGGCACATGACTTACAAGGAGAGGCTGAGGGAACTGGGCTTATATAGTCTGCAGAAGAGAAGAGTGAGGGGGGATTTGATAGCAGCCTTCAACTACCTGAAGGGAGGTTCCAAAGAGAATGGAGCTTGGCTGTTCTCAGTGATGGCAGAACAAGAAGCAATGTTCTCAAGTTGTAGTGGGGGAGATCTAGGTTGGATATTAGGAAAAAGTATTTCATTAGGAGCGTGGTGAAGCACTGGAATGGGTTACCTAGGGAGGTGGTGGAATCTCCATCCCTAGAGGTTTTTAAGGCCCGGCTTGACAAAGCCCTGCCTGGGATGATTTAGTTGGGGTTGGACTTTGAGCAGGGTGTTGGACTAGATGACCTCCTGAGGTCTCTTCCAACCCTAATCTTCTATGATTCTATGATTTTAAGTGATTATAAGGGATAGCAAACAGATCAAAGCAGAGCAAATAAAGCAAGCACACAAATTAAACTTAAAACAATAAGGGAACTGGCTACAAGTATCAGAGTAGCAGCTGTGTTAGTCTGTATCCGCTAAAAGAAAAGGAGTACTCTTTTCTTTTGGCTACAAGTAGTAATTTCTCATCCTAAATTTTGTTTTAAGTTGGTTGAGGAAATTCTTGAAGTCAAGCTGCTCTTGCTTGCAGCTTAGAACTCCAGATAGTCCTTTCACAGCCCAGACACCTTCTAGCCTGAGTCCCATCCTTTCTTCCCTAGCTCAGTCTTTGGTGTTTCCTGCAGTCATCTTGGGTGGGGATTCAGTGAAGAACTGACCCTGAGTAACTCACTTTCCTGCCTTAAATAGGATTTACACATGGTGGGAATCCTTTGTTTCCCAGTTTGATCCCCAGCCCCTTTGTGGAAAAATAGTAGCGGTCCGAGATGGAGTCCAGTACCAGGTGACACGATCACATGACCCTGCAGTGCCAAAGCAGTCATAAATCCTCCAGAGGACTTTCCAGGAAGGGGGAAGATTAGCATCTTCAAAGTCCTTTTGTTCTCCCGAGTGGCCCATTGACTAACCAGCCAGACTGAGTGCATTTGGCTGGCGGGCATTCCCGAGGTGCAAAACCACTCATAATAGTTACATAGTCAATATTGCTAACTTCATATACATAAATGATACAGGTATACAAATAAGATAATCACATTTCGTAAATCACAACTTTCCAATGATACCTCACATGACCCATCTTGCATAAAATACAACTTAGTTATGCCATATTCATATCACAACAATCTCTAAGAAGAATATGGGGCATAGTGTCACAGCCTTGATGCCTAAGTTTATGTCACACAAGTCTCCTACGTGCATAAATTTCTGCGACTGGGCATGTGCACAGTGCCTCAATCTAGACATCCAGATGCCTATCTGATACTAAAGCCCCAGCATGATCCTCAAACAAGATAAAATTGGGAGTTCTGCTATGGGGTCTAATCCAGTAGGTGTGCTCAGAACATGCAGAAAATGGCCAGAGGCAGGGGAAAGGCATCTAAGACTATCTGATTTATGTCTTTTTGCCCAGTGGTTTGGAAACTCACCTGAGATGAGGGACACCCTGGTTCAATTCCTTCTGCTTGATGCAGAAAAGAGATTTGAACATAAGTTTTCTTCCTCCCAGGCAAGTGCCCTAATTACTGGACTCTTCGGTATTCTAATACGAGGCTCCCTAAATCTCTCCTGTTGAATCTGTTCCACTGTATAAATAATTAAATATGGATTCAACCAGAGAGATAGAGTGAGAATGACTCATCTGTTTTTCTGGTTCAAAAAAATTTCAAATTGATCTCAAAAGGATTTCAGGTTAATCCCACCACTCTGCCACCATGTCAAGGTTCCTTCCTCACTCTGAACTCTAGGGTACAGATGTGGGTACTTGCATGAAAACCTCCTAAGCTTTACTTTTACCAGCTTAGGTTAAAACTTCCCCAAGGTACAAACTATTTTACCCTTTGCCCCTGGACTTCCACTGCCACCACCAAACTTTATCTGGGTTCCTGAAAAAACGTAGTTTGGACACGTCTTCCCACCCCGCCCCAAATCCTCCCAACCCTTGCATCTCACTTCCTGGGGAAGGTTTGGTAAAAATCCTCACCAATTTCCATAGGTCACCACAGACCCAAACCCTGGGATCTTAGAACAATGAAAAAGCATTCAGTTTTCTTACAAGAAGACTTTTAATAGAAGTAAAGAAATCCCCTCTGTAAAATCAGGATGGTAGATACCTTACAGGGTAATTAGATTCAAAACATAGAGAATCCCTCTAGGCAAAACCTTAAGTTACAAAAAAGACACACAGACAGGAATAGTCATTCTATTCAGCACAGCTATTTTCTCAGCCATTTAAAGAAATCATAATCTAACACATACCTAGCTAGATTACTTACTAAGTTCTAAGACTCCATTCCTGTTCTGTCCCCGGCAAAAGCATCACACAGACAGACACAGACCCTTTGTTTTTCTCCCTCCTCCCAGCATTTGAAAGTATCTTGTCTCCTTATTGGTCATTTTGGTCAGGTGCCAGCGAGCTTACCTTTAGCTTCTTAACCCTTTACAGGTGAGAGGATTTTTTCCTCTGGCCAGGAGGGATTTTAAAGGGGTTTACCCTTCCCTTTATATTTATGACAACTCTGTAGCCTAACAGTTAATCACCTGAGAGGTGGGAAACTCAATTTATAATCTCTTGTCCTCAGCAGGCAGAAAGGAGAATGAACTGGGTCTCCCACATACTGGGTGAGTTGTCTAACCATGGGGCTAAAGAGTATAAGGGTAGCTTTATTAGGTACAGGGAACAAAGGATAGGGGAAAATGAAAGAATAGGAATAACTCAAATAATAAAAAGAAAAGGAGTACTTGTGGCACCTTAGAGACTAACAAATTTATTTGAGCATGAGCTTTCGTGAGCTACAGCTCACTTCATCAGATGCATACCGTGGAAACTGCAGCAGACTTTATATATACACAGAGAATATGAAACAATACCTCCTCCCACCCCACTGTCCTGCTGGTAATAGCTTATCTAAAAGCCATTTCCAGCACAAATCCAGGTTTTCTCACCCTCCACCCCCCCACACAAATTCACTCTCCTGCTGGTGATAGCCCATCCAAAGTGACAACTCTTTACACAATGTGCATGATAATGAAGTTAGGCCATTTCCTGCACAAATCCAGGTTCTCTCACTCCCTCACCCCCCTCCAAAAACCCACCCCCATACACACACAAACTCACTCTCCTGCTGGTAATAGCTCATCCAAACTGACCACTCTCCAAGTTTAAATCCAAGTTAAACCAGAACATCGGGGGGTGGGGAGGGTAGGAAAAAACAAGAGGAAATAGGCTACCTTGCATAATGACTTAGCCACTCCCAGTCTCTATTTAAGCCTAAATTAATAGTATCCAATTTGCAAATGAATTCCAATTCAGCAGTTTCTCGCTGGAGTCTGGATTTGAAGTTTTTTTGTTTTAAGATAGCGACCTTCATGTCTGTGATTGCGTGGCCAGAGAGATTGAAGTGTTCTCCGACTGGTTTATGAATGTTATAATTCTTGACATCTGATTTGTGTCCATTTATTCTTTTACGTAGAGACTGTCCAGTTTGACCAATGTACATGGCAGAGGGGCATTGCTGGCACATGATGGCATAAATCACATTGGTGGATGTGCAGGTGAACGAGCCTCTGATAGTGTGGCTGATGTTATTAGGCCCTGTGATGGTGTCCCCTGAATAGATATGTGGGCACAATTGGCAACGGGCTTTGTTGCAAGGATAAGTTCCTGGGTTAGTGGTTCTGTTGTGTGGTATGTGGTTGTTGGTGAGTATTTGCTTCAGGTTGCGGGGCTGTCTGTAGGCAAGGACTGGCCTGTCTCCCAAGATTTGTGAGAGTGTTGGGTCATCCTTTAGGATAGGTTGTAGATCCTTAATAATGCGTTGGAGGGGTTTTAGTTGGGGGCTGAAGGTGACGGCTAGTGGCGTTCTGTTATTTTCTTTGTTAGGCCTGTCCTGTAGTAGGTAACTTCTGGGAACTCTTCTGGCTCTATCAATCTGTTTCTTTACTTCCGCAGGTGGGTATTGTAGTTGTAAGAAAGCTTGACAGAGATCTTGTAGGTGTTTGTCTCTGTCTGAGGGGTTGGAGCAAATGCGGTTGTATCGCAGAGCTTGGCTGTAGACGATGGATCGTGTGGTGTGGTCAGGGTGAAAGCTGGAGGCATGCAGGTAGGAATAGCGGTCAGTAGGTTTCCGGTATAGGGTGGTGTTTATGTGACCATTGTTTATTAGCACTGTAGTGTCCAGGAAGTGGATCTCTTGTGTGGACTGGACCAGGCTGAGGTTGGTGGTGGGATGGAAATTGTTGAAATCATGGTGGAGTTCCTCAAGGGCTTCTTTTCCATGGGTCCAGATGATGAAGATGTCATCAATATAGCGCAAGTAGAGTAGGGGCTTTAGGGGACGAGAGCTGAGGAAGCGTTGTTCTAAATCAGCCATAAAAATGTTGGCATACTGTGGGGCCATGCGGGTACCCATAGCAGTGCCGCTGATCTGACTACTCTACTTGCGCTATATTGATGACATCTTCATCATCTGGACCCATGGAAAAGAAGCCCTTGAGGAATTCCACCATGATTTCAACAATTTCCATCCCACCACCAACCTCAGCCTGGTCCAGTCCACACAAGAGATCCACTTCCTGGACACTACAGTGCTAATAAACAATGGTCACATAAACACCACCCTATACCGGAAACCTACTGACCGCTATTCCTACCTGCATGCCTCCAGCTTTCACCCTGACCACACCACACGATCCATCGTCTACAGCCAAGCTCTGCGATACAACCGCATTTGCTCCAACCCCTCAGACAGAGACAAACACCTACAAGATCTCTGTCAAGCTTTCTTACAACTACAATACCCACCTGCGGAAGTAAAGAAACAGATTGATAGAGCCAGAAGAGTTCCCAGAAGTTACCTACTACAGGACAGGCCTAACAAAGAAAATAACAGAACGCCACTAGCCGTCACCTTCAGCCCCCAACTAAAACCCCTCCAACGCATTATTAAGGATCTACAACCTATCCTAAAGGATGACCCAACACTCTCACAAATCTTGGGAGACAGGCCAGTCCTTGCCTACAGACAGCCCCGCAACCTGAAGCAAATACTCACCAACAACCACATACCACACAACAGAACCACTAACCCAGGAACTTATCCTTGCAACAAAGCCCGTTGCCAATTGTGCCCACATATCTATTCAGGGGACACCATCACAGGGCCTAATAACATCAGCCACACTATCAGAGGCTCGTTCACCTGCACATCCACCAATGTGATTTATGCCATCATGTGCCAGCAATGCCCCTCTGCCATGTACATTGGTCAAACTGGACAGTCTCTACGTAAAAGAATAAATGGACACAAATCAGATGTCAAGAATTATAACATTCATAAACCAGTCGGAGAACACTTCAATCTCTCTGGCCACGCAATCACAGACATGAAGGTCGCTATCTTAAAACAAAAAAACTTCAAATCCAGACTCCAGCGAGAAACTGCTGAATTGGAATTCATTTGCAAATTGGATACTATTAATTTAGGCTTAAATAGAGACTGGGAGTGGCTAAGTCATTATGCAAGGTAGCCTATTTCCTCTTGTTTTTTCCTACCCTCCCCACCCCCCGATGTTCTGGTTTAACTTGGATTTAAACTTGGAGAGTGGTCAGTTTGGATGAGCTATTACCAGCAGGAGAGTGAGTTTGTGTGTGTATGGGGGTGGGTTTTTGGAGGGGGGTGAGGGAGTGAGAGAACCTGGATTTGTGCAGGAAATGGCCTAACTTCATTATCATGCACATTGTGTAAAGAGTTGTCACTTTGGATGGGCTATCACCAGCAGGAGAGTGAATTTGTGTGGGGGGGTGGAGGGTGAGAAAACCTGGATTTGTGCTGGAAATGGCTTTTAGATAAGCTATTACCAGCAGGACAGTGGGGTGGGAGGAGGTATTGTTTCATATTCTCTGTGTATATATAAAGTCTGCTGCAGTTTCCACGGTATGCATCTGATGAAGTGAGCTGTAGCTCACGAAAGCTCATGCTCAAATAAATTCGTTAGTCTCTAAGGTGCCACAAGTACTCCTTTTCTTTTTGCGAATACAGACTAACACGGCTGTTACTCTGAAACCTGTCAAATAATAAAACATACATCAACAATTCCTTAAACCCTACACCTCCCAACCTTTACAACAGGCCCAAACCACCCAACACACTCTCAGCACCTGCCTAGAATGAGTTGCCTCAACTAGAATGAGTTGAGAATGAGTTCTTTAGTGGGTGAGGCAGTGCTGTAAACGTTGGCCAGCTTAAAGCTCAAACAAAATAAATAAACGTGGGATTTTTTATAAGGCCTCCACCCCTAAAAGGATAATATTGTCCTGAGGCTCCCTGCTCTGGATTCCAATGGAAAATTAGGCTGGTTCTTGGTTGCCTGACTGGAATTGCTCTTCAGTCTCCTGTGTTGCTGGTTCTTGTTGGACTGACAATTTTCAATGACCCACCAACAGATTTCAAGGTTTCTCTTTGGGAGGAATGGGAAGTTTGATAGGAACTTCCCATTCTCTCCCTGTTCCACTACAAGCCAAAACCAAAATAAACTAAACCCTTTGTCTCTGAGTTCTGGTTTATGATTGGTTCTTGTACCATAGAATCATAAAATATCAGGGTTGGAAGGGACCTCAGGAGGTCATCTAGTCCAACCCCCTGCTCAAAGCAGGACCAATCCACAACTAAATCGTCCCAGCCAGGGCTTTGTCAAGCCTGACCTTAAAAACTTCTAAGGAAGGAGATTCCACCACCTCTCTAGGTAACGCATTCCAGTGTTTCACCACTCTCCTAGTGAAAAAGTTTTTCCTAATATCCAACCTAAACCTCCTCCACTGCAACGTGAAACCATTACTCCTTGTTCTGTCATCAGCTACCACTGAGAACAGTCTAGATTCATCCTCTTTGGAACCCCCTTTCAGGTACTTGAAAGCAGCTATCAAATCCCCCCTCATTCTTCTCTTCCGCAGACTAAACAATCCCACTTCCTTCAGCCTCTCCTCATAACTCATGTGTTCCAGTCCCCTAATCATTTTTGTTGCCCTCCGCTGGACGTTTTCCAATTTTTCCACACCCTTTTCGTAGTGTGGGGCCCAAAACTGGACACAGTACTCCAGATGAAGCCTCACCAATGTCGAATAGAGGGGAACGATCATGTCCCTCAATCTGCTGGCAATGCCCCTACTTATACATCCCAAAATGCCATTGGCCTTCCTGGCAACAAGGGCACACTGCTGACTCATATCCAGCTTCTCATCCACTGTAACCCCTCGGTCCTTTTCTGCAGAACTGCTGCCTACCCATTCGGTCCCTAGTCCGTAGTGGTGCATGGGATTCTTCCATCCTAAGTGCAGGACTCTGCACTTGTCCTTGTTGAACCTCAGATTTCTTTTGGCCCAATCCTCTAATTTGTCTAGCGCCCTCTATCCCTAACCTCCAGCATATCTACCTCTCCTTCCAGTTTAGTGTCATCTGAAAACTTGCTGAGGGTGCAATCCATACCATCCTCCAGATTATCAATGAAGATATTGAACAAAACCGGCCCAAGGACCGACCCTTGGAGCATTGCACTTGATACCGGCTGCCAACTAGACATGGAGCCATTGATCACTACCCGTTGAACCCGACAATCTAGCCAACTTTCTATCCACCTTATAGTCCATTCATCCAGCCCATACTTCTTTAACTTGCTGACAAGAATACTGTGGGAGACCGTGTCAAAAGCTTTGCTATAGTCAAGAAACAACACGTCCACTGCTTTCCCCTCATCCACAGAGCCAGTTATCTTGTCATAGAAGGCAATTAGATTAGTCAGGCATGACTTGCCCTTGGTGAATCTATGCTGACTGTTCCTGGTCATTTTCCTCTCCTCTAAGTGCTTCAGAATTGATTCCTTGAGGACCTGCTCCATGATTTTTCCAGGGACTGAGGTGAGGCTTACTGGCCTGTAGTTCCCAGGATCCTCCTTCTTCCCTTTTTTAAAGATTGTCACTTCATTAGCCTTTTTCCAGTCGTCCGGGACTTCCCTGGATCGCCATGAGTTTTCCAAGATAATGGCCAACGGCTTTGCAATCAGATCTGCCAACTCCTTTAGCACTCTCAGATGCAGCACATCCGGCTCCATGGACTTGTGCTCATCCAGGTTTTCTAAATAATCCCAAACCACTTCTTTTCTCCACAGAGGGCAGGTTACCTCCTCCCCATGCTGTGCTGCCCAGTGCAGTAGTCTGGGAGCTGACCTTGTTTGTGAAGACAGAGGCAAAAAAAGCATTGAGTACATTAGCTTTTTCTACATACTCTGTCACTCGGTTGCCTCCCTCATTCAATAAAGGGCCCACACTTTCCTTGACTTTCTTCTTGTTGCTAACATACCTGAAGAAACCCTTCTTGTTACTCTTAATATCTCTTGCTAGCTGCAACTCCAGGTGTGATTTGGCCTTCCTGATTTCACTCCTGCTTGCCCGAGCAATATTTTTATACTCTTCCCTCATCATTTGTCCAGTCTTCCACTTCTTGTAAGCTTCTTTTTTGTGTTTAAGATCAGCAAGAATTTCACTGTGAAGCCAAGCTGGTCACCTGCCATATTTACTATTCTTTCTACACATCAGGATGGTTTGTCCCTGTAACCTCAATAAGGATTCTTGAAAATACAGCCAGCTCTCCTGGACTCCTTTCCCCAGTAGCTTGCAAGTTGTTCTTGTAGCCATTGCTGCTGTAGTCCATTGTGTAATGCACAAACCCCTTGATATTTCCCTAAAAATTGAAGAATTCATCCAGTTGCACCTGAAATTTAAGGTTTTGTTTTTGTTTTATTGTTAAAGAAGTTTTTGATGCCTTGTGAAGTGAGAATACATTTATACTGAAGGCTCAAAGGATTGTTCATTGTATCACTTAGCATACTAAGAAAATTTCAAGCTCTTTAATGTACTGTGACAAAGCTCTGTCCTTTTCTCTGTGGGTCCCACATTTCCTGGCAGATTTCGCTAGCTTCGGAGGCTCACTGTGACCCTCCACGTAACCCTTCTTTCTCTAGAAAAAGAGTCACAGTCTACTGAGCCATTTTCATTATAAGCCAGCAAGGGAGGTGAGGAGAAATTATCCTTCCTTGCACAGTCTCTGTTGTCTCCTAGTCTCAGTGATTAATCAGGGGGCAAAGGTGCAGGGGGGAGCCCAAGCCCACCCTCTACTCCGGGCTCCAGCCCAGGGACCCTAATAGTATCAGCTATGGTAGCTGACCTGTTAGAAACATGACATGTACAATTCCCTGGGCTACTTCCCCCACAGCAGCCCTCACTTCCTCAAGCTCCACTTCACCCTTACCTCAGGGCCTCCTTCCTTGTGCCTGGTATGGTGTGCACTACTCAGCCTCTCCAACAGCACAACTTCCTTCCAAAGCTCCTGACATGCACAACCACCTGACTGGCTGGGGGGCTTTTAACTAGTTTCAGCCAGCCCCTGATTGGCTTCAGGTGTCCCAATCAACCTAGCATTCTCCCTGCCTTCTGGAAAGTTCTTAATTGGCCCCAGGTGTCTTAATTGACCTGGAGCAGCTTCCATTTCACTTAACCTGGTAGCAGGGATTTGTTTAGCCTGGAGCTAATATATCTATCTCCCACTACTTTTCTATAGCCATCTGGCCTTGCCCCGTCACAGTACGCATTGATATGCTATTGCTGTTAGAGTATTGTGAAACCAATAAAGAAAAAATATAAATTAAAAGACTTCTTGTTACAGCCAATGTCCATTAAGTGATAGTTACATGAAAGTTATTGGATTTAAACAGCTTAACTTCAAAACTGGCTTGTAAAATTAAGTTTGATTTATAATTTGTATTGGTCATCCCATTTTCACATCTGTTGGACACACTCGTTAAAGTATCATAGTAATTGTATGTTGCTCCTTTGTACATGTACGTGTAACAATTACTGCATTTGAGCGTGTATATCAGACACTTATGGTGGGATCCATGAAGGGACTTAGGTATTGCAATCCTGAATGTCATGGCACCAACCTTTTAGGCACCTAGAAAATCACTGAACTAACATTTAGATCCACAAAGCCTGAGTTAGATGAGTAAGCTCCTATTCAATGAGTGGGGAGAGATAGGTGCCATAGAATGTGATCCACAAAAGTGAGTAGCTCCCCTCTTAAGCTAGCCAATGAGAGATGCTGATGAGAGGGATATATATTAATCCCACGCCTCTCATGGAGCTAGAAGCCTATCTCTGTTTAGAGATGAATGGGAACCAGCTGCCTGGAGTCATGACTGTGGATAAATACTTAAATAGTAATTGGGCCAGAAAGAGAGAGAGAGAAAGAAAAAGAGACTGACTCTGTACTCCAGTGGTTAGGGCACCCATCAGGGAGGTTGGAAAACTTGGGCTCAGACCCTTTTCTCCCATCACTTTTTCATTATTTATCCAGAGTGCAACAGCATCAACAGGAGAAACTAAGGGAGACCTACATGAGAATATTCTGTAGCTCAGTGTTTAGAATGTCCTCCTGAGAGGTGGTAGATCCCTGTTGAAATTTGGATGACCAGGTGTCCAGTTTTCAACCAGAACACCTGGTCAAAAGGGGACCCTGGTGGCTTCGGTCAGCACCACCAAGCGGGCTGTTAAAAGTCCGGTCAGTGGGTGCTGCCCAGCTAAGGCAGATTAGTACCTACCTGTTCTGAGACTGTGCTGCTCCCCAGGAGTGGCCAACAAGTCTGGCTCCTAGGCAGGAGAGCCATGAGGCCCCACGCGCTGCCCCCTCTCCAAGCACTGGCTGCGCACTGCCATTGGCTGGTTTCTGGCCAATGAGAGCTGGCGGGAGTGGGGACAGTGCTTGCAGATGAAAGCAGTGCACAGAGCTGCCTGCATATCTCCGCCTAGGTGACAGACCTACTGCTGGCTGCTTCCAGGGCACAGTGCAGTCCGGAGTGCCAGGACAGGCAGGAAGACTGCCTTAGCACCCCCGCTGCACCGCTGACCAGGAGCCACCAGCGGTAAGCCCGTGCTTCAACCTTGCACCCCAATCCCCTGCCCAAGCCCAGAGCCCCCACCCACACCCTGAATCCCTCATCCCCAGCCCCACCCCTGAGCCAGCACTCCCAGACCAGAGCCCTCACCCCCTCCTACAGCCCTACCCTGTGCCTCAACCTGCAGCACTCTCCCACACTCTAAATCCTTTGGCTCCACCCCCCAGCCTGGAGCCCCCTCCTGCACCCAAACCCCTCATACCCAGCCACACCCCAGAGCCCACGCCTCAGCTGGAGCTCTCACCCCCTCCCACATCCCAACGCCCTGCTCCAGCCCAGAGCCCCCTCCCACAACATGAACTCCTCATTTCTGGCCCCACCCCAGAGCCTGCACCCCTGGGTAGAGCCCACACCCCTCCTTCACCCCAGCTGCCTGCCCCAGCCCAGTGAAAGTGAGGGAGGGTGGAGGAGAGCGAGACACCAAGGGAGGGGGAATGTAGTGAGTGGGGGGATGGGCCTCAGGGAAGGTGCGGGGCTGGGGTGTTTGGTTTTGTGGGATTAGAAAATTGGCAACCCCAGTTCAAATACTTTCTCCCCCCTCCAGGAAAGAGGGTGATGTTGACTCTGCATCTCCCATGTGAGTGCTGTAACCACTGGGCTAAAACTTATAAGAGAGGCACCACTTCCTCCTCCTCCTCCTGCTGCATTTTGAACTGGACTTGGTCCAGTATGTATGCTCAGAGGCCTCCTACTGGATTGGGCCCTGTACATGACTCAGGCATTCAGCCTCCTATCTTCCCCTGGATTGTAGGTAGCTCTGGGGCATCTGTACGTCTAGAATGATGCTGCAGTGCACGTGCCCAGAGCCAGAAACATAGGTGAGTAGGGAGATTTTACTCTGCAAAATTTAAGTTCAGAGTGAGTTTAGGTACTTACAGGGTTTAGCAGGAGTTTACTGGATCACAGTGGAGTCAAAACTGGGACTTCGGTACCTAAACTCAAGATGTAGGTACTTTATATCTGGGGTTTAGGCACCTTATCTTTGTGGATCTCACCCTTAGACATCTAAACACATTATTTCCAGGCCAAAAAAAAAAAAAAAGAAATTTGCAGTCTCACAATACTTGAAAATGTTGGGTACATCTACACTTGGAGCTGGGGGGTGATCCAAAGCTCATGTAGACATCCTCGCACTAGCTCTCACCAAGCTAGCACACTAAATATATTAATGTAGCCATGGTAGCATGGGCAATAGTGAGCAGCACCATGGGCTAGCCATCCCAAGTACATACCCAAGGGTTGATGCAACTTTGTACTCAAGGCAGCTAGCCCACACCATTGTTTGCCACTGCTCATGCTACTATAGCTACACTATTAGTTTTTGCAAGCTAGCTCAGATGAGAGCTAGTGCAAGTATGTTTACATGAGCTGGGAATCAGAACCCTAGCTCCAAGTGTAGACATAACCTCATATGCAGAAACCTAGGACTCTCATGTATCTTGGATGTGGAAAATTGTTCCCATAAATTCAGTGGCTTGGTTGAGGTCCTGCTTGAAAACTAGTTCCAAAATGTCTTTCCTTTAAGCAGCAGTGATGCAAGATAAAGTGGTCTTGTGCTGTCAGCTCCTCTGTCTATCATTGGTAGTTATCAGGATTTATAAATATATTCCACTTAGTACATGTGGTGAGGGTAAACTATACTGATGTAAAAGCCTATTATGTGATTTTTGGGTTTGTTTGCATTTGTTGTCCTCTTGTTCTGAGTTTAGCTACAGGAGCTGCACAAACACTGTGAATTTATTGTTTGTTATGTATGAGCCTGAGAAGCCTCAGCTTAAACAAGTTTGGCCTCCTTGGTGATGTTATACTATATATTAGATGGGAAAGAAAACTAACTCTCTCAGGACCAGAGAACTTCTACTCTTATCATAGAATCATAGAATATCAGGGTTGGAAGGGACCTCAGGAGGTCATCTAGTCCAACCCCCTGCTCAAAGCAGGGCCAATCCCCAACTAAACCATCCCAGCCAGGGCTTTCTCAAGCCTGACCTTAAAAATATCTAAGGAAGGAGATTCCACCTAGGCAACGCATTCCAGTGTTTCACCACCCTCCTAGTGAAAAAGGTTTTCCTAATATCCAACCTAAACCTCCTCCACTGCAACTTGGGACCATTGCTCCTCGTTCTGTCATCAGCTACCACTGAGAACAGTCTAGATCCATCCTCTTTGGAACCCCCTTTCAGGTACTTGAAAGCAGCTATCAAATCCCCCCTCATTCTTCTCTTCCGCAGACTAAATAATCCCACTTCCCTCAGCCTCTCTCTCTTGAATGAGATTGATTGATTTAATAATCTTTGGATGAGATTAAGTCATTTAATGATATATTAATTGGTCCAATAGCCATCCAGATGGAATTGTCATCCATCTAGGTTTTTGTACCATGCTTGTCACCCAGGTATTTGAGCATCTGTACAGTCCATCTTTAGCAAACCATCTCAGAAGGTATATTTACAATAGTGCAGGTAGAGGAAAAAATCAGTTGGAATTATCATTCTATTTGGACACATCAGTACTAACCATACATTTCTTCTTTCATGCAACCCCAGTAGTAAACAGCCTCATCGGTCTTAACTTGTTCCAGAACCTACCTCTCAAAATTATAATTTCTAATGGCAGTATGGCAGTGTTTCGCTCCTTCATTTCTTTAATACTCCCATTCTTCCTTTATGGATCACCTAGCAATAAACCAAGCAATGAAAGCAGAAGCACATCCGTTCAGATACACATACGTCATTCTGTAAGGACCAGGTGGAATGTAAACTACAGTCCTGCAATACAGTCTTCAAATATAGAATCATAAAATCATAGAATCATAGGACTGGAAGGGACCTCAAAAGGTCATTTAGTCCAGTCCCCTGCACTCATGGCAGGACTAAGTATTATCTAGACCATCCCTGTCAGGTGTTTGTCGAACATGTTCTTTAAAATCTCCAATGATGGAGATTCTACAACCTCAGTAGGCAATTTATTCCAGTGCTTAACTATCCTGACAGTTAGGAAGTTTTTCCTAATTTCCAACCTAAACCATCCTTGCTGCAATTTAGGCCCATTGTGTCTTGTCCTAGCCTCAGAGGTTAACGAGAATAATTTTTCTCTTTCCTCCTTATGACAACCTCTTATGTATTTCAAAATTATTATCCCCTCTTAGTCTTCTTTTCTCTAGACTAAACAAACCAAATTTTTTCAATCTTCCCTCATAGGTCATGTTTTCTAGATCTTTAATCACTTTTGTTGCTTTTCTCTGGATTTTCTCCAATTTGTCCACATCTTTCCTGAAATGTGGCACTCAGAACTGGATACAATACTCTAGTTGAGGCCTAATCAGCATGGAGTAGAGTGGAAGAATTACTTCTCATGTCTTGCTTACAACAGTCCTGCTAATACATCCCAGAATGATGTTTCCTTTTTCTACAACAGTGTTACACTGTTCACTCATATTTAGGTTGTGATCTACTATGACCCCCAGATCCTGTTCCACAGTACTCCTTCCCAGGCAGTCATTTCACATTTTGTATCTGTGTAACTAATTGTTTCTTCCTAAGTGGAGTACTTTCCATTTGTCCTTATTGGATTTCATCCTTCAGACCACTTCTCCAATTTGTCCAGATCATTTTGAGTTTTAATCCTATCCTCCAAAGCACTTGCAATGCCTCCCAGTTTGGTATCATCCACAAACTTCATAAGTGTACTCTCTATGCCATTATCTAAATCATTGATGAAGATATTCAATAGAACTAGAGCCAGAACTGATCCCTGCTGGACCCCACTCGATATGCCCTTCCAGCTTGACTGTGAACCACTAATAACTACTTTCTGAGAACAGTGTTCCAACCAGTTATCCACCCACCCATCTAGATTGTATTTCCTTAGTTTGTTTATGAGAAGGCCATGCAAGACAGTATCAAAAGTCTTACTAAAGTCAAGATAAACCATATCTATTGCTTCCCGCATCTACAAGGCTTGTTACACTGTCAAAGAAAACTATTAGGTTGGTTTGACACAAGTTGCTCTTGACAAATCATGCTGACTGTTACTTATCCCCTTATTATCTCTTAGGTGTTTGCAAACGAATTCCTTAATTATTTGCTCCATTATCTTTCTGGGTACTGAAGTTTAACTGACTAGTCTTTAATTCTCTGGGTTGTCCTTATTTCCCTTTCTATAGATTGGAACTATATTTGCCCTTTGCCAGTCCTTTGGAATCTCTCCCATCTTCCATGACTTTTCAAAGATAATCACTAATGGCTCAGATATCTCCTCAGTCAGCTCTTTGAGTATTCTAGGATGTATTTCATCAGGGCCTGGTGACTCGAAGACATCTAACATCTCTAGGTCATTTTTAACTTGTTCTTTCCCTAGTCTATCCTAGATATATCCTAGATCATATTCACACTGGGTGCCAAATTCAGTCTTTGTTGTCCAACACTGCTGCCAAAAAATTAATGGATTACACAAGCCTACAAGGAATTAATGTTTTTTTTTTCATATACTAAATCTCCTTTACCCATAGCAGGGCACCTCATTTTTGTTCTGTGAACTTTGCTTAAGCCAGGATACCCTTGCTTTTGGGAAAAGAGTTAATTGCATTAATCATGCAAATGGATTTTATATGATTCCTAGCATGAAATAAATTCAAAAAAAGAATAATGTATTTCTCACAATAATAGTGAGAAGAGGCTTCTTGTTTCATCTCTGGATAAATAAACTAAAAAATGTTCTCAAGAGCATCCCAACTATAGCCATTCTTTGTCTTAAAGGGAAAAATATTCTGGGTATTTAGTGAGTCATTTTGGAATAGTATGTGCATTCCCTGTAACAAAGAGCTCACTCTGTATGTGTATATTATTGCTGAAGAATGGAATTGTCACTGTAACAAAAATCACATATCAGCAGATGAATTAAATGTTATATATCTCCTATGCTGCTTTACAGTGGAGCTAAGTTGGTCAATAAACAACAAATGCATTTATATACTAACAAACCCACAAACAAATTCTGAATGCAGTCTGAAAATACTATTCAAAGAGACTCATTTCAAGGGATATCCTAATATTTATTGAGACAATGATGCAAAACTTACATATTTTTACAAATAACTTTAAGAATTATAAAGTCAAATGCTCAAAATGTAACAGGTGACTGCTATTTAAAATGTAAAAGAGAAAGTCAATCATTTTGCATCTTTATGTTTAGCTTTGCCTGTCTGAAGATTCTGAATTTAATTGAATAAAGTTGCCTATTGTATATAAGTTACCACCCTCCAAAACTGGATAAATTAAATTTGCTGAAGCAAAGCAGACAGCCTCAGAAAGAAAATTGTTTTTCTCCAAACTATTAAATGCTGGCTGTAAGCTTCTTTTATATGTGAGTCATGATCACACAATTAGGACATTCACCAATTCAATTCATGCACAGGTGCTTCTAATGCAATTAAGGCCTGATTTGTCTATCATTTATTCCACTGAAAAATGTGTCTCTTTCAGAAGTTCTGATAAAGACAAGTCAGCTATTGAAGAATGTCTCTATAATGAACAGTGCCTGTTTTAGCAATCTGGGCAATTTTACAAATAATGCTGTATGGAAAAACCTTCAGGGATAGACACTCTGGTAACTAAATTCCCTTAACTCTTTTAAACTGCCTAACTGATTGAGACCAAACTGCCTGGCTCATTTCTGTCTGGAGAGGAGGAGAGTGAATTTCTGTGAACATTTAAGGCTCTGCATATCCTATTTACGAGCTAGTTTTGTTTCATGCTTTAATACCAATGACTTTAAAAGATAAAATAGATTACTAGACTAACTCGTGCAGTGTGGTTGTGGAAGAGTGCCTCTCTGCAAGTTTCTTCATGAAGGGAATAAATCATACTTTAACTACCACAGCCATGGTGACATTAGCACTGAAGCTGAATATTATAAAAATGGTTTGCTTGTAAGTTATGTAAAAATGATTTTGTTTTTCTGTAAAATGTTCTTTTCCCCCTTTCTCATTGTTTAAAAGAAGTTTAGGAATAGAGCATTGTATCTGCAACTGTAGATAATTTCCCTGTGCAAAGGCCTTTATGGGAAACATGGAGCTGGGCTTGATGGGGAAGTGTCAGTGGATTCTCCAGGCCCTCACCCAAAGACTGAATATATATGGAACAACTACTGCGTACTCTTCAAAAAAAGTGACAGGTGGGGCAACTTGGCCACCCATATGTGCGGGAAGTTTTTTATGTGGGGACCCGGCTGCCTATTGAATAAAGGCACCACGGGTTCTGCTCCCAGCCATGCACGCAGGGTCCTGGCTGCTGGTCCCACATGAGGGGCTCTGCTACTGGCCCCATGCCTGCCCCCAGCCATGACCCCGCCTCGGCCTCTTATCTCTAGTCATGTCCTGCCCCTGCACACCCTGGAGACATGGCCCTGCTCCCGGGCTCAGCTCGCGAAGGGGGGGCAGTGTAAAAAGTTTTGGGATCATTTTGCTGGCTTTCAGCACCCTCACTATAAAAGAAGAAAGATCTGCGGTGAGGGAAGAGGTGCAAGCCACTGGGATGCAATGTCTCCCCTCAAGACTTCAAAAGGGTCTAGCTATCAGAGGTATTGAGCAATGAGTAGGATCTTCAACTCCCATTTAAGTCAAGGAAGTATTAATCTTCTCTTAGTCTTGGATCCAGGTTGGGTCACACAGAACAGGTTGGGAAGCAGCCAGCTTTCCCTCATAACCTGTAGCTCATGGATAGGGTACTCACCCAGCATGTAGAAGATCCCTGGTTCACATCCCCTATTCTCCTGCTGCTGAGAAAGGTTTAAACAGATCTACTACCTCTTAGGTAAGTGCCCTACACACTCAGCTATGAGACAGTCTGAGGGAGGCTCTCGCTCTCTCTCTCTCTCTCTGAGGGAGGCGATTCAGGGAGGTCCTGGAAAACTGGAAAAAGGTTAATGTAGTGCCCATCTTTAAAAAGGGAAGAAGGAGGATCTGGGGAACTACAGGCCAGTCAGCCTCACCTCAGTCCCTGGAAAAATCATGGAGCATGTCCTCAAGGAATCAATTCTGAAGCACTTAGAGGAGAGGAAAGTGACCAGGAACAGTCAGCATGGGTTCACCAAGGGCAAGTCATGCCTGACTAATCTAATTGCCTTCTATGATGAGATAACTGGCTCTGTGGATGAGGGGAAAGCAGTGGACATGTTATTCCTCGACTTTAGCAAAGCTTTTGATACTATCTCCCACAGTATTCTTGCCAGCAAGTTAAAGAAGTATGGGCTGGATGAATGCACTATAAGGTCGATAGAAAATTGGCTAGATCACTGGGCTCAATGGATAGTGATCAATGGCTCCATGTCTAGTTGGCAGCCGAGTGCCCCAAGGGTCGGTCCTGGGGCTGGTTTTGTTCAATATCTTCATTAATGACCCGGAGGATGGTGTGGACTGCACCATCAGCAAGTTTGCAGATGATACTAAACTGGGAGGAGAGGTAGATATGCTGGAGGGTAGGGATAGGATACAGAGGGACCTAGACAAAGTAGGGGACTGGGCCAAAAGAAATCTGATGAGGTTCAACAAGGACAAGTGCAGAGTCCTGCACTTAGGATGGAAGAATCCCATGCACTGCTACAGACTAGGGACCGAGTGGCTAGTCAGCAGTTGTGCAGAAAAGGACCTAGGGGTTACAGTGGACGAGAAGCTGGATATGAGTCAACAGTGTGCCCTTGTTGCCAAGAAGGCCAATGGCATTTTGGGATGTATATGTAGGAGCATTGCCAGCAGATCGAGGGACGTGATCGTTCCCCTCTATTCGACATCGGTGAGGCCTCATCTGGAGTACTGTGTCCAGTTTTGGGCCCCACACTACAAGAAGGATGTGGAAAAATTGGAAAGAGTGCAGCAGAAGGCAACAAAAATGATTAGGGGGCTGGAGCAGATGATTTATGAGGAGAGGCTGAGGGAAGTGGGCTTGTTTAGTCTGTAGAAGAGAAGAATGAGGGGGGATTTGATAGCTGTTTTCAACTACTTGAAAGGGGGTTCCAAAGAGGATGGATCTAGACTGTTCTCAGTGGTACCAGATCATAAAACAAGGAGTAATGGTTTCAAGTTGCCATGGGGGAGGTTTAGGTTGGATGTTAGGAAAAACTCTTTCACTAGGAGGGTGGTGAAGCACTGGAATGGGTTACCTAGGAAGGTGGTGGAATCTCCTTCCTTAGAGGTTTTCAGGGACTAGATGACCTCCTGAGGTCCCTTCCAACCCTGATATTCTATGATTCTATCTTGCCTGATGTAGTAGTTACACTTTAATTGAATAAATATTAATTGGGTCAGTACAAGGTCTAGACTGATTCTTTAGCTCAGTGGTTAAGGCACTTATTTAAGTAGTGGTAGATCCTATTCAGATATCTTCTTCCCCCTAAGGAGGAGGTGAGACTTTTACTGGGGGTTTTCTCCATCCTGGGTGAGTACCCTAACCAGTAAGCTGAAGGGAAAGCCTGAGTGATCCTGCTTGCTGGCCACTTTGCTTCAGGCCCCACATGCAACTTAGGCAGCCTGTCATAAATATAAAGGGAAGGGTAAACACCTTTAAATCCCTCCTGGCCAGAGGAAAAACCCTTTAGCCTGTAAAGGGTTAAGAAGCTAAGATAAACTCGCTGGCACCTGACCAAAATGACCAGTGAGGAGACAAGATACTTTCAAAGCTGGAGGGGGGGAAAACAAAGGGTCCTCTCTGTGTGTGGGATGCTTTTGCTAGGACCAGAGGAGGCATGCAGGTCAGAACTCCTGTAAAGAGTTAGTAAGCAATCTAGTTAGATAAGCATTAGATTCTGTTTTGTTTAAATGGCTGATAAAATAAGTTGTGCTGAATGGTATGTATATTCCAGGTTTTGTGTCTTTTTGTAACTTAAGGTTTTGCCTAGAGGGATTCTCTATGTTTTGAATCTGATTACCTGTAAGGTATTTACCATCCTGATTTTACAGAGGTGATTCTTTTACTTTTTCTTTAATTAAAATTCTTCTTTTAAGTACCTCCTTGTTCTTAAGATCCAAGGGTTTGGGTCTGTGTTCACCTATGCAAATTGGTGAGGATTTTTATCAAGCCTTCCTCAGGAAAGGGGGTGTAGTGCTTGGGGGGAGATGTTTCCAAGTGGGCACTTCCCCTGTTATTATTGTTAGACACTTTGGTGGTGGCAGCATTTAACCTAAGCTGGTAAGAATAAGCTTAGGGGGTCTTTCATGCAGGTCCCCACCTCTGTACCCTAAAGTTCAGAGTGGGGAAGGAAACTTGACACAGCCAAACACCTTTCTTCCCTCATTTCATGGACCACAAGCAGAGCTAGGTGCCTCCCTGCTGCCTGGACTTGGGTATCTTTCTCCAACAGGGGGACAAGGCTAGTACACGTATATCTAGTCGGCATCTCCCATTGGTTGGCTTAGGCAGCTCATGACTTAGCCTACTGTTTTTGTGGATCCCAGCCTAAGGTACCTATTCCTCCCTATTCATTGTGTAGGAGCAGAATCCATGAAAATACTTAGGCACCTAAGTTTTGGGTTTAGATGCCTACGTCCCAGTTTTGGCTCCACTGTGATCCACATAACTCCTGCTGACCCCTGTAGGAGACTAAACTCACTCAGCACCCAAGTTTTTCCAGAGAAAAAGTTCCCTAAAGACCTACATTTCTGCCTGTCTGTCTCTCTTTTGGACTCAAAGACTAGTCTAATAGTCATTGGGCCAGCCGAAAGCCTGAGTGTGAATGACTCTGTAGCCTAGTGATTAGGGAACCCAACTAAGAGATAGGAGGCTCTGGGTCCAGCCTCCCTGCTCCAATCATGCTTTCATTATTTAGCCACAATGGAAAAGCTTCAAAAGAGAGATTGAGGGAGCCCCACCTCAGAGTATCCCATAGCCTAGTGACTGGAGAACTCTCCTGAGAGGTGGTGGGAGACCTATGTTCAAATCCTTTCCTTCTCCTGTAATAGAACAAGAGGAATTGAACCACGGTCTCTCATACCTCAGGGGGTAGAGAAATGCTGTTGCCAAAATGTTGTGATTATTATAGGAATACAGGGAAGCAGGACTGTGCTTAACCTGTCTCAAATGAGAGGGGTCACCTTCAGCTGAAAAGACCTTGTTAAGCCAGGGGATCGAATGTCAGAGCCCTGTGAAAGTTAGAGGGGTAGGGACAGAGGTTGCAGCCAGGAAATGTGTGGACTCTCCCTATGAGTCCCCAGACTAGTTTGACCTGTTCCTCCCCACTGTTCACAGAAAAAGCTAAATAGGCTTCCTTAGGAGCCTTTTTTGTTCTTTTAAATCTCTGACAATGAGAGCAGAAATCACTTGAGATGGAGCAATGTCTCTGCCCAGCCTACAAAGAGCTGAAAATCACTAAGAGACTGATGTGCAGAGGTCACAGCAGAGAGGCAGGTGGCCACAGAAGGTGACTGATAGTTGGCTGATGAACAAGTGGCTCGTGAGATGAGCAAAGCGAGTGGCTGGCAGGGTGGCTGGCAGAAAGGGGTGGCGGATGACTGCCCAAGCAGCAGAGCGAGTAAAGTGCCTCCTTGCCTGCACCCAGGGTGGGAGGTGAACTGTGCAGATGCACCTTTGAACTCTGGGTCTGCACTGACCAAGGACAGCAACTGTGAGTGGGGTGCAGACAAGGGACAGGCATGCTAAAGGGTACTTTGGGTTGCTGGGCTTAAGAACCTGAGGGGAAAAGGACATTGCCCAACTTACTTGGGGGTGGGTCTTTTTGTTTATGAACAAACAATTGTCTCAAGTTGCAGTGAGGGAGGTCTTGGTTGGATATTAGGAAACACTATTTCACAAGGAGGGTGATGAAGCACAGGAATGGGTTACCTCCTACCTAGGGAGGTAGTGGAATCTCCATCCTTCGAGGTTTTTAAGGCCCGGCTTGACAAAGCCTTGGCTGGGATGATTTAGTTGGTGTTGGTCCTGTTTTGAGCAGGGGATTGGACTAGATGACCTCCTGAGGTCTCTTCCAACTCTAATATTCTATGGAGTGTCAAGGGGGCAGTTAACCCTGAAATGGAGACAAATGCCTCAAAGATAAAGATTGATCTTTAATTTAACTCTATATTCCATGGGAAACCAGTGTAGAGGACCGCTCTGATGTGCTCATGGTAGCCCATGTTGCTAAGGAGATATGCTGCAACATTCTGTAACTATGTTGGAGTTGACAACGTTTTCCTGACAACTTCATGCCCAGGTATTTTGCACTGCAGTAGTCCTGTTGAGAGGTGACAAAACCATGTCTGATTGAGGCCAGATCATCATTTTCCAGGATGGGATGGAGTCTTCTTCCCAACCACAGGTGGTAAAAAGCATTACTTGTAGAAAGTGCTATGTCTCAGTGAGAAATCCAGCAGCACTCCTAAACTACAGATTGAATTGACCAATTATAGATATGCCTCTTTAACCAAAGAACAGTGTGATATGGAGGCAAATCCTTCAAAATGCTCTCCTCCGCCAACCAGCATAACCTGCTTCTTGTGCAGGAGCAGCATCAACCAGCTGCTGTAGATGCATGAGCTGATCTTAGCCAAGCACTGGGCCAGTTTGAGGACAATAGTATCATATGCAGTGAAGGAAAAATAGAACTCTGTGTTATCTACATATTGTTGTACTTGACTCCATGTTGTCTCAGCAGTTCTGCTAGTGGCTGCATGTAGATGCGGAATAGAATGGGAGAGAGAATAGGTTCTTGTGGGACTCCACAAGTGAGAGGTCCGGAGATAGAGGTGCAGTTTCCCAATAGTCCCTTTGGGTATGTCCCTCCAGGAAGGACCTAACACACTGAAATGTTTTCCCCTGGAGCACTACACTCCTTCAGGCAGATCCGTAGTATCTTATTGTATTAGGAATAACAAATTAAAATATTCCTGCATTTCCTGCTAATTTATTATTACAAACAAAAGATGATTAGTTCAAGGCATTTAGAACAGTCCTATTTCACTGTCTTTTCATTGTTTGAGTGGCTGGTGACCAAGTGATAACATCTGTCATAAGTCTTGCCTAGAAAAAAAATGTAGAGCACTCAAGATTTGGAAATCACTGCACATCAGCAGCTAAAGACACATGCTTTTAACATGTTTAACTGACTCATTTCTGCAATCCAGACAAATGTTGTTTACAATCTCTTTAATATTAAATAATAAAGGGGGGGAGGGATAGCTCAGTGGTTTGAGCATTGGCCTGCTAAACCCAGGGTTGTGAGTTCAATCCTCAAGGGGGCCATTTAGGGATCTGGGGCAAAAATTGGGGATTGGTCCTGCTTTGAGCAGGAGGTCAAACTAGATGTCCTCCTGAATTTCCATCCAAACCTGATATTCTATGAAATTTTCCTTAACTTTGTCAATCTTGCAGTTTATCTCTATCTTATAAGAATCAAAAATACCAAGGGCTTTTCCCCCATTTTGGTTGTGAGAATTTACAAAATAACATTGTCCATATGCTAATCAGAGGATCACATTTTGCCATTGACTTTTAATCAGAAGTTCCCATTGTTTTTTATAGGGATTCTTAAATTCAGATAGCTGGACGTTGCCTTATAGAAATTTCAGATGAATCATAGAATCATAGAATATCAGGGTTGGAAGGGACGTCAGGAGGTAATCTAGTCCAACCCCCTGCTCAAAGCAGGACAAATCCCCAACTAAATCATCCCAGCCAGGGCTTTCTCAAGCCTGACCTTAAAAATATCTAAGGAAGAAGATTGCACCACCTCCCTAGGTAACGCATTCCAGTGTTTCACCACCCTCCTAGTGAAAAAGTTTTTCCTAAATTCCAACCTAAACCTCCCCCACTGCAACTTGAGACCATTACTCCTCGTTCTGTCATCAGCTACCACTGAGAACAGTCTAGAGCCATCCTCTTTGGAACCCCCTTTCAGGTAGTTGAAAGCAGCTATCAAATCCCCCCTCATTCTTCTCTTCCGCAGACTAAACAATCCCACTTCCCTCAGCCTCTCCTCATAAATCATCTGTTCCAGCCCTCTAATCATTTTTCTTGCCTTCTGCTGGACTCTTTCCAATTTTTCCACATCCTTCTTGTAGTGTGGGGCCCAAAACTGGACACAGTGCTCCAGATGAGGCCTCACCAATGTCGAATAGAGGGGAACGATCACGTCCCTCGATCTGCTGGCAATGCTCCTACATATACATCCCAAAATGCCATTGGCCTTCTTGGCAACAAGGGCACACTGTTGACTCATATCCAGCTTCTCGTCCACTGTAACCCCGAGGTCCTTTTCTGCAGAACTGCTGCCAAGCCATTCGGTCCCTAGTCTGTAGTGGTGCATGGGATTCTTCCGTCCTAAGTGCAGGACTCTGCACTTGTCCTTGTTGAACCTCATCAGATTTCTTTTGGCCCAATCCTCTAATTTGTCTAGGGACCTCTGTATCCTATCCCTACCCTCCAGCATATCTACCTCTCCTCCCAGTTTAGTGTCATCCGCAAACTTCCTGAGGGTGCAATCCACACCATCCTCCAGATCATTTATGAAGATATTGAACAAAACCAGCCTTAGGACCAACGCTTGGGGCACTCCACTTGATACCGGCTGCCAACTAGACATGGAGCCATTATCACTACCCGTTGAGCCCGACAATCTAGCCAACTTTCTCTCCACCTTATAGTCCATTCATCCAGCCCATACTTCTTTAACTTGCTGGCAAGAATACTGTGGGTGACAGTATCAAAAGCTTTGCTAAAGTCAAGGAACAACAAGTCCACCGCTTTCCCCTCATCCACAGAGCCAGTTATCTTGTCATAGAAGGCAATTAGATTAGTCAGGCATGACATGCCCTTGGTGAATCCATGCTGACTGTTCCTGGTCACTTTCCTCTCATGTAAGTGCTTCAGAATTGAATCCTTGAGGACCTGCTCCATGATTTTTCCAAGGACTGAGGTGAGGCTGACTGGCCTGTAGTTCCTCCTCCTTCCCTTTTTTAAAGATGGGCACTACATTAGCCTTTTTCCAGTCATCCGGGACTTCCCCCGATCGCCATGAGTTTTCAAAGGTAATGGCCAATGGCTCTGCAATCACATCCGCCAACTCCTTTAGCACTCTCGGATGCAGCGCATCCGGCCCCATGGACTTGTGCTCGTCCAGCTTTTCTAAATAGTCCCGAACCACTTCTTTCTCCACAGAGGGCTGGTCACCTCCTCCCCATGCTGTGCTGCCCAGTGCAGTAGTCTGGGAGCTGACATTGTTCATGAAGACAGAGGCAAAAAAAGCATTGAGTACATTAGCTTTTTCCACATCCTCTGTCACTAGGTTGCCTCCCTCATTCAATAAGGGGCCCACGCTTTCCTTGACTTTCTTCTTGTTGCTAACATACCTGAAGAAACCCTTCTTGTTACTCTTAACATCTCTTTCTAGCTGCAACTCCAGGTGTGATTTGGCCTTCCTGATTTCACTCCTGCATGCCCGAGCAATACTTTTATTGGAAAGCTGGAAAAGATAAAATGAAGTAATCCACTCTCCTGCAGTGTAGGTCCCCATTCACTTCCCAGCCCCCACTCAAGTTATTACTCAAGTGCTTTATCCACTCCTACTTTTCTAAAATGTACAATGGGAGTGCAGAGCCTGAGCTCTGAGTGGGGGTAGCGCGTGGAGCCCCATGGCCCCCCCCACCTAGGAGCCGGAGCTGCTGCTGGCCACTTCCGGGCACAGTGCGGTGTCAGAATAGGTAGAGACTAGCCTGCCTTAGCCAGGCAGCACCGCCAATGGGTCTTTTAATGGCCCGGTCGGTGGTGCTGACCAGAGCTGCTATGACCCAGTGCCTTACATGCCGCGACCCAACTCTGAGTCGCGACTCATGGTTTGAAAACCACTGCCTTAGACTGCTCTGAATGATTCCTTGACATTTCATGTCATCTAATAATTGTGAGGAGTTATTACACCCACTTATTGAACTAAAACTGTGCCTCATTTTATATCTTTCAATCCCTCTTGACCTTTTTAACTATTTCTGTTGCTCTTCTCTGAATTATCTCCATCTGTCTACATCTACCAGGCAATGATCTGCTCACACTTGCAGAGACGTGATACCTTTATCTATGCAGTTCAAAATCATATTGATTTTTTTCCCCATCCTATTGGAAACTCTTATCTAACTTTCTGTCCACCATGACCTCACAGTAGTTCTCTTTCAGAATTACTGTTTTCTGTTCTGTCCCTGGAAAATAGATGATTCCTTTTGCCTCTCCTTCCAATTATTTGTTTGCTTTTTTTCCAGATACAGTTGTTTATATCTATGTCTTTGTTTTAATTCTTTGTGCTTATAAGTTTATTCAATATCTTCTAATTTAGTAATATCTGTCACTTTAACTAGCATGCTATGTACCCCCTTCTGCATCCTTCCAATTTCCAGATCATTAATGAAAGGAGATCTCTTGCCATTTTGGTCCTGCTACTTTATGGAGCTAATTCAGCCCTAATGTTTCTGCAACACATACTAGTACTGAATGTTCTTCATAAGTTTTCAGAGACAACTCCTATCCTCATACTGGCTGAAGAGAATGTGAGAATAGAAGTGCCCTCTGCAAAGAAGGGAGAGGCTTGGAAGGAGAGAAGGGCCTTGCAAACTAGCACTGGGTCAAATTTTTTGGACAAATAGTTTATTTGTCAAAAAACGTAGTTTAATTTGACGTGAAACTGTTCATGAATTTGACATGAATTCATCAAATAGGTTTTTTGGCTATTAAAAAGGTGTTTGGGGGGGGCTTAAGCACCATTCACAAATAGCAGTAGGAGGCAGTGGTAGTCACCTCATAACTTTTAGCCAACAGATTAAGGCTCTCACCTGGGATGTCGAGATTAGGGTTCAGTTCCCCTTTCTGCCCAATATGGTATTTAAAAAAATGAAGATTTCCCTTCAAGTCAGTATTTCAGGAAACACAAATGGAAAAACTTGATCGAGGATTCAAAACTTAACTAATTGCATTCAGCAAAGACACCAGGATTCCACACAGCAGCGATTCTTTGTATTACAGAGAACCTTTGAGCAGCTGTAGTTGCTGATTTAAAGTCTGTTATTCCAAATCAAATGTTAACACATAGATGCTAAATTTACAAAGTTCTACAGTCCAATAATTACATTAATTGGAAGCGGTGGCACAGTGGCGTGAGCCAAGGGACGTACTGGCCACCGCTTCCAGCAGCTCCCGTTGGCCTGGAGCAGTGAACTGCGGCCACTGGGAGCCACAATCGGCCGAACCTGCGGACGCGTCAGGTAAACAAACTGGCGCAGCCTGCCAGAGGCTTTCCCTGCACAAGCAGCGGAACAAGTTTGGGAACGACTGCTATAGAAAATCTTAAACATGGGTTAGATTAAAAAAAAATGAGTGCTGATTCAGACATGAAACTAACATAATTCAAATAAGAATGAGATTCTACCATTTTGTTTTTGGTTTGTGCTGGAAATAAACTGTTGTCATGATGTCCCTTTCTCATCAAGGAGAGTTTCATGTGAATAGGGAGAGGCTAACAGAACCCCTAAAGGAGCAGGGAAATCAGAAATCACACATGTACCCTAAATTGGTTTACAAATTTTGCTAGGCTGTTAGCCACCAGACTATCTGAGTGCTTCATAAGCAATAATGATTTACAAATGAGGAAACTGAGATTCAGAGAGGGTATAAGGCTTGTGCAGGATCACACAAGAATAAAGTATAGAATTACATGAGTTTTACAAGACAGAGTACCTGATCAATGAATTTTAAGACCAAAGAAATCTGTCAATTAAATCAGATCAGTACTTTGCTACTGTAGAATCAAATGTGTACATATCTTTGACCTTGGGTTTGTGATCTTCTGTCTCTGTAAGATAAGAGTAAAAGAAAGTTAACAGGATTTTTCTGTGAGGCAAAAGCAATAGAAAATGTTATAGACACAAAGGGCACACCTCTGTTTTCTTGCAGCTTACTAGCTGTTCAATTTTAGTCCTCTTAGCTTATAGTTTTCCCTTTTCAGAGGCAACAAACTGAATAGAGACTTGTTTGTGCTATGATGGAAACTCACCAGCCTATCAAGGTGTGCCAATTGTGTGTGAGACCCAAACAAAACATCTGAAAAGAAAGCAAAGATAGCCATAGGTCTAGAAACCGAATCTGTGTGCTATCTAACAAATATTCTGTGAGTAACATAAAAGAGCAACAAAAACACTCTTCCTTCTATCACACCATTGTATTTCAGTGTTCTAATCTTTCTGCAAACTAATTGAACTTTTGGATGAATGAGTACTCTTTTTTTAGAGCTATCTAAAATGTCTGCTAGTGACACAGAAAAGTGATCCACAAGGCACTATGGCCTAGATCCTCACAGGTATTTAGGCTCCTAACTTGTATTGATTTCAGTGGAAGTTAGGAGCCTAAATACCTTTTTGAGGATCTGTGCCAATATCTCTGTTGTTGTAATAAAATATTTTTTTCTTCTAGGAGCACTATATTCGCTTAAACAACTTAGTTGAAAGCCCTGGATTATCTATCCAAAACACTACTGTAATGTGGAAAGTGCTAATGCAGGCTTTCTAACACTGCCTCACTAATGTTACTCATCTTCAGGGGGAGATGGTACTTATTTATTTTTCTTCAGCTTGGGATCCATGGCCCATGAAATTCTTGGCCTTTCAAGTCTATTGGAAAAGGCAATAACTGTGGTGGTGGGTTTTATGATAGGGTTATCTGTGCCCTAATGGGAAACCAGCTCTTTGTATGCAGGCTGCTTATAATGAGTACTTTTTAGCCTCAAACCATGTACTGTGTTTCCCATACAGAGGACAGACTTACCAAGCAAAGTCTGCAGTTTTGTCAGTCCTAAGCATTCCAAATGCATGAGTCTAGTTTTGAGATTAATTTAAAAATGATGATTTTTTTAAGTAACAAAGTTTGGGATCTTTTATTACTCTTCTTTTGTCATTCCCTTTAGTATTCATGTTTTCAAGCTTTTCTCTGCAAACATGAAGACCGAAACTTTTTTGTTTAAATTAAAACCGAGATTGTCAGGTAATCACTTGATTCCAGGAGCAGTGGCTTTTTTCAAAAAGCACCAAATATCATGAGACTCACAATAAAAGCGTTGGCAACTTTTAAGTCAATCAACATAGCTAGGTTGGTTTGGAACTGCTGGTGGGCTATTCTCCTCTATCTTTCCTCACTCTCATTCACTCACATCAGCTAATGGAATAAGATGTCTTTATTTTATTAAAATAAACCTCAAAAGGTGATTGTGTTGTCCTCCCTCCGACAAAAGGCAATATGCTTTTGATTAATAACTTTTCTGTTTTTCAGTGCTGAAGCATTTTGTCTTTCAGACGCTCTGTGGCTGTATGAAAGTTGGCTTGGGAACTGAGAGATCAAATTCATGCATGAGCATCATAGGGAGAATATATAATGTATGTACTAAGGATCTGATTTAACTATGCAATTTTAGTGAAAGAATTCAAACTTTTACATAAGAGCATAAGAATGGCCATACTGTGAGAGACCAGTGGTCCATCTACCCCATTATCCTGCCTTCTGACATTGGCCAGTGCCAGATGATCAGAGGGAATAAACAGAACAGGGCATTGAGTGATCTATCACCTGTCATCCAGTCACAGCTTCTGGTAGTAAGAGGTTTAGGGACACCCACAGCATGGGGGTTGCATCCCTGACCATCGTGACGAATAACCATTAATGGACCTATCCTCCATGAACTTATCTAATTCTTTTTTGAACCCTCTTATCCTTTTACCTTCACAACATCCCCTGGAAATGAGTTTCACAGGTGGACTGTGCACTGTGTGAAGAAGTAATTTCATTGGTTGCATCCGATGAAGTGAGCTGCAGCTCATGAAAGCTTATGCTCAAATAAATTTGTTAGTCTCTAAGGTGCCACAAGTCCTCCTTTTCTTTTTCCTTTAGTTTGTTTTAAACCTGCTGCCTATTAATTCTCGTGTGTGACACTTAGTTCTTGTTTTACTTAAAGGGGTAAATAACACTTCCCTGTTCACTTTCTCCGCTCCATTCATGATTTTATAAACCTCTGTCATATCCCCCCTTAGTCATCTCTTGTCTAACTGAACAGTCCCAGTCTTTTTCATCTCTCCTCTTATGGAAGTTGTTCCACACCCCTCTTCATTCTTGTTGCCTTTCTGTACTTCTCTCATTTCTATTCTATCTTTTTACTTTGAGATGGGGTAACAAGAATTGCACATAGCAAGGTGTGTGTAGTATGGATTTATATGGTGGCATTATAATATTTCCGGTCTTATTATCTATCATTTTCCTACTGGTTCCTAACATTCTGTTTTGTTTTTTTCACTGCTGCTGCACATTGAGCTGATGTTTTTTAGAGAACTATCCACAATGACTCCAAGATCCGTTTCTTGAGTGGTAACAGCCAATTTAGACCCCCACATTTTGTATGTATAGTTGGGATTATGTTTTTCCATCATGTATTACTTTGCACTTATCAACACTGAATTTCATCTGCCACTTTGTTGCCTAATCACCCAGTTTTATGAGATCCCTTTGTAACTCTTTTCAGTCGGCTTTGGACTTAACTATTTTGAGTAATTGTAGTATATTCTGCAAATTTTGCCACCTCACTGTTTACCCCCTTTTTCCAGATAATTTTATTAATATGTTTAACAAACACTGGTCCCAGTACCGATCCCTGGGGGACACAGCTATTAACTTCTCTACATTCTGAAAACTGACCATTTATTTCTACCCTTTGTTTCCTGTCTTTTAACCAGTTACTGATCCCTGAGAAGCCCTTCCCTCTTATTCCTGGACTGATTTGTTCGGTTAAAATCCTTTGGTGAGGGATCTTGTCAGAGTGATACTTGGACTTTCAGAAATTCTTTATCAACTGGATCACCGTTGTTCACATGCTTGTTGACACTTTTTAAAAATTCTGATAGATTGGTGATTTCCCTTTATAAAAGCCATACTCCCCAACATATCCTGTCCATCTATGTGTCTGATAATTCTGTTTTTTACTATAGTTCAAACAATTTACCTTGTACTGAACTCAGAATTACCAGACTGTAAATGCCAGGATCATCTCTGGAATGTTTAAAAAATAATCAGTTTTATATTAGCTACTCTCCAGTCATCTGGTACAGAGGTTGATTTAAGCAAAAGGTTACATACCACAGTTAACAGTTCTTCAATTTTATATCTGAGTTCCTTCAGAACTCTTGGGTGAGTACCATCTGGTCCTGGTGAGTTAGTACTGTTTAGTTTACCAATTTGTTTCAAAACCTCCTCTATGGACACCTCACTCTGGGATAGTGGTTCAGATTTGTCACCTAAAAAGAATGGGGTAGGAATCTCTCTTCCATCCTCTGCAGTCAAGATTGATCCAAAGAATTCACTTAGCTTGTCTGCAATGGCCTTGTCTTCCGTGAGTGCTCCTTTAGCACCTCGCTTGTCTAATGCCCCCTGTCATAAATATAAAGGGAAGGCTAACCACCTTTAAATCCCTTCTGGCCAGAGGAAAAACCCTTTAGCCTGTAAAAGGTTAAGAAGCTAAAGATAACCTCCCTGGCACCTGACCAAAATGACCAATGAGGAGACAAGATACTTTTAAAGCTGCAGTGGGGGAAACAAAGGGTTCTCTGTGTGTGTGTGTTGTTTTTGCTGGGACCAGAGCAGGAATGCAGGTCAGAACTACTGTAAAGGGTTAATAAGCAATCTAGTTAGATATGCGTTAGATTCAGTTTTGTTTAAATGGCTGATAATATAAGTTGTGCTGAATGGAATGTATATTCCAGTTTTAAATTATCCCAGCCAGGGCTTTGTCAAGCCTGATCTTAAAAACTTTTAAGGAAGGAGATTCCATCACCTCCCTAGGTAACGCATTCCAGTGTTTCACCACCCTCCTAGTGAAAAAGTTTTTCCTAATATACAACCTAAACCTCCCCCACTGCAACTTGAGACCATTACACCTCGTTCTGTGATCTACTACCACTGAGAACCGTCTAGATCCATCCTCTTTGGAACCCCCTTTCAGGTAGTTGAAAGCAGCTATCAAATCCCCCCTCATTCTTCTCTTCTGCAGACTAAACAATCCCAGTTCCCTCAGCCTCTCCTCATAAGTCATGTGTTCCAGTCCCCTAATCATTTTTGTTGTCTTCTGCTGGTCTCTTTCCAATTTTTCCACATCCTTCTTGTAGTGTGGGGCCCAAAACTGGACACAGTACTCCAGATGAGGCCTCACCGATGGCGAATAGAGGGGAATGATCACGTCCATCAATCTGCTGGCAATGCCCCTACTTATACATCCCAAAATGCCATTGGCCTTCTTGGCAACAAGGGCACACTGCTGACTCATATCCAGCTTCTCGTCCACTGTAACCCCTGGGTCCTTCTCTGCAGAACTGCTGCCTAGCCATTCAGGCCCTTGTCTGTAGCGGTGCATGGGATTCTTCTGTCCTAAGTGCAGGACTCTGTACTTGTCCTTGTTGAACCTCATCAGATTTCTTTTGGCCCAATCCTCCAATTTGTCTAGGTCCCTCTGTATCCGATCCCTACCCTCCAATATATCTACCTCTCCTCCCAGTTTAGTATCATCTGGAAACTTTCTGAGGGTGCAATCCACACCATCCTCCAGATCATTAATGAAGATATTGAACAAAAATGGCCCAAGGACCGACCCCTGGGGCACTCCACTTGATACTAGCTGCCAACTAGACATGGAGCCATTGATTACTACCCGTTGAGCCTGACGATCTAGCCAGCTTTCTAGCCACCTTATAATCCATTCATCCAGCCCATACTTCTTTAACTTGCTGGCAAGAATACTGTGGGAGACAGTATCAAAAGCTTTGCTAAAGTCAAGGAACAACAAGTCCACCACTTTCCCCTCATCCACAGAGCCAGTTATCTCATCATAGAAGGCAATTAGATTAGTGAGGCATGACTTGACCTTGGTGAATCTGTGCTGACTGTTCCTGATCACTTTCCTCTCCTCTAAGTGCTTCAGAATTGATTCCTTGAGGACCTGCTCCATGATTTTTCCAGGGACTTAGGTGAGTCTGACTGGCCTGTAGTTCCCAGGATCCTCCTCCTTCCCTTTTTTAAATATGGCACTACATTAGCCTTTTTCCAGTCATCCGGGACCTCCCCTGATCGCCATGAGTTTTCAAAGATAATGGCCAATGGCTCTGCAATCACATCTGCCAACTCCTTTAGCACTCTCGGATGCAGCTTTTTAGAACAGTCAGGCCCACTCAAGGCTCACTTGGAACAACGCACTCCCAATTCACACTTTTTAAACAACATTTGAATTTAGTTCGAGCCTCTATTCAGGTTTTTTTAATAGCTTTTGTCAAGCTTGGAAGCATTTGAATCTTGTGACTGTCTTAACTACAGATTAATTAAATTTTTGATCTGGGAATTAATGTAATTAATACCGATGTTTAATATCTTTTTAATACAGCATATGTTTAATACAGCATACTCACAGTTTGTTAATTTAAAATGGCTTTTCTATAGCAGGTGTTAAAACTGTGTATTAACAGGCTACTGAAGTTCTGCTGGCTCATTGTCTCCAGTCTGAATATAAAGGTGAGTATGGATCACTAAATAGAAGGATCTAAGTTGGGTAGGACAGAAGCGCTAGGAATATCCTAGCTAAAGAAGGAAGCTTAAGCTGACAATTGTTTTGAGTTTTAGTTTTTTGAGTTACCAATAAAGCCAAACTTCATAAAAGGGTGAGTTTAGACATTAGCTAATATGTTCTGCGTATTCTATGTATAGGGGAAGGACTCGACCCATTCACACAATTTTATATTGAATTTATGTAGATGACTGTAGTTTTACATGTGCTTTTTAGTAGCTATGTCTTTTAAAGAACTGTTTACAAAATAAATTTATGAATATTTAAGCAAAGTTTGCTTGTGACATTACCTGATAATCATATCTAATATCCAGTGAATGGCCAAGTGGGTCCAAAACAATGGATTTTTCACATCCCAACTTTGGGATTTCCACTGCTGTGTTTTATATATACTTTGGCACAAGAGAATAGCATAATGAATGCTGAAATCATATGGGAGGAGGCAGTCTATGGCTCCTATACATTATTCAGTAATATCTTTTGACCCACAATAGGTATCTTCCTCTGTGTCCAAGAATGAATCAGCAATCTATCCATCTTTCCAGTATTGCTGAATAACTCCATAATACATGAAAACATACTCTAATGAAGTACTATGTATCTGCCAGACCTCTACTAATTATATTTCTCAACTTTTACAGTTTTGGTAGCATTTCATTTGAAAAGGTTCAGTTGACAGCAGTGCCCTTTTTTGTATTAGAGTAAACACTATCTCTCTTTTACCACATATCAACAAATCAAAGTCACATCAATTTAATTTATGAAACACCCTAACATCTTTCTAGCCACATGAGAGCACATTGTTATTTAGCCAATAGTAATCAATAAACAGATATTATTTCTGTCACTGGAATCTACCTAAGGACAGATTTTACATGACACAAATGAATATAACTAAAATTCCTCAATTGGGAAGGTAAAAAAATACTCCTGCAAATTATCTCTGGACGTTTCCAAATAATATCCAAAGGTGAATCTTCAAAGTGCTTCAGGTCAAGACAGCACTTATTTGACAAAAATAAATAAATAAAATGCACACATTTTTCAAGGCAATTCCAGCACTTTTTTTCTTAGTTGATTGAACTATACTGGGAGTGAAAAATCTTCCTTTTCAGAACATCTCTGTTGGATTTCAGATATCTGAAAGGCCGGAGAAAGAATAATATGTAAATGAGAACTTTTGTTAACTGTTTGCACCTTACCCTTCTAAAGTTATTTGTTTTCAGTAGTATTTAATTTCATGCTACATATTGGATATTTAAAATAAAATTAAAAAACCTTGGAAATTAACACTTGGCAGTCTTTTGATATCTATTCAAAGGAGCAATCCCCATGCCCCTCAGTGTGCTGAATGAAGAATTCATATGAGGATGTGGGCCACATCTTATGTATCTTTCAGCCAAAGTCCCCCTTTAATATTATTATGAAAGTATGACCTGAATACTGGACACAATCTGCAACTGTATTTCACTTCATAACCCAGTGTGAGCACTGAGTTCTCACCCATCAGAACCATTCAAATGCTGCTGCTGCTGCTGCAATTGTAACAGAGTGACTTGCACCATGGCTTGGAGAGCCTGGGACTAAGCCAACCCTGTTTACAGGATGAGCCCTACCTGACACTGATCGGGTGATTCCACTATAAAAAGCTGCTGGAAGCCACAAATGGGGATGTGCTGGGAGAGTAGAGGCTGTTAGGAGTGAATAGGCTCCAGCACAGTCCTGTAACGTGGGACTAAGACAGCTAGGAAGTGTTGGGAGTCACCTGCTAACGCAGGAGATACGATGTATGGTCCCATTTCCTCTGGGTATATTCCTGTTCCCTGTGGTGTGACTTCATTTCCAGGATCCAGTTCATCAGTGCCTCATCTTGCCTAAGAGCCTGATCCTCCCTTGTCCTAAGGAACCCAAACTGCTCCTGACTCCTTCTGTCAATGCCAATAAGCAGGTTCTCCAGGGTCCTTTCCTCTCTGCCTCTGATGCCCCTGGGGTGCTGCTTCTGTCCTACCCATGGAATGGTTTCACTGACACCATCAAAATGTCCTACCAAGTCAAAGATGGGGGGTAGCATTATATTTCATTTCTACTTTGAAGGACCCTAAGAAATCCCCCACATAACATAAGCTGTGCTGCCAAAGGCCACTATATTGATACTTTTGGGCATTTCAGAACAGACTGAAACTGTCAGTCTCCTTCCTTCTCACACAACGTTTGCAGCCCACAAGGAAGGAGCTAAGGGTAATAATGGCAAGAGACCTGTAGTACTATTATAATACTGTAATATTTACAGTGCATGAAGGGGCCAGTGGAGTATATAGGGGCATAGCGAGTGGATCAAGGGACGTGATCGTTCCCCTCTATTCGACATTGGTGAGGCCTCATCTGGAGTACTGTGTCCAGTTTTGGGCCCCACACTACAAGAAGGATGTGGATAAATTGGAGAGAGTCCAGCGAAGGGCAACAAAAATGATTAGGGGTCTAGAACACATGACTTATGAGGAGAGGTTGAGGGAGCTGGGATTGTTTAGCCTGCAGAAGAGAAGAATGAGGGGGGATTTGATAGCTGCTTTCAACTACCTGAAAGGGGGTTCCAAAGAGGATGGCTCTAGACTGTTCTCAATGGTAGCAGATGACAGAACGAGGAGTAATGGTCTCAAGTTGCAGTGGGGGAGGTTTAGATTGGATATTAGGAAAAACTTTTTCACTAAGAGGGTGGTGAAACACTGGAATGCATTACCTAGGGAGGTGGTAGAATCTCCTTCCTTAGAGGTTTTTAAGGTCAGGCTTGACAAAGCCCTGGCTGGGATGATTTAACTGGGAATTGGTCCTGCTTCGAGCAGGGGGTTGGACTAGATGACCTACAGGGGTCCCTTCCAACCCTGATATTCTATGATTCTATGATTCTATGATGTGCAAGCAGGGGAAAGAATGCAAATCTGCTGCAGGAAGAAAGTCCTGGGAGTAGGAAAGGAGATGATTTTTTGGACTTTAATTTGTCACTTTGAGTTTTATTGTGAGTTATTTTACCCCAAGAAGGGGTATTCTGAACACAGAAAAAGTATGTGAAGTCTGTTTAAGGCCCCCTGAAGAGGGTGAAACAGAGGCAGGGTGCCACAGAGTGATGAGGGAGGTGCCTGGGAGGCTGTAGCTCTGTTACACTGTCCCTTCTTTCTGACCATGCCACCATCACCTTTGAAACATCCCACTGACTCTCCTTTTTCTGTTGTAACAAATACAAACTTCTGATGCTCACCTTAAGGCCCTTCACAATTTATTGGCTCTTCCTTAGTCTGTAAAGCCACTACGTTGTCCTCTTTCAAACCCTTCCCTGAGAGCCTGTTCTAGTTTGAGGCCTATGGCAAACTGCCAACTGACAGCGGGTAAGTGGCCAGCAGGTTTTCTGATATTTAACTTATAACTTACATAAATTAACCAACTCAGAACCACGTAGTTGTCCATCTACCTGGCCTATGTATTCTTACTGGTATTTCCGTCCTCCTCCTTCCTCTGTCCTTCCCAACGTTTGTTGCACCTGCTTGTGGTGTCTTGCCTGAATTAGACTGTAAGTGCCTCAGAGCAGGGACTGCCACTTAACCAGAGAGAAATCCTGAGACTGCAGGCTCTTCAAAAACACATCTGTATAACTAATGGCTTAAAAAGTGCTTGCTTAATGGTTTTCTTTGATTGACATGTTGTTGATATAATTGTAGCCATTACTAACATAGACAGGTCTGAGGAATTTGGCTTTTACCTTCTGGACAGCTCTTTGAATCTGTGGCAACAGGTGGATAGCTGGCCACTTGAACCTTGTTGTTTGACCACTCGAGGCCCCTCCAGACCCTGGGTAATGATTGTTTAGGGGTGCTGTATAACCTATTGTATTTATATGTGCTTGAGAGTAAATAAAGCTGAGACTTTGAATAAAGGCATTCTGGTGAGAGTGCTGGGAACTAAGAAAGTGAAGGCTTTAAGTAAAAGCACTTGATTTTGTGTAATTTATGCCAGCCATATAGCAGATTGAGGTGCTGTGTCTCCCTTCGTTTATTTCCTGACACCACCTCGCAGACAGTAAAGTTATAGAGAGCTTTGGGTTTAGGGAACCCCGGGTAACACACCCAAAATTTTACAGAACTATTTTTTAATTACTTTAACAATGATTAAGTGCTCCCCATAAAACACCGTGAAACAGAACTGTTAACATTGCTCAAAACTAGCACAAAAGGACATATACACAAAACAATGGCTAAAGGTGTTAAGCATGTTTAGAGGGCCTCACACAATTGTCTGCTTTCACTTGGTACATTAAAGTCAGCTTCTGGGGATCGAACCTTACAGATGTATGTTGCAAAACAACTGTGTGGCAATGGTCCATTGAGCTTTTCAGTAGCACCCATAGCATCACATCCTGTTGCCTGGCACAATCCAAAGTTACCTTCTGGCTCCCCACTTTACCATAATGTGTGAACAAATTCTCCTTGCCTGCTGGGAACCCGGAGCAACTGCCTGTGTACAGACTTTTAAGCCAGATCTGTCCTGTGTCCACTCATTCTGGAAGTATTCCTCTTTAGCCTCACATGTATAGTGCAAAGCATAGCATACTATAATTATGCAAATCTCAGTGGCATCCAGACAGGTCCACAGGCATTGCTAATGAGCTTTCAGCTGCCTAAACACCTGCTCCACCATTCTTCAGCTACTCAGTCTGTAATTCAAATCCATTTTTGGGGGGTGAGCAATGTTGGGATACAGCTCCATGAGCTACATCAGACATTGTAGCCAAGGATAAAAGATACTGGGTATATTAGATTATAAAGGCAATTAAGTATTAATTACTGTTGTAACACAGGGCCGCTAGGCCTGTAAGATATTTAGCTTAGCCAAACAAGACCTCCGGCCTAAAGAAAGACTTGACATAAGCAGCTAACCAGTAAGTTACCCTAGATCATAAGTTGTCACAAGATAGCAAAGACACTGTAACACAAGCTGCCATAGGGTACAATACTGCATTAAGTAAGTGTGTTAAACTGTTGAGATTTAGAAAATATATATTGCTATGTACCAGTTAGAGTCAGCTAGACTATTTTGGGTATTTCTGCATACATAGGCTATCAGCAATGTGCTAACCACAAGTGCTTATGGTGACTGAGTAATATAAATGTTAATGAATATATGGGGAACTCACTATCAAAAATAGAAAACTCAATAATAATGGGGGATTTCAAGTATCCCCATACTGATTGGATACATGTCTCAGAAATAAAGTTTCTAGACATAATTAATGACTGCTTCTTGGAGAAGATAATCCTGGAAACCACAAGAGGGGATACAATTCTTGATTTAGTCCTAAGTGGAGCACAGGATCTGATCCAAAAAATGATTATAGCTGAACTTTTTGGCAATAGCAACCATAATATAATTAAATTTAACATTCCTGCGGGGCGGGGGGACACCAAAGAAGTCCACAATACCATTTAACTTCAAAAAGGGGAACTACACAAAAATGAGGAAACTAATTAAATGGAAACTGAAAGGAGCAGTGTCAAAAGTGAAATGCCTGCAAGCTGCATGGAAACTTTTAAATAAATACCACAATAGAGGCTCAAATTAAATGTGTACCCCAATTAAAAAGAATAGTAAGAGGACCAAAATAATGTCACCATCACTTAAGAGAATAAAAGAAACAGAGGCCAAAAAAAATGTTTTCAAAGTCAAATCCTAGTGAGGAAAATGGAAAAGACCATAAACTGTGGGAAATCAACCATAAAAGTATAATTAGGCAGAGCAAAAAAGAATTTGAAGAGCAGCTAACAAAAGACACAAAAACTAAACAGCAAAATTGTCTGTAAGTACATCTGAAGAAGGAAGTTTGCTAAACAATCAGTGGGGGTACGAGACAATTGAGGTGCTAAAAGAGCACTCAAGGAAGACAAGGCCATTGCAGAGAAGCTAAATTAATACTTTGGATCAATCTTCACTGCAGAGGATGTGAGAGAGGTTCCCATACCATTCTTTTTAGGTGACAAATGTGAGGAACTGTCCTAGATTGAGGTGTCAATAGAAGAGGTTTTGGATCAAATTAGTAAATTAAACAGTACTGAGTCACCAGGACCAGATGGTATTCACCCAAGAGTTCTGAAGGAACTCAGATATGAAATAGCAGAACTGCTAATTGTGGTATGAAACCTATTGCTTAAATCAGATTCTGTACAAGATGACCTGGGGATCGCTAATATAACACCATCTCCAGAGATGATCCTGGCAATTACAGGCTAGTAAGACTAACTTTAGTACCAGGAAAATTGGTTGAAAATACAGGAAAGAACAGAATTATCAGACACATAGATTAACATGATTTGCTGGAGAAGAGTCAACATGGCTTTTGAAAGGGAAATCATGCTACATTGATCTATTAGAATTCTTTGATGGGGTCAACAAACTTGTGAACAAGGGTGATTCAGTGTACACACTGGAAAACATAATCCCCATTATGCATACAAAATAATGGACTGTAAATTGGCTGTTACCACTCAAGAAACAGATCTTGGAGTGATTGTGGATAGTTCTCTGAAAAAAACATCTGCTCAATGTGCAGCAGCAGTCAAAAAAGCAAAAAGTTAAGAACCATTAGGAAAGGGATAGATAATAAGACAGGAAATATCATAATGCCACTGTATAAATCCATACTACACCCAAACCTTGCATACTGTTTGCAGTTCTTGTTACCCCATCTAAAAAAAAAAAAGATATAATAGAAATGGGAAAAGTACAGAAAGGAAACTAAAATGATTAGGAATATGGAACTGCTTCTATATGAGGAAGATCAAAAAGACTGTTTAGCTTAGAAAAGAGACAACTGAGGGCCAGGGGGAATAATACAGAGATCTATAAAATCATGACTGGTATGGAGAAAGTTAATAAGGAAGTGTCCTTCACATGAACCAGGAGTTACACAATGAAATTAATAGTCAGTAGGCTTTAAAAAACCCATAAGTATGTACTTCACAAAATTCACAATCAACCTGTGGAACTCAACTTCCAGTTGTGAAGGCCAAAAATATAAGTGGGTTCAAAAAAGAATTAGATAAGTTCATGGAGGATAGATCTGTCAGTGACTATTAGTCAAGATGATCAAGGATGCAGCCCCGTGCTCTGGGTGTCCCTAAAAGTCTCCGACTGCCTGAAGCTGGGACTGGACAAAAGGGGGTGGCTCTTTTGATAATAGCCCAAATGAAGAAGGGGCACAGCAGGCGGTCACTGAAGGTGAGAGGGCAAGGAACAAGAGAACAGCAGCTAGTCCTATAGGAAGAGGGGAAGAGTCAATGGAGATAACAGTACCAAATATGAGCTCCAGGAGGATATGGGATGGATTGCAGAGGATTGCAAGGGAGAATAGGAATCGAGAGGATTTGTAGCCAGAGGAAACAGAAGATAGACCAGAGAATCACACCATCACCAGGAAAAGGCAGGTCTACATGACTGGGGACTCCTTACGGAGAAGAATCGGCAGGCCTGTAACCAGAGCTGATCTGGAGAACAAAAGGGTGTGCTGTCTGCCAGGTGCTAAGATACGGGATGTGGACCTGAGGCTGAAGAGGATCCTAACGGGAGCGGGAAAGACTCCACTGATTGTCCTTCATGTGGGAACAAATGATACGGCTAGATTCTTACTGGGACATATCAAGGGAGACTATGCCAGGCTGGGGAAGACGCTTAAGGAAATCGAGGCTCAGGTGATTTTCAGTGGGATTCTGCCTGTTCCTAGAGAAGGGCAACAAAGGTGTAACAAGATTATGATGATCAACAGATGGCTGAGGCACTGGTGGTATAAGGAGGGCTTTGGGATGTATGGCCATTGGGAGGCATTCATGGAGAGAGGACTGTTCTCTCGGGATGGACTTCATCTGAGTAGGGAGGGAAATAGACTTCTAGGATGGAGGCTAGCACAACTGATTAAGACAGCTTTAAACTAGGAATTTGGGGGAGATGGTTGGGAGACGTCCAGGTAATCTCCACGCCGGATTTTAACATTGAGAGGGAAGAAAACAAAGTAAGGAGGGATACAGCCGTGGGTAGGAGAATGGACATAAGGAGGAAGGGTAGTGTAGATACCAGTCTAATAGGTGATAATGGCGGTAGAATGTCTGTGCCTAATCAGGTAAAGAATGTGAGCGAAGCCAAACAGTAAAAATTAAGATGTTTGTACACTAATGCGAGGTGCCTAGGTAACAAATGGAGGTGCTACTGGTGCAGGAAGTGAAACCAGATATTATAGGGATAACAGAAACATGGTGGAATAGTAGTCATGCCCTGGTTCTCATGGCTGACTTTAATTTTCCTGATATCTGCTGGGAGAGCAGTACAGCGGTCCATAGACAATCCAGGAAGTTTTTGGAAAGCATAGGGGACAATTTCCTGGTGCAAGTGCTAGAGGAGCCAACTACGGGGGGAGCTTTTCTTGACCTGCTGCTCACAAACCGGGAAGAATTAGTAGGGGAAGCAAAAGTGGATGGGAATCTGGGAGGCAGTGACCATGAGTTGGTTGAGTCCAGGATCCTGACACAGGGAAGAAAGGTAAGCAGCAGGATACGGACCCTGGACTTCAGGAAAGCAGACTTTGACTCCCTCAGGAAACGGATGGGTAGGATCCCCTGGGGGACTAACATGAAGGGGAAAGGAGTCCAGGAGAGCTGGCTGTATTTCAAGGAATCCCTGTTGAGGTTACAGGGACAAACCATCCCGATGTGTCGAAAGAAGTAAGTATGGCAGGCGACCAGCTTGGCTTAACGGTGAAATCCTAGCAGATCTTAAGCATAAAAAAGAAGCTTACAAGAAGTGGAAGGTTGGACATATGACCAGGGAAGAATATAAAAATATTGCTTGGGCATGTAGGAATGAAATTAGGAGGGCCAAATCGCACCTGGAGCTGCAGCTAGCGAGAAATGTTAAGAGTAACAAGAAGGGTTTCTTCAGGTATGTTGGCAACAAGAAGAAAGCCAAGGAAAGTGTGGGCCCCTTAATGAATGAGGGAGGCAACCTAGTGATGGAGGATGTGGAAAAAGCTAATGTACTCAATGCTTTTTTTGCCTCTGTCTTCACGAACAAGGTCAGCTCCCAGACTGCTGTGCTGGGCATCACAACATGGGGAATAGATGGCCAGCCCTCTGTGGAGAAAGGGGTGGTTAGGGACTATTTAGGAAAACTGGACGTGCACAAGTCCATGGGGCCGGATGAGTTGCATCCGAGAGTGCTGAAGGAATTGGCGGCTGTGATTGCAGAGCCATTGGCCATTATCTTTGAAAACTCGTGGCGAATGGGGGAAGTCCCGGATGACTGGAAAAAGGCTAATGTAGTGCAAATATTTTAAAAAGGGAAGAAGGAGGATCCTGGGAACTACAGGCCAGTAAGCCTCACTTCAGTCCCCAGAAAAATCATGGAGCAGGTCCTCAAAGAATCAATCCTGAAGCACTTACATGAGAGGAAAGTGATCAGGAACAGTCAGCATGGATTCACCAAGGGAAGGTCATGACTGACTAATCTAATCGCCTTCTATGATGAGATTACTGGTTCTGTGGATGAAGGGAAAGCAGTGGATGTATTGTATCTTGACTTTAGCAAAGCTTTTGACACGGTCTCCCACAGTATTCTTGTCAGCAAGTTAAGGAAGTATGGGCTGGATGAATGCACTATAAGGTGGGTAGAAAGTTGGCTAGATTGTCGGGCTCAACGGGTAGTGATCAATGGCTCCATGTCTAGTTGGCAGCCGGTGTCAAGTGGAGTGCCCCAGGGGTCGGTCCTGGGGCCGGTTTTGTTCAATATCTTCATAAATGATCTGGAGGATGGTGTGGATTGCACTCTCAGCAAATTTGCGGATGATACTAAACTGGGAGGAGTGGTAGATACGCTGGAGGGCAGGGATAGGATACAGAGAGACCTAGACAAATTGGAGGATTGGGCCAAAAGAAATCTGATGAGGTTCAATAAGGATAAGTGCAGGGTCCTGCACTTAGGACGGAAGAACCTAATGCACAGCTACAGACTAGGGACCGAATGGCTAGGCAGCAGTTCTGCGGAAAAGGACCTAGGGGTGACAGTGGACGAGAAGCTGGATATGAGCCAGCAGTCTGCCCTTGTTGCCAAGAAGGCCAATGGCATTTTGGGATGTATAAGTAGGGGCATAGCGAGCAGATCGAGGGACGTGATCGTCCCCCTCTATTCGACATTGGTGAGGCCTTATCTGGAGTACTGTGTCCAGTTTTGGGCCCCACACTACAAGAAGGATGTGGATAAATTGGAGAGAGTCAAGCGAAGGGCAACAAAAATGATTAGGGGTTTGGAACACATGAGTTATGAGGAGAGGCTGAGGGAACTGGGATTGTTTAGTCTGCAGAAGAGAAGAATGAGGGGGGATTTGATAGCTGCTTTCAACTACCTGAGAGGTAGTTCCAGGGAGGATGGTTCTAGACTATTCTCAGTGGTGGAAGAGGACAGGACAAGGAGTAATGGTCTCAAGTTGCAGGGGGGGAGGTTTAGGTTGGATATTAGGAAAAACTTTTTCACTAGGAGGGTGGTGAAACACTGGAATGCGTTGCCTAGGAAGGTGGTGGAATCTCCTTCCTTAGAAGTTTTTTAAGGTCAGGCTTGACAAAGCCCTGGCTGGGATGATTTAATTGGGTATAGGTCCTGCTTTTGAGCAGGGGGTTGGACTAGATGACCTCCTGAGGTCCCTTCCAACCCTAATATTCTATGATTCTATGATTCTACGATTCTATGCCTGGACTACAGGTATTGAAGGGTATGTGCTGTTAAGGAAAGACAGAAATAAAGGCAAAGGTGATAGAGTAGCATTGTATATCAGTGATGAGGTAGACTATAAAGAAATAAGAAGTGATGGAATAGATAAGACAGAGTCTGTCCGGGAAAAAATCACATTGGGGAAGAAAGCTACTAAAGCCTCCCCTGGGATAGTGCTTGGGGTATACTATAGACCACCGGGATCTGATTTGGATATGGATAGAGACCTCTTTAATGTTTTTAATGATGTAAATAATAATGGGAATTGTGTGATCATTGGAGACTTTAACTTCCCAGATATAGACTGGAGGACAAGTGCTAGTAATAATAATAGGGCTCAGACTTTCCTGGATGTGATAGCTGATGGATTCCCTCACCAAGTAGTTGCTGAACCAACTAGAGGGGATGCCATTTTAGATTTGGTTTTGATGAGTGAGGACCTCATAGAAGAAATGGTTGTAGGGGACAACCTTGGTTCAAGCCATCTTGAGCTAATTCAGTTCAAACTAAATGGAAGGATAAACAAAAATAGTTCTGTGACTAGGGTTTTTTATTTCAAAAGGGCCAACTTTAAAAAATTAAGGAAATTAGTTAGGGAAGTGGATTGGACTAAAGAACTTGTGGATCTAAAGGCGAAGGTGGCCTGGAATTACTTCAAGTCAAAGTTCCAGAAACTATCAGAGGCCTGTATCCCAAGAAAGGGGGAAAAATTCATAGACAGGAGTTGTAGACCAAGCTAGATGAGCAAGCATCTCAGAGAGGTGATTAAGAAAAAGCAGAAAGCCTACAGGGACTGGAAGATGAGAGGGATCAGCAAGGAAGCTACCTTATTGAGGTCAGAACATGTAGGGATAAAGTGAGAAAGGCCAAAAGCCCTGCAGAGTTGGACCTTGCAAAGGGAATTAAAACCAATAGTACAAGGTTCTATAGCCATATAAATAAGAAGAAAACAAAGAAGGAAGTGGGATCGCTAAACACTGAGGATGGAGTGGAGGTTAAGGATAATCTAGGCATGGCCCAATATCTAAATAAATACTTTGTCTCAGTCTTTAATGAGGCTAATTAGGAGCCATGGGCCATGCCTAGATTATCCTTAACCTGCACTCCATCCTCAGTGTTTAGCGATGATCATCATGATAACGGTAGGATGATGAATTGGAATGAGGATATGAAGGTAGATATTACCACATCCAAGGTAGAAGCCAAACTTGAACAGCTTAATGGGACTAAATCGAGGGGCCCAGATAATCTTCATCCAAGAATATTAAAGGAATTGGCACATGAAATTGCAAGCCCATTAGCAAGATTTTTTAATGAATCTGTAAACTCAGGGGTTGTACCATATGACTGGAGAATTGCTAACATTGCTATTTTTAAGAAAGGAAGAAAAAGTGATCCGGGTAACTATAGGCCTGTTAGTTTGACATCTGTAGTATGCAAGGTCTTGGAAAAAATTTCAAAGGAGAAAGTAGTGAAGGACATTGAGGTCAATGGTAAATGGGACAAAATACAACATGGTTTTACAAAAGGTAGATCGTGCCAAACCAACTTGACCTTCTTCTTTGAGAAGATAACAGATTTTGTAGACAAAGGAAATGCAGTGGATCTAATTTACATGATTGGGGACTCCTTACTGAGAAGAATAGGCAGGCTAATGCGGTCTTGGGATGCATCAGGTGAGGTATTTCCAGTAGGGTTAAGGAGGTGTTAGTACTGTTATACAAGGCACTGGTGAGACTTCATCTGGAATAGTGTGTGCAGTTCTGGTTTCTATGTTTAAGAACGATGAATTCAAACTGGAACAGGTACAGAGAAGGGCTACTAGGATGATCCGAGGAATGGAAAACCTGTCTTATGAAAGGAGACTCAAAGAGCTTGGCTTGTTTAGCCTAACTAAAAGAAGGCTGAGGGGAGATATGATTGCTCTCTATAAATATATCAGAGGGATAAATACCAGGAAGGGAGAGGAATTATTTAAGCTCAGTACCAATGTGGACACAAGAACAAATGGATATAAATTGGCCAGGAGGAAGTTTAGACTTGAAATTAGATGAAGGTTTCTAACCTCTAATCAGAGGAGTGAAGTTCTGGAACAGCCTTCCAAGGGGAGCAGTGGGGGCAAAAGACATATCTGGCTTCAAGACTAAGTTTGATAAGTTTATGGAAGAGATGATATGATGGGATAGCCTAATTTTGGCCATTAATTGATCTTCAACTATTAGCGGTAGATAGGCCTGTGATGGGATGTTAGATGGCGTGGGATCTGAGTTACGACTGACAATTCTTTCCTGGGTGTCTGGCTGGTGAGTCTTGCCCACATGCTCATGGTTTAGCTGAATGCCATATTTAGGGTCGGGAAGGAATTTTCCTCCAGGGCAGAATGGCAGGGGCTCTGGGGTTTTTCGCCTTCCTCTGCAGCGTGGTGCATGGGTCACTTGCTCGGGGATTCTCTGCACCCTGAAGTCTTTAAACCACGATTTGAGGACTTCAATAGCTCAGACATAGGTTAGGGGTTTGTTACAGGAGTGGGTAAGATTCTGTTGCCTGCATTGTGCAGGAGGTCAGCCTAGATGATGATAATGGTTCCTTCTGACCTTAAAGTCTATGATTCTATGATTCTGTAACTCAGCGAAGCATGCAAGGGCATGTGACAAAATCATGTGACCCTAAACTCCACGTTGTAACCTCCATCTTGAAACAATGAGTTTCCTTCCACAGAGCAGAAGCTATAAAATGCCCTGGAAACATCTCCATTTTGCTTCTTTCCTGCTCCATCTCTGGACTTACACTAATGGGAACATTCTAATTAAGGAAGTGAGGACCTTCCAAATTATTTGGAAGCAACCAGAAACTTTAAAAGCCAGCAGTTCATGTCATCACTGCTTCAGGCTTGATCCGAGAACCTTGCAATTTTTGTATGTATTGATTCCTTTAACCAGTTTTAACTCTCACCTCTTTCTTTCTCTTTATAAACAAATCTTTAGATATTAGATACTAAAGGATTAGAAAAGCATGATTATTGGGTAAGATCTGAGTTATATATTGACCTGGGTATGTGTCTGGTTCTTTGGGATCAGAAGAACCCTTTGTTTGATGAATTTGGTTTTAAATAACCACTCACCACTAAGTCTAGTATCTGGGTGGTAAAACAAGAGCTGTGACAACTAAGGAGGCTACATTTTTAGACAATGTGGTGAGACAGAAGTTTACGTTTATTGCTGGATTGCTATATCTTATGCAAAAATAACCACTAGTTTTGGGGTGTGTCTACCTTATTTCTCAGCAGTTTGTGCTGAATCTGGTATACTCAGTTGTGACCCATTGAGGCATGGTGACACTCTGTCTCACCCAAAGTCTTCCAGCAAGATGGTGACTTACCCTTTCCTTGGTCAGGATCTCTCCCAGATGTCCAAAGGTGCTGATGCCTTTGTTTTCTTAGAGAGAACTTGTGGTTTTCTGCCCCTTTCTTTTATAGTCCAGTGAATGTTTGAAGTGGGTTCCTCTGAAGATTACTCCTCGAAGCAAAGTTTATTCAAATAATGAAGACGGTGACGTGGAGTCTGGTGGTGAAGGAGGCCCCTATACTCTTTCTTCCCCCACTTGTGTTTGCTGAAATGCAAATAATTCTGTTTCCTGCCATCTCCTCTCCTTGCTGTTTTGAGGACGCTATTTGCTACTTATATACAAACTGAGGTAAACACACAATCCTTTGTTTAGAACAGGCCTGTTTAACAACTTTTGTCTAGGCAGGGCAATCCTGCATTGAACATATGCTAACAGCATCATAGGGAGGGAATTCACAACTTTACATATAACATTGCTGCATACATTCACCAGGATACTATTCATCAGCAAATTATTAGTTTTCAAATGATCCCTCATAAGACATATTTTGTACAAAGATTATTCAGGGATCATGGTAGGGTTTGAATTCAGCGTTGCTTTCGGTCATTCTCCATCTAATGCATCCAGTCCCCCACCACCTCACTGTCATCCATTTTCCCACTATCCTTAATCATCAGTTCATTCACTCTGTTTCCCTCCAAACCTCTCAACTACTCTCAACTCTCCCAGTTCATTCACTACTCTCCCTCCGAACCTCTCAACTACTCCCTTTCACCCAATCATCAGCCCATATCTTAACTCACCCCTTCTCACACCCAACAATACTTTTACCCATTCATTCACCCGTCCTCTCTCTTACCCCTAATCTCTCCTGCTCTCTAAATCCCCATGCTACTGCCTCTCTATTTCCCATCTTGAAGGTGATGAAGGGAGGAAAGTTGATGAGAGGATTTGACACCTTACAGGGGTTGTGCAGCAGTTTTCAGGATCAAGCCTTTAAGTAAGGGTCTGTTTACATAGCAAAGATAAACCCACAATGGGCCCATGCCAGCTGTCTTGGGCTCTCAGGGCTCAGGCTGAGGGGCTTTTTCATTGCTGTGTGGACTTCCAGGCTCAGGCTGTAGCCCAAGCTCTAGGATCCTGCAGGGCAGGAGAATCCCAGATCTTGAGCTCCAGTCCAAGCCCAAAAGTCTACACAGCAATAAAACAGCCCCACAGCCTGAGCCCTGAGAGCCCAAGTCGGCTGATATAGGCTAGCCATTGGTTTTTCTTTGCTTTGGAGACATACCCTAAGAAACCTTGCAGAAAAGCTTCAAAATTTCTTTTGCCCTCGTTTTCTCTTTAATAGACAGTGCTGTATATTACAGTCTCTTTCCCAGGTGAATAAGTAATGGTAATGTTTAATAATTCTAACAAATGTTTTTTCTGGGATCTGAAAAGCTTTTGCTGCTTCAAGTAGCAATTCTGGTTCCCTTGTGACTTCATTGTTCAGCTTTCAGAAGAGAATTTTTCCTTCAAATGTATGCGTGTATCCAAAAGCAGACTTTGGCTCCTATGCCTGGAAGAGGACTTGTCTGAATACTTTATTTTGTTAATTGCAATTTTGCTGATAGTACTCGATTGTGCACTTGTACAAATTCAATAGTTAAATATAATTCTGCTGTGATTGGAATTACTCTGGGTTTGCACCATGGTAAATGAGATCAGAATCTAGCCCATTGACTTTATTATTCTAAAGCACAAGTGGGCAAACTACTGCCTGCAGGCCACATCTGGCCCGCTGGACCATCCTGCCCGGCCCCCGAGAGGGGGCAGTTGGATGGGGAGGAGGTTCTGGGTGGGAGCGGTCAGGAAATGGGGAATGGGGGGGGGGTTGGATAGGTGTGGGAGTCTCCGGGGGGCCTGTCAGGGTAGTTGGGGGTGTAGATAGGGGTCAGGGCAGTCATGGGACAGGGAGCAGGGGGTGGTTCGCTAGATGTGGGAGTCCCGGGGGGCCTGTTGGGGTGAGGGTTCTGGCGGGAGGGCAGTCAGGGGACATGGAGCGGTTGGATGGGGTGGAGGTTTTGAGGGTGGTGGTCAGGGGATGGGGAACACGGGGCTTGGATAGGCGTGGGAGTCCCAGGAGCCTTGTCGGGGGTGTGGATAGGGGTCGGGGCAGTCATGGGACAGGGAGAAGGGGGTTGGATAGGGGGTGGGGATCCGGGGGGGCAGTTAGGGGAGGGGGTCCCAGGAAGGGGCAGTCAGGGGACAAGGAGCAGGTGGGGGGGGGTTGGATGGGTCGGGGATTCTGAGGGGGGCAGTCAGGGCGCAGGAAGTGAGAGGGAGCAGATAGGGGGCAGGGGCCATGCTGTTAGGGGAGGCACAGCCTTCCCTACCCGGCTCTCCATATAGTTTTGTGACGCCGATGTTGCCCTTGGGCCAAAAAGTTTGCCCACCCCTGTTCTAAAGGCACCATGGGCGAAATTCTGCCCCACCTTACGCCTAGTGCAATCCCACTAAAGTCAAGGGGGTTGCACTGAGTGTAAGTCAAGGGAGGATTTGATGTTGTACAGATTTCCTTTTTTTGTATAACTGTCAAGCCTTAAAACGGATTTTGTAAATTACATTAGCTTGTTTAAAAAGGTCTTAATGTAATTTTTGTGCCACCTTGCCAGGTAATTGTGTTCAGATTGTGAGAAAATACTTATTTATTTTTCACCCAACAACCTTCACATTGCTAGTTTTTGCTATGTAATCAATCATCTTATATGTGTCATCTGAGAAACAGGGTGAAAAATGCATTCTTCTGAAAACTGTGCTTGAAAACTGCTATTTTCAGGAAAAGTTCCACAAAGATTTTTATTTTCTGAAAAATGCCACCATTAACCACCTCTTTTGGTCTATTGCCTCCTTCCCCCTTCACTTCTCCCTTAAAAACCAGAATCAGCTGAAAGATTGCAAACTACATTTTGATTTAGATTGGAAATGAGACTGAGTGTTAAAAATAGGATCATGGTTGTAAGAGATAAACATATCTATTAGACAATAATACACAGCATGTCCCAAAAAATGATATAATAAAACTGAGGGGGACAAAAATGGGTATGGAAAGCATTCCAGGAAATGATATCAAAAATATTACAATTGTTTAATTTAGAGGGGGGCAATAAGAGAGTACGCGATAGAAACTTACGGAATAACACATGATATAGAGAAGGGAAATCATGCTTTCCTATTTACCCTTTCTCAGAAGGCAAGAAGGGAGGGCTGGCCAAGTACACTGGAAGGCAACAAATTTAAAATAGATAAAAGCAAATACTTTTTACACAATCTGTAATTAACCTGTGGACTCATCATCACAAGATATAACTGAGGCCAAGATCTCAGTAGGACTGAGAAAAAGGTTTTGATGTTTCTATGGATAATAATAACATCCAAACTTAACTAAGATATACTATAGTGTATAAGGGATATAATCAGTCAGTCACTGAGACTCATCCACAAAGGTACTTAGGTGCCTAAATCCAAGACTTTGGGGTTTAGGTGCATAAGTCCCAGTTTTATGCTCCACCGAAATCCACAAAACTCCTTTTGAAAGCTGCAGGCATCTAAACTCATTCAAAGCCTAAATTTTCAGAGTAAAATTGTTCTCAGTGCCTATGTTTCTGGTGCTGAACCTTTGCACGCTGCCTCACAATAGGTGTCTGGAGGCCTACTGTTACCTACACAATTTAGGGCTCTCACCCCACCTCCCTTCTCTCTTGGGTACTCAGGTAGTAAGGGACTCAAATCTACCCCTCCGTAGGCTCAGGGCTAACACCTATTCCTGGTGGACTCAGGGCTCTATGCGTCTGCAGGGCCTTTTACCAGTGAAAGAGCCTTACACAGTAATATCTTTAACCTCTATTTATTAACAATTGATCAACAGAATACACATGCTAAGGATATAGTGCTCACTACTCCCAATAAGGCAGATTAATTTTTCTTGATGGCCAGTCAAGATTAGATCATCTGGGGACTCTGGCTTCTGCATGGTATGTTCAGCAGGTTGTTGAGGTTTGGCAGCTCTGATCTTGGGCTGTGTGCTGGAGTTAGGTTCCAAAGAACTTACCTTTGGACCCCAGTTTATATAGCTAAACTTGGTTCCGACTTAGCTATACCTTAATCCAGGGGTGGGCAAACTTTTTGGCCCGAGGGCCACATCGGGGTTGCAAAACTATATGGAGGGCCAGGTAGGGAAGGCTGTGCCGCCCCAAACAGAGTGGCTCTGCCCCCATCTGCCCCCTCCCACTTCCTGCCCCCTGACTGTCCCCCTCATAAGCCCCGACCCATCCAACCCCCTACCCCCGGCTGTTAAAACCTGAATAACCAGCTTGAATTTCTGCTTCATCAAAAATCTGCTGACTTATGATTACAGGACTGGGGGCAATTTGAGAGGGAATTCACTGTACTGTAAGCTAGTGGATGGAGTTCCCATGGAAAAGCAGCAGAGAACCACAAAGAAAGTTCACCCATGCCCCAGTCCCCCTGCACTACCAAAAAGTCCAGCCTATGTCCAGAGAACATCACTGAAAGAAACAGGGAAACTGAGTCACACTGCAAGCATATTTTCTTCCCTGATCTTTCCAATTAACACCGAAAGCTTGTTACCGATCCACTGTTATGGACACAGCATTGTGTTTGTGCAACTGCTGGAGTAGATCTTTCACCAACCTTACTTCTTCTGGCTTCTGCAGAGTGGGTCATTGTGGGGAGGGACCAGACACCATGGACTGTGATTAGTAATAAACATTTGAAATGGTCACAGAGTGAATGGACCACTCGGACATTCCTTGAACAACTAAACTGTTCCCTTTCCCTTCTGAGACCTAGGTGGGCCTGCACCCAAGCCAGCAACCACCCTCAACCCCCTTCCATGCAGCTGTACTACTTCTATTTGTTACTTGCATTATGGTAGCACATTGCAGCCCCGCTCAGGTTCAGGACCTCAACGTACTAAAGTCTTTACAAAGGCTGGTTAAGTGGCAGTCTCCTACTGGCTTTTGGAGAACACTTCAATCTTCCTGGACATTCTATAACAGATTTGAAAGTAGCTATACTTGAACAAAAACACTTCAGAAACAGACTTCAAAGAGAAACAGCAGAACTAAAATTCATTTGCAAATTTGACACCATTAATTTGGGCTTGAATAGGGACTGGGAGTGGCTGGCTCATTACAGAAGCAGCTTTGCCTCTCCTGGAATTGACACCTCCTCATCTATTATTGGGAGTGGACAACATCCACCCTGATCGAACTGGCCTTGTCAACACTGGTTCTGCACTTGTGAGGTAACTCCCTACTCTTCAGGTGTCAGTATATTTATGTCTGCATCTGTAATTTTCACTCCATGCATCTGAAGAAGTGGGGTCTTTACCCATGAAAGCTTATGCTCAAATAAATCTCTTAGTCTTTAAGGTGCCACCGGACTCCTTGTTGTTTTAGTTCGAAAATAGTATTTTTTCATATATGTATCCTTGTATATTTCTTCAAAATATGTGAAGAAGGATTAAGTAAATTATATAAATTCAGATGTCCACTGACAACTTTCTTTATTAGAGGGAAGTCTACTTCTTATTTATTTTATGTCTTCTCAGTCAGAAAAACTGATTTGGTTAGGCAGTGGCTCCATCCTCTAGCACTGTGTTCAGTATACTGATTGCCTTGTTGTACACTTTGTGTTTTTGAGATAAGGCATAAAATTGGTGCTGATGAGTACTTGTAGGCATTTAAACTCTCACTGAGCTTTTAGAAAATCAGGCATTGCTGATCTCAGTGCCCTTTGGCTAAATGTCCATACATAAATTTGTTTCTTGGATCCTTTAGGAAAAATGAAACAACATGCATATATTAATAAACTAATCCAAGCTTTCTTTCCACTCACAGTAAGCTGCAAGTACTAATGTCTACTTCCCCTGCCATAACAGTAACTGGCAGGTCATGCACCCATCATTACATTTTCAAATTAACATCTCTTATACGTTCTAAACTGAAATGGCCCATTTTCAGCCAGAAGAATTTACAAATCTGAGCACTAGGCATTATTCAGTGTTTCTCTGTAACTTTAGGAGCTGTTTTTCCAGCACATTTCCTAGCTCATATTATAAAACATATGGTTGCACTTCTAAAAATGCAGCACTTTTCTTTTAAAAGGCCAAAACATTTCTTAGAATCAAGTAGTGGCTCAATTATGATTGAAAGATGGAAACAGAAATGTTATTTATCTGTGAGTCAGCTAATGTGCACTACAAGAAGCATCCACCCCAGTGGTGAAAAGCCCAACACAAGGCAAGTCATTTTTTTTAGGAACAGTAGCTAAAAGTAAGTACTACCATTAAAACCCCTTTGCAAGATATTTGAAAGCAAGTTTTATAATGAGCACAGACCACTTTAAAATGAAGAGCTGTAAAAGGAATATTAATATCCTTATTACCATTTGTAATTTGTTGAGCACTGTCACTGAGTTTGGCACCGTATCAAAGATAAAGGAGGAAGTGGAAGTTGCTCAGAGTCAGTGAATGAATATTGAGTCTGGTTATGTGATGTTAATCTTTGTTAATCTTTAATTAAGCCCTGGTCTACACTAGGACTTTAGGTCGAATTTAGCAGCGTTAAATTGATGTAAACCTGCACCCGTCCACATGATGAATCCCTTTATTTCGACTTAAAGGGCTCTTAAAATCGATTTCCTTACTCCACCCCTGACAAGTGGATTAGCGCTTAAATCGGCCTTGCCGGCTCAAATTTGGGGTACTGTGGACACAATTAGATGGTATTGCCTCCGGGAGCTATCCCCGAGTGCTCCATTGTGACCGCTCTGGACAGCACTCTCAACTCAGATGCACTGGCCAGGTAGACAGGAAAAGAACTGCGAACTTTTGAATCTCATTTCCTGTTTGGCCAGCGTGGCAAGCTGCAGGTGGCCATGCAGAGCTCATCAGCAGAGGTGACCATGATGGAGTCCCAGAATCGCAAAAGAGCTCCAGCATGGACCGAACGGGAGATACGGGATCTGATCGCTGTTTGGGGAGAGGAATCCGTGCTATCAGAACTCCGTTCCAGTTTTTGAAATGCCAAAACCTTTGTCAAAATCTCCCAGGGCATGAAGGACAGAGGCCATAACAGGGACCTGAAGCAGTGCCGTGTGAAACTTAAGGAGCTGAGGCAAGCCTACCAGAAAACCAGAGAGGCGAACGGCCGCTCCGGGTCAGAGCCCCAAACATGCCGCTTCTATGATGAGCTGCATGCCATTTTAGGGGGTTCAGCCACCACTACCCCAGCCGTGTTATTTGACTCCTTCAATGGAGATGGAGGCAACACGGAAGCAGGTTTTGCGGACGAAGAAGATGATGATGAGGTTGTAGATAGCTCACAGCAAGTAAGCGGGGGCAAAACAGCCAGGAACTGTTTCTCACCCTGGACCTGGAGGCAGTACCCCCTGAACCCACCCAAGGCTGCTTCCTGGATCCAGCAGGCGGAGAAGGGACTTCCGGTGAGTGTACCTTTTAAAATACTATACATGGTTCAAAAGCAAGCATGTGAAAGGATTACTTTGCCCTGGCATTCGCGGCACTCCTGGATGTACTCCCAAAGCCTTTGCAAAAGGTTTCTGGGGAGGGCAGCCTTATTGTGTCCTTCATGGTATGACACTTTACCACTCCAGGCCAGTAACACGTACTCGGGAATCATTGTACAACAAAGCATTGCAGTGTATGTTTGCTGGCGTTCAAACAACATCTGTTCTTTATCTCTCTGTGTTATCCTCAGGAGAGTAAGATATAATTCATGGTCACCTGGTTGAAATAGAGTGCTTTTCTTCAGGGGACACTCAGAGGATCATGTTCCTGCTGGGCTGTTTGCCTGTGGCTAAACAGAAATGTTCCCCGCTGTTAGGCACGGGGAGGGGGAAGGGTTGAGGGGGTAGCCACACGGTGGGGGGAGGCAAAATGCGACCTTGTAACGAAAGCACATGTGCTATGTATGTAATGTTAACAGCAAGTTTCAGAGTAACAGCCGTGTTAGTCTGTATTCGCAAAAAGAAAAGGAGTACTTGTGGCACCTTAGAGACTAACCAATTTATTTGAGCATAAGTTTCCGTGAGCTACAGCTCACTTCATCAGATGCATACTGTGGAAACTGCAGAAGACATTATATACACAGAGACCATGAAACAATACCTCCTCCTACCCCACTCTCCTGCTGGTAATAGCTTATCTAAAGTGATCACTTTCCTTACAATGTGTATGATAATCAAGTTGGGCCATTTCCAGCACAAATCCAGGTTTTCTCACACCCCCCCCTTTTTTTTTCCAAAAAACACACACATAAAGAGTGAGTTTGTGTGTTGGGAGTCTGTGCTTGTTTCCCGAGCCCAGAATCGGCGTTCCACAGCATGAACCTGCCCCATTAGCACCATGATGCACACATTGGCAGGGCCCAAGCTTTCAGAGAAATCTGTGTCCATGTCCTGATCACTCACGTGACCACGCTGACGTCGCCTCCTCGCCCGGTATCGCTTTTCCAGGTTCTGGTTCTGCATATACTGCTGGATAATACGTGTGGTGTTGAATGTGCTCCTAATTGCCAAAGTGAGCTGAGCGGCCTCCATGCTTGCGTCGGTATGGCGTCCGCACAGAAAAAAGGTGCGGAACGATTGTCTGCCGTTGTTCTGAAGGAGGGAGGGGCGACTGACAACATGGCTTACAGGGTTGGCTTCAGGGAGCTAAAATCAACAAAGGGGGTGTCTTTACATCAATCAGTATTTCAGGCAGGACTTCACGGAGGGTTCCAATAAGAAATGGTGCATCTAAGTTATTGTTCTTATTGGAACAAGGAGGTTAGCCTGGCCTCTGATTGATACATGGCTAGATTTACCTCGTTGCACCTTCTCTGTGAGTGACTGCAGTGTGACCTAGAGGAATGAGTCCCCTAGACGGGGGGTGGGGGGAAGCAAATGAGTACAAAACAAATCTGGTCTATTTCTTGTTTTGATCCACTCCATCTATCTTTTACATCTTTGGCTGGCAGCAGACGGTGCAGAAGGACTGCATGCCATCCACATCTCATGGCTGCCCGGCAGAAGATGATGCAGTAGGACTGCTAGCAATCCGTATCGCCTGCCTGCTCACTATAAGACAGTTCAATAGGACTGACTGAAGGACTAAAGAGAATGACCTGGTCAAGTCACTCCAAATTTAGTCCCTGCGCCCATGTCTGCCCAGGCGTTCCTGGCCGACGTGGCCAGGAGCACCTCGGACATGACGATGATGGCTACCAGTCATACTGTACCATCTGCTGCCACAAGGCAAGGGGTTGATGCTGCTGCGTAGCAATGCAGTATCACGTCTGCCAGCACCCAGGAGACATAGGGTGACAGTTACCTGAGCGGGCTTCATGCTTGCCGTGGTATGGCGTCTGCACAGGTAACTCAGGAAAAAAGGCGCAAAACGATTGTCTGCCCTTGCTTTCACAGAGGGAGGGAGGGAACAGAGGCCTGATGATATGTACCCAGAACCACCCGTGACAATGTTTTAGCCCCATCAGAGTGCTCCATTGTGACTGCTCTGGACAGCACTCTCAACTCAGATGCACGATTGTTTGCCGTTGCTCTGACCCAGGGAGGGGCGACTGAGGACACGGCTTACAGGGTTGGCTTCAGGGAGCTAAAATCAACAAAGGGGGTGGCTTTACATCAAGGAGTATTTCAGGCAGGACTTCACGGAGGGTTCCAATAAGAAATGGTGCATCTAAGTTATTGTTCTTATTGGAACAAGGAGGTTAGCCTGGCCTCTGGTTGATACATGGCTAGATTTACCTCGCTGCACCTTCTCTGAGAGTGACTACAGTGTGACCTAGAGGAATGAGTCCCCTAGACAGGGGAGGGGGGGAAGCAAATGAGTACAAAACAAATCTGGTCTATTTCTTGTTTTGATCCATTCCATCTATCTTTTACATCTTTGGCTGGCAGCAGATGGTACAGAAGGACTGCATGCCATCCACATCTCATGGCTGCTCTGCTAGCCATCCTCATCTCTTGCCTGCCCGGCAGAAGATGGTACAGTACGACTGCTAGCAATCCATATCGCCTGCCTGCTCACCATAAGACAGTTCAATAGGACTGACTGCAGGACTAAAGAGAATGACCTGGTCAAGTCACTCCAAATTTAGTCCCTGCGCCCATGTCTGCCCAGCCGCTCCCAGCCGACATGGCCAGGAGCACCTCGGACACGACGATGATGGCTACCAGTCGTACTGCACCGTCTGCTGCCACAAGGCAAAGGGTTGCTGCTACTGTGTAGCAATGCCGTACCACGTCTGCCAGCACCCAGGAGACATACGGTGACGATGACTTAGCCCCGTGCACTAGGTGTATATCTACACTGCAGTTAAAAACTCATAGTTGGCCCATGCCAGCTGAATTAGGCTAAGGGGATGTTTACTTGTGGTGTATACATTTGGGCTTGGGCTGGAGCCTGGGCTCTTGGACCCTGCGATGCGGGAGGTCTCAGAGCTTGGACTCCAGCCTGAGTCCAAATGTCTACATAGCAATTAAACAGCCCCTTAGCCCAAGTCCCATAAGCCCAAGTCAGCTGGCACAGGCCAGCCATGGGTGTCTAACTGCAGTGTTGACATACTTTGGGGAACCTATCTAATTACAACGCTTAATCAGAGAGTTAAAGAAGAACAGAATGTTTGAATCCTGGTTTTCCTATTATCAGATTCAAGTTCAGTGGATTGGGGACCTCCTTACTGCCCCACCACAGTCAAAAGCTGGGGGAGGGATCAGACTGCAGACAGCTGCCCTCATAAGTAACAGGAGATGGTCCACTGACCCATAAAGAAACCTTGGGGTCAACAACTATCTCTTTATGGGTGGGGAGCTTATAGAAAAGGGAATGGCACTGAAACTTGTATTCCTCTTCCCTGGTACAAAAGAAGTTCCTGGAATCTTCATCCTTCTCTTATAATATGGGTCATAGGAGGGTGCTATGATTTATTTTAATGGAAAATAAAAATATCAGGAGCCATACTACAATTCTCACTCAGTCCAAACACCCACTGAAAGATAAAGTGTGAAATTGAGATAAAATAAGGCCTGTGCACTGGCTTTACTGGGACTTGAGTAGCTCGTAGGACCCATTCCAGTCCTCAAAACAGGAGTGATTTCATTCAGAATAAGGATTGTAGAATCTGGATTGCAAAAAGACCATATTTTAAAACACATTTATATATTTTTTATTATGAAATAAAAAATTCTTATGACATTTTAGTTTCCAAATTTGTTTTTTGAGAAAAATGGAAAATTAAAATGTAGTCATTTTTTCATTTCCTACACATTTCTCCTCTTCCTCTTCCCCCCTTTTCTCACCTTTTTCAGTGGCAAAATTGAAAAAAAAAATAAAAAGAAGGGGGAGGAAATGGGGGGAATAGAAAGAGAAAAAAAGAGGTAGAGGAAAATATGGGAAACCCTTTGAATACATGAAAAATCATTCATTTTTGAAACCCGTGGAATGAAAAATGTCTGAAATTTTCAACAATTTTCCTCACCTTTTCTTCCCCCCATTTTTCAGTTACCTCTGCTTGTGACTAGGGCTTTTAAATGCAATATCATCATCATCATTGACAATCCCTCAAGGTCAAGGATGATCTCTTTCACATGTTATATTTTTCATGGGTCCTTAGGTGGCTGAGGAGTCTGATACTCAAAAGTGGATGTTTCCTCTCTAACAAGTCTTCACCAGTTATCCCTGTCCTGGGCTGCTGCATCCCAGAGTGTGGTGTTGATGCGACGCCTCTTCGTGTTTATCTTGAGGGTGTCTTTAAAGTGTTTCTTGTGGCCTTCCCATTTCCTTTGTCCTTTGGCTAGTGGGGCGCACAGCAGTGTTTTGGTAAGCATACAACAGGCATGTGCACACAGTGCCCGCTCCACCTCAGCTGGTGCTGGATAATCAGGGCCTCAACACTGAAGATGTTGGCCTCTGTGAGGACAACTGACATTAGTGCGATGAGCCTCCCACTTTATGTCGAGGATCTTCCAAAGGAAGTGCTGGTGTCGGTGTTCCAGGTTTTTCAGGTGTTTTCTATAGGTCACCCAAGTCTCACAGCCATAGAGGAGAGTTGGGATTACCACCACTTTATAAACTAGAATGCAATATGCCTTCAATCTGGCTAGCTGGAAGGTTTTACTATGTGACCTTGAGCTTGCTGGTGCTATGAATTAGTAGCCTTAGGTTTGCTCTCTAGGACCATGGGTTCAAATCCATATGTGGTGAAAATTGGGTTGTTTCATGTACCCCTGCCACAAAACTGCCACATAATTAACCAAACAGGCAGTTTTGGCTCAAGAAAAACCCAAGTGTTGATGAAATAGAATGTTGCATGTCAGAACTGAAGTCTTGTATTGATATAGCTGTGTGTGGAGGGTTGCAAAGCACTGGGGCGGGGGGGTTTCAGCAGTGCTGCCTATTAGCCCTTTAGTCTCTTGAGGATTTAATTCACCCAAAATATTGGAATAAAAACAAACTGAATCCAGCAATGGACCAAGATGTTTATGCAGTAGGTCCCAACCATAGAAAAGTATAGGGTTTTTGCAAGCGCATATTAAAAATCGTTTTCATAGAAGCATTATGAAGGACTTGGAGGAGAGTTTTGAAGCACTTGAAGGAGACGAAGGTGATCAGGAACAGTCAACATGGATTCACCAAGGGCAAATCATGCCTGACCAACCTGATTGACTTCTATGATGAGATAACTAGCTCTGTGGATATGGGGAAAGCAGTGGACATGATATATCTTGACTTTAGCAAAGCTTTTGATATAGTCTCCCACAGTATTCTTGCCAACAAGTTAAAAAAATATGGATTGGATGAATGGACTATAAGGTGGATAGAAAGCTGGCTAGATTGTCGGGCTCAGTGGGTAGTGATCAAAGGCTCAATGTCTAGTTTGCAGCCAATATCAAGTGGAGTGCCCCAGAGGTCGGTCCTGGGGCCAGTTTTGTTCAACATCTTTATTAATGATCTGGATGATGAGATGGATTGCACCCTCAGCTAGTTCGCAGATGACACTAAGATGGGGGGAGAGGTAGATACACTGGCGGGTAGGGATAGTGTCCAGAGTGACCAAGACAAATTGGAGGATTGGGCCAAAAGAAATCTGATGAGGTTCAACAAGGACAAGTACAGAATCCTGCACCAAGGATGGAAGAATCCCATGCACCGCTACAGGCTGCAGACCAACTGGCTAAGCAGCAGTTCTGCAGAAAAGGACCTGGGGATTACAGTGGATTGGAAGCTGGATATGAGTCAGCAGTGTGCCCTTCTTGCCAAGAAGGCTAACGGCATATTGGGCTGCGTTAGTAGGAGCATTGCCAGCAGATTGAGGGAAGTGATTATTCCCCTCTATTCAGCACAGGTGAGGTCACATCTGGAGTATTGCATGCAGTTTTGCCCCCCCCCCACACACACAGAAAAGATGTGGACAAATTGGTGGCAGTCCAGTGAAGGTCACCAAAAATGATCAAGGGGCTGGCACACATGACTTACAAAGAGAGGCTGAGGGAACTGGGCTTGTTTAGTCTGCAGAAGAGTAAAGGGAGATTTGATAACAGCCTTCAACTACCTGAAAGGGGATTCCAAAGAGGATGGAGCTCGGTTGTTCTCAGTGGTGGCAGATGACAGAACGAGGAGCAATGGTCTCAAGTTGCAGTGTGAGAGGTCTAGGTTGGATATTAGGAAAAACTATTTCACCAGGAGTGTGGTGAAGCACTGGAATGAGTTACCTAGGGAGGTGGTGGACTCTCCATAGAATATCGGGGTAGAAGGGACCTCAGGAGGTCACCTAGTCCAACCGCGTGCTCAAAGCAGGACCAATCCCCAATTTTTATCCCAGATCCCTAAATGACCCCCTCAGGGATTGAGCTCACAACCCTGGGTTTAGCAGGCCAATGCTCAAACCGCTGAGCTATCCCCTCCTCCATCCTTAAGGCCTAGCTTGACAAAGCCCTGTCTGGGATGATTTAGTGGGTGTTGGTGCTGCTTTGAGCAGGGGTTTGGACTAGATGACCTCCTGAGGTCTCTTCCAACCCTAATCTTCTATGATTCTATGGTTATAATTACTCTCTCAATATGGTGGCATAGGAAAAGAAGAAGATTGACAGTCATCTAAGCAAAATAATCAGATGCAATTGTTATTCCACTAGGTAATAGCATTTTATTCTCCATGTGACAGCCAAGACAGGTATAATGGATAACCAGGTTGTAGATGTACTCATTTGTTGGCTCTGTTCCTACAATACCTTAAACCATCCATGACCTAATTTGCACATCTTGTTATCAATCATTAACAAAGATTTTCCAGGCTGCAGATGAATAGCCTGACATTTTGTTTTCACTGTTTCAGGTGAATGAGAGATTATTATTTTGTATGAAGACAAAACAGAAAAATCCATAAGACCCAAACCACCTGGCCCTGGACAGCAGTAGCTCAGGACTGGTGTCAGATGTTGTTTAATTGATAGGTTCACAGCTTGTAGCAACCAGAGTGTATTACTACAGGTGTTTCAGAAATTATATGATGCATTTTATTTATCATACTACCTCAGTGTGAGTAGTTTACATTTGAAGTCAATTTCTAAGGAGGAATAAGAAAATAATTGAAAATTAATAACTAAGATTAAACCAAATGTTAGGCCAAATGCTGCAATGAGATGTGCATGTGTGGAACCGTGTGCCGTCAAAGTGTCTCATTGACATTGGCAAAAGAAGTAGGGCAAAGCAAACAGAGGAAGAAGTTCAGAGATCTTTCAAATACTGGCCACTTTGTCTACAAAACGCAAAGTCATGAGAGATGAGATTCAATGAGGATGGGAAAAAAAAGGTGTGTGATCAATGAGACAAACGAAGGAATTGAATATGGTGAAAAGCTGATGTGAACTATAGGAGTTAGATGTAATTAGGGCTTGATAGTTTAGCTGCACAGCGTGCAACCTGAAATAAAAATATGTCAGATTTACAAACATGAAGCGAGTGAACATACTAACTTTTTCACTGGTGACATAATGGTTCATTCCAGTCCAATGGTAAAACCTGTCCCCGATATGGTAATTCCAATGTGATTCTTTTAGAATTATAGTGAAAATCTACTGCTTCTGTGGCAGCTTGAACTGGATTTTCCATTATAAAATCAAACTCCTAGTAATTAGCATCTCAGGCCTTGCAAATCATATTAAAATGCTATTTTACTCTGTAAAGTGAGTTTGTAAAAATGCATTGAGGGGTTCTATGTTTATTTTCTCTCAATAATTTCTGTATCAAAGTTACTTGGTTTCCAGTGCAAAGATGCAGTTTTTTAACAGCAAGTGCTGAAAACTCAGCCTAGGCTCTGAGTCAAAGTGAGTTTTCTTCTATACATGCATTATCACCAGAATTAAAGAGTTTTTGCAGGCCCATTTCAGCCATCAGTGACATTTGTGCAATCATAGAATCAGAGAATCATAGGACTGGAAGGGACCTCGAGAGGTCATCTAGTCCAGCCCCCTGCACTCATGGCATGACTAAGTATTATCTAAATTAGGGATGCAAATAACGGTTGCAAAAAGTAACGGTGTAATCAATTAAAATGTTATTGGTTACACAGTTAAACGTTTAACCGGGGAACTAGGATGAGGGAGATGCTGCAGCATCCCCATGTTTTACGCAGGGCCCTGCTGCCAGCTGCTGGTCACCACAGCCGGGACTCAGCTGCCAACTGCTGGCCGCCATGGCTACGGTCCTGGCTGTCGATCCCCGTGGCCAGGACTCTACTGCCACCTGATGGCCCCTGCAGCCAGAGTCCCTCCCGGCTGCCACCCCCGGGGCATCAGTGGAGTCCTAGGCTCTGACCATCAGTGGAGTTTAATCTTTAACCAAAACAGATAAGATTGATGCTTATCAGTTAACCAGTTAAACTTTTACATCCCTAATCTAGACGATCCCTGACAGGTGTTTGTCTAAACTGCTCTTAAAAAAATCTCAGTGCTGGAGATTCCACAACCTCCCACACAATTTTTTCTAGTGCTTAAACACTATGACAGTTAGGAAGTTTTTCCCAATGTCCAAACTAAACCTCCCTTGCTGCAATTTAAGCCCAGTGCTTCTTGTCCAATCATCAGAGGGTAAGAAGAACAATTTTTCTCCCTCCTCCTTGTAACAACCTTTTATGTACTTGAAAATTGTTATCATGTCCCCTTTCAGACTTCTCTTTTCCAGACCAAACAAACCCAGTTATTTCAATCTTTTCTCATAGGTCATGTTGGGGCGGGGGGGAATAGCTCAGTGTTTGAGCCTTGGCCTGCTAAACCTGGGGTTGTGAGTCCAATCCTTGAGGGGGCCATTTAGGGATCTGGGCCAACAATTGGGGATTGGTCCTGCTTTGAGCAGGAGGCTGGACCAGACGACCTCCTGAGGTCCACATCTTTCCTGAAATGTGGCACCTAGAACTGGACACAATACTCCAGTGAAGGCCTAATCAGCGTGGAGTAGAGTAGAAGAATTATTTCTCATGTCTTGCTTACAACACTCTTGCTAATACATCCCAGAACGATGTTCGCTTTTTTTCCAACAGTGTTACACTGTTGACTCAGATTTAGCTTGTGGTCCACTATGAGCCCCAGATCCCTTTCCACGGTACTCCTTCCTAGGCAGTCATTTCCCGTTTTGTATATGTGCAACTGATTGTTCCTTTCTAAGTGGGTTATGTTGCATTTGTCAGTATTGAATTTCATCCTACTTACTTCAGATCATTTCTCCAGTCTGTCCAGATCATTTTGAATTTTAATCGTATCCTCCAAAGCACTTGCAACCCCTCACAGCTTGGTATCGTATGCAAATTTATAAGTGTACTCTCTGTGCCATTACCTAATCATTGATGAAGATATAGAACAGAAATGGACCCAGAACTGGTCCCTGCAGGATCCCACTTGTTATGCCCTTCCAGCTTGACTGTGAACCACTGATAACTGCTCTCTGGGAATGGTTTTTCCAACCAGTTATGCACCCACCTTATAGTAGCTCCATGTAGGTTGCATTTCCCTAGTTTGTTCATGAGAAGGTCATGCGAGACAGAATCAAAATCTTTATTAAAATCAAGATATGACTGTTACTGTTATGACTGTTATTTATCACCTTATTATCTTTTAGATGTTTGCAAATTGATTGCTTAATTATTTGCTCCATTATCTTTCTGGGTACAAAAGTTAAGCTAACTAGTCTGTAATTCCACGGGTTGCCCTTATTTTCCTTTTTACAGATTGGCACTATATTTGCCATTTTCCAGTTTTCTGGAATCTCTCCCATCTTCCATGACTTCTCAAAGATAATCACTAATGTCTCAGATATCTCCTCAGTCAGCTCCTTGAGTACTCTAGGATGCATTTAATCAGGCCCTGGTGACAGTCTACCCTAGGAGTTTAGGTCGAATTTAGCAGCGTTAAATCAATGTAAACCTGCACCCGTCCACACGATGAAACCTTTTCTTTTTTTACTTAAAGGATTCTTAAAATCAATTTCCTTAATCCACCTCTGACAAGTGCATTAGCACTTAAATTGGCCTTGCCGGGTCGAATTTGGGGTAGTGTGGACGCAATTCGACGGTATTGGCCTCCGGGAGCTATCCCAGAGTGCTCTATTGTGACCACTCTGGACAGCACTCTCAACTCAGATGCACTGGCCAGGTAGACAGGAAAAGGCCCGCAAACTTTTGAATTTCAATTTCCTGTTTGCATGCTCACCTGCAGCTTGCTACACTGGCCAGAGCTAATCAGCAGAGGTGACCATGATGGAGTCCCAGAATCGCAAAAGAGCTCCAGCATGGACCAAACGGGAGGTATGGGATCTGATTGCTGTATGGGGAGAGGAATCTGTGCTATCAGAACTCTGTTCCAGTTTTTGAAATGCCAAAACATTTGTCAAAATCTCCCAGGGCATAAAGGACAGAGGCCATAACAGGGACCCAAAGCAATGCCACGTGAAACTTAAGGAGCTGAGGCAAGCCTACCAGAAAACCAGAGGGGCGAACGGCCGCCCCGGGTCAGAGCCCCAAACATGCTGCTTCTATGATGAGCTGCATGCCATTTTAGGGGGTTCAGCCACCACTACCCCAGCTGTGTTGTTTGACTCCTTCAGTGGATATGGAGGCAACACAGAAGCAGGTTTTGGGGACGAGGAAGATGATGATGATGAAGTTGTAGATAGCTCACAGCAATCAAACGGAGAAACCGGTTTTCCCGACAGCCAGGAACTGTTTCTCACCCTGGACCTGGAGGCAGTCCCCCCCGGACCCACCCAAGGCTGCCTCCCAGACCCACCAGGTGGAGAAGGGACCTCTGGTGAGTGTACCTTTTAAAATACTATACATGGTTTAAAAGCAAGCATGTTTAATGATTAATTTGCCCTGGTGTTTGCGGCTCTCCTGGATGTACTCCCAAAGACTTTGCAAAAGGTTTCTAGGGAGGGGAGCCTTATTCCACCCACCATGGTAGGACACTTTACCACACCAGGCCAGTAGCACGTACTCGGGAATCATTGTAGAACAAAGCATTGCAGTGTATGTTTGCTGGCATTCAAACAACATCCGTTCTTTATCTCTCTGTGTTATCCTCAGGAGAGTGATATCATTCATCGTCATCTGGTTGAAATAGGGTACTTTTCTTAAGGGGACATGCAGAGGTGCCCGCTTCTGCTGGACTGTTTGCCTGTGGTTGAAAAGAAATATTCCCTGCTGTTAGCCAGGGGAGGGGGGGCTAACCATGTGGTGGGGGGAGGCAAAATGCGATCTTGGAACGAAAGCACATGTGCTGTGTACGTAATGTTAACAGCAAGGTTTACTGTGAGAGTGTAGCCATTGTTCTAGAAAATGTGTCTTTTTAAATACCACTGCCTCTTTTTTTTCTCCACCAGCTGCATGTGTTTCAAGGATCACAGGATCTTCTCTTTCCCAGAGGCTAGTGAAGATTAGAAGGCGAAAAAAACGCACTTGTGATGAAATGTTCTCTGAGCTCATGCTGGCCTCCCACACTGACATAGCACAGACAAATGCGTGGAGGCAGACAATGTCAGAGTGCAGGAAAGCACAATACGCCTGGGAGAAGAGGTGGTGGGCTGAAGAGAGTAAGTGGTGGGCTGAAGAGAGTAAGTGGCAGGCTGAAGAGAGGGCTGAAGCTCAAATGTGGCGGCAGTGTGATGAGAGGAGGCAGGATTCAATGCTGAGGCTGCTGGAGGATCAAACCAATGTGCTCCAGCGTATGGTTGAGCTGCAGGAAAGGCAGCAGGAGCACAGACCGCCGCTATAGCCCCTGTGTAACCAACCGCCCTCCTCCCCAAGTTCCATAGCCTCCTCACCCAGATGCCCAAGAATGCAGTGGGGGGGCCTTCGGCCACTCGGCAACTCCACCCCAGAGGATTGCCCAAGCAACAGAAGGCTGGCATTCAATAAGTTTTAAAGTTTTAAACTTTTAAAGTGCTGTGTGGCCTTGTCCTTCCCTCCTCCAACACCCCTCCTGGTGCTTCTCTCCTCCACCACCACTCCTGGGCTACCTTGGTAGTTATCCCCCTATTTGTGTGATGAATGAATAAAGAATGCATGAATGTGAAGCAACAATGACTTTATTGCCTCTGACAGTGGTGATCGAAGGGAGGAGGGGAGAGTGGTTAGCTTACAGGGAAGTAGAGTGAACCAAGGGGCAGTGGGTTTCATCATGGAGAAACAAGCAGAACTTTCACACCGTAGCCTGTCCAGTCATGAAACTGTTTTTCAAAGCTTCTCTGATGCGCACCACACCCTTCTGTGCTCTTCTAACCGCCCTGGTGTCTGGCTGTGCGAAACCAGCAGCCAGGCGATTTCCCTCAACCTCCCACTCCGCCATAAACGTCTCCCCCTTACTCTCACAGATATTATGGAGCGCACAGCAAGCATTAATGACAATGGGAATATTGATTTAGCTGAGGTCTAACCGAGTCAGTAAACTGCACCAGCGTGCTTTTAAACATCCAAATGCACATTCTACCACCATTCAACACTTGCTCAGCCTGTAGTTGAACAGCTCCTGACTACTGTCCAGGCTGCCTGTGTATGGCTTCATGAGTCATGGCATTAAGAGGTAGGCTGGGTCCCCAAAGATACATATAGGCATTTCAATGTCCCCAACAGTTATTTTCTGGTCTGGGAATAAAGTCCCTTCTTGCAGCTTTTGCAACAGACCCGAGTTCCTGAAGATGCGAGCATCATGTACCTTTCCCGGCCATCCCATGTTGATGTTGGTGAAACGTCCCTTGTGATCCACCAGTGATTGCCGCACCAATGAAAAGTACCCCTTGCAGTTTATGTACTTGCTGGCTTGGTGCTCCGGTGCCAAGATAGGGATATGGGTTCCATCTATGGCCCCACCATAGTTAAGGAATCCCATTGCAGCAAAGCCATCCACTATGACCTGCACAATTCCCAGGGTCACTACCTTTGATATCAGCAGATCTTTGATTGCACTGGCTACCTGCATCACAGCAGCCCCCACAGTAGATTTGCCCACTCCAAATTGATTCCCGACTGACCGGTAGCTGTCCGGTGTAGCAAGCTTCCACAGGGCTATTGCCACTCACTTCTCAACTGTGAGGACTGCTCTCATCTTGGTATTCTTGCGCCTCAGGGCAGGGGAAAGCAAGTCACAAAGTTCCATGAAAGTGCCCTTACGCATGCAAAAGTTTCGCAACCACTGGGAATTGTCCCAGACCTGCAACACTATGCAGTCCCACTAGTCTGTGCTTGTTTCCCGAGCCCAGAATTGGCGTTCCACTGCATGAACCTGCCCCATTAGCACCATGAGGCCCACATTGCCAGGGCTCCTGCTTTGAGAGAAGTCTGTGTCCATGTCCTCATCACTCACGTTACCGCACTGACGTCGCCTACTTGCCCGGTATCGCTTTGCCAGGTTCCGGTGCTGCATATACTGCTGGATAATGCGCGTGGTGTTTAATGTGCTCCTAATTGCCAAAGTGATCTGAGCGGGCTCCATGGTTGCCATGGTATGGCGTCTGCGCAGAAAGAAGGCGCGGAACGATTGTCTGCCATTGCCCTGACGGAGGGAGGGGCGACTGAAGACATGGCTTACAGGGTTGGCTTACAGGCAATTAAAATCAACAAAGGGGGTGGCTTTGCGAGAAACTGAATGGCTCCCTCAAGGATAGAACTCAAAACCTCAAGGATAGAACTCAAAACTGGGTTTAGCAGGCTGTTGATTTCACAGAGGGAAGGATGGAGGGAGGAGAAAATGAATACAAAACAAATCTGGTCCATTTCTTGTTTTGAGCCACTTCATCTATCTTTATACATCTTGCTGGCAGCAGACTGTGCAGTACGACCGCTAGCCGTCATCATATCCTGGGTGCTCGGCAGAAGACGGTGCAGTATGACGACTAGCCATTATCTTCTGCTGGCTGGAGGTTAAAAGACAGTGCACTGCCAGTAGGACTGAATTGCCACAAGACGAAACTTAAAAGGGAAATGACCTGGCTGAGTCACTCCCATGTTTGCCCAGGCACCCGATTAAAAGAGCACCCAGGACTACGTAGATGATGGCTACCAGTCATACTACACTGTCTGCTGCCAAAAGGCAATTAACTGCTGCTGTGTAGCAATGCAGTACCACATCTGCCAGCACCCAGGAGACATACGGTGACGGTTAGCTGAGCGGGCTCCGTGCTTGCCGTGGTATGGCGTCTGCACAGGTAACTCAAGAAAAAAGGCGCAAAACGATTGTCTGCCCTTGCTTTCACGGAGGGAGGGAGGGAGGGAACGGGGGCCTGACGATATGTACCCAGAACCACCCGCAACAATGTTTTAGCCCCATCAGGCACTGGGATTTCTACCCAGAACTCAGATGGGCGGCGGAGACTGCGGGAACTGTGGGATAGCCACCCACAGTGCAACGCTCCGGAAGTCAACGGTTGCCTCGGTACTGTGGACACACTCCGCCAATTACATGTACTCCCAAATCCTTCACCCTTACTCCCAGAGCCCTGTAGTCACTTCTGATCTGCTGAGGGTCATATCTTGCAGTATCTTTAGTGCCCACATGGATGAGTAGCGTGGGGTAGTAGTCAGAGGGACGGATGATCCTCGCCAATTCCTCCATAATGTCTTGGATATGGGCTCCAGCAGGCAGCATACCTCCTGGGATGCCATGTTGGGTGACAGATGGGTGCCTCTGCCCCCTCAGAAGAGAGTCACCAACGACCACTATGTTTCCTCCTGGAGGGGTGGCTGTGATCCTCCCAGCCTTATGGGTACATGGCTCCTCCTCCTCCACCTTTGAGGATGATTTCTCATCGCTCATTGCCAGGGCAGCATAACAGTTTTCCATCACCATGGTGGGTGGGTTGGGAGTAGAGGTGGAGCGCTGCCAGAAGTAGCCAGCAGCCAGTGTCCTCTCTGTGACAGAGCCATATCCTCCTCCCCCAGTGGTGTGACAGCAGTTCTCCGTAGCTGGATAGCTTCCTCAGCCTTGGAAGTCTTCATATGAACACTCTCAAGGAATTCTTCATGGGCACAGATGCGCCTCAGCCTAGTCACCTCCTCCTTTAGCTCTCCCACCTTCTTCCTGAGAGATTCCACCAGCAGGCATCTTTTACACTGGATGGTCCCCCCAACTTGGCTTTTTGTGAGTGGGAAATGCAGGCCACAGTCTCTGAAAATCCACAGCAGAATCTGGGTAGAGGCATTCATGATTAGCTTGTCTGTCTGGATACAGGTGCACATGGAGGAGACAGGAGCAGTGTTGGCACTGGCAATGCGGCCCTTCCTAACCATAGCAATGATAATACGTCTCCCTCCTAAAACGCCCTCTTAAACTCCCCTGTTCACTAGCTCCCCTTGGTCACTTAACCTCTGGCTTTAAGGCCTTCTCTCCTAGGTCAGCCCTACCCCCTCGTTAATCACACAGGGGAAGGGTGATCATGAGGCTGATTGAGGCTGATCAAAGATGATCAAAGATGATCCAGGAAATAAAGGCTCAAACAGTCCCAGATACACAATCCCAATTGACCCTGTAACTGAAATAGCCTGAAAGAGAAAGAAAAACATAAAAAGCCAAACAAACTCACTCACCCGAAGATTAGTATTCGCACCGTGTTTGTTCAGCAGGGGGATCTCCTTCTCCCGCTCTCAAACCGCCCTATTTGTGGTTCCCTGTTTCCTGCCATCAGTATATTTCCACAGGTGTAACAATTTGGGACTAAGTACATAGTTCTTTTGATGATGCACAAGATGGACTGGAATCTATCGTTCACTTAGGCCTCAGATCCGAAAATGCTTTCTCACATGCTTAAGGTTAGTCTTGTGAATTAATGTTTGCAGAACCTGACCACATCTACAATACAAGTTTGGGGTTTGAGTCCATGTAGACGTACTCATGCTTGCTCTCATCTGAGCTAGTACACTAACAGTAGCAGAGTAGCCAAGGTAGCATGGGCTAGTTGCCCCAAGCACATACTGTGGGGTTCAGGTGGGCTTATACTCAGGGAGTTTAGCCTGTGCCACTGAGGCTACATTACTATTTTTAGTGTGTTAGCTCATATGAGAGCTAAGGTGATTTACCCTGCTAGGAATCACATCCCTAGCTTCTAGCATAGGCCTAGCCTCCAACCCTTCATCTTAACTGTGTTGGTTCTGCATGGCTAACAGAAATAAAAGGCAGTCAAAAGTTGTTTGTCAATGAAGCAAGCAGGGACTCAATATATAAAAGACACAGATTTTATGTTCTGAACTGAACTTTAAACTTAACCTTAACCAATGAGCTGCCTTATAGATGCAGGGTATTTTTTTCCTCTAAAAATTGCCTTTATTTATTTATTTATTTTAATTTCTGAGTAGTTTAAAAAATGTATCAGATGCAATGTGATCTGGGAGGTGGTTGGGGTGCAGGAGGGGGCTGAGGGCTGCGGCTGGAAATGAGCGTGCAGGATGCTGGCTCTGGGAGGGAGTTTGGGTGCAGCGGGGCTCAGGGCTGGGGTAGGGGATCAGGGTGCAGGAGGTGTTCGGGGTGCAGGCTCCGATCAGGTGCCACTTACCTCAGGCAGCTCCCAGGCGGCGGGGCAGTGGAGCTAAGGCAGGCTCCCTGAGTGCCCTGGCCCCGCGCCACTCCTGGAAGTGGACGGCATGTCCAGCAGCAGCTCCTGGAGCAGGGAGGGAGAGGCAGGTGGCTCTGCGTGCTGCCCACATCCACAGGCATTGCTCCCACAGCTCCCACTGGCCATGGTTCCCAGTTCCCAGCCAATGGGAGCTCCAGGGTTGGTGCTTGCAGGCGAGGGCAGCTCACGGAGACACCCTGCTCCTCCTCGGACATGCTGGCTGATCTCCCAATTTGGCTGCAGGAGGGTTGGCAACCTTAGACTGTGACCGAGATTGACTGTCAGAGGCTCCACGATCGACCAGTCAATCACAATCTACTGGTTGGTGACCACTGCCTTAGGCAAAGGAATTAAGGATGCAGTATGTCTAGAGACTTACTCAAATGATGGTGAATACTTACTACTGAGTAGTAAATGTATCCAAAAAATAATATCTCAACTTCTCAGGTCAGCATGGTCAGATTTTTGTAGCCGTTATTTTACAGTGGTCAAGAGTTTGTAGTGTTGGTAGGGAGGTCTCTGTGGATTAGTATGTTGTTCAGAGGTGTGTTGGAAATATTCCTTGAGGAACCACCTGATCAAATCCTCTACAGCAAACAGGGAAAGATAAAGAATGAGCTCTCAAAAATGGATACTCTCATAAAAAACCAACCTTCCACACAAACTTCCTCATGGCTGGACTTTACTAAAACTAGACAAGCCGTTTACAACGCACACTTTGCTTCTCTACAAAAGAAAAAGGACACTAAACTTTCTAAACTACTACATGCCACAAGGGGCCACAGCAATGGTTCCCTCAACCCACCCAGCAATATTGTTAACCTATCCAACTATACTCTTAGCGCAGACGAAGCAGCTGTCCTATCTCGGGGCCTCTCCTTCTGCCCCTCCAACCCTACGAACATGATACAGTTCTGTGGTAACCTAGAATCCTATTTTCGACATCTCCGACTCAAGGAATATTTCCAACACACCTCTGAACAACATACTAATCCACAGAGACCTCCCTACCAACACTACAAAAAGAAGGATTCTAGGTGGACTCCTCCTGAAGGTCGAGACAGCAGACTGGACTTCTACATAGAGTGCTTCCGCCGACATGCACGGGCTGAAATTGTGGAAAAGCAGCATCACTTGCCCCACAACCTCAGCCGTGCAGAACACAATGCCATCCACAGCCTCAGAAACAACTCTGACTTCATAATCAAAAAGGCTGACAAAGGAGGTGCTGTCGTCATCATGAATAGGTCGGAATATGAACAAGAGGCTGCTCGGCAGCTCTCCAACACCACTTTCTACAAGCCATTACCCTATGATCCCACTGAGAGTTACCAAAAGCAACTACAGCATTTGCTCAAGAAACTTCCTGAAAAAGCACAAGGTCAAATCTGCACAGACACACCCCCGGAACCCCGACCTGGGATATTCTATCTACTACCTAAGATCCATAAACCTGGAAATCCTGGGCGCCCCATCATCTCAGGCATTGGCACCCTGATAGCAGGATTGTCTGGCTAAGTAGACTCCCTCCTCAGGCCCTACACTACCAGCACTCCCAGCTACCTTCGAGACACCATTAACTTCCTGAGGAAACTACAATCCATCGGTGATCTTCCTGATAATACCATCCTGGCCACTATGGATGTAGAAGCCCTCTACACCAAAATTCCACACAAAGATGGACTACAAGCCATCAAGAACACTATCCCTGATAACGTCACGACTAACCTGGTGGCTGAACTTTGTCACTTTGTCCTTACCCATAAGTATTTTACATTTGGGGACAGTGTATACCTTCAAACCAGCAGCACTGCTATGGGTACCCGCATGGCCCCACAGTATGCCAACATTTTTATGGCTGACTTAGAACAGCGCTTCCTCAGCTCTCGTCCCCTAACGCCCCTACTCTACTTGCGCTATATTGATGACATCTTCATCATCTGGATCCATGGAAAAGAAGCCCTTGAGAAATTCCACCATGATTTCAACAATTTCCATCCCACCATCAACCTCAGCCTGGTCCAGTCCACACAAGAGATCCACTTCCTGGACACTACAGTGCTAATAAACGATGGTCACATAAACACCACCCTATACTGGAAACCTACTGACCGCTATTCCTACCTACTTGCCTCCAGCTTTCACCCTGACCACACCACACGATCCATTGTCTACAGCCAAGCTCTGCGATACAACCGCATTTGCTCCAACCCCTCAGACAAACACCTACAAGATCTCTATCAAGCATTCTTACAACTACAAAACCCACCTGCGGAAGTGAAGAAACAGATTGACAGAGCCAGAAGAGTACCCAGAAGTCACCTACTACAGGACAGGCCTAACAAAGAAAATAACAGAACGCCACTAGCCGTCACCTTCAGCCCCCAACTAAAACCCCTCCAATGCATTATCAAGGATCTACAACCTATCCTGAAGGATGACCCCACGCTCTCACAAATCTTGGGAGACAGGCCAGTCGTTGCCTACAGACAGCCCCCCAACCTGAAGCTAATCCTCACCAGCAACCACATACCACACAACAGAACCACTAACCCAGGAACCTATCCTTGCAACAAAGCCCATTGCCAACTGTGCCCATATATCTATTCAGAGGACACCATCACAGGGCTTAATAACATCAGCCACACTATCAGAGGCTCGTTCACCTGCACATCCACCAACGTGATATATGCCATTATGTGCCAGCAATGCCCCTCTGCCATGTACATTAGTCAAACTGGACAGTCTCTGCGTAGAAGAATAAATGGACACAAATCAGATGTCAAGAATTATAACATTCATAAACCAGTCAGAGAACACTTCAATCTCTCTGGTCACGCGATTACAGACATGAAAGTTGCGATATTACAACAGAAAAACTTCAAATCCAGACTCCAGCGAGAGACTGCTGAATTGGAATTCATTTGCAAATTGGATACAATTAACTTAGGCTTGAATAGAGACTGGGAGTGGCTAAGTCATTATGCAAGGTAACCTATTTCCCCTTGTTTTCCTAACTCCCCCCCGCCCCCAACATTCTTGTTAAACCCTGGATTTGTGCAGGAAATGGCCCACCTTGATTATCATACACATTGTAAGGAGAGTGATCACTTTAGATAAGCTATTACCAACAGGAGAGTGGGTTTGTGTGGGGGGCATGTGGGGGGCGGGAGAAAACCTGGATTTGTGCTGGAAATGGCCCACCTTGATTATCATACATATTGTAAGGAGAGTGATCACTTTACATAAGCTATTACCAGCAGGAAAGTGGGGTGAGGGGAGAGAAAACCTTTTGTAGTGATAAACACCCATTTTTTCATGATTTGTGTATATAAAAACAAACATCTAATATATTTTCCACAGTATGCATCCGATGAAGTGAGCTGTAGCTCACGAAAGCTTATGCTCAAATAAATTGGTTAGTCTCTAAAGTGCCACAAGTACTCCTTTTCTTTTTGCGAATAAAGACTAACACGGCTGTTATTCTGAAACAATTCTTTGTTAAGCCAGCTAGATTGAGCTTCTAGAGTTTCTCACTATAAAGCATGCTTTCCAATTCTTTAATCAGTCTCACTTTTCTTCTCCGAATACTCTCTAATCTATCAACATTCTTCTTGAATTGTGGACACCAGAACAGGACACAGTATTAAAGCAGCAGTTGCATCAGTGCCAAATTTAGAGGTAATATAACCTCTCTACTCCTACTTGAATTTCCCCTCTTTATGCATCCAAGGATCACATTAACCCTTTTGGCCACAGTGTTGCACTGGAAGCTCATGTTCAGCTATTTATCCAACATGAACCACAAATCTTTTTCAGAGTCACTGCTTCCCTGGAAAGAGTCTCTCATCCTGTAAGAATGGCCTACATTTGTTGTTCCTGGATGTGTACATTTACATTTAGGAGTATGAAAATGCATATTGTTTGCTTACACTCAGTTTAACCAGATAGCCATGAATTAGTGACCTGTTCACCATTACCCCGATATTTGTGTCATCTGCAAACTTTATCAGTGAAGATTTCATGTTTTTTTCTAGGTCACTGGCAAAAATGTTAAATAGTGTTGGTCCAAGAACCAAGCCTATGGAACCCCACTTGAAACACACCTGCCTGATAATGATTCCCTATTTACAATTATATTTTGAGACCCTTTTTAAATATTGGCACAACATTAGCTTTCTTCCAATCTTCTGGAACTTCCCTGGTGTTCCAAGGCGTATTGACAATCAATACTAATGGTTCTTTGATGTCATCAGCCAGCTCTTTATAATTCTTGGATGCAAGTTATCTGGACCTGCTGATTTTAAAATGTCTAACTTTGGTAGCTGCTATTTAACATCCTCCTGAAATACTAGTGGAATGAAAAGAGACTTATCTGCATTTTGTGCTTTATCCATCAGGACATCAATCCATAAGCATTCAAGATCATTTTCTTCTGAATTGTCAGTGACTCAGAAATAAGTAATGCCATTTTTGACAGAGTGTCACTTCCCCTTTTTTTACTGACTTGAAGAGTCCTAAATAGATCATAACTATCGATTTAACATGCCAGTTAGTGGAATCATCCCACCAGGTTTCAATAACAACAAATGGATTGAATATATGTTCAAAAATGAACAATTTTAATTCTTCTTGTTTGTTATCAGGCTTCTAATATTATTGTATGGGCAATTAAAAAATTTCTTCTCTTCGTGTCCTTGGTTCCTTGATTAATTTTGTTCTCAACATCTTGATTTTGTGCTCAATGAGTACCCATATCTTCCCTCTTTTTACCTTCCCCTTTTGCTATTAGTTTAATGCCCTCCTGCATTCTCTGGTCAATCTGTCCCTAGTGATTCCCCTTCTACTTAGATGGAGTCCATATCCAAACTATATAGTCTCCTCTCCCAATAGAAGATGGACCAATGTTCCACAAAACCAAAGACCTCCACTCTGCACCACTTACCTAGACAGTGGTTCACTTCCAGAATGTCGTTCACTCAGGACAGGAAAGATCTCAGAGACAATCACTTGGATATGCTTCTTCTTCAGCATGCTTCCAAGTTCCCTGAAGTCATCTGTTATCTGCAAGATAAACCACAATGTGCTGTCATTAGTACCAGTATCACCAATGGATCCTTACACATTGGCTCAGAAGCCTATACAATCTTATAGTAAGGCTTTGTATATTGGCTCTAGGAAGACAACACACCATCCTTTTGTCTCATTGTCCCTTATCAGAATGTTCTTTCAATCCTTTTTAGGATAGAATCATCAACAAGGATTGTCTGTTTTCCTTGGATGGTTGGAGAACTCTTTGTGGGCAACTTGATTTTTTTTACAAGTTGGGCCAAGCTGCTATCCACAAGTGTGTCCCATATGTCTCTCCATTCTGTTGGACCAGCTGGCTCTTGAGTTTCCATGCTGAGGACCAGGTATTGATTGGAGGCTTCTGTTAGGATGTAGATATTCAGGCCTCTCTGTAAAGGCCTATACTCTAAGAATTTAGGTGTATTCTTATCACTTGGCTAGTTATAGAGGTATAAAAGAAAGAATCAAAGTCACTGTCTGCCAGTGTAAGGTCCTTCTCTTACTGTGACAGTCTGAGGCCCTGTTCTTAGGCTAAGGCCTTTGGTTAAGCAGCAGAGGCAGCCATAAGCTGGGAAGCGACCGGTCACATCCTCACATTCCAAACTAGTCACATTGAAAGAAGGTGTTATTGGGCTGTTAGGAATACAATCCTTTCCTGATAGTGCCTATTGCCTCCAGAGAAAGGGAAGTGCCTAGAAAATGTAAAAAGGAAACTTAGTTTGATAGCATCCTGTCTGGCAAGAACTCACTTATCAATAGCTGGGATGTGAAATCCTCACTTCTGTATTGTTTTGTCATTATAGTTCCCACTTTGCTATTGTTTGTCTGTATAATCTCTGTCTGGTTCTGTGATTGTTCCTGTCTGATGTATAATTAATTTTGCTGGGTGTAAACTAATTAAGGTGGTGGGATATAATTGGTTACATAATCATGTTACAATATTTTAGGATTGTTTAGTTAAATTTCAGTAAAATGATTGTTTAAGGTATAGCTAAGCAGAACTCAAGTTTTACTATATAGTCTGCAGTCAGTCAGGAAGTGAGTGTGTGTGTGGTGGGGGGGGGAATGGGAATAGGGAATGGGGGTGGGGAAATTGGAATCATGTTTTGCTAAAGGGGGAAATGGGAACAGGGAATGGGGGTGCGGAAATTGGAATCATGTTTGGCTAAGGGCAGGAATGGGAACAGGGACACAGGTGTAAGGCTCTATGGTGTCAGAACTGGGAAGGGGGACACTAAGGAAGGAAACTGGAATCATGCTTGCTGGAAGTTCACCCCAATAAACATTGAATTGTTTGCAGCTTTGGACTTCGGGTATTGTTGCTCTCTGTTCATGCGAGAAGGACCAGGGAAGTAAGTGGTTGAAGGAATAAGCCCCCAAACAGCTTCTAGTTCTGTTGAATTCTTCCTGGTCCTCTTCTCTTTGGTGGCCACAGCCTGACCATCCTCATCATGTAGAATGCCATAGTGAGCTCTTGCCTCTGGTGGTTACGAGCTGCCAAGCATCCTCTCTGACTTCCTCTTTCTCTGATTCCTTCATTGCCAGCTCCTTTCTTCCCTGAACCTGGAGTATTGATGACATTTCCTGAACCTGGCTGCCTACGAACTCCTCAGCTTCTCTGTAGTGTCTCTATTTGTCCTTTAAAATCCAAGAAGCTTTTCTTCCAGCCCATCCACCAACTTGCATTTCATGCGCAGGAAGACCTTTCTGGCTTCTTGTAGAAAAGGAAACAGCACATCCATTGCAGGTCACCACCGCTGTCCATCACTGTGGTTGGCTCTAGTTAAATGCATGCTTGGGGGTGCGGGGGAGGAGTGAGAAGCTAGCTGCAAGAAGCCTTTCACCTTCTTTCTTCTTACACGTGCATGCTGAGACCAGATGCCATTTTTTCAAGTATACCCAAAGCATTAGGGGGCTACCTGGAGAAATCTCCCTAAAGTCATGGGACAGTTTGTGTAACGGCAACAGACCCCCGTCATTGGCGAGCAGGATCGAACCGGGGACCTCTGGAGCTTAGTGCATGAGCCTCCACCGCATGAGCTAAAAGCCAACTGCCTGTTAGCAAAGGCTGTAGAGCAAACTCATTTTATATCTCTCTCTAAGTGGTCTTGGTGCTACTAGATGGGACAGAACACCACACCCAGAAAGTGTGTGGGTTACATTTGCATATTGTATTTTAATGCAATACATTGGTTCGATGTATGTTGGTTTGCTGATGTTCCGCAGCAGTAAAAGGAAAACATTGGAATAGTGATCCCCTCTGTGCTATAATTTTTTCTTAATGAAAATCATTTACTTTTAGTTACATTTGACCCAAGCACCAATTAATTTAGTCTAGGAGCTCTTTTCCTCCCCCCACCCCCCACTATTCTTTTATTAGAAAGTTAGGCAGTGCTGGTGTAATTAGTCTATGCTGCTATGTAAGGAAATAAATTTAATTAAATCTATAAGCATAAATGAGAGTAGTCTAAATCTGCTGATTGGACTGGCTACAAGCTTTACAGTAGTGGATGAAGCATTTCCTAAAATGTGTCCCACAGGAAGAAACAATAAGCATATTAAGCCTTGGTCAAAGCAACATCCGATTGGGACAAGACTCAGATCCACTGAAATTTAGCATAAAAGAAAACAATGTTATGGAATGTCATTTTATAACTCAGCACTTGGGGGAGGTCTCCTTACAGACATGACATGGTGGTTTCTGGTTTTTTCAGTTTCATTAACTGATGGGAAAATCCACTCTGTGTTTTTTAAAAAGTCTGACTGATTTGCTTGGGAACTTTTACATACCTATTGCAATAACTAAATACCCAATCCAACTCCCACTGATGTAAACAGAAAGAGTCCCACAGACTTCAATGGGAATTGAATCAGGTCCTAATTTCTTAAAAAAACAATTTTTTTCTTAAATTTAAAGATAGTTGTTTTTCTTGAACAATTTTAGCTCTTTGGGTGAGAGGTGCTCTTTGGTGTAAGTGTAATGTATGTTATTAGCTATCAGTGTTAGTCCACATATGGTTTTATATCAAAACTGGAAAAAACTAAAAGGTTTCAGCCAATTTTCATATCAACTTTTCTGGGTTCATATGAACCCAAAACTCAAGTAGAAATTTGGGGAGTGGAGGGAGGAGGGTTAGCTCAAGTAAACCACAACAGAAATCCCTGAATACCTTTCAAGCTGAAATAGTCATGTTCCTTTCAGCTGTAACAGAGACTGACAAAGGACTTTATTCTCTATTATTAAGGGTGGGGTGGGGGATTTGAATTAAAACATTATCCTCCCATGTCAAAATTAATATTTTCCCCTAATGGAGCACATAGCACCTGCTCTGGGCTTGTCTACACTGAGAAATTTTGTCGATGAAACTAATGTCGACATGAAAAAATCAACAAAATCAAAGTCACCAAAGTGAGTCTACATTTGCTCCCTCTGTCAACAGATCATGTCCACGTTTGGAGCACCATTGTTGACATTGTGAGCATTGCACCATCTGTCACTAGGTGTTGTGGGAATGCGGAAACGGAGCGTGGCGCATCCTGGGACATGCAAAATGTCCCATCATGAACCGCTTTGTGTCCCAGCCCTCCAATGGTTTCAGACTTCCTTTAGTGCCATTCTGGCTTTTCTTTCGTGCTATTTTTCCAACCGTCAGTCTTTGTAGTGCGTGCCAGCATCTGCAGTGAGAGAGGATGGATTCCGCACTTCTCTCCTATGCTCTGTTAAATGCTATGAGAACATCGCACACGGCAGCAGAGTTACTTGCAAAGTTACTGACAGAGGGTGAATCACAGGCACCCGAGTGTGATATGGACAGCAGCAACTTATCAGTGCTTTTGGCATTCACAGAGCAGCTGCATAAGGTAGACCATCGCTTTTGGGCTAGGGAAACAGGCACTGATTGGTGGGACCGCATTGTCATGCAGGTGTGGAATGACGACCAGTGGGTACAGAAATTTAGGATGTGTAAAGCAACCTTCATGGAGCTATGTGCTGAGCTTGCCCCTGACCTGTGGCACAAGGACACCAGAATGAGAGTTGCCCTTTCAGTAGAGAAGTGTGTTGCAATTGCTGTGTAGAAGCTGGTGAATCCAGACTGTTACTGGTCGTTGCTAATCAATTTGGAGTGAGGAAGTCCACTGTTGGGGCTGTATTACTCCAAGTGTGCAGGGCAATAAATAGTATCCTGCTGCAGAGGACTGTGACTCTGGGAAATGTGCATGAAATAATGGATGGCTTTGCAGAGATGGGTTTCCCTAACTGTGGAGGGGCGATTGTTGGCACACATATTCCAATTTTAGTGCAAGACCAGCTTGCCTCTGAATACATCAATAAGAAGAAATAGTTCTTCATGGTGTTTCAGGTGCTTGTGGATCACCAGGGTTGTTTCACGGACATCAATGCAGGCTGGTCTGGAAAGGTACATGACGCATGCATCTTTAGGAACAGTGGACTGTACAGAAAGCTGCAGGTGGGGACTTTCTTTCCAGACCACAAGATCACAGTGGGGGATGTGGAAATGGCCATAGTAATCCTAGGAGACCCGGCTTACCCCCTAAAGCCCTGGCTCATGAAACCTTACACCGGGCACCTGGACAGCAGCAAGGAGCATTTTAACAAAAGGCTGAGCAGCTGCCGTATGGTAGTTGAATGTGGTCTTTGGCCATTTGAAAGGTCGCTGGAGGTGTCTCAATGGCAGGCTAGACCTTACAGAAGATAATATTCCTGTGGTCATAGCGGCGTGCTGCACTTTGCATAATCTGTATGAATCTAAGGGTGAAATGTTTGCTCAGGTGTGGAGCACTGAGGCAGAGCACTTGGCTGCACAGTTTGAACACCCAGATGCTAGGGCTGTCAGAGAAGCCCAGAGGGCTGCTATTAACACCAGAAAGGCTTTGAGGAACCACTTTGACAATGGGGGGCCCTAGCACGTCTGCTTTGGAATTGCTTCCCTGTTGCATCCATGTACAATTTTGGGGCCCAAGTGCCATGTAACAAAATGCTTTAGAAGCCTGTTCCCAAGATTGAATTGATTGCTATACGCTTTTGTAGAACACAGAATAAAAATGCTGTACCATTAACTATCTTTAGCCTTTATTCATTGTTTAGCCTTTATTTATTGCTTAAACGGGTAAAACCTCACAATTGTGTGTAGCTCCAGCTATCATTTTTCAAGCTGTGAGAGGGGGGGAGTGATGGGGAAACGCAGGAGTGCTGTGAAGTGAAAAGGAACGTGTGGGCATAGAGGGGGGTGGGGTTGGCAAAGAATTGTACATGTGCATGTGCTGCAGGCTAGGTCAACCCCAGATCTACTCAGTCTGCAGCTGTATCAAAGACTTGAGCATCTCTGTCTGATCCTCCATCACTTTTATCATCCTCTCTGTCGCTTGCCTAGCAAATGCTGCATTGGCTTCCCAGCAATTGTTGCGTTCCATAGTCTGTTTCTTATTGCACTGCAGCACCTCCCGGAACATGTCTTCTTTGCCGCATCTTGGGTTCTTCCTTATCTGCCGAAGCCGGTCCGCAGGGGAGCGTGGTATGTTCTTCAAAGTCTCAGTTGCTGTGGACATTTCATAGAAGAGGCATTGTTACATTCCAGACAAGGATTGAAACATTTCAGTAACAAGTGCCTTTTGCTAAGTAGTAATCACTTTCTCACTGACTCTAGGCAGGCACACAGCTCCGCGAGCACCCCAATCATGGTGAGTTTCGGGAGTGCGGGGAAGGCGGGTGTGCTAACGGACAAAATGGTCACAGCTTGCAGGGCAGCTTTGCAGGGAACTCATTCTAAAATGATCACACATTTTTTCACAGGGGGCCAACCTACTTGCTGACATCTCATTGCTGTGGGTGATCAGGGAAACCAGGGCACAACTACTGCATGCTTGCGGCTTTCACCCCGGTCTATATGCAGCTCAGCTATGTGCCACTTTGATCCCAGCTCTGTTGATTGCTAAATGGCATGGTACAGTTTCCTACAATGGGGGAAACTTACAAGGCTGAAATCCCTTGGAATCTTCAGCAGAGGATTAACAAGTTCCTCTTGGAAAATTTCCAGAGCTTCTCTCTGGAGGATTCCCTGCAGATCTCGATGTCCATCAAACCCTGCTTGGCCACGCAGATTAGCAACACAGGGCCATATCCTGCTCACATAAAGCACTACCCACTTTTCGATTCCCTACACAAGCCACAGCAACTTACCCGGTGTCTCATCTGCCTCCTGCTCCCCACAGAGCACTTCTGGAGTGGAGAAAAGTTCCTGGCTGCCTGCCCCACTGGGCGAACCCACTGGGAGCTCCACATCCTCTTCTAGCTCCACTTCTTCATCCATAATTTCAGCATCTGGGTTACCCCCTCTTTCTGCTGCCTCCGAAGTATCTATGGGGCTATCGGCGATGGAGGTGGGGTCACCACCGAAGATAGCATTCAGCTCCTTATAGAAGCGGCAGGTCTTAGGTGCACCACTGGAACAAAGGTTCGTCTCCCGTGCCTTATGGTATACCTGCCTCAGCTCCTTTATCTTCACTCTGCACTGTTGCGTGTCCTGATCATAGCCCTTTTCGCACAAGTCTTGAGAAATTTGCCCATGTGTCCTGCTTCCTACGGTTCAGTCACAGTTGCAACTGAACAGACGCCTCTCCCCATACACTGATCAGATCCAACAGCTCAGTGGTGGTCCAAGCGGGAGCACGTTTGGTGCAATAGCCAGCCATGCTTACCTGGGAAGCCACCTAGGAAGTTCACATGGGAAGCCAGTAAGCAGGAAATTAGATTTAAATTTCCCGGGGATTGCATGGGAGAGGGGTGGGTTGGCTGCAGGGCAGCAGAGTTCAAACCACTGACCAGAGCGGCAGCATGGGAATTGTGGGACACTTTCTGGAGGCCAATAAAAAAAAAGCCCGCTGTCTACACTGGCTGTTTGTTGATAATAAAGGGAGCGGAAAAAAACAAAAGTCTCTGTAGGGGTAGAAGTTTTTTGTCTCCAAAACTGGGTGTTTTTCACAACAAAAGTCCCATTGTAGTATGTACACTATCGCTGTTTTGTTGCCAAAAGGCAGTTTTTGACGACAAAACTTGCCAGTGTAGACAAGACCTCTGTTTCTATAAACCAAGTAATTGATTCTGAATCACTTTTTATGGAAGAGTTACCTTGGGAACAAACCCATGCACCAGCTGTGTCACAATCATCTTTCTGCAATTAGATGATCCAGTCCCCAGGCAGAAAACAATGCCACTTTATTTAACAAAGGTCAGCACTTCCAGGTCAAAACAATACAGATTTGTACTTTATGCTGCTCTATGAAGTCATTCTAGAGAAGAAAGTTTAGGTGAAATTGAAAAGAAACTTTTACTTTTGGGGTTCCATAGTTAGATGATTAAAACAAACAAAAAATATTTAGAGCCTTTTTATTATTATTATTGTTATTATTATTATTATTAATTTTCCACTGAATACATCCGATGAAGTGAGCTATAGCTCACAAAAGCTTATGCTCAAATAAATTTGTTAGTCTCTAAGGTGCCACAAGTACTCCTTTTCTTTTTGCGAATACAAACTAACACGGTTGCTACTCTGAAACCTTTATTATTATGGTAACCAAGTGGAACCAGGAGGAAATGTAGGGTAGTGGTGGTTGGTGACTCTCTTCTGAGGGGGACAGAGGCACCCATCTGTTACCATGACAAGGCATCCTGAGAGGTATGCTGCCTGCCAGAGGCCCATATCTGAGATGGCACGGAGGGATTGTCATGTATCATCCAGCCCTTTGACTACAGCCCCACACTACTCATCCATGTGGGCACTAATGATACTGCAAAGCATGACTCTCAGCAGATCAGAAGTGGGAGTAAGGGTGAAGGCTCTGGGAGTAAGGGTGAAGGAGTTAGGAGTGCAGGTGGTGTTCTCTTCGACCCTTCTGGTCAAGGGTAGGGGACTGGGCACAGACAGATGCATCCTGGAGGTGCATGTCTGGCTGCAAGGATGGTGTCGCCAGGAGGCCTTCAGTTTCCTTGACCACAGGATGCTGTTCCAGGAAGAGGGACTGCTAAGGTGACCAAATCCCACAGGTAAATAAAAAAAAAAAGAGACCTGGGAGAAGGGTCATGATTTGGGAGGGGAGGAGCATGAGCTGTTATAGCAGGGATAAGGGAGAGACAAGACAGAACTGGGGTCGGGGAATCAAATCAGTATCTTAGACGTCTGTATACTAATGCGAGAAGTATGAGGAATAAGCAGAAAAACTTGAAATGCTAGTAAATAAACACAACTATGACATAGTTGGCATCACAGAGACTGGTGGGATAATACACATGACTGGAATATTGGTATAGAAGGATACAGCTTGCTCAGGAAGGACAGGCAGGGAAAAATGGAGAAGGTGTTGCCTTATATATTAAAAATGTATACACTTAGACTGAGGTTGAGATGAAAATAGGAGACAGACTTGTTGAAAGTTTCTGGGTAAGGATAAAAGGGGTAAAAAACAAGGGTGATGTCATGGTAAGGGTTTACTACAGACCACCTAACCAGGAAGAAGAAGTGAATGAGGCTTACAGAATCAGGCATTATTAAGGGAACAAGAGGAAACTATCCCACTGTGTAGGAAAGATAGGAAGTATGGCAGGAGACCACCCTGGTTTAACCAGGAGATCTTCAATGATCTAAAAATCAAAAAAGAGTCCTACAAAAAAGAGTCCTACAAAAGGTGGAAACTAGAATTTCAAATTACAAAGGATGAATATAAACAAATAACAGAAGAATGTAAGGACAAAATTAGAAAGGCCAAGGCACAAAATGAGATCAAACGAACCAGATGCATAAAGAGTAACAAGAAAACATTCCACAAATACATTAGAAACAAGAGGAAGACCAAGGACAGGGTGAGCCCATTACTCAATGAGGGGGAAAAATAATAACAGAAACTGTGGAAATGGCAGAGGTGCTTAATGACTTCCTTGTTTCGGTTTTCACCAAGAAGGTTGGTAGTGATTGGATGTCTAACATAGTGAATGCCAGTGAAAATGAGGTAGGATCACAAGAGGCTAAAATAGGGAAAGAACAAGTTAAAAATTACTTGACAAATTAGATGTCTTCAAGTCACCGGGGCCTGAATACTCAAGGAGCTGACTGAAGAGATATCTGAGCTATTAGAGATTATCTTTGAGAAGTCATGGAAGATGGGAGAGATTCCAGAATACTGGAAAAGGGCAAATATAGTGCCAATCCATAAAAAGGGAAATAAGGACAACCCGGGGATTTACAGACCAGTCAGCTTAACTTCTGTACCCAGAAACATAATGAAGCAAATAATTAAGCAATCACTTTGCAAACATCTAGAACATAATAAGGTGATAAGTAACAGCCAGCTTGGATTTGTCAAGAATAAATCATGTCGAACCAACCCTTTCTTTGACAGGGTAACAAGCCCTCTGGATGGAGGGAAGCAGTAGACATGGTATATCTGGACTTTAGTAAAGCTTTTGATTCTGTCTCACATGACCTTCTTATAAACAAACTAGCTGAGTGCATAACTGGTTGGAAAACAGTTCCCAGAGAGTAGTTATTAGTGGTTCACAGTCAAGCTGGAAGGGCATATCGAGTGAGGTCCCGCAGGGATCATTTCTGGGTCCATTTCTGTTCAATATCTGCATCAATGATTTAGATAAAGTTCACGGATGATACCTAGCTGGGAGGGGTTGCGAGTGCTTTGGAGGATAGGATTAAAATTCAAAATGATCTGGACAAACTGGAGAAATGGTCTGAAGTAAATAGGATGAAATTCAATAAGGACACATGTAAAATACTCCACTTAAGAAGGAACAATCAGTTGCACACATACAAAATGGGAAATGTCTGCCTAGGATGGAGTACTGCGGAAAGGGATCTGGGGGTCATAGTGGACCACAAGCTAAATCTGAGTCAACAGTGTAACACTGTTGGAAAAAAGGGGAACATCATTCTGGGATGTATTAGCAGGAGTGTTGTAAGTAAGATATGAGAAGTAATTCTTCTGTGCTATTAGGCCTCCATTGCAGTATTGTGTCCAGTTCTGGGCGCCACATTTCAGGAAGGATGTGGACAAATTGGAGAAAGTCCAGGGAAGAGCAACAAAAATTATTAGAGATCTAGAAAACATGAACTATGAGGGAAGATTGAAAAAATTGGGTTTGTTTAGTCTGGAAAAGAGAAGACTAACAGGGGACATAACAGTTTTTGAGTATGTAAAAGGTTGTTACAAGGAGAGTAAGAAAAATTGTTTTCCTTAACCTCTGAGGATACAACAAGAAGAAATGAGCTTAAATTTCAGCAAGGGAGGTTTAGGTTGGACATTAGGAAAAACTTCCTAACTGTTAGAGTGGTTAAGCCTTGGAATAAATTGCCTAGGGAGGTTGTGGAATCTCCATCACTGGAGATTTTTAAGAGCAAGTTAGACAAACACTTCTCAGGAACTGTCTCGAGAATTAGTCCTGCCACAAGCTCAGGGGACTGGACTATATGACCTCGCAAGGTCCCTTCTAGTTCTGTGATTATTAATTTATCAATATAATACTTATCATGGACTTCACAAAACTATGACAATCCCGACTAATATTTTAATAAGAAGGATAACAATAATTACTAATACACTGGGGGTTTTTTTGATGAATGATTATTCATGCTAAAATTCATGGAACTTTCAGGTGTTACATTTTGAAAAGTAACACTCTTTGTCCTAATGTTCATAAATGAAAATAATTTGACTCTCCCAAGCATAGTGAACTAAATTCAGTGGCTTTTATTTGTGAAAGTACTTAGTAATATTTTTCAAAATTACTATTATTCAACCAGCAAAAATTGTGATATAAAAGGGCATGTGGGATGGGAAATGAAAACAGCATGTGCAATTAGATTTTTCCTTCTTGCTATCCTGCATGAACTCTTCTCATGTTTTAGGTTTGCTGCTTTGTCTCTGTACCCCAGCAGTCCACTTGCCTAGATTCTGTTTCAACTTCCTTTCTTTATGATGTTTGCTAGGAATGGAACTTGTCAGAGAATCAGCAGACACAATTAATGTAAATTGCATTCTACTGCACCAATTGAACAGCATCCCCAAAGTTTGAAGCACTCTGGTTTTCCTCTTTTGTTGTTTTGTACAGCAGTCAGAATGGTGCGGTCCCCTAATCATGAGCAAGGAGATTTATTTTCCTTGAAGAAGATGGTCTTTCTATAACAATCCCATCAAGTGTGTCCTCCTCTTAAAATAGTAAACGTATAAATTCATCCACCACCACTCCCAAAAACAAAAATACTAACTCAGCAAAACAATACTCCCTGAATTTATTCAAAGATAATATACTTCTTATGGTACAAGGGTGCTCACCTGCTTGTGAAGCAGGTGTCATTCAAAGTACACACAGAAATGACACCTCATATAAAAAGTGCTATTCTCAATGGTATCAATTTAAGGTTATTAGCAGTTTTTGATATAATCCATAATAATAACAGAATCATAGAATCATAGAAGATTATGGTTGGAAGAGACCTCAGGAGGTTATCTAGTCCAACCCCCTGCTCAAAGCAGGACCAACCCCAACTAAATCATCCCAGCCAGGGGTTTGTCAAGCCTAGCCTTAAAAACCTCTAAGGATGGAAATTCCACTACTTCCCTAGGTAACCCATTCCAGTGCTTCACCACCCTCCTACTGAAACAGTTTTTCCTAATATCCAACCTAAACTTCCCCCACTACAACTTGAGACCATTACTCCTTCTTCTGTCATCTGTCACCACTGAGAACAGCCTAGCTCCATCCTTTCTGGAATCCCTATTCAGGTAGTTGAAGGCTGCTATCAAATCCCCCCTCACTCCTGTCTTCTGAGACTTAATAAGCCCAGTTCCCTCAGCCTGTCCTCATAAGTCTTGTGCCCCAGCCTCCTAATCATTTTCGTTGCCCTCCGGTGGACTCTCTCCCAGCCTATAGCAGTGCATGGGATTCTTCCATCCTAAGTGCAAGACTCTGCACTTGTCTTTGTTGAACCTCATCAGATTTCTTTTAGCCCAATCCTCCTATTTGTCTAGGTCACGCTGAACTCTATCCCTACCTTTCAGCGTAACTACCTCTCCCTGCAGCTTAGTGTCATCCACAAACTTGCTGAGGGTGCAATCCACGCCATCCTCCAGATCATGAATGAAGATGTTGAACAAAATCGGCCCCCTGGGGCACTCCGCTTGATACTGGCTGCCAACAAGACATCAAGCCTTTGATCACTACCCATTGAGCTCAGCAAACTAGCCAGCTTTCTATCCACCTTATAGTCCTTTCATCCAATCCATATTTCTTTAATTCACTGGCAAGAATACTGTGGGAGACCATATCAAAAGCTTTGCTAAAGTCAAGGTGTATCATGTCCACCGCTTTCCCCATATCCACAGAGCCAGTTATCTCATCATAGAAGGCAATCAGGTTGGTCAGGCATGACTTGCCCTTGGTGAATCCATGTTGACTGTTCCTCTCCTCCAAGTGCTTTAAAATGGATTCCTTGAGAACCTGCCCCATGATATTTCCAGGGACTGAGTTGAGGCTGGGTTCCTCAGATTTTCCTTCTTCTCTTTTCTAAAATGGGCACTATATTTGCCTTTTTCCAATCGTCCGAGACCTCCCCTGATCACCACGAGTTTTCAAAGATAATGGCCAATGGCTCTGCAATCACATCAGCCAACTCCCTCAGCACCCTCAGATGCATTAGATCTGGACCCATGGACTTGTGCCCTGTCCAGCTTTTCTAAATAGTCCTTAACCTGTTCTTTCACCACTAAGGGCTGCTCACCTCTTCCCCATACTGTGGTGCCCAGTGAAGCAGTCTCAGAGCTGACCTTTTCTGTGAAGACAGAGGCAAAAAAAGCATTGAGTACTTCAGCTTTTTTCCACATCATCTGTCACTAGGTTGCCTCCCCCATTCAGTAATGGTCCCATACTTACCCTGACCTTCTTCTTGTTGCTAACATACCTGTAGAAACCCTTGTTGTTACTCTTCACATCCCTTGCTAGCTGCAACTCCAGTTGTGCGTTGGCCTTCCTGATTACACCTCTGCATGCTTGAGCAATATTTTTATACTCCTCCCTAGTCATCTGTACAAATTTCCACTTCTTGTAAGCTTCCTTTTTGTGTTTAAACTCACCGAAGATTTCTCTGTTAAGCCAAGCTGGTCATCTGCCATATTTGCTATTCTTTCTGCACATCGGGATGGTTTGTTCCTGTGCCCTCAATAAGGCTTTTTTAAAATACAGCCTGCTCTCCTGTATACCTTTCCCCCTCATATTACCCTCCCAGGGGATCCCGCCCTTTGCAGGATGAATTAGTGAATTGGAGTCTTCTTTCTCCACACATTAGTTTGCATATTTTAGCAAACATTCATGACTTGCATAGTATGGGTAACTTAGACCACAGATGTTCCCTTGTTTCAAATAGAATGTAGTTATCCCCTTGGACGTTCTGGGTGGCTGAGCAACAACTGCACTGAACTCCTTGGATCTTTAATTGGAGATTAATATGCTCAGCATCTTGCAGGATCAGGCCATACAGTATAATTCTTATCCTTTCCTGATTGTCTCAGTTTTGTTTCATTAGCAGATGGAAGCCATCCCATGCTTGACTGCATTATCTATAAATCTGGTGTATCTTACACAGTGCTAATGGCATTCTATAGTTTATCTTGACTCAGTGTTGTCCTCTGGGAATAAAACAAAAGATGTTTTATGTGCATCCTTCCTTATTATGAAATTATGCTTTGCTAAATTGTGCGTGTTTAAGACATCTGTGATTTTTTCTTTTTTAAAAAACTTTAAATATGAACTTAAAGTTAACTTGTTGACTTGAAATAATTTGTAATCGTTTAGAATTCCTGATTTCCATAGGAAATCCATGCAGCTTTCAGAACATGATTTCCATGCAGCTTTCAGAACATGATTGCTTTATTCTGCACATCTTTGTGCTCATTTACAAGGTGATTCTTTTATACAATCCCAGTGATAAAAAGCCAATATTGTAATAGCAACATTGCAGTAAAAGATGTGTGGTGGTTCACTCTTTAACATATTGATGGACTATTGCAAGGGCAAGAGTATCAGAATATTACACCTAATGTGCTCTGTTTATCACCTAAATTTATCTAACTCAGTTCTTGAGTGTTATGACAGAAACAGAAAAGGAGTACTTGTGGCACCTTAGGGACTAACCAATTTATTTGAGCATAAGCTTTCGTGAGCTACAGCTCACTTCATCGGAAGTGAGCTGTAGCTCACGAAAGCTTATGCTCAAATAAATGGTTAGTCTCTAAGGTGCCACAAGTACTCCTTTTCTTTTTGCGAATACAGACTAACACGGCTGTTACTCTGAAACATGACAGAAACAGTTACATGTAGCTCCTAGCTCCTTGGAGTTTCAAACTATGGAAATTCAGACACACAGTAGAATGTTTCCATTTGATGAGGGAATATACTGCTCAACGTTCACATATCTGTGCAATCTAACTCAGCCAGTTAAAATATTGGTATAGCTATCTAATGTTATTAATATCCTACATGACTATAAAATTAACAAAAAAAGCAAAGCTAAATGAAAAATAATGACATTAACACTGATTCCTAAAGGACCCCATTGCTGAGTTATCCAGATCAGCTGTATTCTACTGATTATAACCATTAATCACAATCTGGCACCTTTTGATTTTTGTTTCTTCCTTGGTGCTATTTCCCCCCGCTTGCCCATTTTAATCTCATGAATGTTTATTTTGAAAATTTCTCTGCAGTTTTAGTTTCCTCATTCAGAGCTATACATTCTTCAGTTTCCACAATTGTTTTGTATCATCAGATTTGATTTATGGTTACTTTACATTTACCCAGATGCTCAGTGGGGTAGGATCTGGATAGCACAATGTGGAGTTTTCTGCCGTTGGGATTGAGGGAGTTTATCCAGCCTTGGCACAAGACATTTGCACTTGAATTCCCAGGTTTTTCTGAAATCCTAGTTATCCACCAGTGTTAACAGTGTCTTCTTCCAATTGCCTCTGGCTAGACATTTACAGTATTATTATTTTTCTTTTTGATCTGAACCTTTTCACAGCAAACTATGCCTTTGGATTTATGCACTGATCTTCCTCCCATGAGCCGCCACACCACTCGCTGTAGCTGAGGCAATTGAGCTAACAGTTCCAGATAAAAATGTTTGGGGAATAGCATGGCAGGATATTGTCAGTGGGAAATTGTGTTACTCTGGAATTTGCTATTCTGAAAGAGCCTGAGGCTATGCCTTCATGCCAGAAAAGGTGGGTTTTTTTAAACATCAATACACATTAACTGTCCTGCTATAAAATCCTAGTGAAGACAATGCACTGAAATTTTACTACAAGAAAAGTAAGTAAGGGTATTTGGGGTGGGGGATAGGGTGGTTTGGAGGGAATATAGTGTTGATCTTGATTAAATCTACAGTTCCTTGTCTCCACTAGTATTTTACAGGAGAATAGCTAACACATATTAGTTATTTCAGTGTAAAAAACACCTTTTATGGCAGTGAAGACAAAGCCTGAGCGTGTTCACCTTTTCTTCTCTGGGAAATTACATCATGTTAGAACCCTGATGTAAAACAGTGTAGATGAGGACATGTCCAGATGACATGATGTTCAACATGACCTGTTCTTAGCTACATAAAGTGCTAAGTTGTGCTTAACATCACATTAATTAACACATTCTAACAAAATAAGATTTCTTAATGTAGATTTTCTGTGCCCTTAGGGCATAGAGTATGTCTTTTCTAAAGTGCTTTCATAAGGGGTAATGGGGAGTGGAATGAGTAGAAGAGGAATTTGTTGTATAAAGGAATTGTCCTTTCTGTCTCTGATTTTCAAGAGGCAAACTTGTGTACTGCTTTAATGTAGTTGGTACATGCACTTGGACATGCAGTGGACAGAACATATTTTATAAATTGAAACATAAATAAACTAAATCAATAAACTGGCACAGATTGTTTTGCTCATTAAAAAAAAAACTTGCCACGCTACCAAAAATCTAAGACTTTCAATAGGGATATAATTGGAACATGCTGTTAAAGACAGCTTTGAAATCAAACTCACAGCAGCTGTTGCAGGATGCTTTATGACAGGCTATCAACGACACAAATTTACCTCTACATGTTACCATAGTTCTTTCATCTCTGTCATGTTTTGACCAGTCAAGTATTTTTAAGACAGTATTAAAAATTTCAAATTATAATAAGGCAAAAATTGCCCATCTGAACAGCACTGGGTTCCTTTACCTCACACTACCCCACAAATAGCCCTCAATAGTCTTAAAGACAATTAGCTTTTTAGTAATATAGGTTTAGTTTTCTGGATGAAAGCTCTTTTCTGTAAGTAGTATGCAATACTTAACAAAAATTTACAATAATTTACTCTGAACCTCAGGTGTTGAAGTAACTCCACTTCCTCTTTGGGCTCTGTGCATGATATTCTGGCCCCACTGAGTAGGTCTACACAGTGATAAAAATCCCACGGCACTGAGTCTCAGAGATTGAGTCAGCAGACTTGGGTTTGAGAGGCTTGGGTTGTGGGGCTATACAATTGCAGTGAAGATATTTGAGCTTGGGGTGTAGCCCAAGCCCTGAGACCCCACAAGAGGAGAGGGTTTCAGAGGCCAGGCTCCAGCCTGAGCCCAAACATCTACACTGCAATTTTATTACCTCACAACCTGATTCCTATTCAGCTGACCCAGGCCAGCTGCGTGCAGGCCATTGGTCTTTTATCATGGTGTAGATATACTCCCTGATGTCAATGACAATGTTACTATTGACTTCAGTAAGATCAGGATTTCACCCTGTGTCTTTATTTCTTAAAAAAAAAAAAAAAGTACCGTCTTTTGGAATGTGGGAGCTTGGTACCACTAACTACAGTCAGTCAAAATATGAGTACTCTGCAAGCTACCACACACAAAGCTCTGCAGTTCTTACCTGCAGCTTCTCTGCTTTCTAAACATGGCTCTCTTTTTAGCAGAAACTGAGGATCATGTCAAATTGTGCCAAACCACGGGGTGCTCTTTTTAATCAGGGTTTGTGCTTAGACCTTGCAGAAGTAAAAGGCCTCCTTTCATTCTCTGTACCACCTGCCTTCTGGTGTTTCTTTTCTGATTTGTTATTTCCCAGATACAAGCATTTCCTTTGCCTTATGAAGAACAATAAGTAATCAGCCCCTCAACCAATTGCTAGTTCTTTTCTCATTTCCTTTAGTTTCTTAGGCTGCTTTCATCTGGTCCTGGGGCTTATCTCCTTTGAGATTCAGTAACTTTATTGCACATTCCTTATTATATTTCCTTCTTTGTGTTACATAGCATGCATAGAACATGATTGGTGGCTTAAAAGTAAAGGGAACTGAAGTTTATGTGATAAAAATTCAGTACTTTATAATTCACTTTGAAACTGCAGAGCTGTTCAAATGTTTTCAACAGCTCAGTATACTAAGCTGTCACTATTTTATTGCAATAGCCATATGCAGTCAGGACCCTCAGGCATCTGAATGTGCATTTAGCCTGTACGCACTCACACTGGTCAGGGATCTGTTGTCTCACCAATCTGCCTCAAAATGTTATCTCGTTCCAAGCAGGGGTTAATAAGGTTTTTAACCCTTCTAAGACTGCTTACTGGTCCATAATGTGCTGCTAGGAGAAGCAAAAGAATACCATAATGACCTTAGAAGCTGGGATTCTCCAGTTTCGAACTTTCCCCAACATTCCTAATGATATCAAATCTCACAGTTGCCTGAACTAGACATTGAATCACTAATCTTTATTTTGAACAGCAGCTAGACCATTGAGAGTAAGACAATGTCTACCCTCCAGGGATTATGCCAGCATAGCCCCTTAGTGTAGATGCAGCACACACCAATAGCAGGAGTCTTTCAGTAAATGTAGGAGCACCAACTCCCTGAATGACATTAACATAGGTGAGTCTACACTGGGGATTTTTTCAGCATAGCTATATCAGCCAGAGTGTGTTTTTTCACACCCCATGACCAACATAGCTATGCCAGTACACGTTTTAAGTGAAGAGAAAGTCTAAAAAAACCTGGGCCATCAGTTGACACTGGAACGGTAGAGGTGAGGAGAAAGGGAACACTAGCAGTCATGCGTAACATTTTCAAAAGCACCAAAGAGAGTTAACAAGAGCTTGGAAGTGTTCAGGAGAATAATCATCTCTCATTGATTTCAGTAGCTAGTGGGGGAATCTTACTGCTAGTGCCAGCTGGGCAGTCTCTTGCACAGAAATGCTCTCTGGCAGCGGATCTCTGGGTTTACCGCTTAGACCTGATTATCAGTGATTTCAGCTCTGGTGATCACTCAACAAAACAAAAGACTCTCAATTGAGCCTAGTCAGCTCTGTCTTTAAACAGTGGAGAGGGGAGATTAAAAGGTGCTTATAACTCTTAGGGAGAGCCCACACCCCAAGGAAGAACACCTATCCCCACCCTCTATCCTCTCCATTGGGATTGGGCATCCAAACTCCCGCCATAGTGAGTTCAGTGCAATTGAGGGTGACCCCCTCATTCAGAACATGCTAAGTACAGTCTTGCTGCCCTTTACTCATACAATAAGGATAACATCATTTCATTACCCTGAATTCAGTAGTAAAGTGATTTGTAACCCAAAACTGATCACTTGGGCAACCCAGCTCTGTCTGCTGGATACACTTAGGCAAAGTGTGTTCATATAAATACAGTTTGGCCCTGAAGTCTTTCCTCCCCAGCTCATCACTAGATGTCAGGGAAGATTTGATTCAGACCTTGCTTACACACACAAATGGCTTTTTCCAGGGTTTTTTTTTTTACTTTCACCAAAATTAACAGGATTTCTCCCTTTGATTACTAGAAGGTTCCCTGAAATGTTGGAATTGGCTTGATATAGTGTTCAGAACTTATTGCATTACATACAGACAAAAAAATCACATGGAGTTGAGTGTCATTTCACTCAGGCAACTGGGAAAGCATGAGAGGCATGATATGCTGGGAGAGCAACCAATGATTTTTGCAGAGTTCCTGATGAAGTCATATTCAGAACCTTTACCCAGATCAGGATTCAAGGAGGGTGGAAGGATTTTTTGTCAGACTTGGATCTCCCACTTGTCATTTTCCTTCCACTCCTTAGTAAAGTATGGCATAGCAGACATGGAAGGGTGGTGTGTCCAGAAGCAGATGGAAGGGAATTCTGGAAGGTTGGCCCCACCAAATCCCTGGAGAAGCAGGGAGGCCAGGAAGGAGGCTTTGACTTCCCCAATTATAATCACCTTCCAACAGGAGCAACACAACAACACACTGCCTCTTATAATCACAGGCCCTGGTTCTCATGGGGGTCTTCAATCACCCTGACATCTGCTGGGACAGCAATACAGCAGTGCACAGACAATCCAGGAAGTTTTTGGAGTGCGTTGGGGACAACTTCTTGGTGCAAGTGCTGGAGGAACCAACTAGGAGCTGTGTTACTCTTGACCGGCTTCTCACAAACAGGGAAGAATTCGTAGGGGAAGTTTAAGTGGGTGGCAACCTGGGCAGCAGTGACCATGAGATGGTTGAGTTCAGGATCCTGACAAAAGGAAGAAAGGAGAGCAGCAGAATATGGACCCCAGACTTCAGAAAAGCAGACTTTGACTCCCTCAGGGAAGTGATGGGCAGGATCCCCGTGGGCTAATATGAGGGGGAAAGGTGTATAGGAGAGCTGGCTGTATTTTTAAAAAAGCCTTATTGAGGGCACAGGAACAAACTATCCTGATGAGCAGAAAGAATAGCAAATATGGCAGATGACCAGCTTGGCTTAAAAGAGAAATCTTTGGTGAGCTTAAACACAAAAAGGAAGCTCACAAGAAGTGGAAACTTGGTCAGATGACTAGGGAGGAGTATAAAAATATTGCTCAAGCATGCAGAGGTGTAATCAGGAAGGCCAACGCACAACTGGAGTTGCAGCTAGCAAGGGATGTGAAGAGTAACAAGAAGGGTTTCTACAGGTATGATAGCAACAAGAAGAATTCAGGGTAAGTGTGGGACCATTACTGAATGGGGGAGGCAACCTAGTGACAGATGATGTGGAAAAAGCTGAAGTACTCAATGCTTTTTTTGCCTCTGTCTTCACAGAAAAGGTCAGCTCTGAGACTGCTCCACTGGGCAGCACAGTATGGGGAAGAGGTGAGCAGCCCTCAGTGGTGAAAGAACAGGTTAAGGACTATTTAGAAAAGCTGGACATGCACAAGTCCATGGGTCCAGATCTAATGCATCTGAGGGTGCTGAGGGAGTTGGCTGATGTGATTGCAGAGCCATTGGCCATTATCTTTGAAAACTCGTGGTGATCAGGGGAGGTCTCGGACGATTGGAAAAAGGCAAATATAGTGCCCATTTTAAAAAAGAGAAGAAGGAAAACCTGGGGAACCCAGCCTCATCTCAGTCCCTGGAAAAATCATGGGGCAGGTTCTCAAGGAATCCATTTTAAAGCACTTGGAGGAGAGGAACAGTCAACATGGATTCACCAAGGGCAAGTCATGCCTGACCAACCTGATTGCCTTCTATGATGAGATAACTGGCTCGTGGATATGGGGAAAGCGGTGGACATGATACACCTTGACTTTAGCAAAGCTTTTGATATGGTCTCCCACAGTATTCTTGCCAGCAAATTAAAGAAATATGGATTGGATGAAAGGACTATAAGCTGGCTAGTTTGTCGAGCTCAATGGGTAGTGATCAATGTCTCGATGTCTCGTTGGCAGCCGGTATCAAGCGGAGTGCCCCACGGGTCTGTCATGGGGCCGGTTTTGTTCAACATCTTCATTCATGATCTGGATGATGGGATGGATTGCACCCTCAGCAAGTCTGTGGATGTCACTAAGTTGGAGGGAGAAGTAGATACGATGGAGGTTAAGGATAGGGTCCAGAGTGACCTAGAGAAATAGGAGGATTGGGCCAAAAGAAATCTGATGAGGTTCAACAAGGACAAGTGCAGAGTCCTGCACGTAGGACAGAAGAATCCCATCCCCTGCTACAGGCTGGGGACTTAGTGGCTAAGCAGCAGTTCTGAAGAAAAGGACCCGGGGATTGCAGTGGATGAGAAGCTGGATATGAATCAACAGTGTGCTCTTGTTGCCAAGAAGGCTAACAGCATATTGGGCTGTATTAGCTTAGGAACATTGCAAGCAGATCAGAGAAAGTGATTATTCCCCTCTATTGGGCACTGGTGTGACCACATCTGGAGTACTGTATCCAGTTTTGTGCCTGCCACTACAGAAAGGATGTGGAGAAATTGGAGAGAGTCCAGCAGAGGGCAGCGAAAATTATTAGGGGGCTCGGACAAATGACTTATGAGGAGAGGCTGAGGTAGCTGGGTTTAATTAGTCTCAGAAAAGAAGAGTGAGGGGGAATTTGATAGCAGCTTTCAACTACCTGAATAGGGGTTCCAAAGAGAATGGAGCTCGGCTGTTCTCAGTGATGGCAGATGACAGAAGAAGGAGTAATGGTCTCAAGTTGCAATCGGGGAGTTGTAGGTTGCATATTAGGAAAAACTCTTTCACTAGGAGGGTGGTGCAGCATTGGAATGCGTTACCTAGGGAGGTGGTAGAATCTCCTTCCTTAGATATTTTTAAGGTCAGGCTTGACAAAGACCTGGCTGGGATGATTTAGTTGGGGATTGGCCTGCTTTGAGCAGGGGGTTGGACTACATGACCTCCTAAGGTCTCTTCCAACCCTGATATTCTATGATTCTATGACCCTCAGCAGATCAGAAGTGACTACAAGGATCTTGGAGTATGGGTGAAGGAGTTAGGATGCAGTTGGTGTTCTCTTCAATCTTTCAGTCAAGGGTAGGGGACTGGGCAGAGACAGATGCATCCTGGAGTTGAATGCTTGGCTGCGAGGATGGTGTCAACTTCTTTGACCATGGGATGCTGTTCCAGGAAGAAGGACTGCTAAGGTGACAAAATCCCACAGGTAAGTCAAAAACATGGAAACCTGGAAGAAGGGTCAGAGTCTGGGGGGAGCATGGGCTGTTATAGCATGGATAACAGAGAGACAAGACAGAACTGGGGGAGGAATCAAATCAGTATCTTAGATGTCTGTATACTAATGCGAGAAGTATGGGGAATAAGCAGAAAAACTCAAAATGCTAGTAAATAAACACAGCTATGACATAGTTGGCATCAGAGACTTGGTGGGATAATACACATGACTGGAATATTGGTATAAAAGGGTACAGCTTGCTCAGGAAGGAAAGGCAGGGAAAAAAGGGAGAAGGTGTTGCCTTATATATTAAATGTATACACTTGGACTGAGGTTGAGAAGGAAATTGGAGATATACTTGTTGAAAGTCTCTGGGTTAGGATAAAAGGGGTAAAAAACAAGGGTGGTGTTATGGTAGGGGTCTACTACAGACTACCTAACCAGGAAGAAGAGGTGGATGAGGGTTTTTTTTAAACAACTAACAAAATCATCTGAAACACAGGACTTGGTTGTGCTGGAGGACTTCAACTACTCCGACATCTGTTGTGAAAATAACACTGCAGGGCATAGATTCTCCAACAAGTTCTTTGAATGTATTGGAGACAAATTTAATTTCAGAAGGTGGTGAAAGCTACTAGGGGAGAGGCTGTTCTAGATTTGATTTTGAGAAATAGGGAAGAACTGGTTGAGACTTTGAAAGTGGAAGGCAGCTTGGGTGAAAGTGATCATGAAATGATAGAGTTCATGATTTTAAGGAATGGTAGGAGGGAGAACAGCAACATAAAGACAACTGATTTGAAAAAGGCAGAGTTTAGCAAACTCAGGGAGTTGGTAGGTAAAATCCTATGGGAAGCAAGTTTAAGTGGGGAAACAATTGACAGTTGGCAAAGCAAACTATTCCACTGCATTGGAAAGATAGGAAGTATGGCAAGAGACCACCCTGGCTTAACCAGGAGATCTTCAATTATCTAAAAATCAAAAAAGAGTCCTAAAAATGTGGAAACTAGGTCAGATTACAAAGGATGAATGTAAACAAACAGTACAAGTATGTAGGGACAAAATTAGAAAGGCCAAGCGACAAAACAAACTCAAACTAGCTAGAGATATAAAGGGTAACAAGAAAGTACTCTACAAATACATTTGAAGAAAGAGGAAGACCAAGGACTGGATAGGCCCGTTACTCAATGGGCAGGGGGAGGGAATAATAACAGAAAATGTGAAAATGGCAGAGGTAATGACTTCTTTGTTTAGGTTTTCAGCAAACATAGTGACTGCCAGTAAAAATGAGGTAGGATGAGATGCTAAAATAGGGAAAGCACGAGATAAAATTACTTAGAGCGAATTGGATGTCTTCAATTCATCATGGTCTGATGAAATGCACAGGGAGTGGACTGAGGCATTAGCAATTATCTTTTAAAAGTCATGGAAGACAGGAGAGATTCTAGAAGACTGGAAAAGGACAAATATAGTGCCAATCTATAAAAAAGGAAATTAGGACAACCCAGGGAATTACAGACCAGTCATCTTAACTTCTGTACCCAGAAAGATAATGGAGCAAATAATTAAGCAATCAATGTGCAAGCATCTAGAACATGATAAGCTGATAAGTAACGACAGCATGGATTTGTCAAGAACAAATTATGTCAAACCAACCTGATAGCTTTCTTTGACAGGGTAACAAGCCTTGTGGATGGGGGAACTGGTAGACGTGGTATATCTTGACTTTAGTAAAGCTTTTGATTCTGCCTCGCATGACCTTCTCATAAACAAACTAGGGAAATGCAACCTAGATGGAGCTACTATAAGGTGGGTGTAAAACAGATTGGAAAACCATTTCCAGGGAGTAGTTATCAGTGCAGTCATGCTGGAAGGGTATAACAAGTGGGGTCTCACTGGGATCAGTTTTGTGTCCGGTTCTGTTCAATATCTTCATCAATTATTTAGTTAATGGCATAGAAAGTACACTTATAAAGTTGGCGGACAATACCTAGCTGTGAGGGGTTGCAAGTGCTTTGGAGGATAGGATGAAAATTCAAAATGATCTGGACAGACTGGAGAAATGATCTGAAGAAAAAAGGATGAAATTCAATACGGACACATGCAAAATACTGCACTTAGGAAGGAACAATCAGTTGCACACATACAAAATGGGAAATGACTGCCTAGGACGGAGTACTATGGAAAGGGATCTGGGGGGTCATAGTGGACCACAAGCTAAATCTGAGTCAACAGTGTAACACTGTTGGAAAAAAAGCGCACATCATTCTGGGATGTATTAGCAGGAGTGTTGTAAGCAAGACATGAGATATAATTCTTCTATTCTATTCCACTCTGATTAGGCCTCATCTGGAGTATTGTGTCCAGTTCTAGGTGCCACATTTCAGGAAAGATGTGGACAAATTGGAGAAAGTCCAGAGAAGAGCAACAAAAATGATTAGAGGTCTAGAAAACATGACCTGTGAGGGAAGATTGAAAAAATTGGGTTTGTTTAGTCTGGAAAAGATAAGACAGAGGGGTATGATAATAGTTTTCAAGTACATAAAAGTTTGTTACAAGAAGGAGATAGAAGAATTGTTCTGGTTAACCTCTGAGGATAGGACAAGAAGCAATGGGCTTAAATTGCAGCAAAGAAGGTTTAGGTTGGACATTAGGACATTAGAAAAACTTCCTAACTGTCAGTGTGGTTAAGCACTGGAATAAAGTGCCTAGGGGTGTTGTGGAATCCCATCATTGGAGATTTTTAAGAGCAAGTTAGACAAACACCTGTCAGGAATGGTCTATAGACTACTTATTCTTCCCACAAGTGCAGCATACTGGACCAGATGACCTCTCGAGGTCCCTTACAGTCCTATGATTCTATGAAATACATCAGTTTAGAAATGTAGATTTAGCTGAGTAAGCTATAGTCTTGTAAATACCTTTGTACTGGTATAACTGCATCCATGCTAGAAGGTTGTACTGCTTTAACTATAGTGGTATCTAAACCAATATAGTGGTATAAAAACTATGTGTACACAAGCCCTAAGTGAAGGTGTGATTTTACAAAGCCATTCATGGTGTGGAGAGGTTCAGCAGAGTGTGGATTAGTAGCTGCTATTTCAGAGGAGAAATGGAATCTCTTAGTCTCTCCCATAGCTGAGGTAAAGGCTTGTAAAACATTTATTTGCTTGTATCTACTGCATCTCTTTGTTTGTTCATCACAGACATTCCAAATCTCCTTATTTTCACATCTGTTGGAGCTTGGAGAACTATAATCATCCAACATACGATGGGATACAATGGTGCCAGATTGTTGATGGCACTGGCTAGTGAGTGATCATAATGTCTCACTAGATCTTGTATTCCTTGGCCTGTTGGCTGGATAGAATTCTTGTAAGGTATTTTGGAAACTGACTTGTTCCATAATATTTAAAAGGGGAGATCACAGATTTATACAGTTCATAGACTCCAAGGCCAGAAGGGATAAACTATTCTGATCTCCTGCATAACACAAGCCAGGGAACTCACCCCACATAATTCTTTTTGAACTAAAAAAAGCCAATCTTGATTTAAAATTAACAAGCGATGAAAGTGATGAAAAATTTACCATGATCTTTGGTAAATTGTTCCAATGGATAATTACCCTCACTGTTAAAAATGTGCATCTTGTTTCCATGAATAGCATCTTCTGAAAATACCTAGAGATACAGTAACTCTAGCTTAACGTTGTCGTTATGTTCCTGAAAAATGTTACTTTAAGTGAAACGATGTTAAGTGAATCCAATTTCCCCATAAAAATGAATGTAAATAGGGGGAGGAGTTAGGTTCCAGGGAAATTTTTTTCTCCTGACAAAAGACTATATACATGTATATTGTGACAAAGCTCCGACCTTGTCTCAGTGGGTCCCACGCTTCCTGGTGGATTACGCTAGCCTCAGAGGCTCACTCTGACCCTCCACGTAGTCCTTCTCTCTCTAGAGGCAAAGGTCACAGCCTACTGAGCCATTTTCATCATAAGTCAGCAAGGGAGGTGAGGAGAAGCAACCCTCCCTCACACAGTCTGTGGTCTCAGAGTCTCAGTGAATTAATCAAGGAAAGGTGGGGAGAGCCCGGGCCCGCCCTCTATTTTAGGCTCCAGCCCAGGGACCCTAATAGTAGCAGCTCTTGGTAGCTGACTTTTTGGAAACAGGACGAGTACAATTCGCTGGGCCACTTCCCCACAACAGCCCCCACTTCCTCAATATCTACTTCACCCTTACCTCAGGGCCTCCTTCCCTGTGCCTGATAGGGTTTGTACTGCTCAGTTTCTCCAGCAGCGTGGCTTCCTCCTACAGCTCCTGACATGCACCCCGACCTGACTAACTGGGAGACTTTTAACTAATTTCAGCCAGCCCCTGATTGGCTTCAGGTGTCCCAGTCAACCTAGCTGTCTTCACTGCTTTCTGTAAGGATCTTAATTGGCCCCAAGTGTCTTAATTGACCTGGAGCAACTGCCATTTGCTTACCCTAGTAACAGGGATTTGTTTAGCCTGGGGCTAATATCTCTGTCTCCCACTACTTTTTTATAGCCATCTGGCCTTGCCCTGTCACAATATACATACATACACAGTATAAGTTTTAAACAAACAATTTAATGCTGTACACAGCAATGAGGATTGTGAAGCTTGGTTGAGGTGGTGGAGCCAGGGGATGGGATATTTCCCAGGGCATGCTTTACTGCTAAATGATGAACTAGCACTCGGCTGGGCCCTCAAGGGTTAACACATTGTTGTTAATGTAGCCTCACACTCTACAAGACAACATGAATGGAGGGTGGAGACACAGCATGGCAGTGGCTGTAAACATTCCCTGTGGAAACTGAACATGATGATGAACCCATGCTATCCCACTGGAGCGCACCACTCCCTCCACTTTCCAAAGTGCTGGTGTGTGTGTGTGTGTGAGAGAGAGAGAGAGAGAGAGAGAGAGAGACTCTCTCTCTCTCTCTAGGTATAGCCTTCTGACCCTGACTTGCGTGATCAGTTATAGTTTTGTAAACCTGACTTTTATAATCAAGTTGAAGTTAGATTTAATATTATAACTGTTTTGCTTGTTTGACTCCCCTGTAGATATTACCTGTCAATAAATAACTTTCATGATAAAGCTGGTTGCTTCTCTCTCTGTCCCGTCCCCCCTGAAGTGCTTTTTGGTTTCCTCATTCACTCTGCAGCAACACTCTTCGTACCTAAGCTAAAAGATCCCTGCAGTGTCCAAAAATCCAGTGGGGTTTGCTGATCAAGTGATGCAGAACTGATGCAGAACAATTATAACTTGAAAGTGGGGATAGAGACTTGCTGAACCTGGGACATATGAAGGTGGAAGCCTGGAAGTGCTGTTCGACCCAGTCTGCTGAGTCCAGGGCCATATGAGGGTGGCAGCTTGAAAGTGCTGCTTGACCCAGCCTGCTCAGGCGTGCTCTATTCCGGAATGGTGCCCATGGCATAGGAGGGTGACGCTTGGAAATGCTGCTCGACCCAGCCTACTGAGTCCAGAGACATATAAGGGGTCAGCTTAGTAGTGCTCATTAACCCAGGCCTCTCAGATGTGCTCTCTTAATGTGTACATGTGTGTTCCTCTGATTCTGGGGCTGGAAGAACCCAGCCCTGGGGAACTTAGATCCTGCAGGATAGCTCCATTGGGAGGGAACTTGCAGCAGGGAGAAGTAGAGCTCCTTATGAGAACACAAGTGACACAATCAGTACGATGATAGAAGTACAGAATCCCCCTCCCTCCCCAGAAGAGTAACCCTAATAAATGAACGTACCCCAAAGTAATGGCAAAGCCGGTAACAACTTCTCATAGAAGGCTATGGATTCTGGTACTTTCATGTGGCATAACTGCAAAGCCAGTGCATATGAAATGAAGTCACACAAATTTTATTTTACTTTTTAAATCAGGAGCAATTATAAAGTATCAGACCTTTAGATAACCCGTTAAAAGTGGTTCATGAATAATTCTGTGAAGACAAGTCAAAAATAAACACTGTTTTTCTTTGTGGGGTCATTTATGAGCATGTGGACAACCACCACATATTTGTTAAATATCTGAACTCCAACAGTTTCAACAGTTTTAGCACAAAGAGATATTCATAATAAAATTAATACCAGAAGTGTATTTTTGTTATTTCCTGGTCTCTAGCTTATTCTTTCACCTAAAAAGGGTGAAAAAACTGCCACATGACACATCATGAGTAGTCCACATGAACCATTTGCAAACAGCCCATAGTTTGAACATTTTTCATACAATCTAATTGTCAAATGCTTATAATTAATACAATAGCAGAAATTATATTGGCACATGAATGATTCACAAAGAGAAGAGACAGATAAAGCCACAACAAAAATGATTTCCAGTGAATAATTTGACCAACTCTGCCAGTAAAGAATCTTGTATAATCCTACTGTCTGCTTGTGTATTTAAGGGTATGTCTACACTATGAAATTAGTAGAATTTATAGAATTTATAGAAGTCGATTTTTAGGAAGCAATTTTATACAGTCGATTGTGTGTGTCCCCACTAAGTGCATTAAGTTGGCAGTGTGTGTCCACAGTACCGTGGCTAGTGTCGACTTTCAGAGCGTTGCACTGTGAGCAGCTATCCCACAGTTCCTGCAGTCTCCACTGCCCATTGGAATTCTGGGTTGAGCTCCCAATGCCTGATGGGGCAAAAACATTACCGCGGGTGGTTTTGGGTACATGTCGTCAGTCACCCCTCCCTCTGTGAAAGCCACGGCAGACAATCGTTTCACACCTTTTTTCCATGCGGATGCCATACTGATTTCAGCAGACGGTGCACAGGGCTGCAAACCGTCATCATCGAGGGCTATGAATCCACCTCACAGGTCCTCTATATGACTGTCGTCATCCACCACTTCCACTGCAACTCTGCTTGGCTGCTCTTGTCTCGCCATACCATGGGCAAGCATGCAGCCTGCTCAACTGTTGTGTCCTGGCAGCAGAGGGTGAAGTAGATCTGCAAAATTGGTCATCCAACCACCGCTTCCCCTGCAGCTCTGCTCTCCTGCAGACGCCATACACAGGCAAGCATGGAGCCCGCTCAGATCACTGCAGCAGTTATGAGCATTGTAAACACTTCGCGCATTATCATGCAGTATATGCAGAACCAGAACCTGCAAAAGCAGGCGAGGAGGCAACGGCAGCGTGGTGACGAGAGCGATGAGGACATGGACACAGACTTCTCTCAAAGCACGGACTCCAGCAATTTGGCCATCCTGGTGGCAATGGGGCAGGCTCTTGCCGTGGAATGCTGATTCTGGGAAACAAGCACAGACTGGTGGGTCCACACAGTGTTGCAGGTCTGGGATGATTCCCAGTGGCTGCGAAACTTTCGCATGCGTAAGGTCACTTTCATGGAACTTTGTGACTTGCTTTCCCCTGCCCTGAAGAGCAAGAATACCAAGATGAGAGCAGCCCTCACAGTTCACAAGCAAGTGGCGATAGCCCTCTGGAAGCTTGCAATGCCAGACAGCTACCGGTCAGTCGGGAATCAACTTGGAGTGGGCAAATCTACTGTGGGGGCTGCTGTGATGCAAGTAGTCAACGCAATCACTGAGATGCTGCTATGAAGGGTAGTGACTCTGGGAAATGTGCGGGTCATAGTGGATGGCTTTGCTGCAATGGGGTTTCCCAACTGTGGTGAGGCGATAGGAGGAATGCATATCCCTATCTTGGGACCGGAGCACCAAGGCAGCCAGTACATGAACCGCAAGGGGTACTTTTCATTGGTGCAGCAATCACTGGTGGATCACAAGAGACGTTTCACCAACATCAATGTGGGATGGCCGGGAAAGGTACATGACACTCGCATCTTTAGGATCTCTGGTCTGTATGAACAGCTGCAGTAAAGGACTTACTTTCCAGACCAGAAAATAACCGTTGGGGATGTTGAAATGCCTATAGTTATCCTTGGGGACCCAGCCTACCCCTTAATGCCATGGCTCATGAAGCCGTATACAGGCACCCTGGACAATAGTCAGGAGCTGTTCAACTATAGGCTGAGCAAGTGCAGAATGGTGGTAGAATGTGCATTTGGATGTTTAAAAGCACGCTAGCACAGTTTACTGACTCAGTTAGACCTCAGCTAAACCAATATTCCCATTAAGAAAAGGAGTCCTTGTGGCACCTTAGAGACTAACCAATTTATTTGAGCATGAGCTTTCGTGAGCTACAGCTCACTTCATCAGATGCATACCGTGGAAACTGCAGCAGACTTTATATATACACAGAGAATATGAAACAATACCTCCTCCCACCCCACTGTCCTGCTGGTAATAGCTTATCTAAAGTGAGCATCAGGTTAGGCCATTTCCAGCACAAATCCAGGTTTTCTCACCCTCCACCCCCCCACACAAATTCACTCTCCTGCTGGTGATAGCCCATCCAAAGTGACAACTCTTTACACAATGTGCATGATAATGAAGTTAGGCCATTTCCTGCACAAATCCAGGTTCTCTCACTCCCTCACCCCCCTCCAAAAACCCACCCCCATACACACACAGACTCACTCTCCTGCTGGTAATAGCTCATCCCAGCAGGAGAGTGAGTCTGTGTGTGTATGGGGGTGGGTTTTTGGAGGGGGGTGAGGGAGTGAGAGAACCTGGATTTGTGCAGGAAATGGCCTAACTTCATTATCATGCACATTGTGTAAAGAGTTGTCACTTTGGATGGGCTATCACCAGCAGGAGAGTGAATTTGTGTGGGGGGGTGGAGGGTGAGAAAACCTGGATTTGTGCTGGAAATGGCCTAACCTGATGCTCACTTTAGATAAGCTATTACCAGCAGGACAGTGGGGTGGGAGGAGGTATTGTTTCATATTCTCTGTGTATATATAAAGTCTGCTGCAGTTTCCACGGTATGCATCTGATGAAGTGAGCTGTAGCTCACGAAAGCTCATGCTCAAATAAATTGGTTAGTCTCTAAGGTGCCACAAGGACTCCTTTTCTTTTTGCGAATACAGACTAACACGGCTGTTACTCTGAAACCTGTCAATATTCCCATTGTTATTACTGCTTGCTGTGTGCTCCACAATATCTCTGAGAGTAAGGGGGAGACATTTATGGCGGGGTGAGAGGTTGAGGCAAATCGCCTGGCTGCTGATTATGCGCAGCCAGACACCAGGGTGGTTAGAAGACCACAGGAGGGTGCGGTACACATCAGAGAAGCTTTGAAAACCAGTTTCATGGCTGACCAGGCTACGGTGTGACAGTTATATTTGTTTCTCCTTGATGAAAACCCGCCCCCTTGGTTCACTCTACTTCCCTGTAAGCCAACCACCCTCCCGCCTCGATCACCACTTGCAGGGGCAATAAAGTCTTTGTTGTTTCAAATTCATGCATTCTTTATTAATTCTTCACACAAATAGGGGGATAACTGCCACGGTAGCCCGAGAGAGCTGGGGGAAGAGGGAAGTACCAGGTGGGGTGCGGGAGGAAGGGAGGAGGAAAGGACAAGGCCACACCGCACTTCAAAACTTATTGAATGACAGCCTTTTGTTGCTTGGGCAGTCCTCTGGGGTGGAGTGGCTGGGTGCCCGGAGCCTCTGCCCCCCTCCTCCCCACCGTGTTCTTGCACATCTGGGTGAGGAGGCTATGGAACTTTGGGAGGAGGGTAGTTAATTACACAGGGGCTGCAGTGGCGGTCTCTGCCTTTCCTGCACCTCAACCATACACTGGAGCATATCAGTTTGATCCTCCAGTAGCCTCAGCATTGCATCCTGCCTTCTCTCATCATGCTGCTGCCACCTCTCCTGTTGCTCCAGCCATCTATCCTCTTGCACGTGCCTCCTGTCCTTGCATTCATTTTGTGCTTTCCTGGACTGTGCCATTGTCTGCCTCCATGCATTCTGCTGGGCTCTTTCAGTGCAGGAGGACTGCATAAGCTCAGAGAACATTTCATCGTAAGTGCGTTTTTTTCGCCTTCTTATCTGTGCTAGCCTCTGGGATGGAGATGCTAGTGGCAGCGTTGAAACATTTGCAGCTGCGGGAGGAAAAAAGGGAGAGTAAAATTGAAAAAGACACATTGGCCCTTTAAAAGGAGGGGGCTGATGTTTTGGGGGTTAACGTGCAGCATAAACCCAGCTAAGCCCTCCACCCCCACCCCCAATTCTCTGCAATGATCGCTTCACCCCTCCCCACACTGCGTGGCTAACAGGGGGAGTGATTTCTTTTCAGCCACAGGTGAACAGCCCAGAAGGAACGGCCACCTCTGAATGTCCCCTTAATAAAATTTCCCTATTTCAATCAGGTGACCATGAATAATATCACTCTCCTGAGGATAACACAGAGAGATAAAGAACGGATGTTGCTTGAATGCCAGCAAACACCGGGACCGCACGCTGCCATGCTTTGTTATGCAATGATTCCAAACTACATGCTCCTGGCCTGGCATGGTAAAGTGTCCTACCATGGAGGACACAATAAGGCTGCCCTCCCCAGAAACCTTTTGCAAAGGCTTTGGGAGTACCTCCAGGACAGCTTAACTGAGATATCCCTAGAGGATTTCCGCTCCATCCCCAGACACATTAACAGACTTTTCCAGTAGCTGTACTGGCCGCGAATGCATCCCAAGTCTTCAGGGCAAATTAATCATTAAACACACTTGCTTTTAAACCGTGTATTATATTTACAAAGGAACACTCACCAGAGGTGCCTTCTCCGCCTTCAAGGTCCGGGAGGGTTAGGAGGGTATTGGCTCTAGGGAGATAAACAGTTCCTGGCTGTTGGGGAGAATGGTTTCTCTGCTTGCTTGGTGTGCGGTATCTTCAACCTTCCTGTCCTCATCACCTTCTTCATCCCCAAAATCCTGATCCCTGTTGCATGAGACTCCCTTGCAGGAGTCCACCTACAGGTGTGGGGTAGTTGTAGGGGTACCCCCTTGAATTGCATGCAGCTCATCATAGAAAAGGCATGTCTGGGGATCTGACACCGAGCAGGTGTTTGCCTCTGTGGTTTTTTGGTAGGCTTGCCTGAGCTCCTTAAGTTTCATGCGACACTGCTGTGGGTCCCTGTTATAGCCTCTGTCCTTCATGCCCTTGGACATTTTTTTAAAAATATTTTGGCTTTTCATCTTTTGGAATGGAGTTCTGATAGATTCACAGATTCATAGACTACTAAGGTCAGAAGAGACCATTATGATCATCTAGTCTGACCTCCTGCACAACGCAGACCACAGAATCTCACCCACCCACTCCCGCGAAAAACCTCTCACCTATGTCTGAGCTATTGAAGTCCTCAAATTGTGGTTTAAAGACTTCAAGGAGCAGACAATCCTCCAGCAAGTGACCCATGCCCCATGCTACAGAGGAAGACGAAAAACCTCCAGGGCCTCTTCCAATCTGCCCTGGAGGAAAATTCTTCCCAACCCCAAATATGGCGATCAGCTCAATCCTGAGCATATGGGCAAGATTCACCAGCCAGATACGCAGGAAAGAATTTTCTGTAGTAACTCAGATCCCACCCCATCTAACATCCCATCACAGGCCATTGGGCCTATTTACCATGAATATTTAAAGATCAGTTAATTACCAAAATCATGTTATCCCATCATACCATCTCCTCCATAAACTTATCGAGTTTAATCTTAAAGCCACATAGGTCTTTTGCCCCCACTGCTTCCCTTGGAAGTCTATTCCAAAACTGCACTTCTCTGATGGTTAGAAACCTTTGTCTAATTTCAAGTCTAAACTTCCCAATGACCAGTTTATATCCATTTGTTCTTGTGTCCACATTGGTACTGAGCTTAAATAATTCCTCTCCTTCTCCGGTATTTATCCCTCTTATATAATTATAGAGAGCAATCCTATCTCCCCTCAACCTTCTTTTAGTTAGGCTAAACAAGCCACGCTCCTTGACTCTGCTTTCGTAAGACAGGTTTTCCATTCCTCAGATCATCCTAGTAGCCCTTCTCTGTACCTGTTCCAGTTTGAATTCATCCTTCTTAAACATGGGGGACCAGAACTGCACACAGTGTTCCAGGTGAGGTCTCACCAGTGCCTTGTATAACTGTACTAAAACCTCCTTATCCCTACTGGAAATGCCTCTCCTGATGCATCCCAAGACCGCATTAGCTTTTTTCACGGCCATATCACATTGGCGGTTCATAGTCATCCTGTGGTCAACCAATACTCCAAGGTCCTTCCCCTCCTCCGTTACTTCTAATTGATGCATCCCCAGCTTATAACTAAAATTCTTGTTATTAATCCCTAAATGCATAACCTTACACTTCTCACTATTAAATTTCATGCTATTACTATTAGTCCAATTTACAAGGTCATGCAAATCTTCCTGTATGGATTTCCTGGTCCTTCTCTAAATTGGCAATACCTCCCAGCTGTGTAACATCCGCAAACTTTATTAGCACATTCCCACTTTTTGTGCTGAGGTCAGTAATAAAAAGATTAAATAAGATTGGTCCCAAAATTGATCCCTGAGGAACTCCACTGGTAACCTCCCTCCAGCCTGACAGTTCACCTTTCAGTAGGACCCGCTGTAGTCTCCCTGTTAACCAATTCCTTATCCACCTTTCAATTTTCATATTGATCCCCATCTTTTCCAATTTAACTAATAATTCCCTATGTGGCACGGTATCAAATGCCTTACTAAAATCTAGGTAAATTAGATCCACTGCGTTTCCTTTGTCTAAAAAATCTGTTACTTTCTCAAAGAAGGAGATCAAGTTGGTTTGGCATGATCTAAATTTGGCATGATCTAAATGATTTTGTAAAACAATATTGTATTCTGTCACATTTACCATTGACCTCAATATTCTTCACTACTTTCTCCTTCAAAATTTTTTCCAAGACCTTGCATATTACAGATGTCAAACTAACAGGTCTGTAGTTACCTGGATCACCTTTTTTTTTCCGTTTCTTAAAAATAGTAACTATGTTAGCAATTCTCCAATCATACGGTACAACCCCTGAGTTTACAGATTCATTAGAAATTCTTGCTAATGGGCTTGCAATTTCATGTGCCAATTCCTTTAATATTCTTGGATGAAGATTATCTGGGCCCCCCGATTTTGTCCCATTAAACTGTTCAAGTTTCGCTTCTACCTCAGATATGGTAATATCTACCTCCATATCCTCATTCCCATTTGTCAAGCTACCATTATCCCTAAGATCCTCTTTAGCCTTATTAAAGACTGAGGCAAAGCATTTGTTTAGATATTGGGCCATGCCTAGATTATCCTTAACCTCCACTCCATCCTCAGTGTTTAGCGGTCCCACTTCTTTCTTTGTTTTCTTCTTATTTCTGGCTATAGAACCTTTTACTATTGGTTTTAATTCCCTTTGCAAGGTCCAACTCTACTTGACTTTTAGCCTGTCTCACTTTATCCCTATATGTTCTGATTTCAATAAGGTAGCTTTCCTTGCTGATCCCTCCCATTTTCTACTCCCTGTGTGCTTTCTGCTTTTTCTTAATCATCTCTCTGAGATGCTTGCTCATCCAGCTTGGTCTACAACTCCTGCCTATGAATTTTTCCCCCTTCCTTGGGATGCAGGCTTCCGATAGCTTCTGCAGCTTTGACTTGAAGTAATCCCAGGCCTCCTCTGCCTGAAGATCCATAAATTCTTCAGTCCAATCCACTTCCCTAACTAATTTCCTTAATTTTTGAAACTCAGCCCTTTTGAAATCAAAAACCCTAGCAGCAGATTTATTTTTGTTTATCCTTCCGTTCAGTTTGAACTGAATTAGCTCATGATCACTTGAACCAAGATTATCACCTACAACCATTTCTTCTATGAGGTCCTCACTACTCACCAAAACCAAATCTAAAATGGTATCCCCTCTAGTTGGTTCAGCAACTACTTGATGAAGGAATCCATCAGCTATCGCATCTAGGAAAATCTGAGCCCTATTATTATTACTTGCACTCGTCCTCCAGTCTATATCTGGGAAGTTAAAGTCTCCCATGATCACCCAGTTTCCATTAGTATATACTTCATTAAAAACATTAAAGAGGGCTCTAACGATATCCAATTTAGATCCCGGCGGTCTATAGCACACCCCAAGCACTATCCCAGGAGAGGCTATAGTAGTTTTCTTCCCCAATGTAATTTTTGCCCAGATGGGCTCTGTCTTATCCATTCCATTGCTTCTTATTTCTTTACATTCTACCTCATCAGTGATATACAATGCTACTCCACCGCCTTTGCCTTCATTTCTGTCTTTCCTAAACAGCACATACACTTCAATACCTGTAGTCCAGTCATGACTACTATTCCACCATGTTTCTGTTATCCCTATAATATCTGGTTTCACTTCCTGCACCAGTAGCTCTAGTTCCTCCATTTTATTACCTAGGCTCCTCGCATTGGTGTACAAACATCCTAATTTTTGCTGTTTGGCCTCGCTCACATTCTGTACCCTATTAGGCATGGTCATTCTACAGCCAGTATAACCTATTAGACTGGAATCCACACTGCCCTTCCTCCTTATATACATTCTCCTACCCTCAGCTGTATCCTTTGTTACTTCGTTTTCTTTCCCTCACAATGTTAAAATCCGGCATGGAAATTACCTGGAGATCTCCCAACCATCTCCCCCAGATTCCTAGTTTAAAGCTGTCTTAATCAGTTGTGCCAGCCTCCATCCTAGAAGTCTATTTCCTTCCCTACTCAAATGAAGTTCATCCCGAGAGAACTGTCCTTTGACCATGAATGCCTCCCAGTGGCCATGCATCCCAAAGCCCTCCTTATAGCACCACTGCCTAAGCCATCTGTTGATCATCATAATCTTGTCACACCTTTGTTGCCCTTCTCTAGGAACAGGCAGAATCCCACGAAAGATCACCTGAGCCTCGATTTCCTTAAGCGTCTTCCCCAGCCTAGCATAGTCTCCCTTAGTACTTTCCAGTGAGAATCTAGCCATATCATTTGTTCCCACATGAAGGATAATTAGGGGATTCTTTCCTGCTCCCTTTAGGATCCTTTTCAACCTCAGGTCTGCATAGAATCATAGAATCATAGAATAACAGAGTTGGAAGGGACCTCTGGAGGCCATCTAGTCCAACCCCCTGCCCAGAGCAGGACCAATCCCAACTAAATCATCCCAGCCAGGGCTTTGTCAAGCCTGACCTTAAAAACTTCTAAGGAAGGAGATTCCACCACCTTCCTAGGCAATGCATTCCAGTGTTTCACCACCCTCCTAGTGAAAAAGTTTTTCCTAATATCCAACCTAAACCTCCCACACTGCAACTTGAGACCATTACTCCTTGTCCTGTCATCTGCTATCACTGAGAATAGTCTAGAGCCATCCTCTTTGGATCCACTTTTCAGGTAGTTAAAAGCAGCTATCAAATCCCCCCTCATTCTTCTCTTCGGTAGACTAAACAATCCCAGTTCCCTCAGCCTCTCCTCATAAGTCATGTGTTCCAGTACCCTAATCATTTTTGTTGCCCTTCGCTGGACTCTCTCCAATTTATCCACATCCTTCTTGTAGTGTGGGGCCCAAAACTGGACACAGTACTCCAGATGAGGCCTCACCAATGTCGAATAGAGGGGAACGATCACGTCCCTCCATCTGCTGGCAATGCCCCTACTTATACATCCCAAAATGCCATTGGCCTTCTTGGCAACAAGGCACACTGTCGACTCATATCCAGCTTCTTGTCCACTGTCACCCCTAGGTCCTTCTCTGCAGAACTGCTGCCTAGCCATTCGGTCCCTAGTCTGTAGCGGTGCATTGGATTCTTCCGTCCTAAGTGCAGGACTCTGCACTTGTCCTTGTTGAACCTCATCAGGTTTCTTTTGGCCCAATCCTCCAATTTGTCTAGGTCCCTCTGTATCCTATCCCTACCCTCCAGCGTATCTACCATTCCTCCCAGTTTAGTGTCATCCGCAAACTTGCTGAGGGTGCAATCCACACCATCCTCCAGATCATTAATGAAGATATTGAACAAAACTGGCCCCAGGACTGACCCTTGGGGCACTCCGCTAGATACCGGCTGCCAAGATTGATCACTACCCATTGAGCCCGACAATCTAGCCAACTTTCTACCCACCTTGTAGTGCATCCATCCAGCCCATACTTCTTTAACTTGCTGACAAGAATACTGTGGGAGACCGTGTCAAAAGCTTTGCTAAAGTCGAGGAATAACACATCCACTGCTTTCCCTTCATCCACAGAACCAGTTATCTCATCATAGAAGGCAATTAGATTAGTCAGGCATGACTTTCCCTTGGTGAATCCATGCTGACTGTTCCTGATCACTTTCCTCTCCTCTAAGTGCTTCAGAATTGATTCCTTGAGGACATGCTCCATGATTTTTCCGGGGCTGACCGGCCTGTAGTTCCCAGGATCATCCTTCTTCCCTTTTTTAAAGATGGGCACTACATTAGCCTTTTTCCAATCTTCTGGGACTTCCCCCGATCCCCATGAGTTTTCACAGATAATGGCCAATGGCTCTGCAATCACATCCGCCAACTCCTTTAGCACTCTCGGATGCAACGCATCCGGCCCCATGGACTTGTGTATGTCCAGTTTTTCTAAATAGTCCCGAACCACTTCTTCCTTCACAGAGGGCTGGCCACCACCTCGCCATGCTGTGCTGCCCACCACCTCGCCATGCTGTGCTGCCCAGTGCAGTAGTCTGGGAGCTGACCTTTTTCGTGAAGACAGAGGCAAAGAAAGCATTGAGTACATTAGCTTTTTCCACATCCTCTGTCACTAGGTTGCCTCCCTCATTTAGTAAGGGGCCCACACTTTCCTTGGCTTTCTTCTTTTTGCCAACATACCTGAAGAAACCCTTCTTGTTACTCTTAACATCCCTCACTAGCTGCAACTCCAGGTGTGATTTAGCCTTCCTGATTCCATTCCTACATGCCCGAGCAATATTTATATACTCATCCCTGGTCATTTGTCCAATCTTCCACTTCTTGTAAGCCTCTTTTTTGTGTGTAAGATCAGCAAGGATTTCACTGTTAAGCCAATCTGGTCGCCTGCCATATTTACTATTCTTTCTACACATCGGGATGGTTTCTCCCTGTAACCTCAATAAGGATTCTTTAAAATACAGCTAGCTCTCCTGGACTCCTTTCCCCCTCATGTTATTCTCCCAGGGGATCTTGCCCATCAGTTCCCTGAGGGAGTCAAAGTCTGCTTTTCTGAAGTCCAGGGTCCGTATTCTGCTGCTTTCCTTTCTTCCTTGTGTCAGGATCCTGAAGTCGACCATCTCATGGTCACTGCCTCCCAGGTTCCCATCCACTTTTGCTTCCCCTACTAATTCTTCCCGGTTTGTGAGCAGCAGGTCAAGAAGAGCTCTGCCCCTAGTTGGTTCCTCCAGCACCTGCACCAGGAAATTGTCCCCTACAGTTTCCAAAAACTTCCTGGATTGTCTGTGCACCCCTGTATTGCTCTCCCCGCAGATATCAGGATGATTGAAGTCACCCACGAGAACCAGGGCGTGCGATCTAGTAGCTTCTGCGAGTTGCCAGAAGAAAGCCTCGTCCACCTCATCCCCCTGGTCCGGTGGTCTATAGCAGACTCCCACCACGACATCACCCTTGTTGCTCACGCTTCTAAACTTAATCCAGAGACTCTCAGGTTTTTCTGTAGTTTCATACTTGAGCTCTGAGCAGTCATACTGCTCCCTTACATACAGTGCAACTCCCCCACCTTTTCTGGCCTCCCTCTCTTTCCTGAACAGTTTATACCCATCCATGACGGTACTCCAGTCATGCGAGTTATCCCACCAAGTCTCCGTTATTCCAATCACATCATAATTCCCTGACTTTGCCAGGACCTCCAGTTCTCCCTGCTTGTTTCCCAGGCTTTTTGCATTTGTATATAGGCACTTGAGGTAACCCACTGATCACCCCTTGTTCTCAGTATGAGTCAGGAGCCCTCCCCTCTCACACGCTCCTGCTCATGCTTCCTCCCAGTATCCCGCTTCTCCACTTATCTCAGGGCTTTGGTCTCCTTCCCCCGGTGAACCTAGTTTAAAGCCCTCCTCACTAGGTTAGCCAGCCTGCTCGCGAAGATGCTCTTCCCTCTCTTCATTAAGTGGAGCCCGTCTCTGGCTAGCACTCCTCCTTCTTGGAACACCATCCCATGGTCGAAGAATCCAAAGCCTTCTCTCCGACACCACCTGAGTAGCCATTCATTGACTTCCACGATTCGACGATCCCTACCCTGGCCTTTTCCTTCCACAGGGAGGATGGACGAGAACACCACTTGCGCCTCATGCTCCTTTATCCTCCTTCCCAGAGCTACGTAGTCTGCAGGGATCTGCTCAAGGTCATTCTTAGCAGTATCATTGGTGCCCATGTGGAAAAGCAGGAAGGGGTAGCGGTCCGAGGGCTTGATGAGGGCATATCTTAGCACCTGGAAGACAGCACACCCTTCTATTCTCTGGATCAGCTCTAGTTACAGGCCTGTCTATTCTTCTCAGTAAAGAGTCCCCGATCACATAGACCTGCCTATTCCTGGTGACGGTGCTATTCTCCAGTCTATCCCCTGTTCCCTCCGGTTGCAAGTTCTTTACATTCCTATTCTCCCTTGTAATCCTCTTCAACCCATCCTGTATCCTCCTGGGGCTCATATTTGGTGTAGTCTCCATTGACTCTTCCTCTTTTCCTATAGGAGTAGCCGCTCTTCTCTTCTTCCTTGCCCTTCCACCTTCAGTGACTACCTGCGGAGCCCCTTCTTCATTTTCCAACTCTGCAAACCTGTTGTTAAGCTCTATTTCTCCTTCACTAGCCCGTCTTTTCCTCTGCCTGGTTCTCTTAGTCACATGCTTCCACTGACCACTTTCCTCACCCAGCAGTCTCCCCTCAGAATTCCTCAGTCCTGCTTCCATCTGCAAGTCTGAGCTTTTCCCTTCAGATACCTCATGTCTTTGCTCCATAATCCGATCGAACCCCCTTCTAAACTCAACCAGACTTTCCACCTGCATCTCCAAACCTCGGATCTTTTCCTCCATCAGCTCTATCAGATGGCATTTCATGCAGACAAAACTCTTACCAGGTACCCTCTCTAGGATCATGTACGTACCGCAGCTTCCACATCCAGTTATCTTCATTGTGTCTTCCGCTACATGGGTCACTCCCACTGCTGCCTCTGTATCTGTCAGAGCCTTCCCACCTAAATCCTTTTAATCTGGGAAACACAAACCACACCAAAACACCGCCACCCACAGCAAAAACAAACCCCAAACAAGCACCACAAGACAAACTCCCCTTTCAAACTCCCACTGAAACTCCCCTGTTTACAGCTCTGTTTGCTAGCTCCTGTGCCACTACAGCTGTCTGATAGGACGGATTCGTCTCCCCATACAGCAATCAGATCCAGTACCTCCTGTTCAGTCCATGCTGGAGCTCTTTTGCGATTCTGGGACTCCATGGTACCTCTGCTGATGAGATCTGCACAGTCACCTATGCTGATCAGCTTGCCATGCTGGCCAAACAGGAAATGAAAATTCAAAAGTTTGCGGGGCTTTTCTTTTGTACTTGGCCAGTGCATCCGAGTTGAGAGTGCTGTTGAGAGAGGTCACAATGGAGCACTGTGAGATAGCTCCTGGAGGCCAGTACCGTCGAATTGCATCCATACTACCCCAAATTCGACCCGGCGATGTCAATTTCAGCGCTAATCCCTTCATCGGGGAGGACTACAGAAATCGATTTTAAGAGCCCATTAAGTTGACAAAAATGGCTTTGTTGTGTGGATGGGTGCAGGATTAAATCGATCTAATGTTGCTAAATTCAACCTAAACTCATAGTGTAGACCAAGGCTAAGTAAAAATAGTACAGACTAGAGCTGATCAAAAAATTGAATTTTTCCCTTTTCCATTTTTCTACTGAAAAAACTGGGAGTGGGGGAAGAAAAGCAATAAAAAGAGGCAAGAAAACTAAAAATAAAAAGAAATCACAAAACAAAAAAAATTTTTTGTTGTATTTTTCAGTTTCACTGAAAAACTTGTTAGAAAATTTTCAGCTAACTCTCCACTCATGGAGTTTGAACTGGCTTCATACTCCTCAAGGTGTCAAAGCAGTATACGCAAGTTGATACAGCTGCTTCCTCTTCTGTGAATAAACAAAGGATTTCAGTCTCCAAGACTGTCAAGCTGACACTTTTCACCAACACTGGAGTCGCACACAAAATCTTTTCAAACTAATTTTAAAATGTTGGTTACCTCACAGTGCTGATTGTTGGGCTTGATTCTTCCCCAAACCCACTTACTCTTACTGCTCTCACTAGCCCTATTTAACCACTTTCATCCTTGAATTCCAAATAGTTTTTTTTTCTTTTAGCCAAGGCACTTTTACTCCACCAACTGCACTTTCCCCCTTTACTAACACACTATGTAGCTTCAACCATCAATTAGTTAGAAATGGAGAAGGCCTATTGGGTCATCTAGCCAATCCCTTGAGGCTCAGGATTGTCCTTAACAGCACATTTTCTACTGCTTTATTGAGTCTAGCTGTTTGGCCGGGAAATCACTCATTCTCTTGTGTCTGCAGCACTTTAATATTGCTACTCACTGAGATTATTACAGGCTACACATGTAACTGATGAGAACTTCCCCCACTCCATGCAACATGCTGGGAGACATTTTTTCCTTGGCTCCTAACTTACCACAAGGTTGACAGTTGGCAGGATGAAAGGGAAATTATAGACTTGTATACTAAGCCTACAAAGGCTTGTTTGTTAGAATCTGTAGTGAACAGCTTGCTACAGTTCTAATACGCATAATGATACTTGCCATTTATATAACACTTCATATGTCCAAAGCACTCTACAAACATTAACTAATTCATCCACACAACACCTTAATACATTACTTAAACTTTCTCTGTCTTACCCACCTCTTAAATGAGAATGATAATATTTTCCTAACTCATACATTTATTGTTAATAGGGTAAAAAGTTTCCATAGATTCTGGAGCTCTACCAACATTAGGGTGGGTTCAGGCTATATTTGGTTTGTGAAGATCAGCCCACATTCACAATGGGTTCATTAACCTGGGCTCATACTGTTGAACAAACTTACTACCGCTTACTCTCACATATGTTCCTTCTTTTCCAGGCCCTAGGAACTTCTTCCCTTAACCCTTTTCCTTTTCCTGGTGTCTTGCACCCTCTCCATCTTCCTGGAGCCAGGTGGCCTTCTCCGTCCCCTTCCCTGAGTCTTCAGGGGATGCCAGCATATAACAGAGCCATGCCTGGTACATGCCTTTGTCTCGCCCATATAAGAAAAGTCCTTTGAAGAGATGGATATGAAGCACTTGACCCATATATTGCATAAGGAACTGTTCCACTGCCAGTGGTACACTAAGCCTGAGAAAAGGCAAATGCTCTATTATCCCCTGATGTTGAGTTGCTAGGGAATCATCAGAGGGTCCATATGTACCATAGTAAGGATTATGGAGAGACTCCACTCTTTATCTAATTCAGTGTGCTGCTGGAAGTGGAAGAGAAGTGTTTTCCTGCTCCTGCTCCTGCTACTGAAAGTTATCAAGTACTTCCAGTATTTCCAGAAGACCCCTTATGAACTCTGAAGACAGGTAGACTTAACCACAAAAGACCTGATTTTTCACAAATACTGAATGCCTAGCACTTTGTGAAGTCAACTGGAGCTGAAGAGGATTGGCATCTCTGATAATGAGCACCTTAGTGCTTCTGAAGACTCAGGGCAGAACATGAAATATCAGTAGCAACCCCCTTCCTAACCTTCTTCTTCCCTCTAAAAGACAAAAGGTAAGGGGAGAGGAATCCCTATAACACCTGTAAGGAGATCTCAGTTTCTAATTTCATATACTCTTTTCCTGGTGGTAAGATGCCTCATGGTTGTAGGAATTCTGGAGGACCTGTAGATGCGCTTACACACTGTACAGGCACATGTTATTTATTACTACTATTTTTATTGTCGGCTGAGGAATCTGAAGCACTTACGCTCAACTTGATGGTTGCTGATGTAGGCTATAGGGACTCAGGCATGATCTTCCTTATGTTGCACTGCCCCTCAGTTTTCCCTTCTCTAGTGGAGATAGGTGGAAAGGGGCTGCTTGCCCTGGAGTCAGTTCATTTCCTATCCTGGCTGGCTCCTTTCCTGCCTGGGAGAGAAGGACCAAGGTGACCCTTGGGGGGAGGGATAGCTCAGTGCTTTGAGCATTGGCCTGCTAAACCCAGGATTGTGAGTTCAATCCTTGAGGAAGCCATTTGGGATCTGGGGCAAAAATTGGGGATTGGTCCTGCTTTGAGCAGGGGGTTGGACTAGATGACCTCCTGAGGTCCCTTCCAACCCTGATATTCTATGACCCTTCCTGGCCTGAGCTATGAGGGAAACTGCACTCTGCCCACAAGACAAACTCCCCAGTGATACACCCAATAAGAGGGGAACAGAGGACAGTGACCCTTCCTTTTGCCTCTGACTTTTCTCAGCTTAGCTTACTCTCTGAAGCCTGCAGGGACATCAGCTGCTGCAAATGTCTCAGAACGGGGTGCAGATCTGAGGGAACAATCTCCTCAGAAGGCAAACATAGCCTTGGGACATGGCTGGGACTTAGGCACACTACTGAGCCAGTTGTTAGTCAAAAGAGTTGAAATAAAGTTTGGCATTTCCCTTGAAAAGGCCCTGCAGCATGGAGGTCTGGCTGAGTGGCTGGCTGATGTGGGGCATAACAAAAAACTGGAAGGAACTTCCAGGGATGGGAAATTCCCTGCTGCCAGTAACTGAGAGGTATGGTTCTGCCCCCATTGCAAGCACACTGAAGTACCACCTGTAACAGATCTGTGAACCTTATTAAAAGGAAGAAAAGCAAAGTGAGGTGGCATGCACAAGGCAGAGCTAATGTGATAGTGATTTGCCAAGCCATCGAGATTCCACAGTGGATATTTGCAATGATGTAATAAATGGTATATACAATAAGCATGGCTCAGAAACACTGCCACATTCCAGCTGTCCGATCAGGACATTTGAGAGTAAGCACATCAATTTCAGCCAATCTAGCTGTCATATGGATGTGGACATCCACAACTGTTGTGCGAGTGACCTCACCTGTGAAACCAGCTGTTAGCATAAGTCAAAAGGTTTCCCAACAAAGCTTAGTTTACAGGCTAATGACAAAAGTCCACTCCGAGGGGACGCCACTGTAGCATATTCACATTTGTCTCAGTTTGGGGGTTATCTGAACTCAAAACTGAAAGCTGCAAACCAATATGGATCAAAATAAAAGAAAATATGTTTATGATTCCTTCCTAAGCAAACCCCCCCAAAATTTCACATCCAGACCAATCAGACTTTAGGTTTGGTTTACAGAATGGGCAAAAAATCTTATTCTTCCTGATGCAATACAGTCATCCCTTGCCTTCCAACTCTTGTAAACTTGCTTACCATTTCAATAGAACCTTCCTAACTAGTGCTTCTAATCTTCTGTCAGATATACACACAGAACTTGATTGGCTGCAGTTCTTAATATAGCACTATTAAATATTTGTTAATATCTAAACAATCAGATTCTATAAAATGAAGATTTTAGAACATTTGCATGGATCTACAAAGGCATTCCAACGATATTTAATGTACTCTTAAGAAAATCTGCACTGATCATTCCTAATATGTGAGTAGTATAAGGGTCCTACCATTAATGAAATGTTAGTCCCGCTCCCTGACCTGTCAGGCCCCACCCACCCATCACCCTAAGATTCCCCCCTGGGGGTATTACTTCCGGGGTCAAGATGGACACATGACCAGAAGCAAGGGGTGCATGTGACCCCTCTAAGAACTCTTCCCATTGCCCTCTACTAATCGGGGTGGGTTTTGCCCCATAGGACTGCTGTGAGAGCAGATTTGACCAAAAAAAGCATGTTCTGGGGTGGGATGACCCATCCAGAAGAGGGTCATGTGACCCCTCTAATAACTACCCCCACTGCCCACTACGAATCAGAGAGCTGCACTACCACAACCCGTAAATCCCAGTGCCATGCGGAAGAAGCCATCTCATTCCAAAAATGAGTGTTTTAGAAATAATGGAAACACTGAGAGGAAACATAGACCCCTTCACCAACCCCACGAGAATTTCAAAATTTGTTTGAGAACACACACTGGTTTTACACAAAGCAAAAACAAGTTTATTAACTACAAAAGATAGATTTTAAGTTATTATAAGGGATAGCAAACCGATCAAAGCAATTACCTAGAAAACAACCAAAACACACAAACTAAGCTTAACATACTAAAAATATTGGATATGAATAGCAGATCCTCATCCAAAGTGATGATACTAGCAGGCTGCAGATTCTTAAGGGGCAAGCTGCACTAACTTACAGCTTGGAATCCCTGGGTGTTCCATTCACAGGCTAAAAATCCCTTTAGCCTGGGTCCAGCACTTCCCCCAGTTCAGTCTCTCTGTTCCTTAGGGGTTTCCAAGGGTCTCTGAGTGGGGAGTCAATGAAGAACCATGATTATGTCACTCCCCTTCCTTATATAGCTTTTGAATATGATGGGAACCCTTTGTTTCAAAGCTTGGTTCCCACTCCAGTCAGTGGAAAAACACTGGTTTCCCAAGATGCAGTCCAGTGCCAAGTGACCTGGTCACCTGTCCCTGTAGTGTTACAGCAGCCATGAGTCGGAGGCTGTTCGTAGCATCCTCAAAAAGGCCCCCAGGTGAGAAATAAGCTTCTTTTAAGGCCTGCTGTTCTCTCCTAATGGCTTTTTAACTTGAATGGGCCCCTTCCCAGCCACCATCTAGACTGAGAGTTTTTTGCCCAGTGGGCATTCCCTAAGTGTAAACACATTTGTAATATGTATATATAGTCAATATTCCTAACTTCAGATACAAAAATGGTACATGCATACAAATAGGGTAATCATACAAATCATACAAATCATACAAATTGGGTAAATCATAACCTTTCTAATGACATCTCACATGACTTATTTTGAATAAGATACATTATATTTATGTCATAATCATATCATACTAATATCACAGAAGAATAAGGGGTGCAGTTTTTAAAAACATCACATTTTGCAGAGTAAAAAACCCTGTTAGTTTGAACCACTGAAAACCAAACAAACAGTTTTGAAACAAAATACTGTAAATAACCCACGCTTATCTCTAGCAGAGGCCCTGAATCACCAAACAAAAATTTAACATTAAAACTAATTTTAAAAAGACAAGCAACCCATTTTTAAAAACACATCACATTTTGCAGAATAAAAACCCAGTAGTTAAAAAAACTCACACCTGTCTTGCACAGACCCCCAACTCACAATTTAAACATTAAAAAACAATTCTTTAAAAAAAAAAAAAACATTTTAAAGCACACGCACACATTTAAAAGCCAATTGCAGAAATGTACCTTCCACCACAGGGTAAAGTGATGCTGGCACATGGTTATTCTGTTTTTCCCCATGTGTATTTGTGCCTTTGGGTTAAAGAACAAGCAAAAATTTTAGTTAGTATTATTCCCCAAATGCATCAACCCCCTATACAACTGGTTTTATACCTGGTGGTTTTTTTTTTTAATTTACAGTATTAAGCAAACTATAGTTAAAAATGGGATTGTACCTTGCCCTGGTGAAATGCAGCTTAAAGTTGCTTTTTTCTTGCTAAAGAGATCACACTGCAATAAAGATATATCATTACTAGTAAGGACAGAATGGACAAAGAGTAAAATTATATAATATATATTTTCAGAGTTAAAAACAAGCAACGTACCTCATCTTGCAGTCCAGCACCTATTCTGTTCAAGATAGGTTTTTGGAAACTGTTCTCTTACAACAGAAACTGAGGGTTTTTTTATACCAGCCTTACTCTTTCTTTTAAACAAACTTCAAAGTGTGTAATCAGCAGATTGATTTTATCACTACAACTCTTAATTAATAGATACTTACAGAATTTAGGCACCCTTCCCCAAACGTTCCCTTTTGTGATCAGGGTGTGTGTGTGTGTGTGTGAAAATTAAGTTATCTGCACAACTCGGTTGCTTTTTGCTAACTTTATAGTTAAAGTACATTTTCCTGTTTCAAATAAAAAAAACAGAGCACTCTCAGGCCTTTATACAAGAGCTGGGTTCTCACAAACTATTTTTATTTCTTAGGGTTGGTTTTTATTTTATTTTTATTTTAAACATGTTTCTTTCATGGTTAAAGTTTTGGTTTGTTTTGAAACAAAATGGATGTAGCACAATCATAATAAACACCTTACAACTACCAATAGCTTTTAAATGTTTGTTCTTACAGCAAATGCTTATTTTATAAAAGTATGGTGGAGATTGGTGAACCCATGAAACATTTCAGCTTTGGATTAGACCCTTGTTTATTTTTGTAAACATATTATTTTAAACTTTTAATGACTTTGAACTGCTAGAAAGACTGACCCATAGCATTCAACAAACTCTTGAGGTTTTATTTAATTTAATATTAAACAGAGCACACCATCCTCACTTATCTCCCTCCCTTACTGTGGGGGTACACCCATCAAACTTAATTACTGATCACTAATATGTTTAACTCTGATGGAAACAAGGGTGGATAATCACATCTAAACTTAGACCTACAGACTCCTTGAAGGCAATAGAGTCAGTGGGGGTGTGGTTAAACCATTAGTTCAACACAGTGAGTCAGCTCTATTGTACTCAAACACGTATCTCAAACATCCCTGTTTTATATACAATATAGGAGTTTTTTGCTTTATTTTAAACACATTTTTATTTTTCCTCATGATTCTACTACACACATTTCAGATTTTTTCTGTAAATAGGTCTCTTTACACAAAGAAACAAGAGTTGGGTTCTCACAAACCATTTTTTTAATTTAAAAGACATACAGACCCTTGAAAACAAACCAAGATGCTCCATCAAAACTTTTATTTTATTTAAGGGCCACACAGACTTTCTAACAGAAATACAAATAGTCACAGAGTCTTCTACAGCTACCAAGTTTTATATTGCGTGATTGTCCCCTCACCATTCTCTAACTTAACCCTTTTAGATTTCTTACAAATAGTCTTTTTCTTAAGCAGGGTTCGGTAACTTTTTGAGCAGACCAGATGGTCAACATAACACTCTAAGTAGGTATCCTACAGTTTGGTCATTTTCTTTAAAACACTGTCAGGGTCTTGAGTATTTTGCACAGCATTTACCAAGGTCAGCCCTTGTGCTAAATTTTCTTGGGTTAGGCACAGACATTGCAAAGCATAACCTATGGAAATAACAGCATTTAATAATCTTTCCAAACACAGGTCAACGCACAGGTCCCTGAGCTTAAAGTTTATATCCTCCAAAGTCCAAGTCATACAGTCATGGTGCTGTTGGCCTGGTGTGCCTATGACACAGCCCTCACAATCTTTGAAAAGCTTCTCCCTGAGGCAGTGATTAAGGACAGTATAAACAGCAACATGTACAATAGTCCACATGACTTTTTTATGCTCACAACGTGGCTACTGGCTCTGTTAGTTCCAACGGTCCCACATTAAATCCATATAGCTGTCATCCTCAGCATCCTCGTCATTGAGTTGTACTGGCATTGAGCAAAAACAAGATGGGCCCAATTCATCTTCACTGTCTGATGCAATGCTGTCCAGCACCTCCGGGTCCTCTAGAAAGGCACAGTTGAGCTGTTAAGATATTTTCAGAAAAGAAACAACTCTAAGCCCATGCCTGTGTTTTTAGATTTACACAGCCCCAGCTCGGTTCCTATCCTATTACAGCCCATCCTCAACCATCACTTCTTAATCATTCATTTACCTGAGCAACATCTTTTCCGCTCACCTTCTCTGCCAGTGATTCCCACGACCTGCATTCACCTTCCCCCTCCAAGTGGGTGGATGACAACAGGCCTTCATGCTCATCGGTCTTCCTCACAAGCGGTGGGGTTTTGGGGTCAGATTCTGGCATATCCATCAATGACTGGGCCAAAGGACTCCCCTTGGCCACTCCCGTCTCCTCCTCGGAACTGTCGCTGATGTAGTGTTTTCTCCACAGGCGGTCGAAGTCGCGCAGAGCTAAAACAAATTCAGAAGGGGGTGGTAAAGGAGTTCATGTTTCCTCTCAGCGTTTCAACAATCTCTAAAAAATGTGTTCTTGGAAAGAGATGGTCTCATCTGCGTGGTGCTAGGACTTGTAGGGGTGCTGCACTCTAATTGGTATAGGGCAGTGGGGGGAGTTTTTACAGGGGTCACATGACCCTCTTCTGGGCAGGTCATCCTGCTCCAGAACCTGCCCCATTGGTCAAATCTGCTCTTGGGGAGATCCCTGCAGCTGAAACCAATCCTGATTGGTAGAGGGAGATGGGAGGAGTTCTTAGAGGGGTCACATGCCACCCCTTGTTTCCAGTCATGTGTCTGTCTTGACCCCAGAAATAATACCTCAGGGGGTGGGTCTTAGTGTGACAGATGGGTGGGCCCTGACAAGTCAGGGGGCAGGTATCAACGTTTGATTGATGGTAGGCCCCTTATACTACTTATGTGCATATTACAATTTTGCTAGATTCATATTCTAGACAATATCGAGGGCCCTGCCAAATTCACGCCCATGAAAAATGCATCATAGGCCCTGAAATCTGGTCTCCCCCTGTGAGATCTGTATAGTATAGAGTAAAATCACATCAAAGACCAGATTTCATGGGGGAGACCAACATTTCTCAAATTGGTGGTCCTGACCCAAAAGAGAGTTGAAGGGGGATTGCAAGGTTATTTTAGGGGGGTTGTGGTATTGCCACCCTTACTTCTGTGCTGCCTTCAGAGCTGAGTGTCCGCAGAGCAGTGGCTGCTGGCCAGGTGCCCAGCTCTGAAGGAAGGACCCCACCAGCAGCAGCACAGAAGTAAGGGCGGTTATACCATATCATGTCACCCTCACTTCTGTGCTTCTGCCTTCAGAGCTGGGCAGCCAGAGAGTGGCAGCTGCTGACTGAGGGCCCAGCTCAGCAGGCAGCAATGCAGAAGTGAGGGTAGCAGTCTCACAACCGCCCCTTACAAAAACCTTGCGACCCCCCACCCCAAATCTTTTTTGGGTCAGGACCCCTATAATTACAACACTGTGAAATTTCAGATTTAAATAACTGAAAACATGAAATTTATTATTTTTTAAAATCCTGTGACCGTGAAATTGATTAACATGGACCATGAATTTGGTGGGACCCTAATAATAACACCAGTCTGAGCTTCCGCTTGCAGATGCTTGTCTACCAAAGCATTTTGAGCATATTGCAAATACCTTTGCAACTGTCAGCCGGTCTGTAAAAATCCTCTCAGACACTTCCTGCAGCAGGATACAGGGATTCTTACCACCTGTCAACTGGTTCTTTCCCTGCCATTCAGAACACATACAGGTTCACAGACAGACTTTTGAGCTGAAGAAATATGTCATTTATTTGCTGCTTCAGTGAGTGATCAGTCCACCAAAACAGGGCACAATGTATGGTTAAATGCAAGCACACCTCCATATTCAGGTGCTTGCCTTAAATACATTGTTACAAAGTTATTCCATTATATATTGTATAAACACTTTTTCTGCCTAGCACTAAGATTAGTTTGCTAACTCAGTTGTTCACCTCTTTGAACTGCTGACCCAGTTGCTTACCTCATCAGTTGCTGGCTCAGCTTTTTACCTGCTATTCTCTTTTCTTGCTAGACAAGCAAGCATCTTTTCACATGTCCGTACACCTAAAATATGCATTCTACATATTACATCCTACACCATAGAATCATAGAATCATAGAATCATAGAATATCAGGGTTGGAAGGGACCCCTGAAGGTCATCTAGTCCAACCCCCTGCTCGAAGCAGGACCAATTCCCAGTTAAATCATCCCAGCCAGGACTTTGTCAAGCCTGACCTTAAAAACCTCTAAGGAAGGAGATTCTACCACCTCCCTAGGTAACGCATTCCAGTGTTTCACCACCCTCTTAGTGAAAAAGTTTTTCCTAATATCCAATCTAAACCTCCCCCACTGCAACTTGAGACCATTACTCCTCGTTCTGTCATCTGCTACCATTGAGAACAGTCTAGAGCCATCCTCTTTGGAACCCCCTTTCAGGTAGTTGAAAGCAGCTATCAAATCCCCCCTCATTCTTCTCTTCTGCAGGCTAAACAATCCCAGCTCCCTCAGCCTCTCCTCATAAGTCATGTGTTCTAGACCCCTAATCATTTTTGTTGCCCTTCGCTGGACTCTCTCCAATTTATCCACATCCTTCTTGTAGTGTGAGGCCCAAAACTGGACACAGTACTCCAGATGAGGCCTCACCAATGTCGAATAGAGGGGAACGATCACGTCCCTCGATCTGCTCGCTATGCCCCTACTTATACATCCCAAAATGCCATTGGCCTTCTTGGCAACAAGGGCACACTGCTGACTCATATCCAGCTTCTCGTCCACTGTCACCCCTAGGTCCTTTTCCGCAGAACTGCTGCCTAGCCATTCGGTCCCTAGTCTGTAGCGGTGCATTGGATTCTTCCATCCTAAGTGCAGGACCCTGCACTTATCCTTATTGAACCTCATCAGATTTCTTTTGGCCCAATCCTCCAATTTGTCTAGGTCCCTCTGTATCCTATCCCTCCCCTCCAGCGTATCTACCACTCCTCCCAGTTTAGTATCATCCGCAAATTTGCTGAGAGTGCAATCCACACCATCCTCCAGATCATTTATGAAGATATTGAACAAAACCGGCCCCAGGACCGACCCTTGGGGCACTCCATTTGATACTGGCTGCCAACTAGACATGGAGCCATTGATCACTACCCGTTGAACCCGACAATCTAGCCAGCTTTCTACGCACCTTATAGTGCATTCATCCAGCCCATACTTCCTTAACTTGCTGACAAGAATACTGTGGGAGACCGTGTCAAAAGCTTTGCTAAAGTCAAGAAACAATACATCTACTGCTTTCCCTTCATCCACAGAACCAGTAATCTCATCATAAAAGGCGATTAGATTAGTCAGGCATGACCTTCCCTTGGTGAATCCATGCTGGCTGTTCCTGATCACTTTCCTCTCATGCAAGTGTATCAGGATTGATTCTTTGAGGACCTGCTCCATGAATAGCATCCTGCACTGAGTCACTCAGCAGCATTTCAGTAGCAGTGCAGAGAAGACATGCAAGCGTTGCCATGGCAATTGTGCAATTGGTCCTCCCAGTGCAATCCCATAGAGCTCCTGTCCACCATTCAGTGATGGCTTGGGAAGCTCAGAGCACTGGAACTTTCACCTATCACGCCATTTGCCTCAGAGGAAATGTCCAAGAGGAGATAAAGTTTTCCTCATTTATTTCCTCACCCCAAACCTTTGAACAATAATGGACAAAATCATTTGATATACAACTTTTCAAAAATGAAAATATGGAAGAAAAAAAAGAAAAAGAAAAAAGAATTGTTCCATTAGTGCTCACCTGAAAATCACAAGGGACAAAACTAATTCATTACTCATCAACCAACATGCCCGGATACATAAACAGCCCAAGGTATGTACTTTATTGTGGGATGCCACAGAAGACCTGTCCTCTGGTGTCCATGCCTTGTCATGGTGGGACAGCTTGTGTACTCTAATGATGCCCAGAGTCTGTGTCGGCGGGGGCTTTTTGCTCCTGGTAGGTTCAACCATGTTGGATTGGTCTGTGGGGGAGGGGCCAGACAAAAGACACCTTGGTCCTCCAGGTTGGGGATTAGGCATAGGGCTAACAACCCTATGCCTAATAAACCTGTCCCATAAAAACAAAATATGCTATGGAAACAGCGACGGGGAAATGGACCGTTACTGTGTGTGATGGCCTTCAGGAGTCAACGACCCACATGACTGCCAGTGGTAAAAGCCAAAAGGAAGCCACTGGCATGAAAACTGAAGTGCTCAACACACAGACAAACCTGTTTTTTGGAATGTATGGACAATATACAAAGCAGGGAATCTAGCTCAGGTCACAGCAGAGATGAGACACTACAGCTTAAACATCCTGGGTGTCAGCAGGAGCAGATGGATGGGATCAGGAAGACTAACAAGAACCTCGGGAGAAACTTTGCTGTTTTCTGGTCGGGATGATGGACAGCAGATAGACACCTGAAGGCAAGCAAAAATGAGGCCATCTGAAAACAACTTAGCAAAGAGCTGTGGAAGCCGAGCAGAAAAATCTGGGGCACAGCTGGGGAACCATTGAAAGACTTGTCAGAAACAGACAGGAGTGGAGGAGCTTCATCACTGCCCTAAATGCCAGAGGCATAATAGCAAGAAGGGGGCAGGCCACAGGAGACTATTTGTAGTCTTAGAAGCATCTCCAACACTTCAGAGTTCGGCCTCATAGAGTCTAAGACCAAAAGGGACCACTATGATCATCTAGTCTGACCTTCTGTATAACACAGGTCATGGAACTTCATCAAAATGACAGAACAAGGAGTAATGATCTCAAGTTGCAGTGGGGAAAGTTTAGGTTAGATTTTAAGAAAAAACTTTTCACTAGGAGGGTGGTGAAGCACTGGAATGGGTTACCTAGGGAGGTGGTGGAATCTCCTTCCTTAGAGGTTTTTAAGGTCAGGCTTGACAAAGCCCTGGCTGGGATGATTTAGTTGGGGATTGGTCCTGCTTTGAGCAGGGGGTTGGACTAGATGACCTCCTGAGGTCCCCTGCAACTCTGATATTCTATGATTCTATGAAAATAATTCCTAGAGCATTTATTTTTTAAAAAAACATCCAATCTTGTCAGTGATGGAGAATCCACCACATCCCTTGGTAAATTGGTTAATTATTCTCACTGTTAAAATTTTACACCTTATTTCCCATCTGAATTTGTCTAGCTTCAACTTTCAGACATTGGATCATGTTATATATTTCTCTGCTAGCTTGAAGGGCCCATTATTAAATATTTATTCCCCTTCTAGGTAATTATAGACTCCACCCCCACTCCACCCCTTTCCCCAAGGCCCCACCCCGCTTCTTCCCACCCCAACTCTTCCTGCCCCCACCCCACCTCTTCCCTTCCCAATTCTGCCCCCTCCCCCAAGTGTGCTGCACCCTTGCTTCTCCACCCTCCCCACCACCACCTCCTCATGCTGCAACACATCTGATCCTCAGCAGGTAGTAGGCACTGAGAGGAAGGGGGAGGCACTGATCGGCGGGACCTGCTGGCGGGCAGGAGGCACTGTGAGGAGGGGGAGGTTCTGCATATGGGGACTACTCCTTGCCCTCCCGCCGCCCACCCACCCACCTCCTCATGATAAAGCACGGGGCCCCCGATTTGCCGTACCCAAGGGACGGCTCTGCTCATGACACATGAATACAGAAATTAAGGTCATGTTTTTTTTTCTCATCTTGTCTCCTAAAAACACTTAAAACATAGTAAGAGATGCCCTTGCTTTAGGCTGATATTTTTGTGCAGACCCTCATCCCCCTGTGTGCTAAGATAGTGAGCCTGAACTATTCTCTATTCCCTTTGCTTACATGAGTCCAGAAACTCCTGACACAAAGTCCACTTACACACAATGGGGCTTTTGTTAGGCAAGGGGATGGGACAGACCAATGGGCCAGAATGGGGCTAGTGAACTTAAAGGAATTCAACAACAGTGGAACAGTGAAACAACAACACAATCCCTTTCCCCACCTCCAAACTGCTTGCATCAATCACTCTACTCCTGGTGCTTTCCACTATAAGATGCCATATGGAATATGGGCTGTGGTACCTTTCTTGGAGGTGACATATCTGACTCTCCCACCAGTGGTACCTCTCCTCCCCATCACTCATTTTCTTCTCTTCAAACATCTAACAACTGAAAAAAAAATCACTACAATTAACAAAGCAATTTATCTTTTGCCCTATGGCCTGGACCACAGTTTTTCACTTGTCTTCCTTGCAGAATAACTCCTACAATCCCACTTTTGCCACTTATTTGTGCCAAACCCTCCCTCCCCTGGCCAGTGCTGGACACAGGAGCTAGTAGAAGTGCTAAGGTAGCTAGCCTGCAGCTATTCCTCTCCACGACAGGCATTTGCCTCCTTTGCTTATGTGGGTCTGGAAACTCCTTACACAAAACTGAATAAAACATGCAGGTGTTTTGTAGCGATTTATATTGATGAATAATAGGTAAAGGGATGGGGGAGAGATCAGTGGGCCAGAATGGGGCTAAGAAACTTAAGGCAATTCAATTACAACAGTGAAACATGGAAGGGGTTGTGCTATTGTTTCTCCCTCCTCCAGGGGTGCTCAACACCTTTAGCTCCCCAACACAAGGCCTCTAATCTCACTAGTGGTGTATACAGAGCTGAGATATGTCAGCCTGATGAGGTAGCTGCTTCTCTGCTGATTTCTACCTCTGGACCTTCAGCATGGTACATTGCTCCTCTGTCTTCATCGGCCCTCACAGCACATGTGAGTCTGAGTCCAAAGTGTTCACAACAAGTCCCAGTTTAGTAGAGTCCAGTCCTTTTCTCAGGCTCACAGACACTTATACCCATAGCAACACAGTTCTTTTCCTTCCACCAAGGCCCATCATGCACAAGCTTTTGGAGCACTCCTTCCAACTCCTCCCAAATGTCGTGGAATCCTCCAGCTTCTTGCTGCTCTAGGCCATTGATCCTCCAGGTCTTCGCTGCTCACACTTAGGTGCCATCTGCTGGTTTATTACACTATTGAAGTCTTTAGCTAACATTGTTCAATTATTAAAAATATAAAAGTAAGATTTTAACAGAAAATTGTCAACCATTTTAGACAAAAGTTTGCACAAAAAGGATCTCCTTTCCATTTAAAAAATTCAACTTTTCATCTAAAAAACAAAAGCTTTTTGACTGAAAACCAATAAAAAAAAACCTGAAAACTTTCTTTTAAACAAAAAGGACAAAATTTTCCAAGGAAAGAAAAAATGTTTTTGGACCATATATATATAAAATTATCTGTGAGGGCAGGCTACATGCAAAATCCTTTCAGGTGGCAAAAAAACCAACAAAACAACAACAACTTGAAGTAGAATTTGCAAAAGCTCCTAGACTACGGTGACCAGACAGCAAATGTGAAAAATCAGGACAGGAGTGGGAGTTCCCTCTAATTTTTGATAGGCCGTGTGCACAAAAAATTTCTTCTGTGCAAACTGTTATGCTTCTGTGCAAATTTTTGTGCACGTGGTATTTCACAGTGTGCACAGGGTTAGGATCTGTGTGTGCACGCACACGCGCACAGCTTAGAGGGAACAGTGGGGGGGGGGTAATAGGAGCCTATGTAAGAAAAAGACGCAAAAATCGGGACTGTCCCTATAAAATCGGGACATCTGGTCACCCTAGGTACCCTCATGGATAAATGTCACCTCAAAGCAGACTTTGATGTTTATTAATCTGCATGCAAGATTAAAATCTTTAAGATACAGAACAATAACTGGGAGAAGTCTCTAGGTAATGTAGTAAGAGAGTTTTTATTTTTTCATTTTTTCATTTTCAATCATGAAGCATGCTTTTAGTTTTATAGTAGAAAGCCCCCAAAATAGTTTGAGAAGACAACTTCATACACTAAATATAAAATACGTTGTTCCTGTGTACACAGTTCCTTTTATTCTCTCTAATGGGTGGTTCTACCTTATTACCTTCTCCCATCTGTATTTGATTTACATGTCAGACACAGTTGCTGCTGGCTGTCTAAATTGCCTATTAATTCAAGGGAAGGAGGGATGCAGCAAGATCCCATTTCAATAATAATAAAAGATACCATCAGGACATGGAGCAAGATATTAAAAGAGTCAGGACATCTGGTCACCTTATCACTTGTGTCAAGTCAATCTTAGTTTGAGTGCATTGGTTACAAATTATGGAAAAGCATATAAAAGAAAAGTGTGCAACAAATTGTGACTGAGTTTGGTGTTGAACTTGATGTTAGACATTTTTGTGTGTTTTCAGAGTTTAAAGTAAATTTTGTGACATATAACATTCAAGATTTGTTGCACAAACTTTGATATAGAAATAATGCACATAGACAATTTACACACACAACTTTGACAATGCATTTAAAATCTGAACTGGTAAAAAATAATGATAAAACCAAGGTTCTAAGCTTATTTGTTGTGTTGGTGGTACTACACCTCTCTGAGAAAGATATTGTACGAGAGTTCTTATTTGCCCATTGGCAGGTATTTGCTCACTTATCACACACAGACCAGTAAAGACACATAGCAAATCCAACCTGTATGTAACTCCATAGACTCAACTCATGGTAAATTCACCATTAATAGCCTATTGTTTTAGTGAATGTTGGTCTCTAAGAGGACAGAAGTCTGAGAATTCTGTCCCCTTAGAGACTGTTACTTAGTGCTCACTTTTGACAGTTTATCAACTGAGATACTTGAACTGACAGTCCCTAGATTTTAATATCAGGCAACTGGGGGGAAAGCATTCTCAGTGAAGGCTTTTGATTCTGGAAACCGAGTCTGACATATCATAAGTCTCTTGACCTTCCAGGCACCTTGAAAGGCCTTAGGCTTTCTCCAAGGACTTTAGGAAGTGTAGTTTTTTGCTTTGTCTGGATGGGTGAGTTTTTCATAATGTTATTGTAATACTGATACCCCAGGATGGGTTGTTGGCAGTAGGGATCAAACATGGGACTTCTGAATCGTAAGACATGAACCTCAAATGCCTGAGCTAAACAAGCCAACTCACTTAGAGATTGATGGGCCTGCTATAGCAGTAGCTAAGTAGCCTAACCACCACAAGAGGAGGACAGAACACCACGTGGAGTGGGCATGGCTTACATTATTTTTTTTTTCTGACAGCATGTTAATTGGACTGATTATTTGTGTGTATTTAAATTTTTGTATTCTGTACAGAGCACTGGACACTATGCTAGGCACATCATACATAAATAAATAGAAACATGTTGTGAGATTATTTTGTACAGCATTTTGAGATCCTGAGATGAAAGCAGCTATAAAATTATAAAGGCTTATTAACATTGCCAAATTCTGATCACACCTTCTTTCTAATTCAATAGCAGAATCATCTGCGCTTATATTAATTGCTATATTAATAGTTTTACTTTTCCACAACAATCTTTTATTTTTTTCTTCTCTAGATTATGTTTTACTGCTGATATTACAGTTTTAGAGGGCTGTGATACATTCAATATAGTGCTAGTGCTCGGAAAGGGGAATACTAGGCTGAAATTGCCACAGTTCTCCAAAGACAGCCAGAACTCTTAGATAAATATAGTTGTTCTCACAACCTCCTGTGTCCATTATGAACTATTGTTTTCCTCTCCTATTTGTTCCTCACTTATCACTTCTTCCTATTTAATGAAACCTAAATCCATTTTTTCCCCTATATGCACTGCCAAAATCCTTTTCCATCTCTCAAAGCATATAAGCCTTTTCCTTGAGTGTCTTCATTGGCTAAAAGTCTAATTTCATGTTCTCCACGCTCTATCCCCACCCAGTCTTCTCACCTTCTTACTCCTTTTATCTTTCTCCCATGCTCAGCTTTGTGCCTTCCATCATGTTGCATCCTATGCTTCAAACGGCCTCTGGTTTTCTCTGCCTAGAATCCTTCATACCTTCTCTTTTCAAAAATATCCCGATAATCTCCCTTTTCTGAATGATTGTTTCATTGTTTTTGTCTTCTCTAGCTGTTTTTAAAATCTCCTGTGGGCAGGAAACAAGTCTTCCAATGTCCTTTGTAAATGTGATGCCATGTGAGCAATTATAAACAATAAAAATAAGTGTTAGGGAGGTGCTTGGAGGCTGTATTCCAGATAACGGTCTCTGGAGCACAATGAAGAATGTCCACTACTCATAGAATCATAGAATCATAGAATATCAGGGTTGGAAGGGACCTCAGGGGGTCATCTGATTGACTTTTGTATGATGCATCTTAGCAGTTTTGAGATTTTTTTCAGGTTTAGAATCTAAAGGGTCTGATTATACTTAATGGCTCTTCAAGCACCTATTCTGCTGTTTCTCTTTAGACAAATGTCACCCTATTGCAAGAACATCTGCAGTGTTTTTTTGTTTTTTCCAGAAAGTGATTAATTACAGTGGGGTATATGCTCTCTGCTGCTAGCTTTGCTAGCATATATATATGTATTGCTATATATACATCCATATGGAGTTTTTCATCCCGAGTTATTCCAATATGCAATACAAACTTTGCAATATGGAGCTATAGAGATGTGTATAGCTATATAGAGAGCTCTATAGAGATATAGATTAGGACTCTTATAGAAGTCATTGATGGGTATAGTGTAGAACAATAACAGTAAGTTTTTCAGAGCGTTCAGTGCTGGCTTAACCTAGCTCTGATTGATTAATGTCAATGGTAGCACTCCAGTTGAGTTCAAGAAGGGCAGATTTAAGGCAATGCTGAATACCTTTCAAAATCCCACCCTTGATGTGTCTCCCTGGTCAGCCTCTTTGCTTGTCTTTTCCAATAAACCTGTGGTTTCACCTTGACTTCTTTCAGTTTAATTTCTAAAAACAGAAATGCATCTTTGGGTACGGAGGTAAATTTTCAACAGAAACTCCATCTTCCTTTTCAACTTCCTTTTGTTTATTTCAAGAGCCCATAAATATATCATCAGCTCTGACTCTCCCTTGTCTTTCCATATTTCCCATGTTTGTAAATCTGATTATTAGCATATCTGTTACATTTCCTTGTGTATGAAAGTGCTTCAACTCTGTCTTTGCTAAAATCCCTGTTCATTCCTTCATACCATACCTTCTTTCCTTGACTGTAGAAATTCTCTCTTCATGACCTCCGTAAGTGCTTGTGAGCTGCACTCCGCATTTGCAAAATACTTCCTCTTACCTCCTCACACTGGTATCTGCCTGCTCAAAAGCAGCCACCAGCCAATCCACTTCAATGCTCCGTGGAAACTTTTCCCCCTTAGCTTCACAAATGTTATGCAGAGCACAGCAGGATGCTATCACCACGAGAATATTTTCCTCATTGGGATCTAACCTGCCAAAAAGGCAGTACCAGCGACCTTTTAATCTGCCAAAGACACATTCAATAGTCATTCTGCACCTGCTGAGCCTGTTGTTGAAGTGCTCCTTGCTGTAGTCAAGGTTTCCAGTCTAAGGTTTCATGGGCCATGGGAGCAAGGGGTAGGCTGGGTCTCCCAGGATGGCAATTGGCATTTCCACATCCCCAGTTGGACTCTTCTGGTCTAGAAAGAAAGCTTTCTATACAGGACAGTGTTCCTGAAGATGTGCGTAACAACCCCGTGTTGATGTTGATGTTAGTGAAATGACCCTGGTGATCCACCAGCACTTGCAATACCACAGAAAAGTAGCTCTTTCTGTTGATGTATTATGTTGCAAGGTGGTCTTGGGCCAAAATGGGGATATGTGTGCCATCTATTGCCCCACTGTAGTTAGGGAATCCCATTGCCGCGAAGCCATCCACTATTTCCCATAAATTGCACAGAGTCACAGTCCTTTTCAGCAGGAGTCAATTAATGGCCCTGGACACCTGAATCACTGCAAAACCCCATGGTGGACTTACCACCTCCAAACTGATCTGCATCTAATTGGTAGCAGTCTGGAGTTGCCAGCTTCCACACAGTGATTGCCGCTTGCTTCTCCACTGTGAAAGCAGTTCTCATTTTGCTGTGCTTGCAGGGGTGAGCTCCACACACAGTTCCAGGAAGGTGACTTTGCAATCCAAAAGTTCTGCAGCAACTGCTCATCATCCCAGACCTGCATGACTCAGTGCTTGTTTCCTGAGCCCAGTACCAGTGGTCCACCCTGTGCAGCTATCTTGAGTTGTTTCTTTGCATGGTGTCATTATCGTATTCACAGCTAGTGAAATCCTGCAGGATTAGCTGCATTGTGTTCATAACGCTTATCACAAGACTGGCAAGCAGTGCAGGATCCATGCTTTCAGATAAAGATGGCAGGCATACTGTTTACAGGGGCTGTTGAAAAGTGGTCCAGAACATAGTCAGAAGCCTATAGAATGATGTAATTGAGAAAACCGCATAATGGGATGGTGAGCCCACCCCCAAGAGACACTGCAATCCCTTCCCAGAGCAGATGGTGGCGAGTTGCACAGTGGGATAGCTACCCATGGTACACTGCTCTCTCTGTTGATACAAAAGCACCAACTGTGGATGCACTCTACCATCACAAGGAGCATTGTGTGGATGTGCAAAAGTGATTTAATTACACCAGTGGATGATCGTCAACATAATTTAAATTTATGTAACTTTGTAGTGCAGACATAACTTTAGTCTATGGGCTTGTCTACACTACCAGCCAGATCAACAGGCAGCGATGGATACAGTGGGGGTCAATTTATCGTGACTAGAATAGGTGGGATAAATCAACCGCCAATCGCTCCAGCGTTGACACCGGTACTCCATCTCAATGAGAAGCACGAGGGAAATGAAGACAATGCAGTAAGTAGATCTAAGTACGTCGACTTCAGCAACGTTATTCAGGTAGCTGAAAGTGCCTAACTTAGATCGATCCCGCCCCCCCCCCCCCCCCCGTAGTGTAGACAGTTCTTTGTCTACACTACAGCTTAAGTTGGCATAACTTATGTTGCTCAGGGATATAAATAAACCACCCCTCTGAGAGACATAAATTACACCATCATAAGCATTGGTGTCAACGTTGTTATGTCGGCGGGAGAGCTGGAATAGTTAAGCTAACAGGAGAGCTCTCTCCCATTGGCTTAGAGTGGCTACATATTATTGGTGCAGCTGTGCCACTGTAAAATCTCTAGTGTAACCGTGCCCTTACTGTAAATGAGAGTGCAGCCACCTTGCTCTTATTCTCAAGCCCCTTCCCTGTCTGTTTGTTCATTTGATAATCCAGTTCAAATTATCCTCTTGGTTTTAAAACACTGCAGGGATTCACTCCAACCAACATGACAGTTCTTGGGCCTGAATATCTATTCGAGTGTTACACTTGTTTTATGCCAGTGTAATTCTATTGAAGTCAGATCTCTGTTACTTAGCTCCTTCTTCTCATCTACCCCTCGCCTCTTTCCACAGCCTCTGCACCATCTCATCACTTTTGTTGCAATTCTCTCTTCAACCCTTTTAATCTGAAATTACTTCCCTGGATCTCTATGATTCATTGATTCTCAATTGAAAACGTGTATATTCTTTTGTTTATGCCAAGCTATTTCTGTCTCCCTCTGCTATTCTTACAGCACTGCTATAAATCAACCTTGATATAAGGTTGTAAGATTGTTTCCTCTACAATTATCCACATTGCTACATACTGTTATCCTATGTTTTCACCTCTTGGACTGAATTTTTCCATGCTAGACTTTTGTCTAAAGTGGGGGGAGGGTTTTGTTTGTTTGTTTGTTTGTTTGTTTGTTTCTTTGGTGGCAGGGAGGTTATGGGGGTTAAATCCTTTCAGCAGTCATTAAGTTATGAGAGAGTGAAAAAAATACTACTTATAAAAATCTACATTTGGGGCCATGTCAAACTGCTACTGTCTCTTTAAGGACAAGAAGTGGTCAGCATCTTGTCTCATACAAAGAAAAGGCAGCAAAAGATTTAATAACACTTCATTGTGTCTGTTAGTGCAGCTGCTCTGAGGAATGCACAATTTCTTGGTGACTCAGAGCAGCCAAAAGTCTGAAAGCTGGTGTTGGTGCCTGCTGTCAATGGCCTTAACTCTCACTGACCTTTATGGGAGTGTGATTTGCATATCAAAAGGAGAGCAAAACCCTTTATGTTTTACAATAAAGAGAGGTTTTTTACATATTCTAATTTTTGTTGATAGAAAACTTCTCCCCCTTCTTTAAACTTTTTCTTTTTTCATTTTCTTTCCCATTTTGTTCATTCTGAAAGTGGTTTTTAAAATGCAAGTGACAAGGACCCAATCCTGCACTCTTTTATCTGACAAAACTCTTGTTGAATTAGCACTAAATTGTGACTGGGACTATATATCTGCAGAGGAGGGGAAAGGGGGTAAGGATCCCCCTAATGGTCCAGCACACGCTACCTAGACATTGGATCTGTGTTCAAAGAAGCCAATAGAAAATTTGTGCCCAATACTCTTCCTGACCCCAGCGAAGGTGAAGGCTTGATTTTACTCTCCCAATGAAGTGGTCAGCTCATTTAAATCAGCACAAGGACTATTGTATTTGTTACTGGTGGATGCCATCTTCAAATTATTACCCTCATTAGCCCCCTGTCCCCTGGAGCAAGGAAGAAGCAGGGAGGGAACTGTGCATCAGAGGGTGCCTGCCTCCTGGGGTAGTGCAGCGAACATTGCTCAGGACTTGCCTAAAGTCACAATCTGGCTCTAAAATGGGAGGTTTTCCATGGGTTATTTTGTATCTTTGTCTTGCTTAACCAAGCAACCTCGGGTCCTGACTCTGGAAGTTTCTTCAGTGCCATCACTGCATGAGAGTGGCTCAGACCTCTCAATCTGCCAAGGCTCAAATGTGAGCCATATGTGGCAATAAACAAAAATAATGGACACAAAAAATGATTCACACAGAAAATTTTTAATGCTGTGGGATTTGGTTCCTTTGCAATATTCCCTCTAATTTTTTCTACCCATGTGTGGAATAAATTTTATGTGCACCAATATTGAGGTAATGCTGATGTGCACTAACAGTAGAAACAAAAATCCTAGATATAATATATATTTTTAAAAAGTTACCATAGGGATAATTACTCTATCCAGGACAGGTTAGACATTTTAGAACTCACTACTCAAAGAATTAAATTTAAGTGTAAGAGAGAAATAAAAATTATGAAATTCATTGAGCAGTCAAAATAATAAAGTAACACTTTCAAAGAATAAAATTACAGAAAAGTATCAAGGAGTATCAACAACAATAATACAAGTATGTATTGGGAGGTGAATGTGAAAGACTGCATGTGAATGTGTGTGAGACCGTGAGACAGAGTGTGTGTGTATGAGAGAGAGAGAGAGAGAGACAAATATACATCTCTCCTCTCTGTGGCCCTGAGGCTGGGAGAGGGGTGTCTCTCCCATCCCCGCTGCAGCTCCTGCCAGAGCTGGGGCCAGGGGAGAGAGGCATCTCTCTCCCCACAGCCCTGCATGCCCCAAGCTCCCCCAAACGCCAATCACCTCATCCTACTATACCCACCCTCCACATTCTCCATGCTTATTTGTGAGCGTGCCTCCATGGCTTGTGCACAACCCTTGACGGCCTCATGTGCAGCCACGCAGGCACGCACCTTAGAGGGAACACAGTTCCTTTAGTGTAGATAACTCAAAAGCAGGCCACATGTCCATATGTCAGGTTTCAGAGTAGCAGCCGTGTTAGTCTGTATTCGCAAAAAGAAAAGGAGGACTTGTGGCACCTTAGAGACTAACCAATTTATTTGAGCATAAGCTTTCGTGAGCTACAGCTCACTTCATCCATATGTGATGCTAGTAGATCAGGTGCCAGCTCATGACAAAGCCCCTCACCTCAAATGAACACTGACAAAGGCATAGCTGGGTACCCGTCTGGCTCACCTGTGTGTTAGTATTATCAAAAGAGCTATTATAATTATAAAAATGTGTTTAGTGTTTAAATTTTACAAAATGCTTGTAAATTGCTGCGCTGATTAATCTCACTTATAACATCTATATCCCATATTAGAAGGTAATATTTAAGTGTTTGCTCTTAATCTGTGAACCCCTACAGTCAGGAGAGAAGCATTACCAAAGGAAAAATACTAGTTTGACACAGAAGGTGTTATCTCCTGTCAAGCAAAAGAAGGCCTGTAGACACCAAAGAAACCATTGTAGAATATCAGAGGACAAACCCACCCGTGAAAAGGAGACATGAATGAGGACTCATCCCATCTGCTTGATCTCTGGGAAAGGGGAATAAAAATCTCTGATAGGAAGAAACTGCATCTCTGTGCTGCTTGGACTTTGGGAGGGCAAGATTTCTAATCATAAGCAAGGGATCCTCAGCTGCTTAGCCTGGGTTAGCCCTAAAAGACATACAGAGCTTGCTTGTTATACAAGCTTCTACCACCTTTTGGAAACTAAGACTGTAACTCATTTCTGTGTGTATGTTTACTTGCTTTAACCTTGTAAATAACTCTCATTTCTTTTTCTTAGTTAATAAATTATTAGTTACAAATTTATTATAGAATTGGTTACAAATGTTGTCTTTAGTGTGCATCTGAGGTATAATTGACCTGGGTAAGTGACCGGTGCTTTGGGACTGGGAGTGACCAGAATATTGCTGTAATTTTTCAGTGTAATGGACTATCAATCACAAAGATAAGTTTACCTGGGTGGCAAGATGGGTTAGAGTACCCAAGATGACTGTCTTGAACTCCATGTTAAGGCTGTTGTATTGCATAAGGAGTTCAAACTTGAAACTTGCTTGGTGAAATCTAAGTATAGAACTCACAACCAATTTGGGGTATGTGCCCTGCTTCTTAATAGTCTGCCCTGAGGTTGGCACTCATGCTCCTGAGCCACTTCAGATAGTTTGACACCTTAGTTTCATGATTCATAGTTTCTCATATAAATAATTTTCAATAATAAAATTTGTGTTAAGTGTATATAGATCTTTGGTACTAAAATGAATGACATCCCTTGAAATGAGGAACTAGAAGCTTGAAATGGCTATTGCTATACCATAGTTTCATGACGTATTGATTCCTCAGGTCAGGATCTAGAGTTGTTTAGGGGTCATGTATTTTGATGCTTTCACTATATTAAAAACCAACCAACCCACAAATTTTAGAAATTACTAAGAGGAAAGTTGAAAACAATACAAAGAAAATCATCCTTCCAGAACCCATACATATTAGCTCCCAAAACCATAAATTAGATTATTTGTGACAAATCTGGTTTTCAGATTGAAGGGAGATAATGATATATTCTTCCATATTTCCCCTCATATTCATTGCAAAATTTTTCTTTAAAATATTTTTAAAATATTAACGGTGCTAAGTGACAACAATGCATTTACATATTGTCATCGTGTACAAAATCCAAGAATTTAAAAACCAGGAAATGAATAGTTAATAACATCATAAATGTTACACTGCTCACGTAATTATCATAAATACGATAGGCTGAATCTTCATGTGGTGTAAATTGGTGTAGATCCTTTGATTTCAAGCTACATTGACTTACACTAGCTGAGGATTTAGTCAATTACTTTTATCAAGAATCAAGAAATGCATATTTCATCATAAAACAGCATCATTCATTCTAACCCAGGGAATCATTTCTCTCAGAATGATTGCCTTTTGTTTGCTAGATTTTGGCATGTGAATAGTTTCTTTAAAAGATACTGTTAAATATTATCAGTTAATATGTGACTGAAATAAATCATGTAAAACCAACCTAATAGCTTTCTTCGACAGGGTAACAAGCCTTGGGATGGGGGAAGTGGTAGATGTGGCATATGTTGACTTTAGTAAAGCTTTTGATACTGTGTTGTATGAACTTATCATAAACAAACTAAGGAAATACAACCTAGATGGAACTACTATACGGTGGGTGGAACTACTATAAGGTGGTTGGAAAACCGTTCCCAGAGAATAGTTATCAGTGGTTTACAGTCAAGCTGGAAGGGCATATCAAGTGGGGTCCTGCAGGGATCAGTTCTGGGTCCAGTTCTGTTCAATATCTTCATCAGTGATTTCAATAATGGCATATAGAGTACACTTATAAAGTTTGCAGATGATATCATGCTGGGAGGGGTTGCAAGTGCTTTGGAGGACAGGATTAAAATTCAAAATGATCTGGATAAACTGGAGAAATGGTCTGAAGTAAATAGGATGAAATTAAATAATGACAAACGCAAAGTACTTCACTTAGGAAGGAACAATCAGTTGCACACATACAAAATGGGAAATGACTGCCTAGAAAGGAGTACTGCAGATAGGGATCTGGGGGTCATAGTGGATCACAAGTTAAATATGAGTCAATAGTGTAATGCTGTTGCAAAAAAAGCAAACATCATTCTGGAATATATTAGCAGGAGTGTTGTAAGCAAGACACTAAAAGTAATTCTTCGACTCTATTACAAGCTGATTGGGCCTCAGCTGGAGTATCGCATCCAGTTTTGGGCACCACATTTCAGGAAAGATGTGGACAAATTGGAGAAAGTCCAGAGCAACAAAAATAATTAAATGTCTAGAAAACATGACCTATGAGGGAAGATTGGAAAAATTGGATTTGTTTGGTCTGGAGTAGAGAAGACTGAGTAACATGAGTAACTGAGTAGCATGGTAACAGTTTTCAAGTACGTAAAAGGCTGTTACAAGGAGGAGGCAGAAAAATTGTTCTCAGCCTCTGAGGATAGGACAAGAAGCAACGGATTTAAATTGCATTAAGGTTGGTTTAGGTTGGACATTAGGAAAAACTTCCTGTCAGGGTAGTTATGCACTGGAATAAATTGCTTAGGGACGTTGTGGAATCTCCATCATTGGAGATTTTTAGAGCATGTTAGATAAACAGCTGTCAGGGATGGTCTAGATAATACTTAGCCCTGCAATAGTGCAGGGAACTGGACTAGATGACCTCTTGAGGTCCCTTCCAGTTCTATGATTCTATGTATAAATCAACTGAAAGCAGATCTTTTTGTAATATAATTAAAACTTCTGTTTACTGAGAATAACATTGTATATGTAGTTATACAGTTATTATTAAACATAGTTGATATTTGATAAAAATTGTCAGTGGGGTTTTCAAAAATACCTAAGTGAATTAGAAGCATGAGTACAATTCAAAGTCAATGGGACTTGTGCTTCTAAATTATTTATGTGCTTTTGAAAATGGCATTTGGATTTGAAGCTATTCAATATTTGCCAGTTTTGGCCTGATCCAAAGCACAGTGAAATCAATAGGAATCTTTCCACTAACTTCAATAGGCTTTGTGTGCAGCTCATAAAGGATAAAAATCTGTTAGCTAGGTGGACATTTGGCTCATGAGATAAGAAATTTTGCTTTTGGTGCTGGAGATTTTGGGTTCTATCTCAGCTAGCTATCCATGAAGTGTCATAACATGTACAAAACCTAAGGAATAGAACAAACTATATGACATTTTTGGGGAATAGTATGTGACAATGATATAAAAACGTATACTGAAATACATACACATAAAGTTGTATGTGCAATCTTAACTTCTCTATTTCTTGACTTTTGACAACCTTAATATTTTCTTAATATCATTTTTGTATGGAATTATCGTTCCCCTCTATTCGACATTAGTGAGGCCTCATCTGGAGTACTGTGTCCAGTTTTGGGCCCCACACTACAAGAAGGATGTGGAAAAATTGGAAAGAGTCCAGCGGAGGGCAACAAAAATGATTAGGGGACTGGAACACATGACTTATGAGGAGAGGCTGAGGGAACTGGGATTGTTTAGCTTGCGGAAGAGAAGAATGAGGGGGGATTTGAAGAAGAATGAGGGGGGATTTCATAGCTGCTTTCAACTACCTGAAAGGGGGTTCCAAAGAGGATGTATCTAGACTGTTCTCAGTGGTAACTGATGACAGAAGAAGGAGTAATGGTCTCAAGTTGCGGTGGGGGAGGTTTAGGTTGGATATTACGAAAAAACGTTTTCACTAGGAGGGTGGTGAAACACTGGAATACGTTACCTAGGGAGGTGGTGGAATCTCCTTCCTTAGATATTTTTAAGGTCAGGCTTGACAACCCTGGCTAGGTTGATTTAGTTGGGGATTGGTCCTGCGTTGAGCAGGGGGTTGGACTAGATGACCTCCTGAGGTCCCTTCCAACCCTGATATTCTATGATTCTATTATCGTGGGATATTTAAAGAAAACAAGAAGAAAAAGAAATTCTATGACCTGAAACTATATGGCTAACCACCACCAGAAGGTGATTTCTCACTCAGTTTAGTACATCTTGACGTGATCGTTCCCCTCTATTCGACATTGGTGAGGCCTCATCTGGAGTACTGTGTCCAGTTTTGGGCCTCACACTACAAGAAGGATGTGGATAAATTGGAGAGAGTCCAGCGAAGGGCAACAAAAATGATTAGGGGTCTAGAACACATGACTTATGAGGAGAGGCTGAGGGAGCTGGGATTGTTTAGCCTGCAGAAGAGAAGAATGAGGGGGGATTTGATAGCTGCTTTCAACTACCTGAAAGGGGGTTCCAAAGAGGATGGCTCTAGACTGTTCTCAATGGTAGCAGATGACAGAACGAGGAGTAATGGTCTCAAGTTACAGTGGGGGAGGTTTAGATTGGATATTAGGAAAAACTTTTTCACTAAGAGGGTGGTGAAACACTGGAATGCGTTACCTAGGGAGGTGGTAGAATCTCCTTCCTTAGAGGTTTTTAAGGTCAGGTTTGACAAAGCCCTGGCTGGGATGATTTAACTGGGAATTGGTCCTGCTTCGAGCAGGGGGTTGGACTAGATGACCTTCTGGGGTCCCTTCCAACCCTGATATTCTATGATTCTATGATCTTTAAAGTGTGCAGTGACTGACAGCAATTTCGTATGAAGAAGTAGTTTCCCCAGTTCAATCACAGACACTGTTGTAGAAGTAAAATTTTCAGGAGAACTCAACGTATTACTACATTATTTATCAAATTTGCTGATTCTAGAGGCATTGATTTCCCATGTATTCATCAAGCTTTTTTTTTTTAATAAGCTCATGGCAGAGATCAATCCATCTCTGGTGTTAATGTTTGGTTGTTGTTTTTTCATACTCTGCTGAAGATTTTTTAAAAAGGCTTCAAGAACTCATTAGGAAGAGAAAATTTTATATTACATCTCTGAACAACACTGATGTGCACTGCTCCGGCGGGAATTCTGCACCACTGCAGATGCACAGAATTCATATATCCCACACAATTTTTTTGCCACAGAAAATACATTATGCCCTAGAAGAGCTGCAATTTCACCTTTTGCCTGAACATAGCTGGCTGTTCTGATGCCACAGAAGCATCTGGTGGGCAAAGCATGGAACTGCATCACTTCTGTGGCAGAATGTATTTTCTGTGATGGAAAAAATTCTGTGTGCACGCAGTGGGGCAGAAGCCCCCCAGGAATAGAAGTTCATCACAGCACCCTGCCCGTGAAGCCAGGTTAGGACAGATCTGGGCACAAAGGGGTTGCTGGGGGGTGTCACAGACTGGGGTTCAGAAGGGCTAGTGAGGGGGACAGACTGGGTTGCAGGCTCAGAAGCTAGTGGGGTGACAGCATTGAGCCAGGGGCTGAATGGGAGTGGGGGTGCAAGGGCACATGCAGAGGATGCTGCAGGGACATATGGGGATGGGAAGGTGTGGGGATGCCTGACTGAACAGGAGAGGCTTAGGGTCAGCCAGGGTCTGTATGGGAGAGGCTTCCCAACTCCCTAGCAATCCAACCTCTCTGCTCCAAAATAACCTGTTCCATACTTCTCTCACCCACACCCAACAATCCTCCAGGTTCACTTCAGAATCCTTCTCTCTCCCTCAGCTCCTCCATTACACCTAACTCCCACAAGCCTTTGCACTGCTTCTGACAGGTTCAGGAAATACAGTTCTGTATTATAATTTAAATGAACTATTCAGAGTTCTGTATTAATATGCCTAGTAAGGAATCTATTTGTCAAAAAAATTACCAGAATCTTTTTTTTATCTGTTTTGTTACATACATATTTGCTGAAAGACATTTTGAAATAAATTACCAAAATAGTTGAAACTGGCATGATTATATTGTGTTATTTTGACAAATAGAATATACAGAATTTTGCAGAATTTTAAAATATTGTGAGCATAATTTTTAATTTTTGGTGCAGAATTTTTTTGGCACCAGATTTTTAATTTTTTGGTGCAGAATTTCCGCTGGAGTAATGCGCACACATTTTCATACCAACCTTCCATCACTAAAACCTCGAGCCCAACACTTATATCTACTTCTTCGTGATAGTACTCAAAGAAAATAGTTACAATTTTGTTTTATATTGTCAGCTACTGTTGAGCACAAGGAAATCAACATGTAATTTGCCAAATGCAATCTCATAAAATCTGCAGAATATGCACATACCACACTGATTATTAGTAAGGAACTCTATTCTTTATCAGGAGTTTTTTGATTGTGTTGTTCAGTTTAATTTGCACAATACATTTTACACTGGGAATAATCTTTAATTTTTGTTTCATTTCTCTTTAGTATTCATGATCAGGTACTCGGATGTGTTGCATAATAGCTGAATTTTCTTCCACAACAATTTTCTTTTTCCTGAAATAAGGATTTAAATCAGGGACAAAAAATAATAAAAAAAATTAATTAGGGCTGTCAATTAATCGCAGTTAACTCACACAATTAATTCAAAAAATGTAATTGTGAGAAAAAATATTAATCACAGTTAATCACACTGTTAAACAAGAGAATAACAGTTAAAATTTAATAAATATTTTGATACTTTTCTACGTTTTCAAATATATCAATTTCAATTACAACACAGAATACAAAGTGTACAGTGCTCACTTTATATTATTTTTATTACAAATTTTTGCTCTGTAAAATGATACACAAAAGAAATAGTATTTTTTCAGTTCACCTCATACAAGTACCATAATGCAATCTCTTTATCATGGAAGTGTAACTTGAAAATATAGGGTTTTTTTGTTGCATAACTGCACTCAAAAACAAAATAATGTAAAACTTTAGAGCCTGCAAGTCCACACAGTCCTACTTCTTATTCAGCCAATTGCTAAGAGAAATAAGTTTGTTTACATTTACAGGAGATAATGCTGCCCACTTCTTAATTACAATGTCACCTGAAAGTGAGAATAGGCGTTCACATGACACTGTTGTAGCTGGTGTTGCAAGAGATTTATGTGCCAGATACGCTAAAGATTCATCTGCCTCTTCATGCTTTGATTATCATTCCAGAGGACATGCTTCCATGCTGATGACGCTTGTTAAAAAAATAATGCATTAATTAAATTTGTGATTCAACTCCTTGGGGGAAAATTGTATTTCTTCTGATCTGTTTTACTTGCATTCTGCCATGTATTTCATGTTATAGCAATCTCAGATGATGACCCAGCACATGTTGTTCGTTCTAAGAACACTTTCACTGCAAATTTGACAAAATTCAAAGAAGATACCAATGTGAAATTTCTAAAGATAGCTATAGAACTCGATCCAAGATTTAAGAATCTGAAGTGCCTTCCAAAGTCTGAGAGGGATGAGGTGTGGTGCATGCTTTCAGAAGTCTAAAAAGAGCAACACTCTGATACGGAAACTACAGAACCCAAACCGCCAAAAAATAAAATCAACCTTCTGCTGGTGGCATCTGACAAAGATGATGAAAATGAACATGTGTCAGTCTGCACACACCTTCTTGTCAACTGTCTAAATGGGCCATCCTGATTATCACTACAAAAGTTTTTTTCTCCTGCTGATAATAGCTCATCTTAATTAATTAGCCTCTTACAGTTTGTATGGCAACTTCCAGTTTCTCTGTACATATATATATATTGTCTTACTATATGTTCCATTCTATGCATCCGATGAAGTGGGCTGAAGCCCATGAAAGCTTATGTGCTAAGAAATTTGTTAGTCTCTAAGGTGCCACAAGTACTGATGTTCTTTTTGCTTTGGATTGTTATTGAGCAGAACCAGTCATCGGCATGGATGCATGTCCTCTGGAATGGTGGTTGAAGCATGAAGGGACATATAAAATCTTTAGCGTATCTGTCATGTAAATATCTTGCAACACTGGCTATAACAGTGCCATGCAAATGCCTGTTCTCTCTTTCAGGTGACATTATAACAAGGGGGAAACATTATCTTCTGCAAATGTAAACAAACTTGTTTGTCTAAACTATTGCCTGAACAAGAAGTAGGACTGATTGGACTTGTAGGCGCTCAAGTTTTACTTTGTTTTATTTTTGAATCAGGGTTTTTTTGTACATGATCATGAAAGTTGAACTTACAAATGAAGAATTAAGAGATTGCATTACAGTACTTGTGTGAGGTGAATTGAAAAATACTATTTCTTTTGTTTTTTACAGTGCAAATATTTGTAATAAAAATAAATATAAACTGATCACTGTACACTTTGTACTCTGTGTTGTAATTGAAATCAATATATTTGAAAATGTAGAAAACATCCAAAAATATTAAAATAAAATGGCATTCTATTATTGTTTAGCAGTACAATTAATCATGATTAATTTTTTTAATCACTTGAGAGTCCTAAAATAAATATATTAAAGTAACAAGTATTCTTGATACTTTAGAATTTTTAATGTAGAGACAGAATAAGGGGAAAATCCCTGAGAGTAGCTCATGAGAATTGTATGATAGACTATACTAATGGCTGCTCTGATGTACAGTATAGAGCTCTTGGGCCAAATTCTCCCCTCAAGTACATTCACCACTCCTATTGACATTGATGGGAGCTGCTTATGTGCATCCAAGGGGAGAATTGGGCTCTCTTTTTATTTCAGTTGTGCTGCCTTCAGCTAAAATGGCCCAGAGTGACCTTTGTAAAAAAGAAAGAAAGAACTCCTATGGGCTGCTGAGACCATCTGTGTCATTTCTGCCTGGAGTGAATTATTACAGAGCTGATATAAATCCCTAAAATAATATGGTTTATGCTGGCAGCCTGAGCAGTATGGAGAGCTGTACAATATCTGCCCTGTTTAGACTTTGATCTACTGCAGTAAAACACCCTATTTCATGCAAATTGTTCATAGCCAATCAAAGTCACTATAGACATAATAGGGGTTCTTCATTTCACTTTATTGCTCATGGTTCTGTCCTCCCTGCCCCATGACATCATAATGCAAGTTCATACATGACAAAGAAATATATGGATTGCAATCACTTCTTAATTATTACTTTATCCAGTAAAAATATGCAATTCTCTTTGTCTGAAGGAGCAAATGATCATTTAAAATGCCATCTATAAAGAACGGTTACCTTTTCATTCATCTTTAGTTGGCTGCTTAATTAGGATCCTGTGCTACAATGGCAAATAATGGATATTGATTAATGGCTTTCACAAAAACGGTGAGGATAAGACTGGCATCTGGTGGTCTTGACAGATGCACAAGCCACTCACAATGGTTTTGTGTCAGGCAATTCAGGTCCCAGAAAGGGAGACTGCATGATTAATGAGTTTTGCACCTCCTCTTAATGTGCTCAACTGTTTCTGCATTAATGCAATTCGTTAGGCATTTATTTGGGTCACTGTTAGCATACTAAAGTGGGAGTGTCTGGTGGTGGCTACAATAACAGCCATAAAATAAATAAAATGGAAATCAGAAAAGTAGGAGGTGAGGTCTAAAAGAGCAGGATCACCTGTTTTTTGTCAGTCTGCACTGAATATTTGCTTGGCATTTTTTAAAATAACATTTGGAAGGTTGTAACTCATTTGCACTCACAGCTTCCTTTATAATGGTTTGTTCTTGCTTCATCAATTCTAGCTACTGTCAAACACCTTAAGACCTTTTAAATGCAGGACTAACATTTCTCATACTTCTACATTAATGTTTCATGAAAAAGAAAACTTTTTAACTGCTCAGCATTATGAAGTGAGTAATCTAGCGAGTTTGAATAACTGAAAGACAAAGAAAAGTGAGATTCAGGAGTAGTTGGTTAAAATATACATTAAAGATTCCTAAGTAAAGTAAATAAGGGAACTCACAAAAAATATAGATTCAAATGACACAATAATTCCATGAACCAGATTGTCCTCTACTCTGAACCATCTGTGTGGGCTGAGGGAACAAAATCGGAGATAATTCTTATTATAAACCCAACCTCTGTGGCATTATAACCCTTTCTCATGCCCCATAGAATTCTCTTTAGTTCCACGGAAATAAACATATATGCTTTATATATGCTTTTGATACTATTAATCATACACTTCTTTATATTTTATGCAGTCTAAGTTATTGTGATACTTTCCTCTCCTCTTTCTATTTCTACTTCTCCAGTCATTCATTCATTATCTCTTTTGAAGGGTCCTCCTTCACCTGTTCCCACTTCCTCGATGGGAAGGGAAGCTGAAGTGCTATTTAAGCTAAAGGACTTTGTTGGCACATGGATATAAATTGTCCATGAACAAATTCAGGCTGGAAATTACAAGGTTTCTAACCATGAGAAGGATGAGGTACCAGAACAGCCTTTTCATAGGAGAAAACAGGGAGAAAACAATTTAATTAGTTTTAAGAGAGAGTTGGACAAATTTGTGCGTGCAATTGTTTGATGGGGTTGCTTGCAATGGTGGAGGCTCAACAGCCTTGGGGCTCACTTCTGAATTATGTCTCGTGTTCCTAAATCTTTTCCTTCAGGGTTTCAGCCAGACACCAGCAGGGGTCAGGAAGGGATTTTTCTGCTGTGATGCATGGCTAGAAAGGGTTAAACATCCTGCAAAATAAATATCCCACAGAAGATATGTGGAGAGATAATGTTTGTATTTTTGTGTATTTACATATGTATGAGTAGGGTGGACAATGTGATCAACAGTCCCTGTCTATGCTGTATTCTGATAATTCAGAGGTCAAAAGGACATTCTATCATGTAAATGAATTGTAAACATGGGATATCTCAGTATTCATCTCTCTTTGAAATGTACTGTGAATGTGGAGGAACAAGCGAATGGCCTTACGCAAATTCGTATAGCTAAGTACCAGTGATGGACCTCCTTCAAAGTTATCCTAATTACCTTTTGTTCCCTGAGGAATTCCAACTTGTCAAAAGACATGAAATTGTATAAAAGATCCTTGGGTCCTGATTCTGTCATCTCAGATCTGCTTAGACTCATCAGGGAAGTTTGAGTCACAAGAGTGAGGTCCCAGTTATGCTGGTATGCCCTGAATATGCGATTTGGACATTGGACTATGACCTATGAACTGAATTCTAAAGGAACTCTTTGCAACTACAAACCTCACCATCTCTGTGGTGAATCTGAACCTCAGTGAATTGAACTCATGTCTGTATGTATATTGAGCTTTTGTTTTTTTAATAAATTTTAGTTTAATTAATAAGAATTGGCTGTAGCGTGTATTTGGGTAAGATCTAAAACATTCATTAACCTGGGAAGTAATGTGTCTGATCCTTTGGGATTGGTAGAACCTTTTCTTTTACATGATGAAATAAGATTTACAGAAATTTTCATCATATTTGATGTGGGTACCTGGATGGAGGCCAGAGGCTCGATCACTTTAAGGGAACTGTGTTGTTTGGACTTCTGAGTAACCAGTAAGGTAATTAAGGAGCTGTTTTATGCTGGCTTGGGAAATCTAAGCATTGGAATATCCACCAGCTTTTGGGGATTTGGCTGCCCCATTCTTTGCAGTTCACCCTAATTGAGTGACCACAGCTGGCTCCTCACTAGGACCCCGGTCACATCCCCCAATGTATTCTGGGAGGGTATTTTTAGCTCCTTCCTCTGAATCATCCAGGATGGCCATGCTGGAGATGGGACATTGGGGAGGGTGGGCCAGGGCTCTGAATAGGCAATGAGCAGTCTCTCAGGTGTTTGTCTGGCTGGTCCTTACTCACAAGCTCAGGGTCTAACTGATCACCAAGTGTGGGGTTGAAAAGGAATTTTTCCCCAGGTTAGATTGGCAGTGACCTGGGGGGGCGGGAGTAGGGGAGGGGGCGGGTTTTGCCTTCTCTGCAACATGTGGGTGTTGGTCACTTGACAGGATTTTCTGGGTATATTTCATTTAATCATTTCCCTGTCATTGTGGGGGCTTCACACACTGGTGCATCTCGGTCCTTTCTATTCTCTATCTGTGGCACATAATAGTCTAGCCTCCTGTGGGCTGTAATACTTTAGTCTAATTTTGATTGTTGAGTTTAGTGTGTAGATGCTGGGTGGTGTTGGTGACCTGTGACATACAGGAGGTCAGACTAGATGGTCTAGTGGTCCTTTTGGCCTTAAACTCTGTGAAGGTATGAAGTGAGGTGGAACAGTTTTGAGGCAGGACCATGGCCGATGGGAAGGGGCCATAGTAAAAGAATCATCAATATCTGAAAGGCTCATCTGCAAAGGTATCAGCTTCTTCAGTGGTGAGCATGGTATGAGAACCTAAAGAGCTAGAAAGGGGTGGGGGAATCTCGGGTTTGTGCCCCTTTTTGAAGTATAAAAAAGCCTGAATGTTTTTGAACATTTTATTTTGGGATTTTGTTGCTTTGTTTTGTTACAGTAGATATTCAGGTTTGTCTACCCTGGAAAACTCTTAGCAATGTCTAGAGAACTGACATGATTATGACACCAGAGAAATCATGCCAGTGAAACCTGATTAACTTAGAACGAAGTGAATTTTATTCAGCCTGTTAAGTTCTTTTTGCAGGATTTTTCCTAGCACCTTTTTTAACTCAACATTCAGTGGAAAACAATATTTGACAGTTAAAGTTACAACTGTGTTGACCCTTCAATCACAGGCTGAGAAATCTTCCAATACATATATCTTAGTGATCCAAGGAGTCTCTTTGTAAATACAGGCTAGAAAAGACCTGCAATTCCTAACATTTCAAAGATAAAAATCAAGCAGGAAAAAAACTTGCCTAGACCTCCAGATCCCTTTTTACACCACAAGGAAGCAAAAATATTACATAAGTAAAATTTTTTAAAATATTTTTTTCCTTCACAAGTCACCTTTACCGATTAACTTAACACATTTGCGGGAAATAACTAAAGAGTGGCTCACTTATTTTTGCATCAAAATATAAATATAATAGGTTACCTAGGCTTCCTTCTGTTCGACTGGGCAGGAGGTGGGAGGGGAAAGCTTGGCACCTGACTGCTCCCTGTGTCTATAAGTGACACAAATGACCAAGTGATAGACCAGTCTCAGAAGAATTTTTAATGTGCTTAGGATGGGGTTAAGACACAACAGGACACTTAGAGTTGGGACAGAGAGTCTTTTGGGAGCCATCAGAGAAGATGCTACCATCTAAAGGTGCTACCATCTAAACAGCTATTTAGCTGGGTCTTTGGAAGTGAAATTATATCTGTGTAGCTCTTGTTGTTTTTTTGTATCTTTGTTCAAGGAACAGTGTGCCCATGGTGAATAAAGTAGCTCACAAAAAATTCTTATTTTGTGCCCAGGCATCTCTAGCCCAACGGTGAATCAGCCCACCCCAGAAATCTAAATATTCTTCAACCACAGGAAAGCTTGAACAATATTACTGAGCAGTATCTGTAGTTTTCTCAGGATTGCATCTAGCAAGGACACTTAGGGCATCCCTACACTGGAAAAAAAGGTATTCTCAAGTTAGCTAACCCATGTTTGATAACTCAAGTTAAAACAGAAGACACAGCAACACAGTGTTTAGCTTGGGTTAGCAACTCAAGTTCAACCTCAGGCTCTCTTATAAGCTTCTTGCGATGCTATCCTGAGTTTTAAATAAGCCCATTTGCCATGTCTTCAATGCTGTTTTAACCCAAGTTAGCTAACATGAATCAAGAACACACCTTTTTTTTCCTTTTTTTGACTGCAGTCTATGTTTTTCTGGAGGAGTTGAAAGCATTTTTGTCAGCTGTACATTTGGTAATATGCTGCTATAGCTCAGCATTAGATGCTACAACACAAGAACCTGTACAGAATGTAAGGAAGTCAATTTCTATTTTATGATTTTTATCTTTTTAATTCTGTTTAAGACTAAGACTGAACGTTATAATGTATTCTAGAAGAAAGTTAAGAAAGAGAATTGAAAGATGAGATCTCACTGAAATATACAACAAACGCCAAAACAAAGAAAATAGAATGAATGATATATTCATTATCATTACAATGGTAATATTTCTGATTGGTGTCGTGTGTGTTTATTGCCACTGAAAGTAAACTGACTGTGAAATACAGTGGTAGAGCTTCTCACTTCCCCTATTCAGGTGTTAGGACCTGCTGAGGACTAATGGGCCTGGATTTTTTGCTTAATGGCCAGGTGCATCAACTAATACACAGCCCCTATGGCCTCTAAGACATTACCATTTATAATAACAGGGAATCAAGAATGAACAGATAAGGACCAACAATGTTTTATTTCCAGAAAGGGTTAAATTAAAAGAATGGAAAGAGAACAGATAAAGGGAATCAAGGATCTCAAATGAATGAGTAACCAGACCATCTCACAGCAATAAACTCTAAACACCCACAAACTAAGTAAAAGTGACAAAAATGCCCCAAATTCTTCGCAGAGGCCTTAGCTTGTTGGTGGAGTTGGAGCTCGATCTGAAGCCACTATTCTTTTCAGCTGTAGTGGCACCCCGGCAGCCTCATGTCCTGGTCATTGCCTGTCTTCTGGTGCAGGGGAGCCTATTGGGTCCAGCTGGCTGTCAGTCCACAAAGGCATAGCCGTAGTGAGGCTCATTCTCTTCTTTATGGAACACAGGGTTCTGGGCAGTGATGAACTGCCAAAATCTTAACAACCTGTTCCCTCCTCACCCCACGAGGAGGTCGTGGCCCACCCCCGCCACCTGGGGACTCCTGCCCCATCCAACACCCCACGTTCCTTGATGCCCTCTTGCACCCCTGCCCCATCCACCCCCTCCCCTATCCCCTGAATGCCCCCAGAACTGGGCACGAGGGTCTCGTGGGCCAATGTAGTGGGTGCCCACCCTGCCCCTAAGAGCCAGAGGGACCTGCCGGGGGGCGAGGTGGGGAGTCCCGGCGGTGCTTACCTGGGGCAGCTCCCAGGAAGCATCCGGCAGGTCCCTCTGGCTCGTAGGGGCGGGGGAGCATAGGTAGGGGAGGAGCAGGGGGAGCGGCTGCTCCCCTCACTGATCACATCAAAAGTGGCGCCTTAGGTGCCAACTCTGTGGGTGCTCCGGGGCTGGTGCACCCACCGGCAGCTCCCTGCACCTGGCCCCAGCGCACCTCACCTCCGCTCCACCTCGTCCCCTGAACACGCCGCCCCGCTCTGCTTCTCTGCCCCCTTTCCCAGCTTCCTGCAAATCAGCTGTTTGCACGGGAAGCCTGGGAGGGCTGAGAAGCAAGCGGCGGCTTTGCACTCAGGCCCAGGGAGGCGGAGGTGAGTTGGGGCTGGGAGCAGTTCCCCTGCGCCCCCCCCCCCCCGGTTACCTGCTGCGGCACAGATGGCCCTCCTTGTGCCCCCTCCACCAGCTCATCTCTGCTCCGCCTCCCTGGGCCTGAGTGCAAAGCCGCCACTTGTTTCTCAGCTTCCCATGTGAACAGCTGATTTGCGAGAAGCCAGGGGTTGGGCGGAGAAGCAGAGTGGGGCGGCGTGTTCAGGGGAGGAGGCGGAGGTGGCTCGGAGGTGAGCTGGGCAGGGCAGGGCGGGGCAAGGAGCTCCCGGTGGTGCTCTGCACTCATCAAATTTTCCCCGTGGCTGCTCCGGGGCTGGAGCAACCATGAAGTTGGTGCCTAAGCCGCCACTTTTGGCCGGTTGTTAAATTTAGAAGCCCTTTTAGAACCTTCTAAATTTAACAACCAGTTCTAGTGAACCGGTGCGAACCGGCTCCAGCTCACCACTGGTTCTGGGCCAGTCTCAAGCCCTCTGGTTGAGAAAGACAAACATATCATCTCCCTTTCTGCTGCTGGGAGCAACACTGGGGCTATTTCCCCTCTTGCTATTGTAACCTGAGTCCTTACAGCTAGCTTTTCCCCAATAAACTGTCCCTTCTTTCAGGCTCAGAACACACACCATGGGGTTCCCACCATTGGGCTGCAGCTGATGCCTGAGCACATCAGTCAGGCTCTTGCCTGATATCTCCTCCCAAACATGGGGTCTGCTGGGGCACAATTCAGTACCAGCAGGGCCAGTTCTAGAACTGAGAGCAAAGGAGTGCCAGACCACTGTGCTGCTTGGGTTTTGTTTTTGTTTTTTCTGCTCTGCTGTGATTAGCTGGCTCCCCTTCCTCAACTCTTCCGCCCTTCCTCCATCCTCATGGATTGGCCAGTCATGGTTTCATTTTGTTTTTCTTGGCTGCTGGGGGTGGGGAGATGCCAAAAACATTTTCCGCCCTGGCTGGCAGAACAACAAAGGCCCCACTCCTATATGTCAGGGACATACCAGCCAGGAGCATTCTCTCCGGGGCCTGCAGATGACTTCCCTAGCTGTCAGTCCAGCACCTGGTCAGCCCAACATAGTGTACATGTGTCCCTCAAGCACAAGTGAGGTAGGCAGTCCTAGTTGCAGTTCCAGTCTCTGCGTCTGGGCTGCTCTTCTCAAGCCCCCACACTGGCAATGGGACTACAATAACAAGATGATTCAGTGAATCAAATATCTATATAAGGTGTTTTAAGTGTACATGTTTTTTGTTTATAGATCTACTAAATATGACCCCAATCAGTTTCTGATCCATGTGGTTATAATGTGATAACTATATAGTTAGAAGCTATTCAGATTGCTCTGTTTTTTACAAAAAATATGGCTGGCTTCTCTTCTTATAACTGTTTAATCCTTATCCAACTCCATTGATTTCAGCAAAGTTACTCTCAATGAGCACTACTGTGGAAGGAGAATCACACAGCCAGGCACATATTTATATGTACTTCAGTGTGTTAGGTTATATCAAGAAAGATACCATTCCTTGAAACAGTGTAAACTCACACAAGGTCTCGTGTGTCTAGATCCTTACAAAAAGAAGCCTTTCTGCATGCTATTTTCCCATCCCATACTGAGGGTCTGTCACTTTCCTGGCTGTATTAGGCTTGGAAGGATGAAATTTTTTTATCAGTAAATATTGGTAAAGATCAACATCACCATACACACACAAAGCATCAAAAAAAATATTTCCATAGATATCGATTGAAATTTACAGATAGAAAAAGTAAGGAAAAAGCTTCTTGAAAACTTATTAGAGTTTGGTTTAAGGATATTTACTTGGTATATTTTGACATGCGATGTTGACAATTTGTGTTTTAATGGATATAAAGCTTTAACTTTTTGAATCTCAGTGTCTACTGTCATTAAATAATTGGTTTCAGAGTAACAGCCGTGTTAGTCTGTATTCGCAGAAAGAAAAGGAGTACTTGTGGCACCTTAGAGACTAACGAATTTATTTGAGCATGAGCTTTCGTGAGCTACAGCTCACTTCATCAGATGCATCTGATGAAGTGAGCTGTAGCTCACGAAAGCTCATGCTCAAATAAATTCGTTAGTCTCTAAGGTGCCACAAGTACTCCTTTTCTTTCATTAAATAATTGCTGTCTGACCCCCTCTCCATTGTCTGGCCACTCCTATAATTTCCTACAATTGTGAAAATTTTAATCCATAAAATATACTTAAAAATAAACAATTATATTATCTGTTGAAATGACAAAAAAGTAAAAATTGAATTGTGCAAAGCCTACCTGTATTCTGGCCATTCCTTTTGTCTTGCTTTAGCTAGGATTACATCCTTCAAATCACAGCATTCAAGGTCTTAAAGAGATAAAGAGACAAAACAACACAGAGGAATAAGTTGGCCAATGTTTTATGGAAATGGAAAAGACAGAATATGACTTCTGGATACATATAAGCATAGGAAAGTAGCCCTATACAATGGACTCCTATTGTCTACTGTTACTACTCCTGCCTTCTTTCGCTAAACTAAATATAGCCCTGGTCTACACTAGGACTTTAGGTTGAATTTAGCAGCATTAAATCGATGTAAACCTGCACCTGTCCACACGATGAAGCCCTTATTTCGACTTAAAGGGCTCTTAAAATCGATTTCCGTACTCCACCCCAACAAGTGGATTAGTGCTTAAATCGGCCTTGCCGGGTCGAATTTGGGGTACTGTGGACACAATTCGACAGTATTGGCCTCTGGGAGCTATCCCAGAGTGCTCCATTGTGACCGCTCTGGACAGCACTCTCAACTCAGATGCACTGGCCAGGTAGACAGGAAAAGAACTGCGAACTTTTGAATCTCATTTCCTGTTTGGCCAGCGTGGCAAGCTGCAGGTGACCATGCAGAGCTCATCAGCAGAGGTGACCATGGTGGAGTCCCAGAATTGCAAAAGAGCTCTAGCATGGACTGAACTGGAGGTACAGGTTCTGATTGCTGTATGGGGAGAGGAATCTGTGCTATCAGAACTCCGTTCCAGTTTTCGAAATGCCAAAACATTTGTCAAAATCTCCCAGGGCATGAAGGACAGAGGCCATAACAGGGATCCGAAGCAGTGCCGCGTGAAACTTAAGGAGCTGAGGCAAGCCTACCAGAAAACCAGAGGGGCGAACGGCCGCCCCGGGTCAGAGCCCCAAACATGCTGCTTCTATGATGAGCTGCATGCCATTTTAGGGGGTTCAGCCACCACTACCCCAGCCGTGTTGTTTGACTCCTTCAATGGAGATGGAGGCAACACGGAAGCAGGTTTTGGGGACGAAGAAGATGATGAAGATGATGATGAGGTTGTAGATCGCTCACAGCAAGCAAGCGGAGAAACCGGTTTTCCCGATAGCCAGGAACTGTTTCTCACCCTGGACCTGGAGTCAGTACCCCCCGAACCCACCCAAGGCTGCCTCCTGGACCCAGAAGGTGGAGAAGGGACCTCCGGTGAGTGTACCTTTTAAAATACTATACATGGTTTAAAAGCAAGCATGTGAAAGGATTACTTTGCCCTGGCATTCGCAGCTCTCCTGGATGTACTCCCAAAGCCTTTGCAAAAGGTTTCTGGGGAGGGCAGCCTTATTGTGTCCTTCATGGTAGGACACTTTACCACTCCAGGCCAGTAACACGTACTCGGGAATCATTGTACAACAAAGCATTGGAGCGTATGTTTGCTGGTGTTCAAACAACATCCGTTTATCTCTCTGTGTTATCTTCAGGAGAGTGAGATATCATGCATGGTCTCCTGGTTGAAATAGGGTGCTTTTCTTCAGTGGACATTCAGAGGAGCCCGTTCCTGCTGAGCTGTTTGCCTGCGGCTGAACAGAAATGTTCCCCACTGTTAGCCAAGGGGAGGGGGGAGGGTTGAGGGGGTAGCCATGCGGTGGGGGGAAGCAAAATGCGACCTTGTAACAAAAGCACATGTGCTATGTATGTAATGTTAACAGCAAGGTTTACCCTGAAAGACTGTAGCCACTGTTTTATAAAATGTGTCTTTTAAAATACCGCTGTCCCTTTGTTTTTCTCTACCAGCTGCATGGTTTCAATGATCACAGGATCTTCTCCTTCCCAGAGGCTAGTGAAGATTAGAAAGAAAAAAAACGCACTCATGATGAAATGTTCTCTGAGCTCATGCTGTCCTCCCACACTGACAGAGCACAGACGAATGTGTGGAGGCAAATAATGTCAGAGTGCAAGAAAGCAGAAAATGACCGGGAGGAGAGGTGGTGGGCTGAAGAGAGTAAGTGGCGGGCTGAAGAGAGTAAGTGGAGGGCTGAAGACAGGGCTGAAGCTCAAATATGGCGGCAGCGTGATGAGAGGAGGCAGGATTCAATGCTGAGGCTGCTGGAGGACCAAACCAGTATGCTCCAGTGTATGGTTGAACTGCAGCAAAGGCAGCTGGAGCACAGACTGCCACTACAGCCCCTGTGTAACCAACCGCCCTCCTCCCCAAGTTCCATAGCCTCCACACCCAGACGCCCAAGAACGCGGTGGGGGGGCCACCAGCCAACCAGCCACTCCGCCACAGAGGATTGCCCAAAAAAAAGAAGGCTGGCATTCAATAAATTTTAGAGTTGTAAACTTTTAAAGTGCTGTGTGGCATTTTCCTTCCCTCCTCCACCACCCCTCCTGGGCTACCTTGGTAGTCATCCCCCTATTTGTGTGATGAATGAATAAAGAATGCATGAATGTGAAGCAACAATGACTTTATTGCCTCTGCAAGCAATGATTAAAGGGAGGAGGGGAGTGTGGTTAGCTTGCAGGGAAGTAGAGTGAACCAAGGAGCGGGGGGTTTCATCAAGGAGAAACAAACAGAACTTTCACACCATAGCCTGGCCAGTCATGAAACTGGTTTTCAAAGCTTCTCTGATGCGTACCGCGCCCTCCTGTGCTCTTCTAACCGCCCTGGTGTCTGGCTGCGCGTAATCAGCAGCCAGGCGATTTGCCTCAACCTCCCACCCCTCCATAAACGTCTCCCCCTTACTCTCACAGATATTGTGGAGAACACAGCAAGCAGTAATAACAGTGGGAATATTGGTTTCGCTGAGGTCTAAGCGAGTCAGTAAACTGCACCAGCGCGCCTTTAAACGTCCAAATGCACATTCTACCACCATTCTGCACTTGCTCAGCCTGTAGTTGAACAGCTCCTGACTACTGTCCAGGCTGCCTGTGTACGGCTTCATAAGCCATGGTATTAAGGGGTAGGCTGGGTCCCCAAGGATACATATAGGCATTTCAACGTCCCCAACAGTTATTTTCTGGTCTGGGAATAAAGTCCCTTCCTGCAGCTTTTGAAACAGACCCGAGTTCCTGAAGATGCGAGCATCATGTACCTTTCCCGGCTATCCCACGTTGATGTTGGTGAAAAGTCCCTTGTGATCCACCAGAGCTTGCAGCACTATTGAAAAGTACCCCTTGTGGTTTATGTACTCGCCGGCTTGGTGCTCCGGTGCCAAGATAGGGATATGGGTTCCATCTATGGCCCCACCACAGTTAGGGAATCCCATTGCAGCAAAGCCATCCTGCACATTGACCTGCACATTTCCCAGGGTCACTACCCTTGATATCAGCAGATCTTTGATTGCGTGGGCTATTTGCATCACAGCAGCCCCAACAGTAGATTTGCCCACTCCAAATTGATTCCCAACTGACCGGTAGCTGTCTGGCGTTACAAGCTTCCACAGGGCTATCACCACTCGCTTCTCAACTGTGAGGGCTGCTCTCATCTTGGTATTCATGCGCTTCAGGGCAGGGGAAAGCAAGTCACAAAGTTCCATGAAAGTGCCCTTACACATGCGAAAGTTTCGCAGCCACTGGGAATCGTCCCAGATCTGCAACACTATGTGGTCCCACCAGTCTGTGCTTGTTTCCCGAGCCCAGAATCGGCGTTCCACAGCATGAACCTGCCCCATTAGCACCATGATGCATGCATTGGCAGGGCCCATGCTTTCAGAGAAATCTGTGTCCATGACCTGATCATTCATGTGACCGTGCTGACGTCGCCTCCTCGCCTGGTATTGCTCTGCCAGGTTCTGCTGCTGCATATACTGCTGGATAATGCGTGTGGTGTTTAATATGCTCCTAATTGCCAAAGTGAGCTGAGCAGCCTCCATGCTTGCCTTGGTATGGCGTCCGCACAGAAAAAAGGCGCGGAACGATTGTCTGCCGTTGCTGTGGCGGAGGGAGGGGCGACTGACGACATGGCTTACAAAATTGGCTTCAGGGAGCTAAAATCAACAAAGGGGGTGGCTTTACATCAAGGAGTATTTCAGGCAGGATTTCACGGAGGGTTCCAATAAGAAATGGTGCACCTAAGTTATTGTTCTTATTGGAACAAGGAGGTTAGCCTGGCCTCTGATTGATACATGGCTAGATTTACCTCGCTGCACCTTCTCTGTGAGTGACTGCAGTGTGACCTAGAGGAATGAGTCCCCTAGATGGGGGAGGGGGGGGGAAGAAAATGAGTACAAAACAAATCTGGTCTATTTCTTGTTTTGATCCACTCCATCTATCTTTTACATCTTTGGCTAGCAGCAGACGGTGCAGAAGGACTGCATGCCATCCACATCTCATGGCTGCCCGGCAGAAGATGATGCAGTAGGACTGCTAGCAATCCGTATTGCCTGCCTGCTCACCATAAGACGGTTCAATAGGACTGACTGAAGGACTAAAGAGAATGACCTGGTCAAGTCACTCCAAATTTAGACCCTGCGCCCATGTCTGCCCAGGCGTTCCTGGCCGACGTGGCCAGGAGCACCTCGGACATGACGATGATGGCTACCAGTCGTACTGTACCATCTGCTGCCACAAGGCAAGGGGTTGATGCTGCTGCGTAGCAATGCAGTACCACATCTGCCAGCACCCAGGAGACATAGGGTGACAGTTACCTGAGCGGGCTTCATGCTTGCCGTGGTATGGCGTCTGCACAGGTAACTCAGGAAAAAAGGCATGAAACGATTGTCTGCCCTTGCTTTCACGGAGGGAGGGAGGGAACGGGGGCCTGACAATATGTACCCAGAACCACCTGCGACAATGTTTTAGCCCCATCAGGCATTGGGATCTCAACCCAGAATTCCAATGGGCAGCGGAGACTGCGGGAACTGTGGGATAGCTACCCACAGTGCAACACTCCGGAAGTTGACACTTGCCTCGGTACTGTGGAAGCACTCCACCTAGTTAATGCACTTAATGCACTTAGAGCATTTTCTGTGGGGACACACACTCTCAAATATATAAAACCGATTTCTAAAAAACCAACTTCTATAAATTCGACCTAATTCTGTAGTGTAGACATACCCATAGACAGGAAAGAAAGCTCCCACTTTCATGTTGTGCAGCTACTTCATGTCCTGGCTCTAGTTTGGCAGAGAGGATTCTAATTGCCCCTGCCTCTGGTTCCTGTGTAGACACTTTATTTGAAGGGAATTCCAACATTTTGAAAATGTTTTCTTTCCAGTTCACTATGACAGAAAATTCTCAACCAGACTCTCATTCTTGTTTTATTTCCCTTGTTTTGTAGTACACTCAACTATCCTCTAGACTCCTCAGCAGAAGTAACTTTTAATGAAGTCTCCTGGAGTCAGTTTATCCTCCTTATTTGAAAGGAAATTGCTCCTGTAGCTACCTTTTTTTGTTATGAGCAGTTTTGAGGCACTTTTATTTTACTACAACTTGAACACCAGTTTTATGGAGTAATTTGGGGTTGCCTCTCTTCTACTGCTCTTCCTACTGTCTTTTTGATGTTTTTCCCCAGGAAATAATTGTATTCTTCTTGTAGAGTTCTTTGCAACTTTACACAGCTATGAAATTTGTGTGTGTGTGTGTGCATAATCCCCAGGCAAGCAAAGCACTTAAATATGTGAGTAGTCCCATTACTATCAATGGAATTATTTACATGCTTAAATTTATGTATGTGCTTAAGTGCTTTGCTGGATTGGGGCCATAGATTTTAATAGCAATACTTTGCATTAAACCTGTTTCTGATCCAGTGCTTTGAATTGTCCTGTGTATTATCTCCTTTCCCCACTGTGAATCTGCTTCTGTTTGTTTTTCTGGAGCCTGGGGTGGGGGGAGATGTGTCACATTTTATTTCATCTGACTATTCACTCTTGCCCCTTATTTTCTCTGGATTTTCTAATACTTCTCTGCATTCCTCTGTGGCCCTAAATTAACCTTCAATATTAGATTCATTGCAGGTCCAATATTAGATTCATTGTCTGTGGTCTCAGCTATGCTCCACTGAACTATGTGTTCTATACTTTTTTTAAAAACTGATATTTTTTCCATTATGAAGCATAAAACGGTGCATAGGTCAAGAGTACACATATATAAACATAGGTGTCAGACATAAGCAGGGTACACTGACAAATCTCACTCTGTTTTATAACCTAAAATGCAGATTTATGTTTTTTATCCTGATAATAGTATAATTTGCAAATAGGTCAGAGGTAATTAGTTACATTGTAGGTTTTGAACTATAGGAAATAAAATAAGATCAGCACAAATATGTAACTACCAGCAATGATTTTTAGAGAAGAGACAGAAAGGAGGTGATTGTGAATAGGTCAGAGATCATTAATTACATTGTAGGTTTTAAACTATAGGAAATAAAATAAAATCAGCACAAATATGTAAGTAGGTGCAATGTTTATTTTCAGAGAAGACACAGAAAGGAGGTTGTTGCTCTAATATCAAATACCAAGGACAGTATTTCAGTCTTCTGAAATGAATGAGCCACCTCCAGTGACCTGTTCACAATGCTTTTAACATAGTTCCCCAGTCTTCTTGATTATTTCCCTATAACCATTTCCCAGAGTTTTTATTGTTGCTTTCTTTCCCCCACCCCCGAACCAGCTCTAACCAACACAGAGATGCATGTTTAGGTATAAGCCCTGACTTGCTTTCAAAATGATGTATTGCCTTGAGCTATGGAGTGTAGCTATTCACCTTTGGCATGTACCATGCAGGCTGCCTCAGATGTAAAAATTGCTGTAACCTAGACTTATAATTAAACCAAGGATATTAAACCAAGGAATTAATCCAAACTCTTATAAATATATTTAAGGAAACTAATGGTGTGTGAGTCCAGGGTGGCCACATAAAATGCCTCCCCATTATATATGTAAATAATAGGTTCTGCCAAAATTCTGGCTCTAGAAAAAAAATAGGGACAGTCCCTATAATCTCTGTCACTCTTCCAGGTTTCCCATGTTGTAATCAAAATGTTGTTCATTTCTCTTCCCTAGGCCAACAATTCTTTTCATTCTCTCACCCTATATCCGCATTCTGTTTCTTGTTTTGTGCATCTCCAAGAACAAATGTAATCCACGTGCCTAACAGGAAGCTATCTGATAGATAGGAATGAGTTGTATTCTGGTTCATTGTTGCGAGGAAAGTGCACAATGAGCCCTCCACATCTAGAAGTTTCTGGAATTGGGTTTGGTGGTTTTGGGTATGCTTAATAGATTCCCTGTAGCTGGACTCAGACTCCATGATGGCAAGTAGTCAGGGCAGGTGCTTTTTACAAAGGCCATGTGCCCTGTATGGGTTGGGAGAAGCTGAGCCCGAGGAGCAGAAAGCAGATTGTTTCCCTTAACTCTGAAACATTTTGCAGCAGGTTAGCGATATTGTTAACCCTTCAACAGGGAAGCCTTGGCAGTGTTAATTATAGAAAGGGAAAATTGGGAAGGGGAAATAATTTCTTTTATTTTAAATCTGTACTTTGAATGTTGTTTGATTTTAGTCAAACTGTTTTAGTTCTATTGTCTCAACTAGAATGACTTACTAATTTTTCTCTTATTTAAATGTGATAATGGGGTCATTTATATTTTGCTGTTCTCAGTTTTGTATTTTCTTGTAACAGGGTTATTTTTTTAAAAAAAAAATCTATATGTAAGGGGACTGTTGGCCCCTTACTAAAACTTAGTGGGTTTTTTTTTTTTTTTGGTTGGCTAGCTCCAAGTACCAAAAGAAAGGGGAAGGATCAATGGGAAACCAGGATCCGGAGACTGACAGTCCCCCGGGGCAATGGGAAGAGGCCAGTGCTCCAGGACATCCTGATTGACAGCACAGGCTGGCTAATAAGGGAGTCAGGAGGACTGGGGGTCCCATCCTCCATGTGAGCGAGAAGGAAATGCCTGGGCCAGAGTGGGGCCAAGTTAAAGAAAGAACAGGATCCCAAGCTGAGCTGGGGAGCAGAGCTGCACCAGCCAGAGTCAGAGAAGCAGCCAGGGAGCAGGTCAGTGCTGGGAGCAGAGCTGCAGCAACAAAAGCCATAAAGGTAGCCCAGAGAGTAGACCTGTTCTGGGAGGAGAGCTGTAGCAACCACAGTCAGAGGGGCCAGAAAAGAAGCCTAGGGAGGTGAAGGCAGAGCAGCAGTGCTGAGGCAGAGTGGAGCTAGGACTGGAGCAGTCCGGAGCCAGGTGCAGTGAGCAGTTGGGGAGACTGAGGGGGAAACCCTGGGAAGTGGGCCCAGCGCAGGGAGATGCCCCCAGGCAAGAGGCCTTGCAGGCCAGACTTGGGGGGGACTGTAACCCTGATGGGGGAGCTGACGCTGGGAAGAAGGATCCTGTCACCTAGAGCCTGAGGGTGTGTGACCACTGCCAGAGCAAGTGTCCAACACACAGCATCCCTGCAGCCCAGCCTGGGCCTGAGAAGGAGTCCTGGCACATATGAGGAACAGATTGTGAACTGCCCTTATATTCCAGAGACTGCTGTTTGTGCTGTCTCTGTGCCCTATGTGTTTTCCTTTCATCTTTCCCATTTTTCCTTATTTTTTAGATTGATTGCTGTTTAATAAATTGGATTTGCTTTGAACTGTATGTAATGATCAGGGTCAGGAAAGAGTCCAGAGCGGAGAGAGTACCCCAGAGTGGGGACACCCTAGCCCCTGTTCTAAGTGACCATGACAAAACTGAGGGTTGAGCCCCCCAGGAATCCTGGGCCCAGCCTTGTTGGGGTTACGAGGACTCTGCCACACAGGAGAGTGGAAGGGGAGTCCTCGAAGCCAGGCAGGTCTCTGGGTAAAGGGAGTGGGAGCAGGACTCAGATACTTTCGCTAGCCAATTCCACCGGCAGGGCCGCCCAGGGGGGCAAATGCGGCAATTTGCCTCAGGGCCCCCACGAGAGTTTTCAGTGGCACTTTGGTGGCGGAGGGTCCTTCAGTGCCGCTGAACACACCCAGAGTGAATGACCTGCCGCCGCTTCTTCCGCTCTGGGTCTTCGGCGGCAATTCGGTGGCAGGGGTCCTCCCGTTCCATGTCTTCGGTGAAGTGCCCCGAAGACCCGGAGCGGAAGGACCCCCGCCGCCAAAGACCCCAGGTCACCTGAATCCTCTGGGCGGCCCTCTCCACCAGTGTAGTGTATAAGCCAGGAAAGTTCCCCACAATAGCAGGACCAATTTCCCGCTTACATATATACTTAACTGATGGGTTGCTTAATTGGTTAGCAAACTAGCTAACTGGGTGATTTCAGCAGATGAGGAGGAAGAGTCTGCATGGATTCCAACTGAAAATTTCTACAAGCAAATGAAAGAAAGATGTTGCTTTTGACTCAGCAGACCGTATAGATTTGGTGATCAAAGACTCTAACTGAGACTCATGTCAACTCAATCTAAGCTTTTGGGAACTTTTCTGAGTTTCTTCTCACTGTGTTTCTGTGTGGACTGACTTGTTTAGATTCCATTTGTTTTCTTTATTTATAAATCTGAAGATAATGTATGTGGATTATAAAGTAGCCATATTTATGTTGTAAAAATTCAGTTATTATTATTATTATTATTATTATGTTTCCTTAACAAAAGATTTTTTAAAGTTGGTATTTATTAATTACGTTCATTCCTTTTATTCTTTTGAACTTGATTGTGCAATCCTTGCTGAAATTCCGTAGAGAGTGAATTCTGGGTCTGCAGGTGCTTTTCTGTGGAAGTTGGGGTTTTTTAATCACTGGAGAAAGGCACCCAAGGGTTACACAAATTTCTAACATATGGACTTTAACCATGGGAGAATGGATTTGTTACAAGAGTCCCTGAATAAAGTTAACAAAAAGCTAGAAGTGTTCTTCCCACTGTTGCAAACTATAGAGACACAAAAGTCAGAGGGGAAAAGACAACGTGTTTGTTGCCATCCTGAGAAGTACGAAAATTCTTCAAAATCAGACTGACAAATTGAACAGCAAGTCCCATGTAAGGCACTGGTAAGTAGTGGAATTGCCAAAGAACACTCTGCCATCCTGGTTCAAAGAACTTTTGTCTTTCGAATAAGATATTGGATAGTTTGTGTTTACATTTGTGTGTAGACAATGCCCAGTACAATGGGGCTCTGATCTATAACTGGGGTCTCTAAGCACTACAAATAATAATAGAATATCAGGGTTGGAAGGGACCTTAGGAAGCCATTTAGTGCAACCCCCTGCTCAAAGCGGGACCAATCCCCAATTTTTGCCCCAGATCCCTAAATGGCCCCCTCAAGGATTGAACTCACCGGCCTGGGTTTAGCAGGTCAATGTTCAAACCACTGAGCTATCCCTTCCCCGAACTCACTGCTGCAAAATCTCTGCTGCTCAGCTGTGAGTAGTCGTCTGAAGCTGGTACTTTAATGTACCAAAATGTCAAGATAAATATCTAGTCACATTCTCATTTGGCTTTGGTGAGATGTCAAGGACATGCAGAGGTACAACAGCATAATGTATGTGGATTTCCATTATAGTTACACTCTGTAAGCTGAGAGGGTGCTTCACCAGCCAACTTTTTTCCCTCTGCTTTGTGAAGGAGAGACTTTCAATGATCAGAGGAAGGATGGGGCAAGCCTTTGGGGAAAGAAATAAGATACTCAAGTTTCTGGACTTGAAGATAATTTTGATTCAGCATTTTTTATTTCAGTTACTGGCCAAGTCCCACAAATGGTCAACTGAGCCATACCCTTCCCATAGGTACATTAGTCATCCTTGAAGTAGCTTAGATCCCAGGATCTGTCTCATCATGTATTCTTCCTGTCCTTGAATCAAGATGTGGGGTGGAGGTGGTTGTGTGCATCCAGGAAAAGAATTGTCCACATATTTTTTTTTAACCAGGAAACATGGAATACTGGATGTATCTTCATGGTATGGGGTAGTTGCAGCTTGAGGGCCACTGGATTAATCTGTTGAATGATCTGGAATGAGCCCAGGTAATAGTGGTCTAGTTTCCTTGAGGGTTGGGAAGTTTCCAAGTGCTGAGTTGAGAGCCATATCCCGTTTCCAACTGCCATGGGAGGATGGTCCTGTTGATAAACGTCAGCATATCATTTGTAGTCCTCTTTGGCTCAGTTTAAGTGTGATTTTATTTCCTTTTGAATGTGGTGGAGGTGTTGAACCAAATTGGAGGCTGTCAATAAAGATTGATGAAATCAGGGGTGGCAGCCATAATTAGCAATAGTAGGTGCTTTGACAGGTTGATTTGTGATCGGAGTTATTGTAAGCAAACTTAGTTAAAGGCAACAGCCGGACCCAGTCACCTTGATGGTAATTGATGAAGCCACAAAGATATTGTTCTAGAACAACCTTTTTACACAGAAGATCACTTTCGAATTTAAGTGCAACCCAGGTGCAGGCAGAACCCAAAGTCAGAGCTTCATGAGAAGGTGGGATGGTGACCATTGTCCACATAAGTTAGGATACACACAGAGGGTGTCTGCTTGGGAAACTTGATCCTGTTGTTCCATCCAGTTGCGTCTCCTGTAAAGAGGCTGAATCTGCCTGTTTTCCCAGACCAGTCACAGAACAAGACTTGAGGGGGGACACCTGGTGGCAAAGTGGCCTTGTTCCCCACAGTACAGGCAGAGGCCATTCATACAACAATATTCCTTCTCTCGATCTGAGAGGCACCATTGTGTCATGTCTACCTGGATGGATTTGGGTCCAGTGATTGCTTGGGGCAGGGTGGCAGGAATAGGCCCTGATTAGGCAGGGGCTGAGTGTGTACCTTCCTTCTTTCCTGGCATCGCTCAAACAGTTGGTTATCAATTTGGACACACAACTCAAAGGAAGGGAGCAATGCCATGAGGAGATCAACCCGGCCAGTTCATCTCACGATTCAGGCCTAGATAGAAATGGTAAATCACTCTGCTTTGTTCCAGGCCCTGTCTATGACCAGGCAACAGAAGTGTGTGCCATAGGCCACAATGGGATTTGGCCTTGTTTGAATGACTGCAGGGCTACTTTGGCAGAGTATACTGGGTGCAGATCATCAGATCTGAGTGAAAAGACGCACACAAATTCATCAAAGTTATTGAGAATCAGGTGTGCCTGCTCCTGCAGTGACCATGCCCAATCCAGTGCTGTGCCTGTCCCCTATGTTGGTCTGGTCATTCAGGTTTTTTGTCTTCTCTAATTATTTCACTACAAAACCAACTGATATTCATAAAATCATAGAAATGTAGAGCTGGCGAGGACCTCACAAGATCATCTAGTTCAGCTCTGAGCTGAGACTGGACCAAGTAAACCTAGACTACCCCAACAGGAGTTTGTCTAACCTTTTCTTAAAAACTCAAATGATGGGGATTCCACAACCTCTCTTGGCAGCCTATTCCAGTGCTTAACTATCTGTACAATCAGAAAGTTTTCCCTAATATCAAACCTAAATCTCCCTTGTTTCAGATTAGGCCATTACTTCTTGTCATACCTTTAGTGGACATGGAGAACAACTGATCATCATCCTCTTTATACCAGCCTTTAATGTATTTGTAGACTATCAGGTTCCCCTAGGTCTTTTTTTCTCAAGATTAACAGGCCAAGATTTTTTTAGCCTTTCCTCACAGGTCATATTTTCTAGACCTCTTATCATTTTTGTTGCTATCCTCTGGACTCTGTGCAGTTTGTCCGTATCTTTCTTAAACTGTGGTACCCAGAACTGGAGACAGTACTGCTGCTGAGGCCTCACCAGTGCAGAGAAGAGTGGGACAATTCACAGATTCATATATTCCCAGGACACAAGAGAATATTGTGATCTTCTCATCTGGCCTCTTATATAAAAAAGGCCATTGAACTTCCCAAAAATAAATCATAGAGCATATTTTTTAGAAAAAAAATCCAGTCTTGATTTTAAAAATCATCAGTAATGGAGAATCCAGAACAGCCCTTGGTAAATTATTCCAATGGTTAATTACTCTTATTGTTAAAAATTTACACCTTATTTGCAGTCTGAATTTATCTTGCGTCATGTTCTAGCCATTGGATCTCATTATACCTTTTTCTGGTAGACTGACGATTCCATTAATACATATTTGTTCCCCCTGTAGACACTTATAGGCTGTAATCACGTCACCTCTTAACCTTTTCTTTGTTAAACTATACATATTGAGCTCCTTGAGTCTATAAGGCATATTTTCTAGTCTGAGGCTTTTCTGAATCCTCTCTGTCTAATTTAACCAAATTTCTTCTTGAATTGTGGACACCAGAACTAGACACAACATTCCAGCAGTGGTCGTACAAGTGCTAAATACTAAGGTAAAACAACCTGCCTACTTTTATTCAAGATACCCCTGTTTATGCATCCTAGGATGGCATTAGCTCTTTTGGCCACAGCATCACACTGGGAGCTCATGTTCTTCAGGTGATTATCCGCTCCCCCCTTCCGCCCAAAAAAATCTTTCCTAGTCACTGCTTCTTAGGATAGAGTCCCCTATTCTGTATGAATGTCCTATATTCTTTGTTCCGAGATGTATAAACTTAGCCATATTAAAACTCACATCGTTTGCTTATGTCCAGTTTACCAATGGTCCAGGTCATTCTGAATCAGTGACTTGTCCTCTTCAGTATTTATGATTCTCCAATTTATGTGTCATGTATGAACTATATCAGCAATGATTTTATGTAGGGCTGTCGATTAATCGCAGTTAACTCATGTGATTAACAAAAAAATTAACTCTGATTAAAAAAAGTTAATCGTGATTAATCACACCCTTAAACAGAATACCAATTGAAATTTAGTAAATATTTTTGGATGTTTTTCTACATTTTCAAATATATTGATTTCTATCACAACACAGAATACAAAGTGTACAGTACTCACTTTATATTAGTTTTATTACAAATATTTACACTGTAAAAATGATAAACAAAAAAATAGTATTTTTCAATTCACCTCATAAAAGTTCTGTAGAGCAATCTCTATTGTGAAAGTGTAACTTACAAATGTAGATTTTTTTGTTACATAACTGCACTCAAAAACAAAACAATGTAAAACTTTAGAGCCTTCAAGTCCACTCAGTCCTACTTGTTGTTTAGCCAGTCACTAAGACAAACAAGTTTGTTTACATTTACATGAAATACTGCTGCCTGCTTCCTATTTATAATGTCACCTGAAAGTGAGAACAGGCATTCGCATGGCACTTTTGTAGCCAGCATTGCAAGGTATTTACCTGCCAAATATGCTAAACATTCATATGCCCCTTCATGCTTCAGCCACCATTCCAGAGGACATGCTTCCATGCTGATGATGTTCATTCAAAAAAAAAATAGGGTGTTAATTAAATTTGTGACTGAACTACTTGAGGGAGAATTGTATGTTTCCTGCTCTGTTTTACCCACATTCTGACATATATTTCATGTTATAGCAGTCTCGGATAATGACCCAGCACATGTTTGATTTATGAACACTGTCACTGCAGATTTGACAAAATGCAAAGAAGATACCAATGTGAGATTTCTAAAAATATCTACAGCACTCAACCCAAGGTTTAAGAATCTAAAGTGTCTTCCAAAATCTGAGAGGGACGAGGTGTGGCGCATGCTTTCAGAAGTCTTAAAAGAGCAACATTTCAATGCAAAAACAACAGAACCCATGTTTCAGAGTAGCAGCCGTGTTAGTCTGTATTCGCAAAAAGAAAAGGAGTACTTGTGGCACCTTAGAGACTAACAAATTTATTTGAGCGTAAGCTTTCGTGAGCTACAGCTCACTTCATCGGATATGAAAGCCTATGCTTAGATAGATTTGTTAGTCTCTCAGGTGCCAAAAGTACTCCTTTTCTTTTAACAGAACCCAAACCAACAAAAAAGAAAATCAACCTTCTGCTGCTGGCATCTGACTCAGATGATGAAAACGAACATGCATCAGTCCACTCTACTTTGGATCGTTATCGAGTAGAATCCATCATCAGCATGGAGGCATGTCCTCTGGAATGGTGGTTGAAGCATGAAGAGACATATGAATCTTTAGCACATCTGGCACGTAAATATCTTGCGACACCGGTTACAACAGACCCATGTGTACGCCTGTTCTCACTTTCAGATGACATTGTAAACAAGAAGCGGGCAGCATTATCTCCTGCAAATTTTAAACAATCTTGTTTGTCTGAGCAATTGGCTGAAGTAGGACCGAGTGGACTCATAGGTGCGAAAGCTTTACATTGTTCTTTTTTGAATGCAGTTTTTTTTGTACATAATTCTACATTTGTAAGTTCAACTTTCATGGTAAAGAGATTGCACTACAGTACTTATATTAGGTGTGTTAGGATATTTTAGGGTTAAGTATAACAATAAGCTGCTAATGTGCTGACATGGTATTAGGGGACAAAGGCATATGTAGGCAATATTTTTCTGTCTAATACATAAGTTGCAAATTCTTTAGTATTTCTTTGTTTAAAATATAAGTTGCCAAATTATTCCCTTCTCTGTTGCTCATAAAGATTAATAAGGATGCAACTGCAAAAGAAATGCCCTTTGTGTAAAAGAAAGTAAAAGGAATGTTATCTTCCTCTCCCTCCCTTTCCCAGCTACATATACCAGCCGTGGCTTAGGGCCCCTTTCCCCCCAGTACCCTGGGAACTGTTCATGGCCACTTTCTCCCTCCCCTGGGAACTGCTAAGGAGGAAGAATTATGGCAACAAATTGTTGCAGAGAAATGTATCTTCAAGGTAAAAGTGTGTGTAATGCTATGAGCAATAGATAGAGGTGGGTTTACTAACAGCGGGTGTTTCTATTACTTAATAAGGGTTTTTGGGGTGTTGTAACGGATGTAGGCGTATACATACTAACCTAAACAAAAAGAGTGTGCTGTAACTAATTCAGTGCTTACTGGACAATTGGGTCCAAGGGAACAAGAACCTCAATAAAGAAGCCCATCTACTCAAATCCACCTCTGGGTCAGCCTGCTCTTTCTTCTAACAAGGTGAATTGAAATATACTATTCCTTTTGTTTTTTACAGTGCAAATAATTTGTAATAAAAATAAATATAAAGTGAGCACAGTACACTTTGTATTCTGCATTGTAATTGAAATCAATATATTTGAAAATGTAGAAAACATCCAAAAATATTTAAATAAATTATATTCTATTATTGCTTAACAGTGCGATTAATCAGGTGATTAATCACGATTAGTTTTTTTAAATCACACGATTAATCATGATTAAATTTTATTAATCACTTGACAGCCCTAATTTTATGTTTTTTTCCGAGGTCTTTAATAAAAATGTTACATTACATTGGGCCAAGAACAGAGCTCTATGGGACTCCTCTACAAATACACCTTTTCAATGATTCCCTATTTACTATTACATTTTGAGACCTATCAATTAGCACTTTTAATCCATTTAATGTGTTCCATGTTAATTTCTCATTTTTCAAATTTTTTAATCAAAATGCCATATGACACCAAGTCAAATGATTTACTGAAGTATATTACATCAAAATTATGTCCTTTATCAACCATATTTGTAATCTCATCTAAAAAAGATATAAAATTAGTATTACAATACCTATTTTTCTATAAACGCATGTTGATTTGAATTAATTACATTACCTTCCTTTAATTCTTTAATAATTGAGTTCTGTATGAGCTACTTCATTATCTTACCCAGAAGTGATGTCAGGCTGACACGTTTACGATTACTTGGGGAACCCCGTTTACCCTTTTAAAAAATTGGCACAACATTAGTTTTCTTCCATTCTTCTGGAACTTCCCCAGGGCTCTAAGACTTATGGCAATCAGTTAATGGTCTAGCAAACTCCTCAACCAGCTTTTTAAAACTCTCAATGCAGGTTATCTGCACCTGCTGATTTAAAAATGACTAACTTTAGTAGCTGCTGTTTAACATCCTCCAGAGATACTAGTGGAGTGGAAAGAGTGTTATCACCATATAATGAGACTAGATCATGTTTTTTCCCCAAATACAAAACAAATATTTATAGAACGTTTCTGCCTTTTTCTGCATTATTATTGATAATTCTACCATTTCTATGTAGTAATGGACCAATAACATTGTCAAGATTTCCCCCCCTAATTTTTTTTTAAAAAAATATTCTTATTGTTCATAATTCTCCTAACCATAGATTTCTCCTGGTGTCCTTTGACTTCCCTCATCAATTTTCTAAAATTCCTAGCTTCTGATTTATATTGATTACTATCAACTTCCCCTTTCTTCCTTTTGTTTATATATATATATATATATATATATATATATATATATATATATTTCTAGATCATAGAATCTTAGAATCATAGAATATCAGAGTTGGAAGGGACCTCTAGAGGTCATCTAGTCCAACCTCTGCCCAGAGCAGGACCAATCCCCAACTAAATCATCCCAGCCAGGGCTTTGTCAAGCCTGACCTTAAAAACTTCTAAGGAAGGAGATTCCACCACTTCCCTCGGTAACGCATTCCAGTGTTTCACCACCCTCCTAGTGAAAAAGTTTTTCCTAATATCCAACCTAAATCTCACCCACTGCAACTTGAGACCATTACTCCTTCTCCTGTCATCTGCTATCACTGAGAATAGTCTAGATCCATCCTCTTTGGATCCACCTTTCAGGTAGTTAAAAGCAACTATCAAATACCCCCTCATTCTTCTCTTCCGTAGACTAAACAATCCCAGTTCCCTCAGCCTCTCCTCATAAGTCATATTTTCCAGACCCCTAATCATTTTTGTTGCCCTTCGCTGGACTCTCTCCAATTTCTCCACATCCTTCTTGTAGTGTGGGGCCCAAAACTGGACACAGTACTCCAGATGAGGCCTCACCAATGTTGAATAGAGGGGGACGATCACGTCCCTCGATCTGCTGGCTATGCTCCTACTTATACATCCCAAAATGCCATTGGCCTTCTTGGCAACAAGGGCACACTGCTGACTCATATCCAGCTTCTCGTCCACTGTCACCCCTAGGTCCTTCTCTGCAGAACGCTCCTATTGGAGCGGCGGGAGAACACTCCCAACTCCCGCCCTTTTCAGCCAACCAATCAAGCACTCGCTCAAACTTTCAAGCTGCCCTCACTACAAACACTCCGATCCTCTCAACAAACACACACAACAAAATGCCGCAGATCCCGCCCAACACAGATCCCAGATATTTAGGCCTGTTTGTAATGGCCTATACTTTAGGAATTTAGGTATATGTTTATTATTTAGCTAGTTATAGAGATATATAACAAAAAATTAAAATTACTGTTTGCCTGTGTAAGGGCCTTCTTTTACTGTGACAGTTTGAGGCCCTGTTCTTAGTCTAAGGCCTTTGGCTAAGCAGCAGAGGCAGCCATAAACTAGGAAGTGAATGGTCACATCCTCACATTCCAACCTAGTCACATTGAAAGAAGGTGCTATTGGGCTGTTAGGAATACAATGCTGTCCTGATAATGCCCATCACCTCCAGAGAAAGGGAAGAGCCTAGAAGATTTAAAGGAAACTTAGTTTGAGAGCATCCTGTCTGGCAAGAACTTATTAATAGCTGGGATGTAAATTTTTTATTTTTTTGTTTTACTTTTTATGTAAACACTACATGACATGTACACTTGAAATGATTGACAGTCACATACATTGCAGACTATTTTTCTAGTAATGTAACTGTTAGGGGGCTTATTCCTTCACCCGCTTACTTCCCTGGTCCTTCTCGCATGAACAGAGAGCAACAATACCCAAAGTCCAAAGGTGCAAACAATTCAATGTTTATTGGGGTGAACTTCCAGCAAGAAATTATTTCAATTTCCTTCCTTTGTGTCCCCCTTCCCAGCTCTGACCCCACAGAGCCTTACCCGTGTTCCTGTTCCCATTCCCCCCACTTTAGCAAAACATGATTCCAATTCCCCCACCCCCATTCCCTATTCCCATTCCCCCGCTTACTTCCTGAATGACTGCAGACTATATAGTAAAACTTACGTTCTGGTTAGCCATACCTTAACCAATTATTTTACTGAAATGTAACTAACCAATCCTAACATATTGTAACATGATTATTTAAGCAATTATATCCCACCACGTTAATTAACTTACACCTAGCAAAATTAATTATACAGCTGACAGAAACAATCACAGAACCAGACAGAGATTATACTGCCAAACAATGGGAAAATGGGGACTACAGTGATAAAACAACAAAGAAATAAGAATTTTACATCCCAGCTATTAATAAGTGAGTTCTTGCCGTACTGGATGCTATCAAACTGTTTCCTTTAAATCTTCTAGGCTCTTCCCTTTCTCTGGAGGTGATGGGCATTATCAGGACAGGGTTGTATTCCTAACAGCCCCATAGCACCTTATTTTAATGTGACTCGTTTGAAATGTAAGAATGTGACCATATACTTCCCAGTTTATGGCTGGCTCTGCTGTTTAGCCAAAGGCCATAGTTTAAGAACAGAGCCTCAAACTGTCACAGTAAAAGAAGGCCCTTTCACAAGGCAGACAGTGATTTTGATTCTTTCTTTTGTACCTCTATAACTAGCTAAATGATAAACATATACCTAAATTTTTAAAGTATAGGCCTTTACAGACAGGCCTGAATATCTATATCCTAACAGTTCATGGTTGCATTTACTTCCCCTGTAGACTAGATCAGTTTTTTAACCAGTACAGCCTTCTTTCTCAGTTATGTTATATTTAAAGTTTTGGGCATCTAGTAATGTGTTCTTCAAGGATTCCAATTAGCATTCACATTTTTCCCATTAAATTCTTCCTACTAGCAGATTTGGCTCATTTTTTTCTGCTTTGTGAAATTGGCCTTTTGAAAGCACCAAGTATATCTGTGTGTGTCACTGTTCTGGACTTTATTCGGTTTGCACATTTTAAATGTGATTAAATCATGACTACTTGTACCTAAGCTTCCAATAATTTTTAGTTTTGTGATTAGTTCCTCTTTATCTGATAGGACGAAGGCAAATATAGAAGTCCCCTGTGTTTGATAAAACACTGTTTCAGTTAGAAAATTGTCATCTATAATATTTAGAAATTCAAAGGATGTTGGCAGTATGATACCTCCAGCATATGTCACTCTAATTTAAATCCTCCATTATCATGCAGTTTTTTCCCTGATACACATTATAGATAGATGCATCAGGAGGTGATCATCCTATTCTGTAGTTTGACTGAGTGGTCTGTGGCAGACCCCAACTAATACCCCATCTTGTGATTTATATGTTGGGACATTGATCTGTAAGCATTCAAGATCATTTTCTTCCATGTCATCAGTGACTCAGAAACATGTAATACCATTTTTGATGTAGTGTGCTGCTCCCTCTCCCCTTTTTTCCTCAATCTTTCCTAAATGAGTTATAACCATTGTTTTTAACATTCCAGTTGTGTAAATCATCCCACCTTGTTTCAGTAATATCAACTAGACCAAATTTACGCTCATCAGTGAGCAATTCCAATTCTTCCTGTTTGGTACCAGGTTCATAGTATTCGTGCATAAGCAATTATTGATTTTTTTTCTCTTTGTGTCCTTTGGTTCCTTGATTAATTTTCTTCTCACCATCTTCATTTTGTTCTGATAACTACTCTTTAAGTATAGTCTTCCAACCAGTTGTGCAAACACCTTACAGTAATTTCATCTAGACCACATTTCCCTAGTTTGCTTATAAGAATGCTCATGTGGAACTATGTCAAAAGCCTTACTAAAATCAAGATCTATCTTGTCTACATCTCCCCACCATCCAGCCAACCACTAGATCAGTAATCCATGCAAACAAGGAAATTAGGTTGATTTGTCATGATTTGTTCTTGACAAATGTATGCAGCCTATTATCCTCTACATGCTTAGAAATTGACTGCTTAATAATTTGTTCTAGTATTTTTCCAGGTATCAAACTTAGGCTGAGTGGTCATTAATTGGTCCTCTTTGCTCCCCTTTATAAAGATGAGTACTATGTTTGCCCTTCTCCAGTCCTCTGGTACCTCACCCATCCTCCATGAGCTCTGAAAGATAATCACTAACAATTCCAAGATTGTTTTAGCTAGTTCCTGAAATACCTTAGGGTACATTTCAATCATGTCCTGTTGAATGAATGCATGGAACTTATATAAATATTTTTAGCATGTTCCTATCCCATTTTGTCTTGCACTCCTGCCCCCTTGTAGTTAATATTAATTGTGTTCAGCATCTGGTCACAATTTATCTTTTTGGTGAAGAATGAAGCAAAATAGCATTAAGCACCTCAACATTCTTGATGTTGGCCATTATTAGCTCTTCTTCCCTGATAAGTAGAGGAACTACACTTTCTTTCATCTTTCTCTTTACGTATTTAAAAGAACCTCTTCTCATTGCCTTTTATCTCCCTTGCTAGGTGTAGCTCATTTTGTGCCTTGGACTTTCTGATTTTGACCCTACATGCTTGTGCTATTCTTTTGTACTCATCCCTAGTAATTTGTTCATATTTACACTTTTTGTAGGATTCCTTTTTGATTTTTCAGGTCATAAAAGAGCTCCTGATGGAACCATGGAAGCATCTTACTGTTCTTCCTCTGTTTCCTTCACTTTGAGTTAGTTTCCTGTTGCACCTTTAATTTTGTCTCTTTAAGAAACTGCCAGTTCTCCTGAGCTCCTTTTTCACTTCTTCCCAAGAGACCTTGCTTACCAGTTCTCTGAGTTTGTTAAAGTCTGGTTAAAGTCCATTGTCCTTATTCTGCTGCTGTCACTCCTCCTTTTCTTTACAATCATGAAATCTACCATTTCATGATTACATTTGCCCAAATTGCTTTCAGCCTTCACATGCACAACCAATTTGTTCCTGGTCGTCAGAATCAAGTATAAAATGGCTGTCCCTCTGATTGCATCATACACTTTCTAAAACAAGAAGTTGCCCCCAACACATTCCAAAAACTTATTGGACATAGTGTGTTTTGCCATATCACTGCAGTGAGTGGGACTTGGGTGGTCAGGCTTAGTGGTGAGATCTAAGGCTCAAAACCAAAGACACCATCAGGTGCCAGACCAGGGGTCAGAGCCAGAGAGGAAGTCACGTGCCAGAGCCAGAGACAGCATCAGAGGTAAGGCAGAGGAGCAGAGACCTGGAGCAGGGCAGGACAGCAGGAACTGGGAGTAGACAGGAGTCTGGAATAGGAAAACAGGAACCAGAAGCAGGCAAGAATGCAGGGCTCAGGTAAGCAGTAGGGGGCCATAGTAGCAGTCAGCCAGGGATTCCTCTTGTTGCTCAGACAACTTCCTGTTGTTACTTCCTGGTTTACATAGCACTCCTCAGCCAATCAGCGGGTTGAATGTTTCTTCCAGTCAGGAGCTTTGGGGGCAGGGCCACCTGTGAGCTAACCCTTCATTGGACCCTTTCCTAGTTACTCAGGTGAGCTGCTGAGTGGCGGTTGTGGCCTGAACACTACCTGTAGTCCTGCTTTCAAGGGCTGTGATTCCCTCACATCACCTCTTCCTCTAGTGTGCCCCCTAGGTATTCATAGGCCAGGGTGGGTATTGTGGAAGGCATTTACCAAGTCAGGAGAGTAGACATTTACCAAGTCAGGAAGCCGGTTCCCAGAAGCACTCTTCAGGACCATAGCCTTCCCAATCCACAAAATACCAGAGTTTACCTTATCTAATTTTGTCATCAGGTATCTCATGGAAGATGTACTCACTATGGGCTTGACCACATATCAGCAGGGGTGGTTGGGAGTGGTGAGGGAACCATCCTGGAAGATGGGGCTTCAGGAGCGATATGTATTCCAAGAGAACAGGCCAAGTGAAGTTCAAAGGCAATGGGATTAATTTAGCTGATGAATTTCGAAGGAGACAAGGAACGGATAGTCTAATTTATAAGATAGTTTGTTCATGTGCAGTTTTTTTGTGAAGAGCCATACCTTCTGTCCAAACAACAGGGTGTCTCTTCCTGTTTTTGGTGGTATGCATATTTTTGTAGCTCTTTTTGTAGTTCACCTCTAGGTAAAGTTTTAGGTCATCTTGGGTTTGGCTTATCTGTTGTATCCAGTACAGGGCTGCTGCATTGTGGGAAGTTCTGGGTAGAACTCGGGTGGAACCTATAATTCAAAAAAAATGTTCTGCATTATTGTACACAAACTCTGCCTGGGGCAGAAGCAAGGACCAGTTGTTCTGGTGGAAGTTGATGTAACACTGAAGATAATGCTCCAGGATTTAGTTTGTTCTCTCTGCTTGATTGTTAGTCTGAGGGTGACGGGGGGCGGCAGACAGGAGCAGATACCAAAATCCCAGGGGGCTTCATGACAGAAGTGGGAAACAAATTATGTGCTGCAGTCAGAGATGATGCACTCTGGAAAGCCATGGAGGCAGACAACTTGATCCCCCTGGACCTGGAAGTTTCCTAGGAGGAAGGTAGACCACTGCCAGGGATGAAGCATGCCATCTTCGTGAGGTGGTCCATGATTGTCAGGATGGTTGTGATCCCATTGGACTTGGGTAGGTCTACAATAAAGTGTAAGGCAATGACTGTCCAGGGGCCAGGTGGAATCCTGAAGGTTGCAGGAATCTCAGGGGTTTATTGTGCAGCATGTGGAGCGGGCATATAATTGCAAGAGGCTGCATAGGCCTGAACTGTTGACTCATATACGAGGCCACCAGAAGACACAAAAGACAAGGTGCTGCATTTTAAAGTAGCCAAAATGTCTTACCAGGGGGACTCATGGTATATCTGTAGGTGGTGGTCCTCGGTGGCCCAGGAGGAACATATATTGCTCTTTTATGTTGGTTACCCCATCTTGGACCTCTTGGGGTTACTTGTTGCTTCCTGCTCAACTGGAGGGATCTCATGGGCAAAAGCTGATCTTATGAGGCTGAGTAGGGAGTTGCACACAGAAAATGATGAGGTTTGAGGATGCAGGAGTTTTTCAGGTTTGGGTCTTTCAGGCCAGGGTAATACTCATCCTTTCATGACAAAGCGTCAGCCTTGCTCATTTTGGTCCCTGGGCAATAAGAGACTGTGAAATTTACGTATGAAAAGAATAAGGCCTACCAAAGATGTTGTGGTTTGAGGGCCTTGGCACTATGCAGATATTTCAAAGTTCCTGTGGTCAGTGTACACCTACACGGTATATGGCCCCTTTTAGATAGTGATGCCATTCTTCAAAAGCAGCCTTAATTGCCAGGAATTCTTAGTCTAAGGTGCCACAGTTCTGCTCCACATGTCTGAGTTTGCTGGAATAGAAGGCACAAGGATGTAGCAGTTGTTGAGAACTATGCCTTTGGGATAGCATTGCTCCAATCACTAAGTTGGAAACTTCTGTCTCAAGGATGAAGGCTTGCATGGTGTCAGGGTGGACCAAAATGGATAAATGTGAGTTTTAATTGTTCAAAGGCCTGCTGGGCCTCATGAGACCAGAGGAACCTGGTGTTTTTGCAGAGCAGGGCAAAAAGTGAGAGGGGCAATCCACACCGAGAACTACAGGATGAACCACCAATAGAAGTTTGTGAACCCCAAGAAGCATTGAGAAGTTTGTGAACTCCAAGAAGCATTGTAACTCATGATCATTATGTGACTCTGCCCACTTGAGGTCTGCCTTTACATTGCACAGGTCCATTCTGGTACCAGCAGGAGACAGGATGAGCCCTAGGAATTCTATGGAGGACTAATCAAAAGCAAATTTTTCTAGTTTAACATAGAGTCCATGTTGGCGTAGACTTTTCAGGACAGTAGAGATGAGCATGGTATTCTGTTAGGCATTGTCCGAGAAAATAATTATGTTGTCCAGTTATTCTTCCAAGTATTGCTCCAGAATGTCCCAGAGTATATCATTAATAAAATGCTGGAAAATTTCAGATGCATCTGTAAATCCAAAGGGCATCACAAGACATCACAAGGTATTTAATATGGCCATAATGCATTCAAAACGCAGCCTTCCATTCATTCCCAGCTGTAATACACACTAGATCATAGGCCCCCTAGAGGTCTAACTTTTTGTACACCTGGGCAGCACTCATGTTGTCCACTAGGTCAGAGATTTTTGGCAATGAGTACCAGTTTCTAATGGTGACCTGACTTAGGGCCTGATAGTCAACACATATTTGGAGGCTTCTCTATTTCTTTTTAACAAAGAGGACCGGTACCTGGCATGTAATGTGGATTTATGAATAGAGTTCTTGTCTAGGTTTTTTTAAAGGTAGGTCTGCAGCACACCTAGTTCAGGCTCTGACATGGTGTATATATGTCACAATGGAATGATTTCCCCTCATTGTAGCTTGATTGGGCAGTCGCAGTCCCCATGTGTGGGCAGGATGTTGGCATTCTATTTTTCAAATACATCTTTGTAGTCACTGTATTTGGAAAGAAGTTGGGGACTGAAATCAGTGGGTGGATTTTCTGGGACTGGTAACTTGGCATGCAACTTTTGTGTCCCTACTGCATGCTTCCCAGTTCCTGGGGTCAAGCAGTGGTGTGACAGAATTCTGAAAGGAATTCAACTTTTAGCTTGTGCCAGTGGATAAGGGGATTGGTGGAGGGGCAGCCACAAGATACCAGGATCAGAGGAAAGTACAAGGAAACAAATGGCACTGAACTGAGGGTCTATTGATGCCCTTGGATTATAATTTCAAGTCCCAGATCACAAGAGGACCCATCAATCTGGTCTGGAACAAGCTTGGGCTGCAGAGATATCTGTAGTGCCTGGGCCCCCTCTGCAGTGATGAAATTGTCTGCTGTGCCTGAGTCAATGAGGGCCTGCTGCAGAGGGACTGGGTGGGATTGTCCCAGAATTTTCAGTTCAATAGGGACTTGTAGGCACAGTGCTAGTCAACAGAAGCCAGTACATGTCCCTGTCAGGATTTCAATTAGGGATATTTTGTCAGGATATCCAGGCTAGCCCCCTTCACTGAGCCTGGGTAGGCTTGTTTCCCAGATTCCTCTGGATTGGTTTCCTCAAGGGGAAATCAGAGATAGCATGGCCCAGCTCACCACAGTAGTCGCATAAGTTAAGACATCACCCTTCAGGGGCGAGTTGCCAGAGGGTTAAATCTACCTGCATCAGCTCAACTGGCCAGGTGGAATCCAAAAACAGGGGACATGGTCGAGGTGCTCCTCTTCTTTTTCCCATTCACTTGTGTAGATGATTGTTGATCTGGATGATGAGCTCTATGAAGGCATCTAGTCCCATAGAGGTCTCATCTCAGGCTAATTTATCCTTAACCTCATCCTGCAAATCCCATCAAAACTGAAATAACTGGGCCGCCTCACTCCATTCTGTGCCTGATATGAGACAATGAAAGTGAGCTATGTAGACAGTACCTGGGCCTGACTACAGTTGGAGTTTCAGCAGGGTGGCCTCAGCAGAGCAGGTGCAGTTAGGGTTATCAAACTTGGTCAATGTTGCCCACTGTAAGGCATCCCAGTTAGACAGAACTAGATTGTTGGCTTCCAACAGGGGAGAGGCCCAGTCCAATACCTCCCGTCAGCAGGCTGACTGCTAGGCCTACCTTGGTATGGTTGGAAGAGTACATTTGCGATACAAGTAAGAACTAGAGGCGGCACTGATTCACAAAGCCTCAGAATTTGGAGAGGCTTCCTTTGAAGTGCTCAGGTAGAGGGATAGTGGGTCCGTGCTTGGGGAACAGTACATCTGGCTGCACTCCAAGCACAAGAGTTTTCTGAGTGGAATTGATGGACTTTATCCTATAATGTTTGATTCATAGTGGACAGTTGCACCTTCTGTACCTGGATGGCTCCATTATCTGCATGGAGATGGATCACTTGCTTGTGCAGTACAGATGCCCCTTCTGGTACAGGGAGCTCCATTGTGTCCATCCTTAGCTAGGCCCACTCAGAGAAGTTAACAGTAGTCTGAACAAGCTGCAATGGCCGGGGTATGGACAGTTAGGTCTAGTGGTCAGAGTAGAAGTCAGGTTTAGTGGTGAGAGTCAGCTCCAGTGGTTAGAGCCAAGGCTCAAAACCAAAGACAACATCAGGTGCCAAGCCAAAGGTCAGAGCCAGAGGCACAGTCAGATGCCAAGCCAGGGGTCAGAGATGGAGAGAGCGTCAGAAAAAAGGCAGAGGACCAGGGATCTGGAGTAGAGCAGGACAGCAAGAATTGGGAGTAGACTGGAGTCTGGGATAGGAGGCGAGGTACCAGGACTAGGCAGGAATGCAGGGCTCAGGAGTGAGGTAAGCAGGAAGGATCCATAGTAGCAGCCAGCCTGGGATTCCTCTTGTTGCTCAGACAAATTCCTGTTGTTGTTTCCTGGTTTATTTCCTGACACAAATGCTAGCCCCCAAAATCACTGATTTGGTTGCCCCCGGCCCTCGTTTGTATGAGGCTTGCTCTGGTAGGTATACTATCAGAGAACGCCTACAAAATTGGGCTTCACAGATCAGATAGGCACAGAATGCCTAATTTTAGAATCCCACTGGGACTTAGGTGTGAGCTAGGGCAATGAGCAGCTCAGTGTTGTCAGGAGTTAGGCAGTTTTGTGCATGCCTATCAACAGAAACATAGGTGTCATGGGGCTTCACCTATGGAAACCTAAGTGTCTAAGGAATTTAAGTACCTACTGGGTTAGATGGCTTCTGAATGAGGGTTTTGAGGATTTCAGTGGTCCATAAATGTTGGATTTAGGGCCTACAGTGGTAATTAGATGCCTAAGTCCCTTTTGTAGATTTAGCCAAAATTGACCATTTTGTTGGCTCACCTTTTCAAACATAAATCCCCAGTTCTGTTTAAACACTGTGCAACCATGTATCCATTCTTACAGTGGCAGGGAATGTATTATTGTGATTACATATATTAAGAATTGCAGCTGTCTTTAAAGGGCATATTATTCATCATCTCCCTTATTTTTATATCCCACTAAAAATCTATTTCTGTATGAAAAGAGAAAATCAAAACCTCTAGTTTCCCTCCACCTCCCTTCCTTGTCTTGGGCTTGCTATTTTCTGGTATTAGAAACCATGATGCATCGCTGCCTCTCTCATTCTTATCTTATGTGCTCAGCAAAAATAATCTAAGTCTAAAATGAACATGTCAGATGACAGAATTATGTTGCTATTTTCTCTATCTTTGGAATGATATTTGTCGGCGGTTTTGTAGCTGACAACCTGGCATCAGATTCAAGTCTTGTTCAAAGGGAGAAAAGTTCACATTTAAAACATGTTCACAGACTGGGAAATAACTCACTTTTCAGTGAGCTCCCGCACCCCCTTCATTCAGCAGCTCTAGTACTTGCTAAACATTTCAAGTTGTTGCTCTTCAAATTAGTAGCAAAATAAAATTCACTGTTTCTGCATCTGAAAAAGAAGCTGCACTTCCAGGGCAGGAATTTATGCCTCCCCATCCCAGCTTGTTTTCTGAAATACTTTCATTCTCTCCCTTTCTTCAGCTTCTACAGTGTATCCAGGGTAGGGTGACCAGATGTCCTGATTTTTAGGGACAGTCCAAATTTTGGGGTCTTTTTCTAATATAGGCTTCTACTACCCCTCCAGGCCCTGTCCTGATTTTTCACACTTGCTGTCTGGTCACCCTAATCCAGGGTAACGAGGGAAAAGCCAAAAAGATCTGGAGAGCTACTTTGGATAAGTACCTGAAGGTTCAGCTGCTTAATTAAACTTCAGGAAAACCAGCTGGTCTTCTGGGTGGTACAAAATGAACTTCCAAATATTGCAGTAGGAGAGGGAGGTAGTTCTGGTCCAGTGGGTAGGCACAGGACTGAGTGTCTGGAGATTAGGGTACGTTCTTGGCTCTACAGCTAAACTACTGTGATTTTGGGCAGGTCACTCTGTGTCATCATTTTCTAATCTGTAAAATGAGGATAATGATAATTCTCTTCCTTTGTAAAGCATTTTGAGAGCTACAGATTAAAAGTGCTATATGAAAGCAAAACATCATTATGAACAGACTTTCCCGTGAGATTTCCAGTGCTTCCTATTTCTGAATGTGCCAGATGTAATACCTAGTTCTAGCTGGAACTAGAAATTGCAGAAGCAAAAGAATAACTGTGTATAAAAGTTATTTGACCTTATTTGAACCAGAAAAAAATAGGTTTTCTAGTATATTAGTCAAAAGAGAAAATTGAAGTCATTTGGGGCTAGATCCACATAGGGACTTAGGCAGCTAACTGCCACTTTAGGTGCCTAAATCCAACATTTAGACATCATTAAAATACCAACCCCTTTCACCCCATTCCTCAGATGCCACCTAACACTGTAGACATCTACGTTTATGCCAGTAAAGTACGTGAGATGACTTCATTTCTGATAGTAGTCATGTACAAAACAGCTTAAGGTCTGATGCAAACCAGTACAATGGTATGGCAAAAAGGTCTAATTGGATGTATAAAAGCAGGGTGGTGAGTAGGAATGTGTTCTTTACCTCTGTATACAGTGTTGATGGGACCAGTACAGGAACACTGTCCAATTCTGGTATACACATTTTAAAAGGGATGTTGAAAAGTTGGAAAGGTACAAAAATGATTTGAGGGCTAGAGAAAATGCCTTTCAGCACTACACTTGAACAGCTCAATCTGTTTAGTTTATCTAAAAAAAAAGATTGAGAGGTGACTTCACTACAGTGTACGCCTTCTCAGGGAGAAAATAGTGGGTATTAAAGGTCTCTTTAATCTAGCAGAAAAATGCATAACACGAACTGGTGGCTGGATGCTGAAATCAGAAAAAATTCAAATGAGAAATTAGGCACATATTTTGAACTGTGAGGGTGATTAACCATTGGAACAAGGTTTCCAAAGGAAGTGGTGGATTGTCCGTCTCTTGATGTCTGTAAATCAATACTGGATGCTTTTCTGGAAGGGGAACATTAGCTAAACACAAGTTATTTGGCTCAATATAGGGGTAACTAGGTGTAATTTAATGTCCTGTGATATAGATTCATAGATCCTAAGGCTAGAACAGACCATTGTGATCATCTAGACCAGTGATTCTCAAACTTAGTTGATCATGTCCCCCTTCTTTGTGTCTGTAGTAGTTTACGGGACCCCCGTCAGATGTCCGGCCAGCAGCTACCGCTCTCTGGCCACCCAGCTTTGAAGGCAGCACTGCTGCCGGCAGCAGTGCAGAAGTAAGGGTGGCAATCATTATAAGGCATGCTTTCTAATCCTTTAATCATTCTTGTGGCTCTTCTTTGAACATTCTCTAGTTTATCAATATCCTTCCTGAATTGTGGGGACAAGAACTTGTCACAGCTGCAGTCACACCAGTGCCAAATACTGAGGTTAAAATAACCACTCTACTCCAGTCAAGATTCCCCTGTTTATGCAGTCTCTGAGAGACTGTCAAGACTCATCAAGCCCTCGGATCGCTACCCCTTCCTGCTTCTCCATGTGGGCACCAATGATACTGCCAAGAATGACCTTGAGCGGATCACTGGCAGACTACGTGGCTCTGGGAAGAAGGATAAAGGAGTTTGAGGTACAAGTGATCTTCTCGTCCATCCTCCCCATGGAAGGAAAAGGCCTGGGTAGAGACTCTCGAATCGTGGAAGTCAACGAACTACACAGGTGGTGTCGGAGAGAAGGCTTTGGATTCTTTGACCATGGGATGGTGTTCCAAGAAGGAGGAGTGCTAGCCAGAGACGGGCTCCACCTAACGAAGAGAGGGAAGAGCATCTTCGCAAGCAGGCTGGCTAACCTAGTGAGGAGGGCTTTAAACTAGGTTCACCAGGGAAAGGAGACCAAAGCCCTGAGGTAAGTGGGGAAGTGGGATACCGGGAGGAAGCACGAGCAGGAGCATGCGAGAGGGCAGGGCTCCTGCCTCATACTGAGAAAGAGGGATGATCAGTGCGTAGTCTCAAGTGCCTATACACAAATGCAAGAAGCCTGGGAAACAAGCAGGGAGAACTGGAAGTCCTGGCACAGTCAAGGAATTATGATGTCATTGGAATAACAGAGACTTGGTGGGATAACTCACATGACTGAAGTACTGTCATGGATGGATATAAACTGTTCAGGAAGGACAGGCAGGCCAGAAAAGGTGGGGGAGTTGCACTGTATGTAAGGGAGCAGTATGACTGCTCAGAGCTCAAGTATGAAACTGCAGAAAAACCTGAGTGTCTCTGGGTTAAGTTTAGAAGTATGAGCAACAAGGGTGATGTCGTGGTGGGAGTCCGCTATAGACCACTGGATCAGGGGGATGAGGTGGACGAAGCTTTCTTCTGGCAACTCACAGAAGTTACTAGACCGCAGGCCCTGTTTCTCATGGGAGACTTCAATCACTCTGATATCTGCTGGGAGAGCAATACAGCGGTGCACAGACAATCCAGGAAGTTTTTGGAAAGTATAGGGGACAATTTCCTGGTGCAAGTGCTGGAGGAACAAACTAGGGGCAGAGCTCTTTTGATCTGCTGCTCACAAACCGGGAAGAATTAGTAGGGGGAAGCTACAGTGGATGGGATCCTGGGAGGCAGTGACCATGAGATGGTCAAGTTCAGGATCCTGACACAGGGAAGAAAGGAGAGCAGCAGAATACAGACCCTGGACTTCAGAAAAGCAGATTTTGACTCCCTCAGGGAACTGATGGGCAGGATCCCCTGGGAGAATAACATGAGGGGGAAAGGAGTCCAGGAGAGCTGGCTGTATTTTAAAGAATCCTTACTGAGGTTACAGGGACAAACCATCCCGATGTGTAGAAAGAATAGTAAATATGGCAGGTGACCAGCTTGGCTTAACAGTGAAATCCTCACTGATCTTAAAAACAAAAAAGAAGCTTACAAGAAGTAGAAGATTGGACAAATGACCAGGGAAGAGTAGAAAATATTGCTCGGGCTTGCAGGAGTGAAATCAGGAAGGCCAAATCCCACTTGGAGTTGCAGCTAGCAAGAGATGTTAAGAGTAACAAGGCGGGTTTCTTCAGGTATGTTAGCAACAAGAAGAAAGTCAAGGAAAGTGTGGGCCCCTTACTGAATGAGGGAGGCAACCTAGTGACAGAGGATATGGAAAAAGGTAATGTATTCAATGCTTTTTTTGCCTCTGTCTTCACGAACAAGGTCAGCTCCCAGTCTACTGCACTGGGCAGCACAGCATGGGGAGGAGGTGACCAGCCCTCTGTGGACAAAGAATTGGTTCGGGACTATTTAGAAAAACTGGACGTGCACAAGTCCATGGGGCTGGATGCGTTACATCCGAGAGTGCTAAAGGAGTTGGCGGATGTGATTGCAGAGCCATTGGCCATTATCTTTGAAAACTCATGGCGATCGGGGAAAGTCCCGGACGACTGGAAAAAGGCAAATGTAGTGCCCATCTTTAAAAAAGGGAAGAAGGAGGATCCGGGGAACTACAGGCCAGTCAGCGTTACCTCTGTCCCTGGAAAAATCATGGAGCAGGTCCTCAAGGAATCAATTCTGAAGCACTTAGAGGAGAGGAAAGTGATCAGGAACAGTCAGCATGGATTCAGCAAGGGCAAGTCATGCCTGACTAATCTAATTGCCTTCTATGACAAGATAACTTGCTCTGTGGATGAGGGGAAAGCAGTGGACGTGTTGTTCCTTGACTTTAGCAAAGCTTTTGACATGGTCTCCCACAGTATTCTTGCCAGCAAGTTGAAGTATGGGCTGGATGAATGGACTATAAGGTGGATAGAAAGTTGGCTAGATTGTCGGGCTCAACGGGTAGTGATCAATGGCTCCATGTCTAGTTGGCAGCTGTTATCAAGTGGAGTGTCCCAAGGGTCAGTCCTGGGGCCGGTTTTGATCAATATCTTCATAAATGATCTGGAGGATGGTGTGGATTTTACCCTCAGCAAGTTTGCAGATGACACTAAACTGGGAGGAGAGGTAGATACGCTGGAGAGTAGGGATAGAGGGCCCTAGACAAATTAGAGGATTGGGCCAAAAGAAATCTGATGAGGTTCAACAAGGACAAGTGCAAAGTCTTGCACTTAGGAGGAAAGAATCCCATGCACCGCTACAGACTAGGGACCGAATGGCTCGGCAGCAGTTCTGCAGAAAAGGACCTGGGGTTACAGTGGACGAGAAGCTGTGTGCCCTTGTTGCCAAGAAGGCCAATGGCATTTTGGGATGTATATGTAGGGGCATTGCCAGCAGATCGAGGGACGTGATCATTCCCCTCTATTCAACATTGGTGAGGCCTCATCTGGAGTACTGTATCCAGTTTTGGGCCCCATACTACAAGAAGGATGTGGAAAAATTGGAAAGAGTCCAGCGGAGGGCAACAAATATGATTAGGGAACTGGAACACACGATTTATGAGGAGAGGCTGAGGGAACTGGGATTGTTTAGTCTGCGGAAGAGAAGAATGAGGGTGGATTTGATAGCTGCTTTCAACTACCTGAAAGAGGGTTCCAAAGAGAATGGATCTAGACTGTTGTCAGTGGTAGCAGATGACAGAACAAGGAGTAATGGTCTCAAGTTGCAGTGGGGGAGGTTTAGGTTGGATATTAGGAAAAGCTTTGTCACTAGGAAGGTGGTGAAACACTGGAATGCGTTCCCTAGGGAGGTGGTGGAATCTCCTTCCTTAGAAGTTTTTAAGGTCAGGCTTGACAAAGCCCTGGCTGGGATGATTTAGTTGGGGATTGGTTCTTCTTTGAGCAGGGGGTTGAGCTAGATGACCTCCTGAGGTCCCTTCCAACCTATGCTTAGTGCCATATAGAATCATAGAAATGTAGGGTTGGAAGGGACCTTGAGAGGCCATCTAATCCATCCCCCTGCTCTGAGCCTGGATTAAGTATACCTAGACTATCCCTGACAGGTGTGTATCTAAACTATTCTTTAAAATCTTGAAAAATAGGCATTCCACAACCTACTTTGATACACTGTTCCAGTACTTAACTATCCGTACAGGCTATGTCTGTACTTGTGCATATATCTGAATACTGGATCATGCAAATGTTCCTGTGTTCTTCTCATACCCATACAAAAAGCACATATTGCATACATGCATAAACCTGAGTCCACACTACTGCTGATGCTATTACGCAACGTTAGGCAGTATTCTAAGATTCTCTGCACCATAGAATCATAGAATATCAGGGTTGGAAGGGACCTCAAGAGGTCATCTAGTCCAACCCCCTGCTCAAAGCAGGACCAATCCCCAACTAAATCATCCCAGGCAGGGCTTTGTCAAGCCTGACCTTAATAACTTCTAAGGAAGGAGATTCCACCACCTCCCTAGGGAAGGTATTCCAGTGCTTCACCACCCTCCTAGTGAAAACATTGTTTCTAATATCCAACCTAAACCTCCCCCACTGCAACTTGAGACCATTACTCCTTGTTCTGTCACCTGCTACCACTGAGAACAGTCCAGATCCATCCTCTTTGGAACCCCCTTTTAGGTAGTTGAAAGCAGCTATCAAATCCCCCCTCATTCTTCTCTTCTGCAGACTAAACAAGCCCAGTTCCCTCAGCCTCTCCTCATAAGTCATGTGTTCCAGTCCCCTAATCATTTTTGTTGCTCTCTGCTGGACTCTTTCAAATTTTTCCACATCCTGCTTGTAGTGTGGGGCCCAAGACTGGACACACTACTCCAGATGAGGCCTCACCAATGCCAAATAGAGGGGAATGATCCCGTTCCTCGATCTGCTGGCAATGCTCCTACGTATACAGCCCAAAATGCCGTTAGCCTTCTTGGCAACAAGGGCACACTGTTGACTCATATCCAGCTTCTCGTCCACTGTCACCCCTAGATCCTTCTCTGCAGAACTGCTGCCTAGCCATTCGGTCCCTAGTCTGTAGCAGTGCATGGGATTCTTCCGTCCTAAGTGTGGGACTCTGCACTTGTCCTTGCTGAACCTCATCAGATTTCTTTTGGCCCAGTCCTCTAATTTGTCTAGGGCCCTCTGTATCCTATCCCTACCCTCCAGTGTATCTACCACTCCTCCAGTTTATTGTCATCTACAAACTTGCTGAGGGTGCAATACACGCCATCCTCCAGATCATTAATGAAGATATTGAACAAAACCGGCCCCAGGACTGACCCTTGGGGCACTCTGCTTGATACCGCTACCAACTAGAGATTGATCTAGTTGATCAATGATCACTACCTGTTGAGCCCGATGATCTAGTCAGCTTTCTATCCACCTTATAGTCCATTCATCCAGCCCATACTTCTTTAACTTGCTGGCAAGAATACTGTGGGAGACCGTATCAAAAGCTTTGCTACAATCAAGGAATAACAAGTCCATTGCTTTCCCTTCATCCACAGAGCTACTTATCGTGTCATAGAAGGCAAATTAGGTATGTCAGGCATGACTTACCCTTGGTGAATCCATGCTGACTGTTCCTGATCACTTTCCTCTCCTCTAAGTGCTTCAAAATTGGTTCCTTGAGGACCTGCTCCATGATTTTTCCAGGGACTGAGATGAGGCTGACTGGCCTGTAGTTCCCCGGATCCTCCTTCTTTACTTTTTTAAAGATGGGCACTTCATTAGCCTTTTTCCAGTCGTCCGGGACTTCCCCCGATCACCATGAGTTTTCAAAGATAATGGCCAATGGCTCTGCAATCACATCCGCCAACTCCTTTAGCACCCTCGGTTGCAGTGCATCCAGCCCCATGGACTTGTGCTTGTCCAGCTTTTCTAAATAGTCCTGAACCACTTCTTTGTCCACAGAGGGCTGGTCACCTCCTCCCCATACCATGCTGCCCAGTGCAGTAATCTGGGAGCTGACCTTGTTCGTGAAGACAGAGGCAAAAAAAGCATTGAATACATTAGCTTTTTCTACATCCTCTGTCCCTAGGTTACCTCTTCCATTCAGTAAGGGGCCCACACTTCCTTGACTTTCTTCTTGTTGCTAACATATCTAAAGAAACCCTTCTTGTTACTCTTAACATCTCTTCCTAGCTGCAACTCCAAGTGGGATTTGTCCTTCCTGATTTCACTGCTGCATGCCTGAGCAATATTTTTATACTCCTCCCTGGTCATTTGTCCTATCTTCCACTTCTTGTAAGCTTCTTTTTTGTGTTTAAGATCAGCAAGGATTTCACTGTTAAGCGAAGTTAGTCGCCTGCCATATTTACTGTTCTTTCTACACATCGGGTTGGTTTGTTTGTGCAACCTCAATAAGGATTCTTTAAAATACAGCCAGCTCTCCTGGACTCCTTTCCCCCTCATGTTATTCTTCCAGGAGATTTTGCCCATCAGTTCCCTGAGGGAGTCAAAGTCTGCTTTTCTGAAGTCCAGGGTCTGTATTCTACAGCTCTCCACCACAAGGAGTCGATAAAGGAACTACCTTGCTGTGCATTGCTGGTGCTGTCCACAACCCTTCACTCACATGTAACAGTATAATAAAGCTAGACAAAAAAGAATTTGACAAGCAAATACCAAAAGACTTGAAAACTAACAGAATTTTTTTTAAGTACTTCAGAAGCAGGAAGTCTGGCAAACAACCACTGTGGGGACTTGGTGTTGCCAGGCATACCGTTTTCGACCGGAACCTCTAGTTGAAAAGGGACCCTGGTGGCTCCGGTCAGCACTGCTGACCAGGTCGTTAAAAGTCCAGTCGGTGGCACAGCGGGGCTAAGGCAGGCTCCCCATCTGCTGTGGCTTCATGTGGCTCCTGGAAGCAGCAGCATGTCCCCGCTCCAGCTCCTATGCCTAAGGGCAACCAGGGGGCTCCACATGCTGCCCCTGCCCCAAGCACTGGCCCTGCAGCTTCCATTGGCTGGGAACTGAAGCCAATGGGAAATGCAGGGGCGGTGCCTGTGGATGGGGCAGTGCGCGGAGCCGCCTGGCTATGCCTCTGCATAGGAGAGAAAGGAGGGACATGTCGCAGCTTCTGGGAGTTGCTTGAGGTAAGCGTCACCCAGAGTCTGCACCCCTGACACCCTCCTGTGCCCCAACCCCCTGCCCCAGCCCTGATCCCCCTCTCGCCCTCCGAACACCTTGGCCCCAGCCTGGAGCCCCCTCTTGTACCCCAAAACCTTCATCTCCAGCCCCACACCAGAGCCTGCACCCTCAACTGGAGCCCTCAATCCCCATGCACTGCAACCCCCTGCCCCAGCCCATAGCCCCCTCCTGCACCCTGAATCTCTCATTTCTGGCCCCATCCCAGAACCTGTACTCCCAGCCTAGAGCTCGTACTCCCTCCCACACTGCAACCCCTTGCCTCAGCCCAGAGCCCCCTCCCATACTCAAAATCCCTTGGCTCCACCCTCCAGCCCGAAGCCTTCTCCTGGACCCCAAAACCCTCATCCCCTGCCCCACCCCAGAACCCGCACCCCCAGCTGGAGCCCTCACCCCCTCTAACATCCCAACCTACTGCCTCAGCCCAGAGCCCCCTCCCATACCCTGAACTCCTCATTTCTGGCCCAAACACGGAGCCTGCATCCCCAACCAGAGCTCTCACCCCCTCCTGTATCCCAGCCTCCTGAGCCAACCTGGTGAAAATGAGTGAGTGAGTGAGGGTGGGGAGAGCAAGCTAAAGAGGGAAAGGGGATGGAATGAGTGCATGGTGGGGCCTTAGAGAAGGGGCGGAGCACGTGCAGGGCCTCGGAGGAGCAGCAGGGCAGGGGGCAAGGGAAGGGTGTTTGGTGTTTGGTTTTGTACTCTCCCTCCTGGCACTGAAGCCCCAGGACTGGAGGAGTTCTGTGCCCCCAGTGATTTATGGGGGCCTGTGTCCCTGCTTACGCCCCTTGTGCACACCCCTGGTGACATTGTTTCATTATTTTCAGCCAAACTTAGTCATATTTGCTCATTTACTTATATGTTTCTTAACAAATTAACAGAAATTGCCCACATATTGAGTTCACAACAATAAATTGTGGAAAAGCTGGACAAGCACAAGTCCATGGGGCCGAATGCACTGCATCCGAGGGTACTAAAGGAGTTGGCAGATGTGATTGCAGGGCCATTGACCATTACCTTTGATAACTCATGGCTATCGGGGGAGGTCTCAGATGACTGGAAAAAGGCTAATGTAGTGCCCATCTTTAAAAAAGGGAAGTTTTTCCTAATGTCCAACCTAAACTGCCCTTGCTGAAATTTAAGACGGTTGCTTCTTGTCTTATCCTCAGACGTTAAGAACAATTTTTCTCCCTCCTCCTTGTAACAACCTTTTATGTACTTGAAAAGAGTTTCATGTCCCCTCTCAGTCTTCTCTTCTCCAGACTAAACAAACCCAATTTTTTCAATCTTCCCTCATAGATCATGTTTTCTAGAACTTTAATCATTTTTGTTCCTCTCCTCTGGACTTTCTCCAATTTTTCCACATCTTTCCTGAAATGTGGTGCCCAAAACTGGACACAATACTCCAGTTGAGGCCTAATCAGCATGGAGTAAAGCGGAAGAATTACTTATCATGTCTTGCTTACCAACACTCCTGCTAATACATCCCGGAATGATGTTTGCTTTTTTTGCAACAGCATTACACTGCTGACTCATATTTAGCTTGTAATCCACTACTATGACCCCCAGATTCCTTTCCGCAGTACTCCTTTCTAGGCAGTCATTTCCCCTTTCGTATGTGTGCAACTGATTGTTCCTTCCTAAGTGGAGTACTTTGCATTTGTCCTTACTGAATTTCATCCTATTTACGTCAGACCATTTCTCCAGTTTGTCCAGATCATTTTGAATTTTAATCCTATCCTCCAAAACCCTTGCAACTCCTCCCAGGTTAAGTATCATCTGCAAACTTTATAAGTGTACTCTCTATGCCATTATCTAAATAATTGATGAAGATATTGAACAGAACCGGACCCAGAACCGATCCCTGCGGGATCCCACTCGTTATGCCCTTCCAGCATGACTGTGAACTGATAGCTACTCTCTGGGAATTATTTTTCAACCAGTCATGCACCCACCTTATAGTAGCTCCATCTAGGTTGTATTTCCCTAGTTTGTTTATGAGAAGGTCATGCGAGACAGTATCTAAAGCCTTACTAAAGTCAAGATATACCACATCTACAATTTCCCCCCTAGCCACAAGGCTTGTTACCCTTTCAGAAAAGCTATCAGGTTGGTTTGACACAATTTGTTCTTGACAAATCCATGCTGACTGTTATTTTTTCAGCTGTTATGTATAGCCAGTTATATTTACAGCTATCTGTATACTGCAGGTAACTGCATTTCTTCCTGACCTCCTAAATCATCCTTATCTTATGTGTAGACTTTAAAAGCTGAAGCTAATTTGATGAGTTTAAATTGAATATGGGGATATTCTCCCATTGAAGTAAATGGAAATCACATAAGGAAGGAAAGCATGGCCATAGATCATTTTGTATCAGTGACCTCTCCTCTTCATTTAGCACTCCCCCAATTTTTGGATCATCTGTGAACTTTCAGTAATGATTTTAGGTTCTTTGTGGGCATTAATAAAAATGTTGACTCGCATGGGGCCAAGAATGAATTGCTGCAGGGCCCCACTAGGAACACACCCGCTCAATGAAGATTCCCCATTTACACTTACATTTTGAGACCTATCAGTTATCCACTTTGAATCAATTTAATGTATGCCATGTTCATTTTTTGTTCTAGTTTTTTTTAATCAAAATGTCTTTTGCTACCAAGTCAAACTATATTACATCAACACCATTACCTTTATCAACAAAACTTGTAATCTCATCCAAAAAAATGAAGTTAATTTGAGAGGATCTATTTTCCATAAGCCTGTGCTGATTTGCATTAATTATATACCCTCCTTTACTTCTTTATTAATTGACTCCCATATCAGCTGCTCCATTATCTTACCTGGGATTGATGTCAGGCTGACAGACCTATAATTACCTGGATCTCCCCAATTACCCTTTTTAAAAATTGCCACAACATGAGCTTTCTTCCAACCTTCTGAAAGTTCCCCACTGTGCCAAGACTTATTGAAAACCAACATTAATGGCCCAGCAAGTGCCTCAACCAGCTTTTTTTTAAAGCTCCTGGATGTAAGTTGTCTGGACCTGCTGATTTTAAAATGTCTAACTTTAGTAGCTTCTGTTTAACGTGCTCCAGAGATACTAGTGGAATGGAAAAGTGTTGTTGGAATTAATAATAATTCCAAAATATTATTTAGTAATACAGGGATATTACCACAAGACTAATTTAACCATAAATTTCTTTATTAAGTCCAAAGGCCAAATGGTATTTTATACAATTGCACTAAACATGTCTAACATCCTAAATAATAAGCAGTCACTAGACCCAATGCAGTAACATTCAGCATAATCACAAATAGGCCAAACCTGGGGAAACTGTTTCATCCTGGCATTTTCCAGCATGATCAGATAGGGTCTGCTAAAGAACCCTCAAATATATATCTCTTTTTATACCCTTCAACAAACAAATGATGCCAAAGCCAATCCCTACTTCAGCTAACACCAATTTGAGACCGTGCACCCTTATTTTCAGTCTTGGGCTATGTCTACACAGCACTTTCATTGGTCAGGGGTGTGAAAAAACTGCTGGAGTGGCACAGTTGTGCCAATGTAAGGTATGCAGTGGAGACATAGCCTTAGTCCAGATAAGATTTACAGCCTCTTTTCTCCCCAAGGCCTCTTATCCTTCTTGCTGACCAATAGATTTTTTGTGGCAGCTGTGTTCACATAGGCCTTGCTTCATAAAATAACACTGATATGTAGGTTGGGAAAATCTGTTTTGGCTCCCTCTAAGACAGATTCTATTTGTTTTATTTAAAACCATCTGCAGACATCCCGATTGGTTAGAGGCCCTGTTTTTAAAAACTTTAATTTATCTCGTTCATTGGTGGGGAAGGAGGGTATTTTTTTGATTTGGTTTTGGTTTTTTTGTTTGTTTGTTTTTAACCAGACATCCTCCTTACTTGATTCTGCTTCACTTTATAACTTTCAAGACCTTGTTTCTACTAGCTAATTTGAGCCCTTCTGTACAACACATTTTCTTAACCAACCTTAAGCTAACTCCCATGATTTGATTTCATATTTATCCTACAGTTATTCTCACCATATGATGAGAATAGACCATCTGCTTTTTCCCCAAACACACAACAGAAATATTCATTGAACATTTGTGCCTCTTCTGCATTATTATTGATAATTCTACCATTTCCATCATTGATGGATCAATACCATTGCTAGGATTCTTTTTGTTCCAAATATAATTTAAATCTCATTCTTGTCCTTAACTCTACTGGCCCTATAATTTTCCTTGTGTTCCTTTGTTTCCCTTATCAACTTTCTACAGTTCCTAATTTCTGACTTATATTCATAGAATCACAGAATCATAGAATACCAGAGTTGGAAGGGACCTCTGGAGGCCATCTAGTCCAACCCCCTGCTCAAAGCAGGACCAATCCCCAACTAAATCATCCCAGCCAGGACTTTGTCAAGCCTGACCTTAAAAACTTCTAAGGAAGGGGATTCTACCACCTCCCTAGGTAACACATTCCAGTGTTTCATCACCCTCCTAGTGAAAAAGTTTTTCCTAATATCCAACCTAAATCTCGCCCACTGCAACTTGAGACCGTTACTCCTTGTCCTGTCATCTGCTATCACTGAGAATAGTCTAGATCCATCCTCTTTGGATCCACCTTTCAGGTAGTTAAAAGCAGCTATCAAAACCCCCCCTCATTCTTCTCTTCGGTAGACTAAACAATCCCAGTTCCCTCAGCCTCTCCTCATAAGTCATGTGATCCAGACCCCCAATCATTTTTGTTGCCCTTCGCTGGACTCTCTCCAATTTATCCACATCCTTCTTGTAGTGTGGGGCCCAAAACTGGATACAGTACTCCAGATGAGGCCTCACCAATGTTGAATAGAGGGGAACGATCACGTCCCTCGATCTGCTGGCAATGCCCCTAGTTATACACCCCAAAATGCCATTGGCCTTCTTGGCAACAAGGGCACACTGTTGACTCATATCCAGCTTCTCGTCCACTGTCACCCCTAGATCCTTCTCTGCAGAACTGCTGCCTAGCCATTCTGTCCCTAGTCTGTAGCGGTGCATTGGATTCTTCCGTCCTAAGTGCAGGACTCTGCACTTGTCCTTGTTGAACCTCATCAGATTTCTTTTGGCCCTATCCTCTAATTTGTCTAGGGCCCTCTGTATCCTATCCCTACCCTCCAGTGTATCTACCGCTCCTCCCAGTTTAGTGTCATCTGCAAACTTGCTGAGGGTGCAATCCACACCATCCTCCAGATCATTAATGAAGATATTGAACAAATCCGGCCCCAGGACTGACCCTTGGGGCACTCCGCTAGACACCGGCTGCCAACTAGACATGGAGCCATTCATCACTACCCATTGAGCCCGACAATCTAGCCAACTTTCTACCCACCTTGTAGTGCATCCATCCAGCCCGTACTTCTTTAACTTGCTGACAAGAATACCGTGGGAGACCGTGTCAAAAGCTTTGCTAAAGTCGAGGAATAACACGTCCACTGCTTTCTCTTCATCCACGGAACCAGTTATCTCGTCATAGAAGGCAATTAGATAAGTCAGGCATGACTTTCCCTTGGTGAATCCATGCTGACTGTTCCTGATCGCTTTCCTCTCGTCTAAGTGCTTCAGAATTGATTCCTTGAGGACATGCTCCATGATTTTTCCGGGGACTGAGGTGAGGCTGACCGGCCTGTAGTTCCCAGGATCCTCCTTCTTCCCTTTTTTAAAGATTGGCACTACATTAGCCTTTTTCCAGTCTTCCAGGACTTCCCCCGATCGCCATGAGTTTTCAAAGATAATGGCCAATGGCTCTGCAATCACATCCACCAATTCCTTTAGCACTCTCGGATGCAACGCATCCGGCCCGATGGACTTGTGCACGTCCAGTTTTTCTAAATAGTCCCGAACCAATTGTTTGTCCACAGAGGGCTGTCCACCTCCTCCCCATGCTGTGCTGTCCAGTGCAGTAGTCTGGGAGCTGACCTTGTTCGTGAAGACAGAGGCAAAAAAAGCATTGAGTACATTAGCTTTTTCCACATCCTCTGTCACTAGGTTGCCTCCCTCATTCAGTAAGGGGCCCACACTTTCCTTGGCTTTCTTCTTATTGCCAGCATACCTGAAGAAACTTTTCTTGTTACTCTTAACATCCCTCACTAGCTGCAATTCCAGGTGTGATTTAGCCTTCCTGATTTCATTCCTGCATGCCTGAGCAATATTTATATACTCATCCCTGGTCATTTGTCCAATCTTCCACTTCTTGTAAGCCTCTTTTTTTGTTTAAGATCAGCGAGGATTTCACTGTTAAGCCAAGCTGGTCGCCTACCATATTTACTATTCTTTCTACACATCGGGATGGTTTGTCCCTGTAACCTCAGTAAGGATTCTTTAAAATACAGCCAGCTCTCCTGGACTCCTTTCCCCCTCATGTTATTCTCCCAGGGGATCTTGCCCATCAGTTCCCTGAGGGAGTCAAAGTCTGCTTTTCTGAAGTCCAGGGTCCGTATTCTGCTGCTTTCCTTTCTTCCTTGTGTCAGGATTCTGAACTCGACCATCTCATGGTCACTGCCTCCCAGGTTCCCATCCACTTTTGCTTCCCCTACTAATTCTTCCCGGTTTGTGAGCAGCAGGTCAAGAAGACCTCTGCCCCTAGTTGGTTCCTCCAGCACTTGCACCAGGAAATTGTCCCCTACAGTTTCCAAAAACTTCCTGGATTGTCTGTGCACCGCTGTATTGCTCTCCCAGCAGATATCAGGATGATTGAAGTCGCCCATGAGAACCAGGGTGTGCGATCTAGTAGCTTCTGCGAGTTGCCAGAAGAAAACCTCATCCACCTCATCCCCCTGGTCCGGTGGTCTATAGCAGACTCCCACCACGACATCACCTTTGTTGCTCACACTTCTAAACTTAATCCAGAGACTCTTAGGTTTTTCTGCAGTTTCATACTTGAGCTCTGAGCAGTCATACTGGTCCCTTACATACAGTGCAACTCCCCCACCTTTTCTGGCCTGCCTGTCCTTCCTGAACAGTTTATACCCATCCATGACAGTACTCCAGTCATGTGAGTTATCCCACCAAGTCTCTGTTATTCCAATCACATCATAATTCCCTGACTTTGCCAGGACCTCCAGTTCTCCCTGCTTGTTTGCCAGGCTTTGTGCATTTGTATATAGGCATTTGTATATTTGTATATATTCATTACTATCAGCTTCCCCTTTCTTCCATTTGTTATATATATTTTAAATTTTTATAGCTGCCTTAATCTCTCTTCTCCACAGTTTTTAACCTATAGGACTTCTTCTGCAACTGTGGGATTAGGGCTTTTTGGGCATCTAATAAAGTGTTCTTAAACAATTTCCCGTATCATTCACATTTTTCTGATAAAATTCTTCCCCCCAGCTGATTTGGCTCAATTGTTTCCGCTATGTGAAACTGGCCCTTTTAAAATCACCAAGTATATATAGAGAGACTTTATTCTGTTTGCATATTATAAATGTGATCAAGTCATGAACAGTTGTACCTAAGCTATCATTCATTTTTAATTCTGTGATCAGTTGGTTGTCATTATCTATCAAGATGAGATCTAATATAGAATTTCCCCATGTTGGATGCAATACTTTTTCAGTTAAGAAATTGTCATCTATAATATTTAGAAATTCTAAGGATGTTTTGTATGGGAAGCATGAGACTTTCCACATATTTCACCCAAATTGAAGTCCTCTGTGATCACATAGTTTTTTTCCCCCTACACATTACAGATAGATGCATAAGGGGCTGGTCATCCTGGTCCTTAGTGTGATTTGGTGGTCTCTGGCAGGCAACTAATACCTTATTTTGTACTTTATTAATTCATGCACTTTTAATGTTTACCAACAGATGATCCAAAGTTTTTGAATTTATGAAGATATGTACTGTAGAGACACTCACATAAGAATGCAAAGTATTTGAAAGCAGATTGATAGCTTAATGTTTTCAATATGGATATTGATTTATGTCCCCTTGTGACTAGTGTTTTAAAAATAAACTTGTACTAAGTATAAATTAAATATTAAAAGTATATCATGCATCCTTTTCACATTCATTAAAATGATTCTGCCTTTGACTACCATGAAATGTAATGGTCCAGATGATGATCCTCAGCTGGCATAAATTGGTATAGCTTCACATCAACTGAGCATCTGGCCCATTTTTTGTTTGTTTTTGTTTTTATTTAGCATTCTCATTGCATAGCATTGATTTTACCTTTGGAAAATATTTCTAGATTTTTTTTAACTATTTTTTTCTTCACAGCATTTGATGTTGAACTTGAAAAATAAAACTCATTGACAGAGAAGATTTTAACCTCATGGTCCCATTATGAATATTATGTGGCTTTAAGCACAAGCAGATCTTGGCTCTGCATTCCCCATTTCTGTAATATAAAATCCATTGTTATGAAAGTGTTGCCATAGCGACAAAGGGCAGCAGAAGGCAAAAGGCTGATAATCATGTACACAAAGCAGGTTGGATTTTCAGACTAATTAAAAGGTTTTGTGCTTTGAGTCACCTTGCAAATGAGATGTCAGTCAAGAAGCCATGGTCAAAAACGACTCAAAGAAGAGAACAAATACACAAACCCATATTTGGGTGTTCTACTCCTCCAAAGTACGGCCTGTAATTTTCCATGGTAAGTAATTGTGAGGCCAGCAGTAAATGGTTGTTGGTTCATTTTATTAAATAGACAAAATCTGTGTTTTATCAGCAGGACACTTTGGGTTTGCTGAATGATTTATAAAAGCACACTCCCTTTCTCAAAATCACTTCTAGTTCAGTTGGCAAAATGCAAAACAAGTGACTGAAAACAGTCTGAACAAGAGAGAGGGACAGAAATACTCCTCTGTACAACAACCCTATAACTCAAGCACCTCAGAGCTCTTTTGATTCAAGGCTTTTCAATGACTGGCATATTTACAAGTCATACATGATGTGCAAACAAAATGTCTAGTCTGATCTATATGTATTAGCGAAATAGAGGAAGCAATATAATTTAAAGGAAGAATCCCAGCTCTGCCGCTGGTTCCCTTTGTAACGCTGATGCAGTTTGCCCATCTGTAAAGTGGGGTTATTCACTTCCCCCACAGGGATGTTGTCAATATTTGCAAAGATCTTGGAGATGTTCAGTGTTTACTCTCTTTTTATTTTCTAGCTTAGGTAGGGCTAATAATTGTAATAAACACATTGCATATTAACATAAGAGTTCAGTTCAAAAGCGCCAATTGATTTGTCATGTCATTAAGTTCCTGACTATATTTTTATTTACACAGTAATAGAACAGAATAATAATACACGTTTGCAGGGTCCTTCATCCTTAAAACTTCCAGCTTTCTGAGATACCTGCACCCAGCTCCTTGGGAGTTACATGTGTATATCTGAAAACAGATTTTTGGGAGCAATTGACAAATTGATTTGTCATGTCATTAAGTTCCTGACTATATTTTTATTTACACAGTAATAGAACAGAATAATAATACACGTTTGCAGGGTCCTTCATCCTTAAAACTTCCAGCTTTCTGAGATACCTGCACACAACTCCTTGGGAGTTACAAGTGTATATCTGAAAACAGATTTTTGGGAGCAGTAAATGATAGCATCACAGAAATGTGGGCTGGAAGGGAACTTAAGAAGACATCAAGTCCTTTCCCCCATGCTGAGGCAGGACCAAGTAAACCTAGACCATACCAGACAGTTATTTGTCCAATCTGTTCTGAAAAACCTCTAGTGATGGGTGTTGTAGACATTGCAATCTCATGCTGTATCTTTGGGGACCATTGTACTAAATTTATGAATGCTTTATACAGTAGAACCTCAAAGTTACAAACACCAGAGTTACAAACTGACCGGGCAACCACACATCTCATTTAGTACTGGAAGTACGCAATCAGGCAGCGGAGACCAAAAAAAAAATAAGTAGCGTGTAGTACAGTACTGTGTTAAATGTAAACTACTAAAAAACAAAGGGAAAATTTAAAAAAAGATTTGACAAGATAAGGAAACTGTTTTGGTGTTCATTTCATTTAAATTAAGATGGTTAAAACCAGCATTTTTCTTATGTATAGTAAAGTTTCAAAGCTATACTAAGTAGATGTTCAGCTGTAAACTTCTGAAAGAATAACCGTAATGTTTTGTTCAGAGTTATGAATATTTCAGAGTTGTGAACAACCCTCATTCCTGAGGCATTTGTAACTCTGAGGTTCTACTGTATATGATTGTGTTCTACTCTATGGGATACGGTTACTACGGCTCCACCAGAAACTAAAAACCATGAGAGGTGATTAAAGTGAATCACTCGGGTTGTAAACACCTCAAAGAGTACCACCATCTGGGGAGACTTGCATATACTGGTTGAATTTGTTTTTTTCCAGAGGCCAACAGAGGTTGAGTTGAAGCTAACTGAGGAAATTCCTTCTGATCAAGCAAATAGACAGGACCTTCTATCCAAGGGCCCCAATCCTTGTGGAAGGGTTGAAAAAAATGTTGGCCAAACAGGGCTGAATAAGACTGATAGGTGACCTCTGGTGAGCTTTTAACAGGTATAGTGGAACTTTAATTGTTTTTATATCTTTTTCTATGCATTACTTTTACCTTAAGAATAAATATGCTTGCTTAGCAGGAGCTGTGTGGTCACTAGTAACTGCTGGCAATGCACTGTTCATAGCCCTTAGAGAGAAAGCAAAGCACTGACACTGGCCTCTAGATGGATTAGCTTGCTTGGTACAGCAAAGTATATGGCAGGGAACCCTTCAGCCTTAAAATCATAGTCAGGAGGGAGAGAGATGTGGGTCTCTGCCCAAGAGAGATGATGGATGGGAGCCATAAACCTTAAGTGAGTGCCTTTAAGACCATGCAGGGGCAATACAGGTGCAGGGCCTCTTAAACTGTGATAACAGGGATTCGACATCTGCCCCTAGAAGCTTGTTCCAGTATTTAACTATCCTTATAGTTAGAATTTTTTTCCTAATATCTAACCTAAATATCTCTTGCTGCAGACTAAACCCATTACGTCTTGTCTTCAGTGGATATGAAGAACAATGGGTCATAGTCCTCTTCGCATGTTTGAAGATTGAGAGGGAACATGATGACAATCTTCTTGTCTAAATATATCCAGTTTTTTAACCTTTCCTGATAGGTCATGTTTTCCAAACCTTTTACCACTCTTGTTTCTCTCCTCTGGACTTTCTCCAGTTTGTCCACATCATTCTTAAAGTGTGGTGTGCAAAACTGGACACAAGACTCCAGCTCAGGCCTCACCCGCACCGAGTATAGTAGAACAATTACCTCCCTTGTCTTATATACAACACTCCTATTAATATTCTGGAGAATATTAACCTCTTTTTTTCTTTTGGAAAAAAAAGCTCATATTAAATGTGTCATCCACTCTAATCCCCTGATCTCTTTCTGCAGTAAAACTACCTCGCTAATTATTCACTATTTTTGTCTTCATGCATTCAATGTTGTCTTCCTACGTGTAGTACTTTGTACTTGACTTTATTGAATTTTATCTTGTTAATCTCAGATCAGTTCTCCAATGTTAGGACATTTTAGATTCTAATTGTGTCCTACAAAGTGCTTGCAGCCCCTGCCAAGCTTGGTATCATATGAAAATTGGATAAGCATATTCTCAACTGAGTTATTCAAGTCATATAGATCAGTTATATGTTTATCAGTTATACCAGTTTATCTAAGAGCACAATATAACTCAGCACAAACATAAAAAATTATGTCACTGATCCTGCAATGCACACGGAGCTAGGGTGGAATGTGGCAACCATTTAACAGCACATACCACCACAATAAAGTAGAATAGTATGTAAAGATTATATTCAATTATAACCAAATAAAATTTCAGGGGAATCGCTACACTGACACAAGAATGTAATTACTCCTAGTTGCAATTTAATCAAGACATGTGCCCTTCTGCCCTTATTTTTATTTTTTCTGTGGGGGGCAATCTTTGATGACTAAAAAGGGTCAGCCTCTAAGTGTATGTCTCAAATTATACCACTTCTAGCAGCCTCTAATGCTACACTAAAAGCTATTTTAGAAGGAAACACCAATACTGCTGAAACACATATACTATCTAGTGCAGCAACCTGGGTTCTCCTGTGCATTCAAGTACAGATTATAGACAACCCTCTTGTGGGTTATAATGAAAACAGAGCTTCAGGCCACTGTAACTTTAGGGCATTATTAGCAAAATCACTGCTAACAAGTTCAGTTCATGTGCGTTTTTTTTATGTTTTTCCATACTCAAGGTGCAGATTCTAGACATGATTTAGCAAGAGAGTTTCAGTTTTATGTAAGCACATGCCGGGAAATTGGTGGGATAAAAGCATATATTTACGTGCATTTACACTCATTAAAAATAAATCTTCTACATTATTTTTAAATTTGCAATTATGTGAGTTGAATTTTTATGTGGTTGTATTTAGGGATATCAGGAGAGACAGCAAATGTATAGCGAGAACTTGCCAATAAGGTGGATGGATTTGAAGACCAAGTGACATACCAAAGGCTTAACAAAACTAGAATTGATGCGTGGATGACACTTTGTCAGTACATGCCTTTTCAAATATATATCTTTCAGAGATGGCCACTTTCCAGAAGGACATCTGAAATGTACTGATAAATGTTACTGAATGTATGGGTTCAACAAAATAAATGGCGAGATTAAAATCTGACTAACTGATAGATCTCACTGTATGATTGTATATGGGGAATTATCAGCAAATGGGTATGCTTTTAGTGGGGTCCCAAAGGGGTCAGTTCTTACCCCATGCTATTTAGCATTTTAATCAATTAAATGGAAAAGAACATAAAATCATCACTGATGAAGTTTGCAGATGACACAGACTGGGGGAATGATAAGTAATGAAGAGGAAAGGTCACTAATTCAGAGTGATCTGGATCAGTTGCTAAACTGAGCACAAGCAAACAATGCACATATTAATATAGCTAAATGTATAAATCTAGGAACAAAGAATGCAGGCCATACTTACAGGATGGGGGATGTTATTCTAGGAAGCAGTGGATAATCATCTGAACATGAACTGTTTGACGCTGTGGCCAAAAGGCTAATCTGGTGTTTGGATGTATAATCAGGGAAATCTCAAGTAAGAGTAAAGAGGTTATTTTACTTCTGTATTGGCACCGTTGTAAGTGCTGCTGGAATACTGTGTTCAGTTCTGGTGTCAACAATTCAGGAAGGATTTTAATAAACTGGAGAGGTTTAAGAGACAAGCCATGAGAATGATGAAAGGATAAGAAAACAAGCCTTATAATGAGAGACTCAAGGAGCTCCATCTAATTATCTTAACAAAAAGAAAGATAAGGTGTGCCTTGATTACAGTCTATAACAGAGGGAGAGAAAACTACAACCCGCGGGCCACATCCGGCCTGCAGGACCCTTCCCTCTGGCCTCCAAGCTCCTGCCAGGGAATGGGGTCAGGATGGGCTTGCAGAAGAGCCAGCCCAACTCCCCAGCAGCACAGTGAGCGGGTCAGAGGCTAGCCCCTGGCCCCTCTCTCCCTCCCTCCCTCGCAGTCACAGTTCCCCCAGAGCCTGGGCAGCATGGCTGCAGCTCCAGGCTATAGTGCCTTCAGACCTGGTGCTCCAGGGTGGCGCATTCAGGGGGCAGGGAGCAGGGAGCAAGGGGTTGTTGCAGGGGGGCGGTCAAGGGGCCTAGGCCCTGCTGCTGGGGACAGTGGCAGAGCAAGCCAGCGTTCCCCTCCACCCCCAGCATGCTTGGCCCCTGTCCCCAGCAGCTAAACCCAGACAGGGAGCGAGCCCTGCCTGACTGCCAGGGAGAGCAGCCAAACAAGCAGGGGAAACACACAGTGAAAGGACTGAGCCCTCCTTTCCTCCACCTCACGGTAACATGGGGCATGGAGAGCAGCAAGGATTGGATAGGAGGTGCGGGGCCCCAGGGGAATGGTCAGGGGGTTGGGATCAGGGGAGATTGGCTAGGGGAGGGGTCCTGGGGGTAGTCAGGGGGTGGGGAGCAGGGGGTATTGGATAGGGGATGGGCATCCCAGGGGGATGGTCGGGGGCAGAGAGCAGGGGTGTTTGGATAGGATGCAGGTGTCCTGGGGGGCAGTCAGGGGTGGGCAGCAGGGTGCGTTGGATGAGGGTGAGGGTTCCGGGGAGCTGGATAGGGGGCAGGGGCCAGGCCATGCCTCACTGTTTGGGGAGGCATAGCCTCTCCCAGCCTTCCCTACTCAGCCCTCCATACAATTTCTATACCCGATGTGACCCTAGGGTCAAAAAGTTTGCCCACCCCTGGTCTATAAGTAGCTTCATTAAGAATAAATGTTTAATAATAGTGTCTTCAGTCTATCAGAGAAAGGTAAAACATGATCAAAGTTCGTGGTGGATTCTCCATCACTGACAATCTTTAAATCAAAGTTGGATGTTTTTTCTCAAAGATATTCTCAGGAATTATTTTGGGGAAGTTCAATAGCCTGCCTTGCACAAGAGATCAGACTAAATTATTACAATGGTCCTTTCTAGCCCTGGAATCTATTAATCTTAGTTAGTATGTTTGGTGGAAGGATGGGAATAAAGTCTATCAGGAAAGTCTTATCCACCAGTGGGACCATCCAAAAAAAAAAAAAAAGAAAAAGACTTGAATGGGCTATTGACTTGAGTATTATCATCTCCGAATAGACTCATGAACTGACATATAGTGTAAATGGTGAATTCAGTGTAACTTGAAGTCTTGAAACCATGACTGAGGACTTCGGTAACTCAGCCCCAGAGGTTAAAGGTCTATTAGAGGAATGGATGGGTGAGGTTCTATGGCCTGCAATGTGCAGGAGGTCAGACTAGATGATCATGATAGTCTCTTCTGACCTTAAAGTCTATGTGTTTATCAGTCTGTAAAATGTTTGTCATGAAAGTGAAAGAAAATGATAGTAAAGAGATGAGGGTGAAATTCTGAACCCAAGTCAATGGGAGTTTTGCCACTGACTCCAATAAGCTTAGTAGGTACTGACACATAACCAATTACACATACAATTAAATCAGAAAACAAATGAATAAAATATAATTCAAATTTGTCTTTATACTGTTTTCTATAAAATGTCTATTCACAAAGGCTTCACTGAATTAGAATAAAGAAGTACTGTACAATAAAACCAACCACAGGAGCAAAATATTGCAAAATTTTATTTAAAGTCTTTTCCATTAAATATCTCTAAGATGATTTGGGGGACTTTAATAAAGATTTATTTTTTAAAAGCATGATTGAATAAATCAAATATTTTTCAAATGAACTTCAAGTCACAATACATATTTCTGCATTCTGTAGGCACAGTCTTCCTAAGCAACAAACATTCAAAAGTTGTAAATGTGGAACTTGTCATTAAATGAAATAAAGGCACTTGACTTTTAGGGGCTTATTCCTTCACCCGCTTACTTCCCTGGTCCTTCTCGCATAAACAGAGAGCAACAATACCCGAAGTCCAAAGGTGCAAACAATTCGATGTTTATTGGGGTGAACTTCCAGCAAGCAATGATTTCGATTTCAATTTCCTTCCTTAGTGTCCGCCTTCCCAGCTCTGACACCACAGAGCCTTGCCTGTGTCCCTGTTCCCATTCCCTGTTCCCGTTCCACCCCTTAGCAAAACATTATTCCAATTTTCCACCCCCTTAGCAAAACATGATTTCAATTCCCCCACCCCCATTCCCTGTTCCCATTCCCCATTCCCATTCCCCCCTTACTTCCTGATTGACTGCAGACTATATAGTAAAACTTGAGTTCTGCTTAGCTATACCTTAACCAGCCATTTTACTGACATTTAACTAACCAATCCTAACGTATTGTAACATGATTATTTAACCAATTATATCCCACCACCTTAATTGGTTTACACCCACAAAATTAATTATACAGCAGACAGAAAGTTTTGCATCCGATGAAGTGAGCTGTAGCTCACGAAAGCTCATGCTCAAATAAATTGGTTAGTCTCTAAGGTGCCACAAGTACTCCTTTTCTTTTAGCAGACAGAAACAATCACAGAACCAGACAGAGATTATACAGACAAACAATAGGGAAATGGGGACTACAGTGATAGAACAACAAAGAAATGAGGATTTCAAATCCCAGCTATTGATAAGTGAGTTCTTGCCAGACAGGATGCTATCAAACTAAGTTTCCTTTTACATCTTCTAGGCACGTCCCTTTCTCTGGAGGTGATGGGCATTATCAGGACAGGATTGCATTCCTAATAGCCCAATAGCACCTTATTTCAGTGTGACTAGTTTGGAAGGTAAGGATGTGACCATACACTTCCCAGCTTATGGCTGCCTCTGCTGCTTAGCCCTGGTCTACACTACAAGTTTGGGTCGAATTTAGCAGCGTTAGATCGATTTAACCCTGCACCCATCCACATGACAAAGTCATTTTTCTCAACTTGAAGGGCTCTTAAAATGGATTTCTGTACTCCTTCCCAATGAGGGGATTAGTGCTGAAATCAACATGACCGGGTTGAATTTAGGGTAGTGTGGATGCAATTTGATGGTATTGGCCTCTGGGAGCTATCCCAGAGTGCTCTATTGTGACTGCTCTGGACAGCACTTTCAACTCAGAAGCACTAGCCAGGTACACAGGAAAAGCACAGGGAACTTTTGAATTTCATTTCCTGTTTGGCCAGCGTGGCGTGACCATGCAGAACTCATCAGCAGAGGTGACCCTGCAGTCCCAGAATCGCAAAAGAGCTCCAGCATGGACTGAATGGGAGGTACTGGATCTAATCGCTGTATGCAGAGATGAATCCGTGCTATCAGAATTCCGTTCCAAAAGATGAAATGTCAAAATCTTTGAAAAAATCTCCAAGGGCATAAAGAACAGAGGCTATAACAGGGACCCACAGTTGTGCCGCGTGAAACTTAAGGAGCTCAGGCAAGGCTACCAAAAAACCACAGAGGCAAACGGCCACTCCGGGTTAGAGCCCCAGACATGCCACTTCTATGATGAGCTGCATGCAATTCTAGGTGGTGCCCCTACCACTACCCCACCTCTGTACATGGACTCCTGCAAGGGGGGAGTCTCACCCAACAGGGATGAGGATTTTGGGGATGAGGAAGATGATGATGAGGCAGAGGATGAAACCATTTTCCCCGACAGCCAGGAACTGTTTATCACCCTGGATCGAATACCCTCGCAACCCTCCCAAGGCACGCTCCTGGACCTTAAAGGCGGAGAAGGCACCTCTGGTGAGTGTACCTTTGTAAATATAATACATGGTTTAAAAGCAAGCGTGTTTAATGATTAATTTGCCCTGAAGACTTGGGATGAATTTGCGGTGAGTACAGCTACTGGAAAAGTCTGTTAACATGTCTGGGGATGGAGTGGAAATACTCCAGGGACATCACAATGAAGCTGTCCTGGAGGTACTCCCAAAGCCTTTGCAAAAGGTTTCTGGGGAGGGCAGCCTTATTGCGTCCTCCATGGTAGGACACTTTACCACGCCAGGCCAGGAACACGTAGTCTGGAATCATTGCATAACAAAGCATGGCAGCATATGGTCCCGCTGTTTGCTGGCATTCAAGCAACATCCGTTCTTTATCTCTCTGTGTTATCCTCAGGAGAGTGATATCATTCATGGTCACCTGGTTGAAGTAGGGGAATTTTATTAAGGGGACATTCAGAGGTGGCCGTTCCTGCTGGGCTGTTTGCCTGTGGCTGTAAAGAAATCATCCCTGTTGTTAGCCACACTGGGGGTGGGGATGTGTGTTCACACTGAGCTGTTTGCATTTGTCTGGCAGGGATCTTCCCTGATACTAGTGGTGGGAGGAGGGGTGAAGCTATCATCCAAGAGAATTGGGTCGGGGGGTTAGTTAGTTGGTTTTAGTTGGGTTTGTGCTGCACATTAACCCGAAAACCGCAGCCCCTCCTTTTAAATGGCCAACCCAACAGGTGCTTGGTATGGGAAACGAGGGCACTGCTGTTTGAAAACATTCACCATGAAATGGTTTCAAACCATTCATTGTGAAATGGCCAACCCAACGGATGCTTGAAATGGGAAAGGAGGGCGCTGTTGTTTGAAACCATTGACGGTGAAAGAGTCTACCCATTCTTCTCTAAAATGTGTCTTTTTAAATACTAATTTTCCTTTTTTTCCTCCCCCAGATGCAAATGTTTCAATGCAGCTATCATCTCCATCCCAGAGGCTAGCACAGATAAGAGGCGAAAAAAACGCACTCATGATGAAATGTTCTCTGAGCTCATGTAGTCCTCCCACACTGAAAGAGCCCAGCAGAATCTGTGGAGGCAGCCAATTGCTGAGTCCAGGAAAGCAGAAAATGAACATGAGGAGAGGTGGCGGGAGCATCTTGATAGGTGGAGGCAACATGATGAGAGGAGGCAGGAGGGAATGCTGAGGCTACTGGAGGATCAAACTGATATGCTCCAGCGTACGGCTGAGCTGCAAGAAAGGCAGCATGAGCTCAGACCGCCACTAAAGCTGCTGTGTAACCCTCCTCCCCAAGTTCCATAGCTTCCTCACCCAGACGCCCAAGAATGCGGGGTGGGGGGGGCTCTGGGCTTCCAACCACTCCACCCCAGAGGATTGCCCAAGCAAGAGAAGGCTGGCATTCAATAAGTTTTGAAGTGCAGTGTGGCCTTGTCCTTCCCTCCTCTCCTCCTACCCCCACCGCTCCTGGGCTACCTTGGCAGTTATCCCCCTATCTGTGTGAAGAATTAATAAAGAATGCATGAATTTGAAACAACAAAGACTTTATTGCCTCTGCAAGTGGTGATCGAAGGGGGGAGGGTGGTTGGCTTACAGGGAAGTAAAGAGAACCAAGAACCAAGGGGGCAGGTTTTCAAGAAGAAACAAACAGAACTCTCACACGGTAGCCTGGCCAGTCATGAAACTGGTTTTCAAAGCTTCTCTGATGCGAAGCACACCCTGCTGTGCTCTTCTAACTGCCCTGGTGTCTGGCTGCACGTAATCAGCGGCCAGGCGATTTGCCTTAACCTCCCACCCCACCATAAATGTCTCCCCCTTACTCTCACAGATATTGTGGAGCACACAGCAAGCAGCAATAACAATGGGAATATTGGTTTTGCTGAGGTCTAACTGAGTCAGTAAACTGCGCCAGCACGCTTTTAAATGTCCAAATGCACATTCTACCACCATTCTGCACTTGCTCAGCCTATAGTTGAACAGCTCCTGACTACTGTCCAGAGTGCCTGTGTATGGCTTCATGAGCCATGGCATTAAAGGGTAGGCTGGGTCCCCAAGGATAACTATAGGCATTTCAACATCCCCAATGGTTATTTTCTGGTCTGGAAAGTAAGTCCCTTCCTGCAGCTGTTCAAACAGACCAGAGTTCCTGAAGATGCGAACGTCATGTACCTTTCCCGGACACCCTACGTTGATGTTGATGAAACGTCCCTTGTGATCCACCAGTGCTTGCAGCACCACTGAAAAGTACCCCTTGCGGTTTATGTACTGGCTGCCAAGGTGGTCCGGTCCCATGATACGGATATGCATTCCGTCTATCACCTCACCACAGTTAGGGAACCCCATTGCAGTGAAGCCATCGACTATGACCAGCACATTTCCCAGAGTTATTACCCTTGATAGCAGCATCTCAGTGCTTGCGTTGGCTCCTTGGATCACATCAGCACCCACAGTAGATTTGCCCACTCCAAATTGATTCCCAACTGACCGGTAGCTGTCTGGCATTGCAAGCTTTCAGAGGGCTATCGCCACTTGCTTGTGAACTGTGTGGGCTGCTCTCATCTTGGTATTCTTGCACTTCAGGGCAGGGGAAAGCAAGTCACAAAGTTCCATGAAAGTGCCCTTACACATGCAAAAGTTTCACAGCCACTGGAAATCATCCCAGACCTGCAACACTGTGCAGTCCCACCAGTCTGTGCTTGTTTCATGGGCCCAGAATCGGCATTCCACTCCATGAGCCTGCCCCATTGCCACCAGGATGACCAAATTGCTGGGGTCCATGCTTTGAGAGAAGTCTGTGTCCATGTCCTCATCACTCTCGTCACCGCACAGCCATCGCCTCCTCGCCTGCTTTTGCAGGTTCTGGTTCTGAACATGCTGCAGGATAATGCACGAGGTGTTTACAATGCTCATAACTGCCGCGGTGATCTGAGCAGTGTCCATGCTTGCCGTGGTATGGCAACTGCAGGAGAGCAGAGTTGCAGCAGAAGCAGTGAATGATGATAGTTAGCAGGCCTACTGCACCGTCTGCTGCCAGCAGCACCAGGACACAACAGCAGCGGTGTCAGTGAGCTGAGCCGAGCGGGCTGCACCCTTGCCGTAGTATGGCATCTGTAGGAGAGCAGAAAAGCAGAGTTGCAGGGGAAGTGGGACGACCGGCGAGGTGCATTCAGGAGAGGAGAGTTGCAGCAGAAGCGGGAGCCCATGACAGCCAACATGGAGAAATTCGCTATCGAGACAAGAGCAGGAGAGCAGAGTTCCAGCGGAAGTGGTGGTTCGATGATGACGGTTGGCAGTCCTACTGCACCGTCTGCAGAAAGCAGTATGGCGTCCACACAGAAAAAAGGAGCAAAACGATTGTCTGCCATTGCTTTCATGGAGGGAGGGGCGACTGATGACACGTACCCAAAAGCACATGCAACAATGTTTTGTCCCTCAGGAATTGGGAGCTTAACCCAGAATTCGAGTGGGTGGCAGAGCCTGCGGGAACTGTGGGATAGCTACCCACAGTGCACCGCTCAGAAAGTCGATGCTAGCCACAGTACTGTGGATGCACTCTGCCGGCTTAATACGCTTAGTGGGGACACACACAATCGACTGTATAAAATCGCTTTTATAAAAATTGACTTCTATAAATTCTACCTAATTTCGTAGTGTAGACTTACCCTTAGCCAGAGGCCTTAGCCTAAGAACAGGTCCTCAGACTGTCACAGTGAGAAAAGGCCCTTACACCGGCAGACTGTGATTCTGATTCTTCCTTTTATACCTCTATAACTAGGTAAATGATAAACATATACCTAAATTCTTAAAGTATAGGCCTTTGTAGACAGACCTGAATATCTATATCCTAACACTGACATCTTCTTTTCATTAAAATATTGAATCATAGTGCTGCAATCTATCAAGAATAAACCAGTTTTCATTTTGTTCAGCAAGAATATTCCAGATGTGGAAATTCAGCTGATGGTTACAGTTTAAGGGCAAAAGATCTCCTCAGACTTATCCTTCACTTTAAACATAGCAAGGCACTCTTATCATGGGGGTGTTTGAGTGCCTTAGTACTGCATATCTACATAAGCAGACCTTGATACCTAAATCCTACTTGAGTTCTAACGTGGTTGTGAGAAGTGAATTTTATTCTAAAAGAGGGTGAAATCCTGAGATTGTCAGAAATAATGCCCAGTTCTTCTTCTTCCTCATAAATATTTCTATAGATACCTAGTTGCAAGTTCCTCATGTAGACTAAGCTTTATTCTCCTAGATTGGAGTCAGTTAGATGCCGATGTAATCTCTGAGTGACTCAGCACTTGACATAATGATGATATAATCTGAGATGTTGCATCTCTATGCAGTCCTATAATCTGCCACCATATTTTATGGTGTTGTATACAACTACAGTAATATTTTACATCTTCTCAATCAGCCTATCTGCAACCTTTTACCTAGCTGTTAAGATGATTTTCACAGTGGTACTTATTTTACAAGGATGTTGTGAGGATTAAGTTGCTAATGTTAGCGTAGTGCTTTGAAGGTATAAATGTGTATAGCTGTGCTAAGTAATATGATCAATTATTATTCTCACTTGCTTTTACCACAACTCATGTATTCACAAATTGCGTTTCTTATATATTCTAAAGTGCCATTCATTCCACTGCTGTCATTCATGCCATGCTAATTTTGCCTGTTCACATTCTGTCTAGAGTATTTTATAAATAACTTTGCTTAAATAAAGAAAAGGAGTACTTGTGGCACCTTAGAGACTAACCAATTTATTTGAGCATGAGCTTTCGTGAGCTACAGCTCACTTCATCGGATGCATACCGTGGAAACCGCAGTTTCCACGGTATGCATCCGATGAAGTGAGCTATAGCTCACGAAAGCTCATGCTCAAATAAATTGGTTAGTCTCTAAGGTGCCACAAGTACTCCTTTTCTTTTTGCGAATACAGACTAACACGGCTGTTACTCTGAAACCTTAAATAAAGAGTAATTCCCCTAAAGATGTTCTACTGGTATAATGAATACAGTCCTCTGCAAATCATAAGTGACATGCTAAAGATATTGAACCTCAACATAAATTATTTCAATAGAGAAATTGGCAAGGTTTTACCTGGAAGCATGTGTGTGAGCGTGTAATTAAAAAGGAGAGAGAGTATCCTAGTGGTTAGAGCATAGGATTGGGAAGCATGAAGATCTAAGATTATATTCCTGATTCTGCCCAGATCTGACCGAGGTCCTTAGGCAAGTCACTTAACTCCAATGGGCAGCTCCAATGCCCATTAACAATGGGGTACAATATTTCAATTGACTTCACTGGGTGTTGGCTTCCATGTGGACCCTGCCAATCTGCACTAACAGTCATTAGGGTGCTTTGGGCTATCCTGGTGAAACAGGAGTGGTTTAGAGGGCCTCATGTGGATCAGAAACTTGATTCCAGGTCTCCCCCATAAATGCCTAACCATTGGATTATAGGATCACTCTAGTACACAGTGAAATAGCTTCAACAGAAACGACTGAAAGATACCCCAGACTACTCCAAATCCCAATGGTTAGAGCACTCATGCAAGATTAAATCCCTGCTCCACATCAGGCAAAGTGGGGATTTGAACCCAAGTCTTACACATCTTGTATGAGTGCACTAACCACTGAGCTATTGGGCAAAAAGGGTGTGGTGGGGGGACTGCTCCATTTTTCTCAAAAAAGATCTGAACTGGTTTAGGCATCTAACTCCAGGAGAGGATGCACAGATGTGAATGGAGGAAGACTCTCTCTGCCAGTCTGGAGCCTGGCACCCAACTCCCTTTGAGGGTGCAGTTTAGTCATTTCCTATTGGCTAATTGATTCAGCTGACTTCTGAGAATCCCCTTTTTCAGTGCCAAACTCTCCCTCATGCGTTGTACAGGGAGCTGCAGTGCCTAACGCAGGGTTGTGCATTCCCCTAGGCAGTGGGGTTCCTAACAATTTGGTGGGATTCACAAAGGGGATTTGCGGTTTGTGTTTCAGTGCCTAAGTACCTTCATTTGTCTCCTGATAAAACTGAACTAATATTATTTATCATTTTGGGAAAACATTTTTAGATCCTCAAAGTTGCACTTGTAATATAACTGCACATTATTATTATTAATTATTAATTATTATTATATTAATGTTTGTAAAAAATTATGCCCCTCAATGGAAGGGCTAGAATATACTGAGTATTAAGAATGTATATGATATTAAAGAGAAAAGAAAATCAACTAATAGTATGGCAGTAGGATGTGTAAATATCCTAAACTATGCAAATTATTTGACACCTGCTTAGCAGGAAGTAATTACATATTGTCTTTTCTTGTTAGGAGTCAGACATCCCAGTAATAGTTCCCTGTAACTTGTATGACTATATATCCCTAAGGGACAACTACTTGAGTTGTGTGTGTCTGTTATGTCTTGTGCCACAGAGTCTGTCTAACAGAACTGGGCAAACAATTACTAATGAATAAGTTATGGTAAATAAATTTGATCTATTTGTTGTTAGCTACAGGTATATTGCAATTATCACTAGTATATTTGGAATTTAAAGTCATTCAGCATATAATTTCTGTAAAAAATTCTGGCCTGTAGATTGTTATCAGACAGTTTGGTGTGAGTATTCCATATCTGAAATTGTGTGCTGGGTTATTTTTGATTGGACACATGTCACATGACATCTTTCTATTCCAAGTCTCTGAATCAGATTTTAGAAGTTTACACAAATTCTTCACATAGTTCTGAGGGAGTGAAAATTGGAGGTGGGGCTGGAAATGCTTTTTCAAATCCATGCTTTGTGATGCCACTCATGCTTATAGAGCAACCAGGACATCTGCAGCTCACAGTCTTCAGAGCCTGACCAGTGCTACTTATGTTTCAACAGAAATATAATTTTTCCTTCTTTGATATCTTACAAACAGATTTCACTGTCTCCTGCACCGACCATATCTTTTCAGAACACCTTTGACGTACTATGACATCACTAGTTCATTTTGGCCCTGATCTTGCAAAGAGAACTCTGTTTGTACAGCCCTGCACCTATTCTAGTCAATGGAGACAGAAGGTGGCCTGCATGATTCTCCTTGCTGGATTGAGACCTAAGCTGTGATTTCAGAAACAGGAAAATTCTGTAAGTCTCTCTTCAGACCAAAAGCTAAATGCCAGAAGGATGCTGATAAATTAGTCAGGGTTCAGAGAAGAGCCACTAGAATAATTAAAGGATCAGAAACCATGCCTTAGAGTGCTAAATTCAAGGAGTTCAGTCTATTTGGGTTAACAAAGAGAAGACTAAGGGCTGACTTGGGGAACTACATGGGGAACAAACATTTGAAAATGGAATCTTCAATGTAACAGAAAAAGGTATAACATAATCCAATGGTTGGTAGTTGAAGCAAAACAAATTCAAACTGGAAATAAGGTGCACAGTTTTTAACAGTGAAGGTAATTAACCACTGGAACAATTTACCAAGGGTCATGGTGGATTCTCTATCCCTTGATTTAAAAATTGCTAGATTGGATGGGTTTGTGGTGTTTTTTTTTTTTTTTTAAGATATGTTCCATTTAAAAAGGAATTATTTTGGGGAAGTTCCCACTACATGATCACAATGGCCCCTTCTGGCCTTAGAATCTGAACTTATGAAGGCATAAATGTCATCTTGGTGCTGCTCAATTTTATGATATCTTTAGGAAAAATATGTGAGTTCCTCTCAGGCCAGGTCAAAGCTACTGTAGTATCATGCCCTTTTTCTGCTTCCTTGACAAGCTGCCACTCTCATCTGAGCTGAAGGAAACAGAGTGCTGACTTCAGAGTCAACAAAGTAAAAAGAATCCAAGTCTCTTTTTCTTTTCTTGCTGGGGAGGTAAGAGACCTCCAAGCCACCATCATAATTCCTAGATTTTTCTCCTATTTTCTTGACCCAACAGGTTATGTATGAACCTGGGTTGGAAGCTATGTGAAGGGCAGGGACTGTTTTGTTTGTTTTTGTGTGGACATGTTTGTAAAGCACCTAGCACAATGGGTCCCAGACCCATGATTCAGGTCCTAAATGTTACTATAATATAAATAAATAGTAATATTCATGGCAACCTTGCATCTCTAATATAGGAGAACTGGATTTGGCAATGTGATGGAATTGCAGCTGGTCTGAAATAACTTATGAATATTGTATGTTGACCTGGTTACTGGCATGTTTACTTTATAAATATATTGGGTTAGTTCAGTAGGGGACTGTAAGGAAAAACAGCAGGCAGCTCAAAGAAGGCTTCAAGATAAGACACCCATTAGTTAACATGTCAGGGTTGTTAAGACAACTATTAGCTTGGAAGATTCTACCTCCAGGCTCCAGCCAAAATTACAAAACTGGTTTTGGCACAAAGGGCCAAAGCCTGGGAATACACAAGATCAAAAGGCCTATAGTGGTTTAAAAAGGGTCTCTCTCTTCCTCTCTTTAAAGAGGTGGAGTTGTCAGGGGAAGCAGACTGAGAGTATGTCTACCCTGCAGCTCCCACAGTGGCCACAGTATAGGCACTTTCTACATCAACAGAAAGGGTTTTTCCATCAAGGTACTTAATCTACATGTCCAAGAGAATTCTTCCATCTACTGAGCTGTGCCTACACAGGGGGTGAGGTCAACCTAACTGTGGCACTCAGAGTATGAAATTTTTCACAGCCTTTTGTGACATAAGTAGGTCAACCTAATTTTTAACTGTATACCAGGCCTTAGACACAGGCACCACTCGGATGTGTGAAGAAAGTAGATCTGCGTTGGTCACCATCAGAGATGGTATGCCTTTAGGTAAGATATACCTGTGTGTAGACTGTTCATTGAATTTAAAATCTTTTTTCCCCTAAATGCTTTGGTTCCTATTTCCAAAATAAACAATATTTTGGTTTAGGGATGGCTGGTCATTCCATTCATCACTGGTCACAAACTCCTGAAGGGAAGAACCACAGATCTGGACTTCAGAAAAGCAGACTTTGACTCCCTCAGGGAACTGATGGGCAGGATCCCCTGGGAGGCTAATATGATGGGGAAAGGAGTCCAGGAGAGCTGGTTGTATTTTAAAGAAGCCTTATTGAGGGCACAAGAATAAACTATCCTGATATGCTAAAAGAATAGCAAATATGGCAGGCGACCAGCTTGGCTTAATAGAGAAATCTTCAGTGAGCTTAAACACAAAAAGAAAGCTTATAAGAAGTGGAAACTTGGACAGATGACTAGGGAGGAGTATAAAAATATTGTTCGAGCATGCAGGGGTGTAATCAAGAAGGCCAAAGCACAATTGGAGTTTCAGCTAGCAAGGGACATGAAGGGTAACAAGAACAGTTTCGTTAGCAACAAGAAGAAGGCCAGGGAAAGTGTGGGACTCTTACTGAATGGGGGAGGCAACTTAGTGACAGATGACGTGGAAAAAGCTGAAGTACTCAATGCTTTTTTTGCCTCTGTCTTCACAGACAAGGTCAGCTCCCAGGCTGCTGCACTGGGTAGCACAGCATAGGGAGGAGGTGACCAGACCTCTGTGGAGAAAGAAGTCATTCAGGACTATTTAGAACAGCTGAACCTGCACAAGTCCATGGGGCCAGATGGAATGCATCCGAGGGTGCTGAGGGAGTTGGCTGATGTGATTGCAGAGCCATTGGCCATTATCTTTGAAAACTTGTAATGATCCAGGGAGGTCACAGATGATTGGAAAAAGGCAAATATAGCGCCCACATTTAGAAAAGATAAGAAGGAGAATATGGGGAACTACAGCCTCACCTCAGTCCCCAGGGAAAAAAATCATGGAGCAGGTCCTCAAGGTATGCAGCACTTGGAGGAGAGGAAGGGGATCAGGAACAGTGAATGTGGATTCACCAAGGGCAAGTCATGCCTGAATAACCTGATTGCCTTCTATGATGAGATAACTGGCTCTGTGGGTATGGGGAAAGCAGTGGACGTGATATATCTTGACTTTAGCAAAACTTTAGATATGGTCTCCCACAGTATTCTTGCCAGCAAGTTAAAGAAGTATGGATTGGATGAGTGGACTATAAGGTGGATAGAAAGCTGGCTAGATTGTCGGGCCCAACAGGTAGTGATCAATGGCTCGATGTCTTGTTGGCAGCCAGTATCAAGCAGAGTGCCCCAAGGGTCACTAAGCTCAGGGGAGAGGTAGATAAGCTGGAGGGTAGGGATAGGGTCCAGATTTACCTAGACAAATTCGAGAATTGGGCCAAAAGAAATCTGATGAGGTTCAACAAGGACAAGTGCAGAGTCCTGCACTTAGGAGGGAAGAATCCTGTGCACTGCTACAGGCTGGGGACTGACTGGCTAAGCAGTAGTTCAGCAGAAAAGGACCTAGGGATTACAGTGGACGAGAAGTTGGATATGAGTCAACAGTGTGCCCTTGTTGCCAAGAAGGCTAACAGCATATTGGGCTGCATTAGTAAGAGCATTGCCAGCAGATTGAGGGAAGTGATTATTCCCCTCTATTCAGCACTGGTGAGGCCACATCTGGAGTACTGCATGCAGTTTTGGGCCCCCCACTACAGAAAGGATGTGTACAAATTGGAGAGAGTCCAGATGAAGGCAATAAAAATGATTAGGGGGCTGGAACACATGACTTACGAGGAGAGGCTGAGGGAACTGGGTTTATTGAGTTGGCAGAAGAGAAGAGTGTAGGGAGATTTGATAGCAGCCTTCAGCTACCTGAAGGGGGGTTCCAAAGAGGATGGAGCTAGGCTGTTCTCAGTGGTGGCAGATGACAGAACAAGGAGCAATGGTCTCAAGTTGCAGTGGGGGAGGTCTAGGTTGGATATTAGGAAAAGCTATTTCACTAGAAGAGTGGTGAACACTGGAATGGGTTGCCTAGGGAGGTGGTGGAATCTCCATCCTTAGAGGTTTTCAAGGCTTGGCTTGACAAAGCCCTGGCTCGGATGATTTTGTTGGGGTTGGTCCTACTTAGAGCAGGGGTTTGGACTAGATGACCTCCCGAGGTCTCTTCCAACCCTAATCTTATATGATTTTCTGAGGTGTCTAAACTCAGTTAGACTGGCAGAGTAAGTGTGGTTGATACCCACTTGGACTTCTACTTCTGTGCTCCCCTGATCCTGGTCTGTTTCCTGGTGTAAATTAGAGTTGTCTGAAGGCTTCTCTAATATTCATACAGCATGTAAGTGAGGATACTTCTATGGAAGGGATGCCTTCTAGTGGCCAAGGACACCCTGTGCAAGTGAAATGGTACAAAAATGCGCCAATGTATACTAGAGAATTTGGCCCATGTCATATACACTAAAGTAGGGTTGTGGGTGTTTGAAATTGGTGTTCAATTTTTGCTTTTTACAGAGGCCAGAATCATACAGATCAGATCCAAAACTGAAACCATATCCAGATTGTTGAGGTTTAGGGATGTTTCAGATCTGATTTGGGGCCATCTTTAATATAGTCAATCACCCATATGCATTCTGTACTGTATAAGTATTTTTTTTAAAAAGTACATAAAAAAGTGAAAATGTATAGTCATTAGAACACAAGCTAGCAGAAATACAGAAACACAATATACATTTAGAGAGGGGCCTGAACCAAAGTAGTCAATCCAAAGTTAGCAGTACTTACTAGTCAAAACTACCTCAGGGACAGTATCTGTCTCTCTATTTTTTGGCATATCCTCTTCTCATCTTACCTGAAGCTAAGAAGTGCACAGAGATAAAGGAAAATAAAACTTAAAGATGACCACATGTTTTAAAGTACCTCAAAAAGAGGTCAGGTTTTGAACAATTCATGTTTTAAGTGGCAGTTCAGGTTAATTCTTATTTTATCCCAGTTGTTTCATGTACCCCTAATTCTAACTTTGTTAAAGGCTTTGAACACTAAAATTTGTCATAAAATGTTTTTGGTTTTTTAGATTTGGGGGGCAGTTTGGACATTTTGGGACCACACAAAATAGAGTTCTAATAATAATACAAATGCATCTAAAAACTACAGACATCTCTCCCTTTCTGGAACTTATTATTTCATTCATAATGCTCTTGCATAACTCAACTTTATTCTAATGATCTTCCCAAGTTCATTTTTAATGTTTGATCACAAGGACTAGAGTTACCAAAAATATACCTGTAGTTCTTGACAAATGATTCAGACTTAACAGTTTCTCCAGTTAAGAAACAGTCATTTACTCAGTTGTCAGAAAAATAGTACATTATTATAATGCTGCATTTGTTTTAGTGACTAATGAATGGAATGTGTGTGCACACACCTTGATGAGCTAGTCCAGTGACCTCAGCAGGACTTCGGAATTAGGATGTCAAATTGAATGGCTCTTGCATCATCTCCTAAGTGTTGGCAGATGGACAGCTACCTGAAGCCATTGTACTTTCCTGTCTATATTGGAGACAGCCTCTCCTTGAATTAATCCCATGTATTCACATAGGAACCCCCTTACAACACTCAGACAAACATACAGAATGTAGAGTAGTCATCAATTACTATGCAGCCCCATCACTGCCACACCAACCTCCCAAAAACAGAGATCTGAGAAATCAGTGTGTGGAATGCTTCTACATTACATGAAATGAGTTAATCTAGAATCTTTTCCATTGACACAATTATAATTGATGCTATTGGAATCCTCTGCAGAATGTGCTGGTTCAGAACATCACCAAATTCAACAGTCTATTTTAACTGCTCAAAACTTAGTTGTGTCAAATCAGCTGATTTAATAATGCTTTTATTTGCTACTCTTGTCTTCTCTTGGCTTTTAAAAAGTCTTCATAGGTGTTGAGCTCTGGCCCTGGTTACATTTGTTGATGACTCAAGGTACTTAGCAGCAGCAACATCATTAAACACCGTATCTGAACATTATACTTCTGCAACCTACTGATGTGCTTTATTTCTGAATGCTGATACAGCTGAAAGATTTAATGATTGATGAAAGGGGGAGACTTACTGTACTTCTTCAGGGAGAAGAAAAAGAATGGGAAAAAAGGAGATAGTGCGGGAAAAGGGAGTTTCCTCTGAGTCTTATTCAATATTTGAAAATATCCAATTTAAGATCTTTGCTGACATGGTTCTTTAACTCTTCAAAGGTCAAATCCATAAACTGAGCTGAGACTGCTTTAGACAGCACAAGAATAATATGGTAGCATACCAAGACCATTCCCCAGGGCTGAAAGGTGTGAGAGCAACAGTGCCTTTGTAACAACAAAGGATATATGAAAATATATTAACAGTGCTTTAAATGTACAGCTAATTTAGGAGTTGGGGCTGAATGAACAATATAGTTGATTAATTTAGGCCACTTTTTTCTCCTCCAACAAGCAGGAGTGACAGTTATGGCTGAGGAGCATGAAGGCTGTGATTGGGTGGGGGTGAACAGGAGTTGGAAAACGAGTGTAACTCAGAGGGACTCATTCACTGAGCACTAAAAATAAATATTTTGATAAATTACAGCAAAGTTACCTAAATGCAAGAGCAGAGGTTCCATGAAAAAATAAATAAATCCCAAATATTTAAGATTATGGAAATAAGAAACTAAGGCTGTATAAATAATTCTGACACTCAATTCGTTGGGACAGACAGTCTGTGGCCAAGACAGGTAATGAAATCAGATCTCTCGAAAACTAGTCCAGTGTTGTCATCTAAAATATTGAAATATCCATGCCACTTAATTTTAAAAGATAATAATGTGATATAAACATGACAGAATAGCTCTCTCATTAGCTCAGAAATGCTCTTCCTCCTTATTCTACCTTTCCATATTGCCTGTGAGTATAAGGGAATGGTATTCCATTCAATGTTCCCCTCCAATATCCACATCTTTTTATCATCTGTGAGGATCTAATTTTTGTGCTGCAAATCTTTCCATGGCTCAAAGTGCTTTTCCTACACCATCCTGCTATGGCGAGCAGTAAAAGTGTGGTTGGTTTTTTTGTCCATCAAATATTGTATAATCAATATTAATCTTCATTTTATATCTCCTAACATTTCCATGGAAATTGCTGTATTGAGACTAGAGAACCATTAAAGACAAGCAATTAATCATTATTCAATCAATATATAGCATTATGCCTTTGTCAGACAACTGACTTTTTTGACATTTTCTATACACAGAGGTTGTTTCAAGATTATAAGATTTATTTATTTTTATAAATGTTAATTTAAGGTTTCATGGTTCTAAAAATCTTGTGGCCAAAAAGTGTTCTCAGTTGGAAAAACACATCTAAGAACAAAATTTGGCCATTCATGTGTCAATTGTAAGGATAAAGGCAGACACTGATAGCTGAAATAAATAGCAGGATTCTGTATTGCATTTTTAAAAGAGAGAAATTGTAAAGACAATGGGTCTGATCAACCTCTCACTTATATCCCTTTTACACACAGATAACTCCTCTGAATTATTACTACTAATAGTTATTGTATTACAGTGGGGTATAATTGCCTCAACCACAATCAGAGCCCCTATGTCCAGGTGTGATACATACACATAAAAGACAATTTCTGAATATCTAAATAGACAAAACATAAATACTAAGGAAGTCCAAATCATCATCCTCACCTTACAGATGGGGAACTGAGGCACAAAGGGAATGTCTGCACTGCAAAGAAAAACCTGTGGCATAGAGTCCCAGAGCCCAAGCCAGCTGACTCAGGCCTAAGTGGTTCACACCTTGGAGCTAAAAATAACAATGTATAAGTTCCTGTTTGGGATGGAGCTCTGGTTCTGAAACCTGGCAAGGGGGAGGTTCTTGGAGCCTGGGCTCCAGACTGAGTATGAATGTCTACACAACTATTTTTAGCCCTGTAGCCTGAGCCCCACAAACCCATGTCAATTGAGCCAGGTGCCGAGACTCAGTAACTCAGGTATTTTTACAGTGCAGACATACCCAGTGAGATTAAGTGATTTGCAGCTTACCCAACGTCACACAAAATTTGTGGCAAATCTAGAAATTGAATCCAAATCCAGTTTTTTTTTTAACTCAGTGGAGTTATTCCTGATTTATTCAATGGAAATAAGAGGAAAATCATGGCTATTATTTTTAGTGGAATTGATGCCTCAATTTTCAAACTGATCTCTTCCTAGAAAAAGATTATGAAAACATATTATTAGACAAGTAAGAGCTTGGCATCAGTGAGCAGGAAAAGGTTTTTGCATCAGATGTACGCATGAATCTATTTCACTGTTTTTCTTTCCAGATCACATAATGTAACAAAACTAAAAATTAGACATTGAACTTGGACAAAAATATAGAGTTCAATGGGGAGGAAAAAAAAACTCAACATGGATTTTCTACAAACATTAAGAAGACTCCTTCATTTGTAATGGAAAAATTAAAGTTGAGGTTTTAATGCTTTTTATGCAGCTACCACTGCAAGCAGGCACCTGGATGAAGCCTTAATCTTTAAAGAGAAACTGCTTTATTATAATTATCAGTAATTATCAGAATTACTAGACCTATCACGTTTGTCATTCAGTTATGGCATCACATTAACTTTGGTAATAAAATAAGTGCTGATGCAGTGTAATTGCTAATAACTCCAATTTTCCAAAGCATAAAATTATATTCTGAGTTTGTTACAGATATTATCTACTTACAGTAATTTCAGTTTTAATCAGTATTATTTTCCTCTGCATGTTTCATATCACAGCTCTCATTTGGTGTGCTATTCTCATTCAAATAGATACAAGCTAACATCCCTTTGATGTTTACTCTTACCCCTGAATCAGGCAAAAATCATTAGTCATTGCAAAATTTTCACTGAATGGAGGATATCAGATCAAACAGATTTGAACTGCTATCAGTAGTTTCATCCAGTCACAGAATAAAGGCAGATGTTTTAAGTCAAAGATATAAGCCATCCATTGCCAACATTAAGATATCCAAGTATATTTGACATGGCTTTATTGTGAATAACTGACCCCCATGTAACAATCTGCCTATATTATGGCCTCTGGATGCCAGCCCTCCTGCACTGCTGTTGGCTAATTCCTAAACCTCTCTGTAAATGCTCCCTACATTACAGCTCTTTGACAGCCTGCTGCTCTAACCTGCTGTTCCCCAGGATTATCTCTCCTGCAGCTGTGGAGGAGCTTCTGTTCCCTTGCCATTATTTAGTGATACATCGGTGCAAAATATTTGACTTAAAATTCTATTCAAAGTTTCCCCTTCTTGAGTTTGTGGAACCTTTGCTAAAAAGCAGATTTTCCTGCAAAGTTTTTCACATTTGCAAAAGTTATCATTACTTTTTCCACTGGCTGAGATCCAAATACAAGTGTAGCGCTCATTCCTTCATTCCCTGGGGTAATGATCCCCTAGCCTCATGAAAATCAGCAGTCATAGTTACCAGTGAGTACAGAGCACAGAACCTCTGCCTCCTGAAACCACTTGTGGTAAAGGAAAACCTCCATTAACAGTTGTAGGATTAGGATTTCTATCTTCCAAGGAGCCCAGCAATCGCAGTTTTTTGTCTGTTTCAACCAAGAAAATTAAATTTTATTTTTGTTTTGATAAGGCTTAAAAATTGCCAAGGCCAAGTAGAGACCATGAGTTTGCCCCCTGCACAGGAGTAGAGGATGAGAATTCCAGGAAGGGGGTTATTACCTGCCTCCAAAATACAGGGAATAGGTCAGTGTTCCAGATTTTGGACTTGGAGCAAATATACATGAAACATGACAGCATACAACTCTGGCATTGGAATTTAACCCTCCTGTAATGATCCTTACTTGGGGAGTATGGCCTAGTGGTAATGGCTGCAACTCCTGACTACCAAGAGGGTTGTGGGGAGGGGAGCCCAGGCCCTCCCACTCCACTGGGCTCTGACTCAGGGCCCTTTGGGCTTGTCTGGCAACCAAGGCTGCTTAAGGCTGTCCTCATTGGGCCTCTTCCTCTTGTCCCCCATTCCCCTGGGGTCAGCTTAGTCCAAGGCTTTCCCCTAGTGGGGAAAACCCAAACCACAATAAGTAAGAGGGGGTTACCAATGTCCCAGGTCCACAGGATACTTCCCTATCTGGTTGTCTCTGAGGTGGGTCCTCCCTTCCTTCCAGGAGGGCCCCTTTGGACAGTTGTATCAGAGTCTGTTTTACCAGCTGGCTGAGAGTCACATCTGAGTGCGGAGTTGGGGTGCAGGGCCCTCTGGCTTCCCCAGGAGCCGTGCCTTGGCGGACTCGATGCGGAAAGTGCACGGCGTGGAAGGGGATGCTGAATACTCCGAGGTCAGACCCAGGAAGGTGGAAGCTGTGTAAGCTTCTTGCCTTGGAGACAGTATGCTCAGAATGAGGAGGCATGCTCCCCCAGAGTCCTGACTGGCTTCGTAGGGAGTAGTTCCAGAGCAGCGCCTTGGTGACTCCGTGACACTTACTTGGAAGCTACACGATATAAATAAAATCAAATGTGATCCATTATCTTCATTTCCTACTTACTGTAGACAGGAATTTGCAAATTTCTGAGTTTGTAGCCACAATACAGCTGGTAGAGAATAGCAGAAAACTCAACTTTGAATTAATGTTTCCAGTTCTCTAGTAACTTGATGTCCACAGTTTTGTCGAGAAACATGCAGCAATGCCACACATTGCAGTCAGATCTCTGGGCGGACCTTGGAATTGCAGAGGTTATAAAACAAAAGTTATATTTGTTTTACTCCACTAGATGCTCAGAGTCAATCCAGACAGATGACCAAGAGCTCAAAACATTGAACTGAAGAGGAAATTCTCAGTCCTGGAAGGAAATCTTTATTTCCCAGCTAAACCTTCCGCCCAGGGTAATCCTTTCTTTCTCTCTTTTTTAAATTTTATTTTCGAAACGTTTTAATGGTAAGTAGTCTAATAAGACAACCTGCAAAAACTGTGGCACCAGGAGCCAGCCGGGAACCCAGGCAGATGCCACTAGCGCCATGGAACCTGGGCGTAGAATGGTTGTCAGTGTGGTGTGGAGATCAGTTGCTCCTTGCATGTGGCAGGGCTATGAGAGAAGTTTAAATGAGTTCATGCAATTTCAGGATCAGGAAGGCTGGTCAGCAATATGGGCTATTACAGAGGCACAGGTGCTGCAGTACATGCTCTCATAGAATCATAGAAGATTAGGGTGGACGAGACCTCAAGCGGTCATCTAGTCCAACCCCCTGCTCAAAGCAGGACCAACACCAACTAAACCAACTGTTGTTGGCAAACCATCAACTGGCGTCCTCCACAATCTTGAATCGTCATTCTGCCATTACATTAATCAGTGAGCTAAACGATTATCCTGATCCTTGCAGTGGTTTTTTAGTTCGAAGGTTTTTGGCTGGGTGGTCGCATATCGGTGGCCCCAGAGTGGATTCCCATCATCCCATCATGGATTACATACTTAGGGATCTTGTGCAGATCCTTGGTGACATATTATCATAATGGACAAGAGACAGCCTTGTTCAGGGCTGCATTCTTGACAGCAGTTTTTGGCACTTTCAGGATCAGTGAGCTAGTACCTGGTTCTGGTAGGGACTCAACAGGAACGGCTTTGCAACTGCGGGATATACAATGGCATGAGTGTTCAATGATATTACACTTGTGATGGTCAAAGACAGATCAAGTCAGCCAGAGTGAATCTGTGATCCTCCAGCAGAGTGGTGAGCCTGGGGTCTGCCCAGTTCGGGCTTTGAAGGCATACAGGGTTATACAACCAAAGGGGAAAGGCCCCCTTTTTATGCATGGTGACAGGAGTCCCCTCACAGCATATCAATTTGTTACTGTGTTGAGACGGAGGCTGATGAGGTTGGGGCTGCCAGCTGATGAATTTGGCTCCCACTCATTGAGAATTGGGGCGGCAATGGCAGCAGCACAGCTAGGTATGGGAGCAGAGGCAATCCAGGCAATCAGGAGTTGGCGTTTGGCTGCGTACCGAACGTATATAAGACCTCAGGTGGTAAGTCAGCATTAATTTGTTGTAATCTCATTACATATATTGGACAAGCAGCCATGCAGATGGTGGTGTGGCTCTGCAGGCACAGTATTGTCTTTTGGGCCCATAGGCATATGTCCAGGTTGCCCGAGGGTTCGCAGCTGAGCTTTGGTGATAAGGCAATACTCAGTTGGCAAGCAAGGAGGGACATGTTATGGGATCAGCTAATACTGATACTATATGGTGTGTGAGCCCATCAGCGGCCCCCAGATATAATTGTGACGCATCTTGGCGAAAACGATTTGGGAATGTTTAAAGGAGCAGAACTAATGCGCAGAGCAAGGAGGGACTTGGGGGCTGATCCTTGAACTTTTTCCAGGAATTAACATGATTTGGTCAGACATGCTTCAGCACAGGGTTTGGCAGGGAGCAGTAAGCCCCCCCCACACCCCCGGCTGGACAAGGCAAGGAGGTATGTGAATAGGGAGGTGGCCAAATTCCTTGGGACCATAGGAGGGACAGTAATGTCTCATCCTGGCATAGTATGGGGCAGCAGAGCTGTTTTGGGAGCATAGGGTTCACCTGTCAGACTAAGGTGCTGTCATGTTTTTAACTGATATGAAAGATGGCATTAGGAGATGCCTGCGAACCTGACCAAGCTAATTGCTGGCACCTCCTTGTGGCGGATGTCCAGTGCAGATACTCCACAGGAAAGGTATACAGTGACTGGATAAATGGCTTGGAAAAGGACTTAAAAGAGGTGTTCATTAAAGGAATGAATGGGGGGGCAGTTGGGGACTCCTATGATTGATACGGCCGGGAGTCAACCCCCCATTCTTATAGCCCACCTTTACCCTCCTACGAGGGATGGTAAGATCCCAGCAATGGATTTGCTGGAGAGTCTTGGAGGGAAAAAGATGGGGAGCTGGTGGAAGCCCTTCACCCCAGGTATGGTAAGGTCCCGGCAATGGATTTGCCTGAGGGACATGGATGGAAAAAGAGGAGGAGCTAGTAAAAGCCCCCCAGATAATTATGAAATAAACATGGGGTTACCTGCACTGTACACAGTTATCTGCTGGGTAGTCCCAGACATCTAATAATAAAGTTAAGGCCTGATTAAACCCATGTCAGATGTCTCCTGTCCTTCTTTTGGCATAGCCACACAATAAGATAGAAGGTACTTAGCCAATGTTCTAGTTCTTCAGAACATTGGCTCATGCTCACACTCTAAAGGGGAAACAAAGTGTTGAGCTCAACACAGATGCTAATAATCAATATGAATTGATTGCAGTTTTTACTACCTCTGCTCATTCTGGAGACCTCTTAATCTATCTGCAAATGTGTTACTTTGACAGCTTAGGATGTTGGATATTCATTTTAGCTGTATTCTGTTCTGTAACATACTAATGCATGGAGAATGTGTTTGGCCAGTGCAAAACTGCTTTAAAGCAGTTTTCAGAAACTACTTTTGAACTACTTTAAAAAAGCTAAACATTATGGTCTTGTCTACTCTGGTTACACAAACCATGTTTGAAACTGGTTTAGCTGGAGTCAAGTTTAAGCAAGGTCAAACTCCGTTCTCAATAGTGGTTCCAAGCCCAGCACAGATAGGACAGGGGCAGAAAAAATATATCATATCCAGCTGAAACTGGAAGGGGATTTTAGGTAGACAGAATGCATTTACTTGAGTGGGAATTTGACCAGTACCCACAGCTATAGTTAAGATAGAGGAGCTCAAAAAGCTTTTGGAACACCTTCTGTGTTTTTAAATGGCTAAAAATCAATTTTCTACAAAATGTATATGGGACAAAAATGTCTAGGCTGAGAACTGATGTGGCAAGTGCAGCACAGAACAGTTTTACAACACACTTAAACATATATCCTTACCAAAAGCAGTTATAGCATTATAATCATGGTATCTTAGACACTGTAGAAGTGTGAAGTGTTGTTATTTTTAATGCATACTATAACCATATTTTAGTATTCCCCCGGAAACCTCCATAGACACCAGAACTCCATCTGTATGTATTTCTGATATGCAAAAGAAAATATATCATGCAAAGAACTCACTTTCCAATCCATATAGCATATTTGAAAGGTGTCTTGTTTATTATTTTAACAGTTTTAATGTCTGACAAAATACAAGCTTTGCTATGAACTGAATGGGACACGCTAATCCTTTTAGGCTGGTGAGTGATCATAATATATTATCTGCACTAAATTATAGAACATGTACTGTATTATATTTGGAGAAGAAGGTTATTTTTTCCACTTCATTTTAACAACAAAAAATATCAAGCTGGTTTTGTATAAAAAGTGATTACACATCAATGGGAAAAAATGAGTACATTGTGTGCGTGTGTGACTAGATAAATAATATAAAGTTCTCTACATACTTTTATATAAATGTTTGTTTAATCTTCTGGAGATCAGAATTAATTCACAGTAACTTCAAGATATTTGTCATGCTCTGAGTCCTCTCAGTGTACTAAGTATTACCTTTGGATTCCAAGAAGAGAAAGAACACATAATCTGTATCTTCTTTTACAAAAGATTAAATGGATTGAAATTTTTTTTATCTCATTTGACAGTTTTTTCACTTATATTCTTACTATATTCACCAACGCAATTGACCATTAAACAGAACTCTGGAAATTATAGGTATTCTATAAAGTTCCAAATTGTGTAATATTGTTAAAGAATTGACAATTGAGTAAAAGAAAATAAATCACTGTTAAAAGAATTGTTAATTAAGTCACAGTTAGAACACTTGATGAGCATGCTGTAAAACTGCCCAAAGAATACTTCTTTGCAAGTGGCAAATTATAAAATATTCAAGAATGGACAGAAGCTTTGGAAGTAATCACTGAAATGTGTGAAGAGCATATTTCTTTCCCTCTGAGGTTAGGTTATTAAGTGTTTTCCTCCATTTGGGCTATTAAAATATGAGATGCCTAGAGATACTACTAGAACAACAGGCTAAATTCATTCACAATGGATTAAATCGAAAGGGATAAAGTGTTGTTTACCTTTACCGTCAGAGAAATTCGCTATAGATCAGTCATGTGAGTAGCCGTTTATAGTCAAAGTATAGCCAGATGTTCATTCCAAGTTTGAAAAACAGGTTTCAAAGAGCATTATATGATATCAGAGTGTTTAAAATGGTTCATATCCCTGCTACACCATTTTAAAACCATGTTATAATTATCTTACAGAACTCTATTCACACCCTGCTGTTACAGAGCTGAGGGCTTTTCTGTTATGGGCTTCTGGTTTAGGCCCTTTAACATTCATTATTCAACCTGGATTTCAAACAATGGATGTGCCATGAATGAAATTGACCACATCCTCATGAGAAATCACTCCATAGTGAAATCTCATCTGCTCTCCAGTGGTGGAGAAGCACCAGCAAACACAGACCATAGACTTATTGTTGATCATCTGTCTCTATATCTTCCATCTCCTTGCAAGTCAGTACAACGTCCAGCATCTTTCTGAGGATCCAGTTGAAGCTGTGAAATACACACAAGCCATCAAGGATCACTTATGTAACCTCAATACCCTCTCAGATAACATGGAAATCACCTGGAGTGGTATATATAACACGATATCACATGCCACCACTGGAACAATTGGCTTCAGGTGACTGCACAAGAAACCTTGGCTTTCTGAAGAGGCCTTTGATAATGAGCAAAAAAGATGGAATCACACATGCAGCTTAGAGGGAACACAAATCCCTGTAGGGATCTGTGTTCCCTCTAAGCTGCATGGTCGCATGGTTGCTCAGGAGAGAATCAAGTGCCACACACTTGATTAGCAGATCCATGCACATCCGGTGGTGTGTGTTCAGGTGCCCCTTCCCCACTGCTCTGCGCCACATTGCTCCTGCCCTCTGCCTTGGTGCCCCTGGCCAGCTGCTCCCGGGACCCTCCTGCTTGCTGTGCAGAGCAAATGGGGGGGGGGCTCTGATGTCAGGGTTTCCCCCTTCCCCGCCTCCACCACTGCCCCATGTACCCCATCTCTGCAGAGTGGGGAAGAGGGGACAGGGCTCAGGAGCAGGAGAGCTCAGCTGCTGTAGTCTGGGCCTTCTGATGTGAATGCCTTAAAGAAACAGCTCATGGTCTCTCATAGAATTCTCCAGCAGCCAGCATACACACTGTCTGTGTGTGTGTGTGTGTGTGTGTGTGTCTCTCTCTCTCTCTCACACACACACACACACACACTGTTTCACACACACATGCACATTCTGTGTCTCATACACACACACACACTGTCTCTTTCACACTTACCTTCCAACACATACTTGTGTTGTTTTTATTATTATTTGATACTTCCTTCAATGCACATATATTCTCTGTAATTTTATTCTTTCAAAGCACTGTTATTTTATTTTGATTGGTCTATACATTTCATAATTTGATTTCTCTCTTATGCTTAAATTTAATTCTTTGAGTAGTGAGTTCTAAAATGCCTAACCTGTCCTGGCTGGAGTAATTATTCCTATGGTGACTTTCTAAAAATCTATACTATGTATAGATTTTTTTATTTCTACTGGTGGCGCACATCCGCACATTACCTCGATACCCGTGCATATAACAAAATTAATTCCACACATGGATGGAAAAAATTAGAGGGAACACTGGTTGGGAGATGTCCAAAAATGTAAACAGCTGAAAGATATTTTCCAAGCAAAATATGACTGTGAGATCTAAGTCAACTCCCTGGCTGACAAAGCAGAGGACAGCATAAATAACAACAAGCTTCATCCTGTGTGTAGAATCTTCACGCATCTGGCTGGCAATTATAAACAGCTCTCTATCATCCTTGTTATAAAACCAGATGGCACCCCCTGCTCCTCAACAGATGAGGTCTTGGACAGATGGAAGACACATTATGAAAGCATGGTGAACCATAGACCTGTTGATGACTGTCCAGAGCCACGTGACCTGGTTTACTGCAGATCCAGGGCCAAATGCTGATCATTCAAAAACTGTGTAAAGGAAGCACGGCTGGACCTGATGAAATTCCACCTGAACTGCTCAAAGGGACCTTGGAACCAGTGAGCATTGGCCTGCATCAACAGTTCTTAAAAGTGTGGGCATCAGGCAAAGTACCAGCAGAATGAAAAGATGACACTATAGTGTCCCTGTACAAGGCCAAAGGTTCTCACATCAACCGTAGCAACTATAAGCCAATCTCATTGTTGTCAGTCCCTGGGAAGGTCTTTGTTCATTCTGCTTGGTAGGATGCAACCACTCCTTAACAGACATCATAATCCAGAATAATCAGGTTTCACTGTATGGTGGTCAGCAATGGATGAGTTCGTACCCTCCAGCTTCTAAGGGAGCAGCTTGCTTCATGTGGCATACATCTACATCAAAGCAGCTTTTGATTTAATTGACAGGTCTGCACCTTGGCTCATATGGAAAGGGGTGATGTTCCAAATGTTTTGCTAAATCTGGTGCACAATCTTCATGCCAGTGCCAGTGGCACAGTGTGCTTTTGCTGCATTTCTGCACAACCTCAGACATGTGGCAGTGAGGCATTCTTGCCCCACAACTATTCTGTCAAGCTATCAACTGGATATTAGGACTGCTGCTCCACACATTGGAATCAAGGTTGGTCAAGAAGTGATTACTGATCAAAACTATTCCAATGATGATGCCTTCCTTGTGAAGAATTCTGCAAATTTCAGACCAGTCCTCCAAGGTCTCTAAGATACTGTCATAAATATAAAGGGAAGGGTAAACCCCTTTAAAATCCCTCCTGGCCAGAGGAAAAATCCTCTCACCTGTAAAGGGTTAAGAATCTAAGGTAACCTCGCTGGCACCTGACCAAAATGACCAATGAGGAGACAAGATACTTTCGAAAACTGGGAGAAGGGAGAGAAACAAAGGGTCTGTGTCTGTCTGTATGATGCTTTTGCCGGGGATAGAACAGGAATGGAGTCTTAGAACTTTTAGTAAATAATCTAGCTAGGTATGTGTTAGATTATGATTTCTTTAAATGGCTGAGAAAGGAACTGTGCTGAATAGAATGACTATTCCTGTCTGTGTGTCTTTTTTGTAACTTAAGGTTTTGCCTAGAGGGATTCTCTATGTTTTGAATCTAATTACCCTGTAAGGTATCTACCATCCTGATTTTACAGAGGGGATTTCTTTACTTCTATTAAAAGTCTTCTTGTAAGAAAACTGAATGCTTTTTCATTGTTCTCAGATCCAAGGGTTTGGGTCTGTGGTCACCTATGCAAATTGGTGAGGATTTTTACCAAACCTTTCCCAGGAAGTGGGGTGCAAGGGTTGGGAGGATTTTGGGGGGAAAGACGTGTCCAAACTACGTTTCCCAGTAAACCCAGTTAGAGTTTGGTGGTGGCAGTGGAGCTCCAGGGACAAAGGATAAAATTAATTTGTACCTTGGGGAAGTTTTAACCTAAGCTGGTGAAAGTAAGTTTAGGAGGTTTTCATGCAGGTCCCCACATCTGTACCCTAGAGTTCAGAGTGGGGGAGGAACCTTGACAGATACCACCTACACTATAGGATTGAATATCTCATGGCATAAGACTAAGGTCCAGAAACCCAGATTTGGGTCACCAAGACCAACCTCCACCCCCAGTGTAAGTGAGATTGAGTACTGTGGAAAGCGTTGACAAGTTAATTGACTTAAGTTGCAAGTAGAGTTCAAATGGTTGTAGCAAACCAGATGTTCTTTATAGTCTTGCCACTTCCTGCATGAAGTCCACTTGTATTGCTACATGAGTCAGAAATCTGGACCCTCCTACAGGCAGACATGTGGGAGTTAGATTCCTTCCTTAGGCACTACCAGTGCCAGATTCTGAGTATAGAGTGGTTTGACTTCGTGAGATAGTGATATTTTGCTCAAAGATCTGACCTCCCTTCAGTCGTCATTCATTATACAAAAAAATGGCATTGCACGCTCTTTGGTCATTTTGCTAGGATGGACAAAAACACCCTAGCACACTGCTCTTTAAAACTCTCCAGCCCTGGCTTTACTTGGCACTGCACCCAGGGCCATGCCAGAGATTCATGGGGTTATGCACCATGACCTTCAAATCTTTTTCAAAGTCACTGATTCCCAGACTAGAGCCCCCAATTGTGTAAATATTGTCTACATTCTTTTTTTCCTAGATTTATACTGTGACAGACTGTCAATATCCTGCAACACCCTAGATAATGGATTTATGGAATTAAGATAAACTTTATTGAATTTAAATTAAACCTTACTGAATTTGGTTTAATATGTTTGGGATTTACTTATTAAAAATACAATTGTGTATGTGTTATTGTGGAATGTTATATCTAGGACGAGGGGCATGCAAATGTAATTATGTCATTTATTAGCCATTTTGAAGCCCCCACTGGAGAGGTTCACATATACTAGTTCAACTGGATTCTCCAGAAACTAACAGACAAAGAAAGGTTTTTTGATAATAGCCTGGTTTTAAACAGGGCCTTCTTCCTGAGCCAGCCAATGGATAGGCAAGGCCCCAACCCTTAGGGAAGCAATGGAAGGACTGGGGCTACTGGGCCAAAGACTGGATGCTTGTTCTGAGATGAAGCTATGATGAACTTGAAATCACAAGGAAACCCCTTGGTTGGGTTTGGAAGGACTGCTCCAGCTAGAGCCCATGTTAGAGTTGGGGTGATCTCTGGTAAGTTTATTAGTAAGGCTAAGTTTTTGTCATGGATATTTTTAGTAAAAGTCATGGACAGATTACAGGAAATAAACAAAAATTCACAGCAGCCCATGACCGGTCCCTGACTTTCACTAACAATATCCCTGACAAAAGGGGTAGGTGGGTTCAGCACCCCCTGCACCTACGGTTCCTGGGTCCCCCACCGATGCAGTACATGGGAGTTCTAGGGTCCCCCTGGCACTGGGACGCTGTGAAGTCCCCTCACCTGGGCAGCTGGTAGCTGCAGGGTACCCCAGCCGCTGGCCCTGGCTGCAGCTGGTCAGCTCCGGGGAGTCATAGAATCATAGAATATCAGGGTTGGAAGGGACCTCAGAAGGTCATCTAGTCCAACCCCCTGCTCAAAGCAGGACCAATCCCCAATTTTTGCCCCAGATCCCGAAATGGCCCCCTCAAGGATTGAGCTCACAACCCTGGGTTTAGCAAGCCAATGCTCAAACCACTGAGCTATCCCTCCCCACACCCCCTGCTGTCTGCTGCAGCTGGGCAGCTGTGAGGGCTCCCCCTGCCCGCTGTGACTGGGCAACTGCACAGGGTCCCACCAGCTGCGCATTGCAGCTGGGCAGCTACAGGGTCCCCTGCCTGCTGACTGCGGCTGGGCAGCTGTGCAGTCCCCCAGCCAGGTTGGGTGCTGGGAGCTGCGAGGGCGGGGATGGCTTGGAGCTCCAACCCCAGGGCAGCAAATGTCACGGTGGTCAATGGAAGTCATTGTTTCTGTGACCTCTGTGACATAATCATAGCCTTATTTATTAGCAATCATGTAGGTTCTTTTGTTTTTAATATGTTTTTCTGTAATGCATGTTACCTTAAGAATGAAATAAGCTTGCTTTGAAATAATTGGCTGGTAATTTATAACTTGTAATTTATAAGTATGGACAGTCTCACCGTTAACTGGCTCCGAGTCAGAATTGCGTTTATAAACAGAGTGATTAATGGGTGATTAAGACAAGAAAGGGCTGTTAGGATGTTTTCTAAAGTTAAATGACCTTTTCCAAGCTTGTGAACTGCAAAAAGTGAGTAGCCTAAATGATAGAAAATAATTGAAGATTTTTCTACAATTTCTCAATTGTTGGATTGAAGAGGTGGTAACAAAGTTACTAATATCTTTCTTTGAAAAGATAACTGATTTTTTAGACAAAGGAAATGCAGTAGATCTAATCTACCTGTATGTCAGTAAGGCATTTGATACAGTTCCACATGAGAAATTGTTAGTTAAATGGGAAAATATGAGGATTAATATGAGAACTGAAAGGTGGATAAGGAACTAGTTGAAGGGGAGACTACAATGGGTCATACTGAAAGGTGAACGGTCAGGCTAGAAGGAGGTTACTAGTGGAGTTCCTCAGGGATCAGTCTTGGGACCAATATTATTTAACATTTTTATTACTGACCTTGGCACAAAAAGTGGGAATCCTAATAAAATTTGCAGATGACACAAAGTTGACCAATATGGAGGAGGACCAGAATATCATACAAGAAAATCTGGATGACCTCGTAAACTGGAGTAATAGAAGTGGGATGATATTTAATATGCAAAGTGCAAGGTAATGCATTTAGGGACTAATAACAAGATTTTTTGCTATAACCAGGGGATTTATCAGTTGGAAGTGACAGAGGAAGAGAAAGACCTGGGTGCATTGGTTGATCACAGGAGGATGACTATGAGCTGTCAATGTGATGTGGCCATGAAAAAGGCTAACATGGTCCTCAGTTGAATCAGGCAAGGTATTTCCAGTAGAGACAGCGAGTGTTAGTTCCATTATACAAGGCACTCATGAGACCTCACCTAGAGTACTGTGTGCAATTCTGGTCTCCCATTCATAGGCACTGACTACATGTGTGGGTGCTCCAGGGCTCAAGCACTCATGGAAAAAAAATAGTGGGTGCTCAACACCCAGGAGCCAGAGCTTGACTGTGGAATGTGATGAGTTCTGTGCTGCTAACAACTTCTGTCCTTGGGGCACGGAGTTTGTTTATAAACAGAGGCAGGGTGATTCATATAACAAAATGCGTGTCATTAAATTAAATGAAGAATCTTTAGATGATCTTGAAAGCGTTGCCAGGCAAGTCAGTTAAAAGATAGGAAACAAAGGGTAGGAATAAATGGTCCATTTTCAGAATGGAAGGAAGTAAATCGTGGTGTCCCTGAGGGGCTTGCACTGGAACCAGTGCTGTTCAACATATTGATAAATGATCTGCAAAAATGGGTGAACAGTGAGGTGGCAAAGTTTGCAGATGATACAAAATTACTCAAGATAGTTAAGTCCAAAACAGATTGCAAAGTGTTACAAAGGGATCTCACAAAACAGGATGACTTGGCAACAAAATGGCAGATGAAATTCAATGTTACCCATCAAAAAAGAGATATTGGAGTAATCTGCAGTACTCTGCAAATTCATAAGAATCCTCCTCAATGAGTCGGTATCATCCTGAACTCCAGCTTCTGAAGACTAAAAATTATTTCCCATCATCAATGGGACAGACGCAATTGAATAACGTAACTGTCCTTAACGTGCATCAAAACAAAACCAGGGAACCTAGAGGTAAATAAGATTGCTGACAATTTCATCCAGAAAGCTACAGTGAGACATAATGTCTTTAAACTGGGATGTTAGTGAAGACTGCTTGTGATTGCAATGATTTTAATATACCGTAATTCATGATAATGAATTATGCAGTTCATAACAATTTAATCATTATTAAAATAGTAAAGATACCAATGATAGTCACATTCAATAACTAGAATATGAAAGAAGTGTATAAATATGCTGAAAATAATGTCCCCCGAAAACTAGCAGAGTGCACCCCCGAAACACACACACCTCTTCATAAGCATCTACTGGCAAAAACAAAAGTCAGTGCCTACGTGTTCTGACTTTAGTAAGAGCATCTGAGTAAGAATATATATTACAATTTTAAACCTAACCAGAGTCCCTTAAGTGCCATGCCACAAGATGTCAGAATATGTTATATTACAGCTGAGTAAATCAAATATTTATTTAATTTTCTTTCTTGATGTAGGAATTAGATACAGTGCTCCTGTGAGATCATTTCTACATTATCTGCAATTTTTTTTTAGAGTTTTCAGTTTCCTAAGTAGCCCTTGGAATCACAGTTAAAGTTGACCCCTCCCCCCCCAAAAATCTGATATGGTGCCCCTTTTAACCAGCACAGAATTTGCACTCCCCCCAACCCGACACAGCCCCATTGGTTTGACTACAGCCACCCCTCCCAAATATAGAAGTCAAAAACTATGCCTATGATGTTTGGGCTGGGGGGGGGAGGGTTGTTGGTAGGGGACGATGCGTCTGAAATGGTTTGGTTTGTTCTGGGCTTGCTGTGAAAGGTAGTGCAGCTTTGTTCTCTTTTCAGACTTGGCAACACACTGGGAATAATACAGTAAAGGCAGGGAACTGTTCAGGCTGAATATACTCTGGTCAGAAGGGAGTGAGATTCATAGATTCATAGATACTAAGGTCAGAAGGGACCATTATGATCATCTAGTCTGACCTCCTGCACAACACAGGCCAAAGAATCTCACCCACCCACTCCTGTGAAAAACCTCTCACCTATGTCTGAGCTATTGAAGTCCTCAAATCGTGGTTTAAAGATTTGAAGGAGCAGAGAATCCTCCAGCAAGTGAACCATGCCCCATGCTGCAGAAGAAGGTGAAAAACCTCTAGGGCCTCTTCCAATCTGCCCTGGAGGAAAATTCCTTCCTGACCCCAAATATGGCGATCAGCTAAACCCTGAGCATATGGGCAAGATTCACCAGCCAGATATCCAGGAAAGAATTCTCTGTAGTAACTCAGATCCCATCCCATCTAACATTCCATCACAGGCCATTCGGCCTATTTACCATGAATATTTAAAGATCAATTAATTGCCAAAATCATGTTATCCCATCATACCATCTCCTCCATAAACTTATCAAGTTTAATCTTGAAGCCACATAGGTCTTTTTCCCCTACTGCTTCCCTTGGAAGGCTGTTCCAGAACTTCACTCCTCCGATGGTTAGAAACCTTCATCTAATTTCAAGTCTAAACTTCCTGATGGCCAGTTTATATCCATTTGTTCTTGAGTCCACATTGGTACTGAGCTTAAATAATTCCTCCCCCTCTCTGGTATTTATCCGTTTGATATATTTATAGAGAGCAATCCTATCTCCCCTCAGCCTTCTTTTGGTTAGGCTAAACAAGCCAAGCTCCTTGAGTCTCCTTTCATAAGACAGGTTTTCCATTCCTCGGATCATCCTAGTAGCCCTTCTCTGTACCTGTTCCAGTTTGAATTCATCCTTCTTAAACATGGGAGACCAGAACTGCACACAGTATTCCAGGTGAGGTCTCACCAGTTCCTTGTATAACGGTACTAACACCTCCTTATCTCGACTGGAAATACCTCACCTGACACATCCCAAGGCCGCATTAGCTTTTTTCACGGCCATATCACATTGGCGGCTCATAGGCATCCTGTGGTCAACCAATACTTCAAGATTCTTCTCCTCTTCCATTACTTCTAATTGCTGCATCCCCAGCTTATAACTAAAATTCTTGTTATTAATCCCTAAATGCATAACCTTACACTTCTCACTATTAAATTTCATCCTATTACTATTACTCCAGTTTACAAGGTCATCCAGATGCTCCTGTATGATATCCCAGTCCTTCTCTAAATTGGCAATACCTCCCAGCTTTGAATCATCCGAAACTTTATTAGCACATTCCCACTTTTTGTGCCGAGGTCAGTAATAAAAAGAATAAATAAGATTGGTCCCCAAACCAATCCCTGAGGAACTCCACTGGTAACCTCCCTCCAGCCTGACAGTTCACCTTTCAGTATGACCTGCTGAAGTCTCCCCTTTAACCAGTTCCTTATCCACCTTTCAATTTTCGTATTGATCCCCATCTTTTCCAATTTAACTAATAATTCCCCATGTGGCACGGTATCAAACGCCTTACTGAAATCTAGGTAAATTAGATCCACTGCGTTTCCTTTGTCTAAAAAATCTGTTACTTTCTCAAAGAAGGAGATAAGGTTGGTTTGGCATGATCTACCATTTGTAAAACCATGTTGTATTTTGTCACATTTACCATTGACCTCAGTGTCCTTCACTACTTTCTCCTTCAAAATTTTTTCCAAGACCTTGCATACTGCAGATGTCAAACTAACAGACCTGTAGTTACCCGGATCACATTTTTTTCATTTCTTAAAAATAGGAACTATGTTAGCAATTCTTCAGTCATACGGTACAACCCCTGAGTTCACTGATTCATTAAAAATTCTTGCTGATGGGCTTGCAATTTCATGTGCCAATTCCTTTAATATTCTTGGATGAAGATTATCTGGCCCCCCCGATTTAGTCCCATTAAACTGTTCAAGTTTTGCTTCTACCTCAGATATGGTAATATCTACCTCCATATCCTCATTTCAATTTGTCATGCTACCATTATCCCTAAGCTCCTAATTAGCCTTATTAAAGACTGAGGCAAAGTATTTGTTTAGATATTGGGCCATGCCTAGATTATCCTTAACCTCCACTCCATCCTCAGTGTTTAGCGATCCCACTTCTTCTTTCTTTGTTTTCTTCTTATTTATGTGGCTATAGAACCTTTTACTATTGGTTCTAATTCCCTTTGCAAGGTCCAACTCTACTTGACTTTTAACCTTTCTCACTTTATCCCTACATGTTCTGACCTCAATAAGGTAGCTTTCCTTGCTGATCCCTCCCATCTTCCACTCCTTGTATGCTTTCTGCTTTTTCTTAATCACCTCTCTGAGATGCTTGCTCATCCAGTTTGGTCTACAACTCCTGCCTATGAATTTTTCCCCCTTCCTTGGGATGCAGGCTTCTGATAGCTTCTGCAGTTTTGACTTGAAGTAATCCCAGGCCTCCTCTGCCTGAAGATCCATAAATTCTTCAGTCCAATCCACTTCCCTAACTAATTTCCTTAATTTTTGAAACTTAGCCCTTTTGAAATCAAAAACCCTATCCGCAGATTTATTTTTGTTAATCCTTCCGTTCAGTTTGAACTGAATTAGCTCACGATCACTTGAACCAAGATTATCCCCTACAACCATTTCTTCTATGAGGTCCTCATTACTCACAAAAACAAAATCTAAAATGGCATCCCCTCTAGTGGGTTCAGCAACTACTTGATGAAGGAATCCATCAGCTATCGAATCTAGGAAAATCTGAGCCCTATTATTATTACTAGCACTCGTCCTCCAGTCTATATCTGGGAAGTTAAAGTCCCCCATGATCACACAGTTTCCATTAGTATTTACTTCATTAAAAACAATAAAGAGGGCTCTATTCATTAGATTTAGATCCCAAATTAGATCCCGGCGGTCTATAGCACACCCCAAGCACTATCCCAGGGGAGGCTCTAGTAGTTTTCTTCCCCAATGTAATTTTTGCCCAGACGGACTCTGCTTTATTCATTCCATCGCTTCTTATTTCTTTACATTCTACCTCATCATTGATATACAATGCTACTCCACCACCTTTACCTTTATTTCTGTCTTTCCTAAACAGCACATACCCTTCAATATCTGTAGTCCAGTCATGACTACTATTCCACCATGTTTCTGTTATCCCGATAATATCTGGTTTACTTCCTGCACCAGTAGCTCTAGTTCCTCCATTTTGTTACCTAGGCTCCTCACATTGGGGTACAAACATCTTAATTTTTGCTGTTTGGCCTCGCTGACATTCTGTACCCTATTAGGCATGGTCATTCTATAGCCAGTATAATCTGTTAGACTGGTATCTACACTGCCTTTCCTCCTTATATACATTCTCCTACCCATGGCTGTATCCTTTCTTACTTCGTTTTCTTCCCTCTCAATACTAAAATCCGGCATGCAGATTACCTGCACATCTCCCAACCATCTCCCCCAAATTCGTAGTTTAAGGCTGTCTTAATCAGTTGTGCCAGCCTCCATCCTAGAAGTCTATTTCCTTCCCTACTCAGATGAAGTCCATCCCGAGAGAACTGTCCTCTGTCCATGAATGCCTCCCAGTGGCCATACATCCCAAAGCCCTCCTTATAGCACCACTGCCTAAGCCATCTGTTGATGGTCATAATCTTGTCACACTTTGTTGCCCTACTCTAGGAACAGGCAGAATCCCACTAAAGATCACCTGATCCTCGATTTCCTTAAGCATCTTCCCCAGCCTAGCATAGTCTCCCTTAATACTTTCCAGTGAGAATCTAGCCATATAATTTGTTCCCACATGAAGGATAATTAGGGGATTCTTTCCCGCTCCCTTTAGGATCCTTTTCAACCTCAGGTCTACATCCCTTATCTTAGCACCTGGAAGACAGCACACCCTTCTATTCTCTGGATCAGCTCTGGTTACAGGCCTGTCTAGTCTTCTCGGTAAAGAGTCCCTGATCACATAGACCTGCCTTTTCCTGGTGACAGTACTATTCTCCAGTCTATCCCCTGTTCCCTCTGGCTGCAAGTTCTTTGCATTCCTATTCTCCCTTGTAATCCTCTTCAACCTCTCCTGTAACCTCCTGGCGCTCACATTTGGTGTAGTCTCCATTGACTCTTCCCCTTTTCCTGTAGGAGTAGCCGCCCTTCTCTTCTTCCTTGCCCTTCCACCTTCAGTGACCACCTGCTGTGCCCCTTCTTCATTTTCCAACTCTGCAAGCCTGTTCTTGAGCTCTATTTCTCCTCCACTAGCCCGTCTTTTCCTCTGCCTGGTTCTTTTAGTCACATACTTCCACTGACCACTTTCCTCACCCAACAGTCTCCCCTCAGAATTCCTCAGTCCTGCTTCCATCTGCAAGTCTGAGCTTTTCCCTTCAGATCCTTATGTCTTTGCTCCATAATCTGCTTGAACCCCTTTCTAAACTCAACTAGACTTTCCACCTGCATCTCCAAACCTCGGATCTTTTCCTCCATCAGCTCTATCAGACGGCATTTCATGCAGACAAAACTCTTACCAGGTACCCCCTCCAGGATCATGTACGTACCGCCGCTTCCACATCCAGTCATCTTCATTGTGTCTTCCGCTACATGGGTCACTCCCACTGCTGCCTCTGTAAAGGGCTTCCCACCTAAATCCTGTTAATCTGGGAAACACAAACCACACCAAAACACCACCACCCACAGCAAAAACAAACCCCAAACAAGCACCACAAGACAAACTCCCCTTTCAAACTCCCACTGAAACTCCCCTGTTTACAGCTCAGTTTGCTGCCTCCTGTGCCGCTACAGCTGTCTGAAGGTCTCCACCCAAAAAGGCAATAGATAAGGAGCCAGAAGCCAGAGAGTGGGTGCCCTTGCTGAATCACTAAGGGGAAATATAATTGCAATTGCCCTGAACTGTTACATATATTTACATATAGCTGCACTAAAATGCACACAGTTTGCTTGCTCCCAGTTTACCAAGAGATCCAGGTTGCTCTGTGTCAGTGACCTGTCCTCTTCATTATTTACCACTCCTCCAATTTTTGTGTCATCAGCAAACTTTATCAGTGAAGTTTTTATGTTTTCTCCAAGGTCACTGATAAAAATATTAAATAGCATAGAGTCAAGAACTGATTTTTGAGAGACCCCACTAGAAACACATCCAATTAATGAGTATTTCCTGTTTACAGTTACATTTTCAAGGAACTCTACAAAACTGAACAGTTATATTATCACAATGTAGCTGAAATTTGTATATATCAGAGGTGGGTAAACTACGGCCCGCGGTCCCCACCTGCCCGGCCCCTGAGCTCCTGGCCCGGGAGACTTGCCCCTGGCCCCTTCCCCGCTGTTCCCCGCAGCCTCAGCTCGCTGTGCCACCGGCACAATGCTCTGGATGGCAGCGCTGTGAGCTCTTGCCGGACAGCGCAGCTGCAGAACCGAGTCCTGACCCATGCTCCGTGCTGTGCAGTGGCTGGCTCCAGCCGGGCGGCGCGGCTGCCTGTCCTGGTGCTCTGGGCGGCGCAATAAGGGGGCAGGGGGCAGGGAGCGGGGGGATTGGATAGGGGGCAGGGGAGTTCGGGGTGGTGGTCAGGGAGTGGGGGTGTGGATAGGGGTCAGGGCGGTCAGAGGGAGGGGAACAGGGGGTTCAATGGGGTCAGGGGTTCCAGGGGGCAGTCAGGAAGGAGAGGGGGGTTGGATGGGGCAGCAGCGGGCGGTCAGGGGCCAGGGGTCCGGGGGCGATCAGGGAGAAGGTGTGGTTGGATGGGGCAGGAGTCCCGGGGGGGCAGTCAGGAATGAAAAGATGGGTTGGATGGGGGGTGGAGGGCAGTCAGGGGTGGGGGGTCCAGAGGTAGTCAGGGGACAGGGAGGGGTGGATGGGGCAGGGTCTTGGGGGGGGGCTGTCAGGGGGGTGAGATGGGGGGGGGTGAGATAGGGGGAGGGGCCGGGCCACACCTAGCTGTTTGGGGAGGCACAGACTCCCCTAACTGGCCCTCCATACAGTTTCAGAAACCCGATGTGGCCCTCAGGCCAAAATGTTTACCCGCCCGTGGTATATATATATATATACACACTGCCTTGTACAGAATTACACAAAGTATACAAACCATATTGTCACAAAATATGTATATTAATATACAAAATTATGAACTTGCAAGAAAAAAATCAGAATGCCTTTCTTTACAAAATAATAAAAAGTACTACTTATGCTTGTTTTGTTTTGGGCTCTCATCTGGGAGTCAAGAAAACTGCGTTGTATTCCTGGGTACTCCACCATAGACTTTCTGGATCTGAAAAAGTCACTTCACCAGTCTCTGTATTTTCCCTCCCAATCTTTACCTGTCTTGTCTAGTGAGAATGAAAACTCACTGGGACAGGAATGATCTTTTACTATGCATTTGTATAGCACCTAACAAATTGGGCGCATAACCTTGGCTGGGACCTCCAGGTGTCATTGTAATATAAATAATAATTGATAACTTTGTATTTCGGAAATATTGGCTACAAATTTCAAAAATGGGTACATTAAAAATTTGGCTAAGATACCTCAAACAGTGATCAGAAAGTGCTGATCTCCTAGCAGCCACCATTAATTGTTTTCTCACTAGTAGCTGAACGTCCATGCTGTCACATGGGTGTGGCAGTTGGGCCAAGTAATTCACCGTCTGTGCAGTCTCCCTCATATAACAAATTAGCTGAAAAGTAAGGGTGATCACTGGTTGATTGATCTCAACCACAGTGGTCTAGGACTCTTGGCATGGTATGCCTTACTGTAGCAGCACACTGCACAGTTGTCATCTGTAAAGTACAAGTGGCTGAGAAATTAAAAACTGGATGGCAACAGACTGTGAATCCCAGTGATGACTGAACCAGGTGATATTCTGAAAAAAAGAGATCTTGATCATGCTTTCAGTTGTTTCCATCACTTCATACTGACACATAGTGACATATAGGTAGTGAAGAAGTGACACATGCATCTGAAGAAGTGGGGTTTTTTACCCACGAAAGCTTATGCCCAAATAAATATGTTAGTCTTTAAGGTGCCACTAGACTCCTTGTTGTTTACAAAGGCAGGTGACAATCCCAGGATTTTATTATATACTCTCAAATTTCTGTAAGGGCTACTAATGGGGAAAGAGGGGGAAAGGTAAAAATGAAATAATTTACATTTTATCCCCAAAATGAAGCTATTACAGACTAGGAGATTCAGAAATCTTAAATTGCTAGTTGTTGCACAGAACCATATTCTCTGGCCAGACATAGATGGAAAAGGTTCTGCATGTCACAGCTGACACCTGAAGTATCAGCAGAGCTGACAGATTTAGAATGTAGCATCCAGATTTGACAAAAAAATTAAATATGAGTCTCATCTGAATGTTGGGAATACTGCAGTCCACAGCATTTCACACTCTCTCCACTAGTGACCATATGATGTTTACACTGAACAGGAGGGTTGACAAGATGCAACCTTATGATATCATGCATTTGAGAACCTTCAGGGAAGAAAAATAAGCATACAGCCATTGTGTAAATCCTTGTATCTGAATAATAATAGGCTTCATTCAATCAGAATTCAGTGATTTGCACACTGTATGGTTCTTGAGAAGTACAGTGAGCATGAAATTCTGGCAAACTCTGCCAAACACAGTTCAGAGATTTACAAAAGTGAGAAAAAACTGTACAATTATACTTCAGAAACAGAACAACACCTCTGTGCTTTATCTGAGAAAATGCAATTTCTGTCTAATCAAATAAACAGTACAGTGTGCAAGTTAATACATCTGAATATGAACTCCTCTAAAGATGCATATCCCCCAGGTGCATGCACTTGAATGATTTCACTTCTGTATACTTGAATATGCAGACTTCTAGATAATTGCTGACATGCACCTGCAGTTATATGAATAGGCAATCATTCAAATAAGTGCAGGTGTTTGTGTTTGAAGTTTTAAACAGACAACTAAATGCATCTGTGTTTATCTGAATGATCTCATCGTGCAGTGCAGCTCAGTATAACAAGCCTTAAATGAAATCATTTTATCTTGTGTTGGGGGATCTCTAAGCTATATGAGGTGTCTTTATATAACTCAAGCCAATATTACTTACTCTAAAAAAACAGGGAGTTTCTTTACTTCTCAAATGATTGGTTCCATCTAGTCTACCACTAACCAATGTTCTTCCTATACAGAAGATGAAAATGGATATATATGTATATATGACTGAAAATGGGAGACTTTAAAAATTCAATCCTCATCCCCACATGTGATAATTTATACTCTGAAAACTAAGATTTGATGGCTACTAATTTAGGCACCAAACCTGCAAACACTTACACAAATGTTTACCTTTACATATTGTGTATATTCCCACTGAATTCAATTGCTCACACACAATACACACAATTAAGTATGTGCACAAATCTTTGTAGGTTTGAGGCTTTAGCTTGTGTAACTACATTTTCAATCTTTTTTATCATTTAATTAAAATGACAAAACTGAAAATTTTGATCAGATAGAAATTATACTAATCTTGTAATTTCTTTCTATCAGAATAATTTCTCCCTACACCAGGAAAAATCAGATCTAGTCACTGTCACAGATCTTGGGAGACAGGCCAGTCCTCACTTACAGACAGCCCCCCAACCTGAAGCAAATACTCACCAGCAACCACACAACACACAACAAAAACACTAACCCAGGAACCTATCCTTGCAACAAAGCCCGTTGCAAACTCTGTCCACATATCTATTCAAGGGACACCATCATAGGACATAATCACATCAGCTACACCATGAGGCTGGTTCACCTGCACATCTACCAATGTGATATATGCCATCATGTGCCAGCAATGCCCCTCTGCCATGTATATTGGCCAAATCGGACAATCTCTACGCAAAAAAATAAATAGACACAAATCAGACATCAAGAATTATAACATTCAAAAACCAGTTGGAAAACACTTCAACATCCCTGGTCACTCAATTTCAGACCTAAAAGTCGCAATTCTCCAATTAAAAAACTCCAAAAACAGACTCCAACAAGAAACTGCATAATTGAAATTAATTTGCAAACTGGACACAATTAAATTAGGCTTGAATAAAGTCTGGGAGTGGATGGGTCATTACACAAAGTAAAAACTATTTCCCCATGCTATTTCCAGCTACTGTTACTCACACATTCTTGTCAACTGTTTGAAATGGGCCATCCTGATTACCACTACAAAAGGTTTTTTTTCCCCTGCTGATTATAGCCCACCTTAATTGATTGGTCTCATTGCAGTTGGTATGGCAACACCCATTTTTTCATGTTCTCTGTGTACATATATATCTTCCTACTGTATTTTCCACGCATGCATCCAATGAAGTGTGTTTTAGCCCACGAAAGCTTATGCCCAAATAAATTTGTTAGTCTCTAAGGTGCCACAAGTACTCCTCTTTTTTTTTTTTGCAGATACAGACTAACATGGCTACCACTCTGAAACCAAGCTAAGCTAAGTTCACTAGCAATCATAGCCAATATTGGGAACCTTTAACTCACATTGATGAGCAGTTGCTCATGTGACCAGTCCTCTGGACTTCATTGGAAGCACTCATGTAGGTGAACTGGTCACCCTTGTGAATGGAACTGGGTGAACTACTCACTAGGAGCAGGGATTTGCGATGTGGGTCTTGCACATGTCAGGAGAGTGCCGTAATTCATGGGTTATAGGGTAGTCTGGGGTGGATCATTCTCAGTCTCTCCTATTGATACAGTTATACTTTTTATGAGTAAATAAATAATCAGAGGGCCCAAGAGTGTAAATAAGAATGACTACATATCTCCGTGGTTAGAGCACTCGCCTGGGACATAGGTGATGCAAGTTCATGTCCCTGCTCCAATGACTATTTAACTATTTATACCCAGTGGCACAGCTTCAAATGGAGAGACTTGAGGAAAAAAACACAGTAGACTGTGCCTTGGCTTGGCAGAATTCAATTTTTTAAAATAATTTTGATGGATAATATCAATATTTATTTTTAAGCATTTTTAAATTTTTTATTTATTTAAATATGCACAGTTGCATGAAGTTATGGGCTGGGGGAGGGGGTCAGACAACTATTTAATGACAGTAAATGCTGAGTTTTAAAAAGTGAAAGTTTTTTACTGTTAAAACACAAATTGTCAACATCACATGGCAAAATATACAAAGTAAGTCCCCTTAAATCAAACTCTCCCAAATTCTCATGCAGCATTTTGGAGTACTGTGTCCGGTTTTGGGCCCCACACTGGAAGAAGGATGTTAAGAAACTGGAAAACATCCAGTGGAGGGCAACAAAAATTATTAGGGGGATTGGAACACATGATTATGAGGAGAGGCTGAGGGAACTGGGATTGTTTACTCTGCGGAAGAGAAGAATGAGGGGGGATTTGATAGCTGCTTTCAACTATCTGAAAGGGGTTCCAAAGAGGATGGATCTAGACTGTCCTCAGTGTTAGCAGATGACAGAATGAGGAGAAATGGTCTCAAGTTGCAGTGGGGGAGGTTTAGGTTGGATATTAGGAAAAACTTTTTCATTAGGAGGGTGGTGAAGCACTGGAATGCGTTACCTAGGGAGGTGGTGGAATCTTCTTCCTTTGAAGTTTTTAAGATCAGGCTTGACAAAGCCCTGGCTGGGATGATTTAATTGGGGATTGGTCCTGCTTTGAGCAGGGGGTTGGACTAGATGACCTCCTGAGGTCCTTTCCAACCCTGAAGTGAGCTGTAGCTCACGAAAGCTGATGCTTAAATAAATTGGTTAGTCTCTAAAGTGCCACAAGTACTCCTTTTCTTTTTGCGAATACAGTCTAACACGGCTGTTACTCTGAAACCTATGATTCTATGATGATTCTATGATTTTTCTTACTTCGCCTGTCAGTAAAGTTCAATTATTATCTCTGGAAATATTTTTACATAAATTTGTGTGCATGGGGTGTGGTGGTGGTGAAATCAATGTTTATTGACATTTACCGATAAAAACTCAGCCTTTCCAACCCCTTCTTATACTGTAGCCCAGTGGCTAGGGGTTTTCAAGTGTAATATAAGAGACCCCAAGTTCAAATCCCTTCGCTGCAGAAAGAGAACTGAATGCAAGTTACTGATATTCCGGGTGAGTGCCCTAACCATAAAACTCATAAAGGAGTCACGGCCTCCTCTGGCTGTTTTGTGAATGGCACCTCACACCTGAAAAAAAAAACTCTGCTGAAACTATTTGCCAAATTTATGGCAAATTCACAAATTGTTTCTGTGCCCCCTAAAATACATTTTTCAGTGAATTTGCTATCTGCCAAAAAAATCATGAAACTATAATTGGGAGTGGGGGGTTCATAGTAACACTCCATGGGATGAAGGAGGAATAAAAGAAAGCCTTAGTATTTTGCAATATTTCACATTCAAGTATCCATTACTGCATTATGTCATATAAAGCTTGACTTTCAGAAGTGAACAATTATCATCATCCCATATAAAATTCCATATTTTATATATGTGGAGATAGCAATATAATATAATAATAATATATCCATATAATTGTTCAGTAAAGAGGGATCCAATAAGGACTTGATCCTGCAAACATTTAAGTACATGCCTAACAGTAAGCATATAAATATTCCCATTGAAGTCAACAAAATTAGTAGTGTGTAAAGTTAAGCACTTACATAAGCACAAGTAGAATCAGGGTCTACATTTCCATAAACATCATCCCCTTCCTCAGCAGCAGGCAAGCTGCTTTTTTTTACCAGGTTGTGCTAACAAAAAAGCATTAGTATCATCATAGTCAATTTAATAATAATTGAAAAAGGATAATGTACATTATGCAGGGGTAAATATCGTAACTAGATAACATAATGACAAAATAATAGCCACTCCTCTCTGTGCTTCAGTTATTTACTAATATCTAGAAATAACATTCTCTTCCCTTGAAAATACATATTTCTTTTTTGTTTTTAAGGGAGATGTCATAATTTGATTCTTATCTCACAAGGACACTGAATATACAGTAGCTGTTCTTGTAGATAAGTGAGTCAGAGAAGAGCACAATTGAAGAAGATTTTGCTGGGATATAAAAGTTCTTCAGAAAATGAAGAAGTGGATCAAAGTTATCATGAAAGAATTTCTAATAGAAAGTTCCCCCCTCCTCCGAGACTTCAGGGACATCCAATATTCTAATATCAGAATACTCTACAAATGTTTGCTTTCTATGCTTTAATTTGTAGAAAAAAAAACAGTCGTCAACTTTGGGTGAAATCCTGGCCTCACTGAAGTCAATGGCAAAACTCGTATTTTTCAGGATTTCACACTTTGTATTTTTGTCAAAGAGGCATGATTCTGAGCAGAATCATAGAAGAATAGGGTTGGAAGAGACCTCAGGAGGTCATCTAGTTGGTTTCAGTGGAACATGAAAGTGCTCAATATCACACAGGTCTGGGCCTAGGGCACCATTCCCTCAAACACTCATGCACATTCTTAACTTTCATCACATGAATAGACCTGTTGAGTTTAATGGGACTATTATGTCTTGAAAGTTTAGCAAAAGATTAGGTACTTTGCTGAACTGGGGTTTGTATTGGTTACTGTCCACCCTAGTTATAGCCAATGTGTGGAGGAGAGCTGCAGATTTTTATTCTCCCTTTCCCCATTCACAACTATCTATTCAGCAGAAGACAATCTCTGGTAAATTTTTCCATAGTGGCAATAACTTGGTAGTTACTGAAATGCTGGAAGGTTAATCTAGACTTTCTTGTTTCTGCATATACTCTTGGTAGCCAAGCTCCCTTTCCACCTTGTGGATACTATGTTATTTTAAAAGAGGGATGAGAGCGCTATGTAAATATTATTCTATGATTCAAACATTGAACTGAAGACAGACAAAACCTGTCACAACCGCTGTAAACAGATTACAAGAATTTGCAAAATAGACAGGAATAAAAGAATAGGACTTCAAAAGGCCTATATATTGCTTCATGGCACCAAACAGAGAAATGCTAGCTAATCTGGATGTTTGTTCATCAAAATAGTATCCATATCCATATCATATTTAGTATCCATGAAAAGCAAAAATCATTGGATGAACAAGATGCATGTTCTACTTCACTGCTTTTATGCTTATTTTTGCCACTTTCTGACATTTCTCTCTCATAGAATCATAGAAGTGTAGGCCTGGAAGGAACCTCAATAGGTCATCTAGTCCAGTCTGTTACCCACGCAATCTAGGACACCATATTTTTATCGTACTGTGGGCTCAAGGCATAATCTGGTCAATTAAATACACACCCTTACCCGTCCTGGGCTCAGAGCGTAGCCTTCTGTGGGTTTGTGGGACCTGCCTGCCCTGGCCCTGCACTGCTCCTGGAAGTGGCCGGCACCACATCCCTGTGGCCCCTGGAGGTGGGGGGAGCAGAGGGCTCCATGCGCTGCCCTTGCCTGCAGGCACACCCCCCACCCCGCAGCTCCCATTGGCCAGGGACAGAGAATCGCTGCCAATGGGAGCTTCGGGGTGGTACCCATAGCACTGCCCCACCCCAGCACTTCCCCACCCCATCCCCAGCAGCCATTGCCGGACATGCTGGCCACTTCTGGGAGTGGCACGGGGCCAGAGCAGGCAGGGAGTGTGCCTTAGCCCCACGGCCATGGCAATCCCGCAGGCGGGATCGAAAGCCCTGATGGGCTGGATCTGGCCCACCGGCTGTAGTTTACCCTCTCCTGATTTAAATCTTGCAAAATTAGTTATGCAACAGACAGACAGAAACAATTAAAGAATCACACAGAGACCATAAAGATAAACAATAGAGAAGTAGGCACCATAAAGGCAAAACAATAGAAGTATAAATTTCACAGTCACAACTGTTCATAGGTGGCTTCTTGCCAGACAGAATGCTATCAAACAAAGTTTTCTTTAAACATCTTAAGAGCCATTTCTTTATCTGCTGATGGTGGGTACTTCTTAACAGCCCAATATTATATTGTTTTGATGCAATTTAGATGGAACGTGAGGATGTGACTCTCTGCATCTTAGCTCGTGGCTGCTGTTTCTCACTCTGGCTACAGCTTTTACTAAAGATAAAGGCCTCAGACATTACAAGTCCTCTGCACTCATGGCAGGACTAAGCAATAATTAGACCACCCTTGACAAGTGATTGTCTAACCTGTTCTTAAAAATCTCCAATGACAGAGATTCTACAACCTTCTTAGGCAATTTGTTCCAGTGCTTAACAGTTAGGAAGTTTTTCCTAATGTCCAACTTAAACCTCCCTTCCTTCAATTTAAGCCCACTGTTTCTCGTCCAATCCTGAAGGCTAACGAGAACAGTTTTTCATCCTCCTTCTTGTAACAGCCTTTTATATACTTGAAAACTGTTATCATGTCTCCTCTCAGTCTTTTCTTCTCAAGACTAAACAAACCCAATTTTTTTCCAATCTTTCCTCATAGGTCTTGTTTTCTAGATCTTGAATCATTTTTGTTGCGCTTCTCTGGACTTTCTCCAATTTGTCCATACCTTCCCTGAAAGGTGGTGCCCAGAACTGGACACAGTACTCCAGTTGAGGACTTATCAATGCAGAGTAGAGTGGAAGAATTACTTCTCATGTCTTGCTTACAACACTTCTGCTGATATATTCCAGAATGATGTTTGGGGTTTTTTTTGCAACAGTGTTACACCGTTGAGTCCTATTTAGCTTGTGATCCACTATAACCCCCTTTCCTAGGTGTCCATTTCCCATTTTTTATGTGTGCAATTGATTGTTCCTTCTTAAGTGGAGTACTTTGCATTTGTCCTTCTTAAATTTCATCCTATTTACTTCAGTCCATTTCTCCAGTTTGTCCAAATCATTTTGAATTTTAATCCTATCCTCCAAAGCACTTGCAACCCCTCTGAGTCTGGTATCATGTGAAAACTTTACAAGTTTACTCTCTATGCCATTATCTTAATCATAGATGAAGATATTGAACAGAACCAGACCCAGGACTGATCCCTGAGGGACCCCGTTCGTTATGCCCTTCCAGCTTTACTGTGAACCACTGATAACTACTCTCTAGGAACAGTTTTCCAACCAGGTATGCACCCACTTTATAGTAGCTCCATCTAGGCCAGGGGTTCCCAAACTTGGTTCGCGGTTTGTTCAGGGCAAGCCCCTGGTGGGCTTCGAGTCGCTTTGTTTACCTGAGCGTCCGCAGATACGGCCGCTTGCAGTGGCCGCGGTTTGCCATTCCCAGTCAATGTGAGCTGCAGAAGTGGTGGCCTGGCCTGCGCCGCTTCCCGCAGCTCTCATTGGCAGGAAACGGCGAACTGCAGCCACTGGGAGCTGCAAGCGGTCATATCTGCAGATGCTCAGGTAAACAAAGCGTCTCGCGGCCCACCAGGGGCTTACCCTGAACAAGCGATGAACCAAGTTTGGGAACCCCTGATCTAGGCTATATTTCGCTAATTTGTTTATCAGAAGTTCATGCCAGACAGTATTAAACGCCTATTAAAGTCAAGATAAATCATACCTACTGCTTACCCCAACCACAACACTTGTTACCCTGTCAAAGAAAGCTGTTAGGTTGGTCTGACATGATCTGTTCTTGACAAAATCCATGTTGACTGTTACTTATCACCTTATTATCTTCTAGATGTTTGCAAATTGATTGCTTGATTATTTGTTCTTTTATCTTTCCAGGTATTGAAGTTAAACTGACTGGTCTGTAATTCCCTGGGTTTTCCTAATTCCCCTTTTTATGGCACTATATTTGCCATCTTCAAGTCAGAGATAATCGCTAATGGCTCTGGTATCTCTTCAGTCAGCTCCTTGAGTATTCTAGGATGTATTTCATCAGGCCCTGGTGACTTGAAGACATCTAACATGTCTAAGTAATTTTTATCTTGTTCTTTCCCTATTTCAGCTTCAGCTCCTACCTCATTTTCACTGACATTCACTATGTTAGACATCCAGTCACCACCAACCTTTTGGTGAAAACTGAACCAAAAAAGTCATTTCGCACTTCTGCCATTTCCACATTTTCTGTTATTGTCTTTCCCCCTCATTGAATAATGGGCCTACCCTGTCCTTGGTCTTCCTCTTGCTTCTAATATATTTGTAAAATGTTTTCTTGTTACCCGTTATGTCATTAGCTAGTTTAATCTTATGTTGTGTCTTGGCCTTTCTAATTTTGTCCCTACCTGCTTGGTTTTTTGTATATTCATCCTTTGTAATTTGACTTAGTTTCCACCTCTTTTATGACTCTTTTTTGAATTTCAGGTCATTGAAGATCTACTGGTTAAGCCAGCGTGGTCTCTTGCCATACTTCCTATCTGTCCTATGCAGTGGGATAGTTTTTTCTTGTGCCCTTAATAACGTCTCTTTGAAAAACTACCAGCTCTTTTGAACTGTTTCCCCCTCAGACTTGCTTCCCATGGGATTTTATTTACTAGTTCCCTGAGTTTGGTAAAGTCTGCCTTCTTTAAATCCATTCTTTATTCTGCTGTTTTCCCTCCTACCATTCCTTAGAATCATGAACTCTCTCATTTCATGATCACTTTCACCCAAGCTGCCTTCCACTTTCAAATTCTCAACCATTTCCTCCCTATTCGTCAAAATCAAATCTGGACCAGTCTCTCCTCTAGTTTCTTTCTCCACTTTCTGAATAAAAAATTGTCTCCAATGCAATCCAAGAACTCATTGGATAATCTGTTCCCTGCTGTGTTATTTTCCTAACAGATGTCTGGATGATTGAAGTCCCCCATCACCACTAAGTCCTGTGCTTTGGATGATTTTGTTAGTTGTCTAAAAAAAAGCCTCATCCACCTCCTCAGAACCCTACCATGCCATCACCCATGTTTTCATCCCTTTTATCCTTACCCAGAGACTTTCGTTAAGTCTGTCTCCTATATCATCTTAACCTCAGTCCAAGTGTATACATTTTTAATATATAGGACAACACCTGCTCCCTTTTTTCCCCAGTATTCCATAGAATATGAGGGCTGGAAGGGACCTCAGGATGTCATCTAGTCCAAGCCTCTGTTCAAAGCAGGGCAAATCCTCAATTTTTGCCCCAGATCCCTAAATGGCCCTCTCAAGGATTGAACTCACAACCCTGGGTTTAGCAGGCCAATGCTCAAACCACTGAGCTATCCCTATCCCTTGTCCTGCCTGAACAAGCTGCACCCTTCTGAACCAATATTCCAGTCATGTGTATTATCCCACTAAGTGATGCCAAGTATGTCATAGTTGTGTTTATTCACTAGTATTTCTAGCTCTTCCTGTTTATTCCCCATATTTCTTGCATTAGTATACAGACATCTAAGATACTTTCACTTTGGAATCTCCCCAGCCTGGCTTTCTATGAAAGGGAAATGCAGGTGCAGTCTCCGCAAATTCAGGCCAGGATCTGGGTAGAGACATCCATGGTCAGATTTTCTGTCTGGATACAGGTGCAGGTGGAGGAGACAGGAGCCACATTGGCACTGGCGATGAGGCCTTTCCTAACCATAGTGATTATATTATGTCTAACTCCCTCTCAAACTTCAGTTTGCTGTCCCCTGTTCTCCAGTCCCCTGGGTAACTTAGCCTCTGGCTTTTAAGCCCTGGTTTCCTAGGTCAGCCCTACCCCCTACTTAATCATATAGGGGGAGGTGATCACAAGTCTGATTGAGGATGATCAAAGATGATCAAGGGAACAAATTTCAGAGTAGCAGCCATGTTAGTCTGTATCCGCAAAAAGAACAGGAGTACTTGTGGCACCTTAGAGACTAACCAATTTATTTGAGCATAAGCTTTCGTGGGCTTCAGCTCACTTCATCGGATGCATAGAATGGAACATATAGTAAGAAGATATATATATACATACAGAGAACATGGAAAGGTGGGAGTAGCCATACCAACTGTAAGAGGCTAATTAATTAAGATGAGCTCTTATCAGCAGGAGAAAAAAACTTTTGTAGTGATAATCAAGATAGCCCATTTAGACAGTTGACAAGAAGGTGTTTCAAAGACTCCCCAGATACACAATCCCATCTGTAAATTGTCTGTGGTATTTAGATTGTAAACTGTTATGTATAACAGGACTTTGTCATGAGACCTGTCTGAAAAGTAGTTGTCAGATTGTTAGTGTTATAAAAATAGTAATTAATATAAACATTAGTAATAATAATATCACTACCATTGTGAACCTTGTAGTTGACTGGACGTAATAATTTGAACCCAATTAGAAGAAAGAAGAAATAAGGGTTGTTGCTGTCATTCCATTTTTTTCTTTTAACTGTCATTTTAATCAGTTCTAGGATCAAATAACTATTCTTACTTCTCTATTTGATTAAAGTGAAGCTGCAAATTAATTTTTTCTCTTGGACCTTAATGCTCTGCCAGCCTCCAACCTGAGGTGATGACAGAGCCTGCATATAGTCTGTGAAACCAGAGGAAGCTCATTTGTCTCAGGGCTGGTTTGCTTTTCAGGGTAAGAGCTCCCAAAGACCTATGCACCTTCCATGATGGCTATATTATTTGCCATTTGTGTTATCTGAGTGAAGAGATTCCCAGGCTGAGTAACAGGATGTAAAAGATCCTTTGCAACAAAAAAAATTCAGGGGACTATATTATTGCTATGTTCTTTTCTTAGAATACAATGTGATACAAAGCTCTTAAACAAGATATTTTGTTGAATTATTTTAACAGCTCTGTACCTTTAAATGTGCTTCTTAAAGAAGGTTTCATTGTATTATCAAGTACATTTTGTTTTAATAAATAGAAAGTGCATTCATTTAACAGATCTGAACTGTATTTTTCATCCTGGTATATTCCAGTTGCAGGTACTTACTCACTGAATGATTGAATTACCGTTACTGAATGCCGATGCTTGGACAACATGGTGAGGGGCTGCAGCTACATATAAATAGATTGCTTGTTTGCAGTGTTGTTGTAGCCATGTTAGTCCCAGGATGTTAGAAAGACAACGTGGGTTAGGAAATATCTTTTATTGAACCAACTTCTGTTGGTGAAATAGTCAAGCTTTGGAGCTTCACAGAGTTCTTCTTCATGGCCATTGAAAGGCACACAGGCCTGTTCTACACTACAGAGTTATGTTGACACAATACATCTTATGTTGACTTAGTTGTGCATATGTCTATTTTTAAATTTGTTTCCCATCTATGTAAGCACCCTGTTATGCCAGCATTGTTACACCACCTCTTCAAACTGCATAAAGTCATGGTTGATGTACTTAGGTTGGAGCAGTGCAAGTACAGACACTGCATTACTTATGTCAACCCTAACTGTCCTTCAGCAGCTGTCCCAAAATGTCCCGCACTGACCACTCTGATCAGGACGGGATTAAGACCTTTAAAGGCCCTAAGCACTGAAAAGATAATGGTGCCCCCCCATGTGTAATTCAAAATAAAAACAATACCGTAAAATAAAATTTTATTTTTTGAAACAACACAAAACTTATATGTATGCTGAAATTAAAATAGCTTCTTTCTAGATTTTCCGATTGCAAAATTCTGGATAAGTTTATCGAAGCTGACTCGACGAAACATGTCGGCTTCCATACACAATAGGGAAAGTGAATCAAGTCTGTCCTGAGACATTATTGTTCTCTGAGGGTTTTTAATTCTTTTCAGTTGAGAAAAAGAGTGTTCTGCAGAGCAGTTAGTAATCATCAATGTTACAAAAATACATAGTGCAATCTCTACATTTGGAAATACACATTGTATTCCGTCTTTCAATATTGCATCATGAAGATCAATGTGACTGAATTTCATTTTTCCTGTTTCATTAAACTGTGCGCATATAACAATGGAACTGCCATACTTCTCCACAGAGATTCATGTTCAAGTCAACAGGGTATGAGTCGACTAGCTCTTGGGAACCTTGTGAATATTGTTCGTCAGATAAGCCCATATAGTTTAGAAAAGAAAATCTACTTGATACTTCTTTGTACACCTCTCCTCTTCATATGAGCATCAAGTGTATCAATTATAGCGTAGGAAGTAGATATGCAAAATTTGTCTCTAGGATTCAATGCTGTTTCTGTTGCACTGCTATCATTTGTTTGTTTTTTCCTGATTCACTTGCGGGACTGGGCTTCCTTGTAGTTAGTATCAGGCAAGATATCTTTTGCTATGTCTTCAAATCTTTCGAAATCATTCCTCAAAGTGCATAAGTGGTCTGCTAATGATTGACAGAGGTCTGCACATGTTTTCAAATCCAAATCTTTTTCTTGGAGTGCTTGACTTGTGTGTTGTAAAATTTCATTCCACATGGTCAACATAAATACAAACTCTAGTTCTTGCATCTTGTTTGCAATGTTTTCTGCCTCTCATATAGTTTCTCCCTTTTGTGATTGGTCTTCAGCTATACTTTCTAATGCATTCACAATCTTTGAGCAGGACTCCAGAATTGCACTTGTTGCCACTGCATGTGCCTCCCAGAGAGTATTAGAAAGAGATTTCCATACACGATCATTGCCCAAATATGTTTTAAGAACTGCCCATTGGTGTGTTGAGGCAGAGAAAAATGTATAAAGTAACTGGACTGTTGAGAAAAATCTTACTGTCACCGGACAACAATCAACAGCACTGCGGCCAACAAGATTGAGAGAGTGTGCAGCACCTGGTATAAATATGGCATGTTTGTTCTGTTCTAAAAGCTTCTTCTGCATTCCTTGATAAAGCCCTGACATGTTGGCAGCATTGTCATAAGATTGACCTCGGCACTTTGAGAAATCAAGTACTGCATTATCTGTGCCAAGTTTGCAAAATAGGTTTGCCATTTCTTCACCAGTGTGGCTTTTCAAATTGAGGAATGTTATAAATCGTTCAACTGGTTTTCCATCTGTGGGAGACACATATCTTAATACAATACTCGATTGATCAATATGTGAAAGATCAGGTGTAGAGTCCACAGATAAACTGAAGTACCCAGCAGTACTTATTTCATCCACAAATAGCTGAACGAACTTTGTCACTCGTTAGACCAATGAGTTTATCACATATTGTTGTGAATAATTATGATGGGTTACCTTTGCCAGCGTTCCCATATTTTGAGATATGGCCTGCTAAAAATGGGTCAAACTGAGCCATACGCTCCAACAATCCCAAGAAATTTCCATTCTGCAATAATCCAGATGTGTCATTTGATCCCCGGAAAGGCAGACCACGTTCAGCTAATGTTTGAATAACAGCTATAACATGTTGCAAGACATGTTGCCAGTATTCACGCTCCCCTTTAATTTGTTCTTCCAAATTTTGTGTCAATCCAAAGCCCTGTCTTTGATTTAAATATGTCAACATTGAATCTCTGTGAGTAGTGCTATTTTCATGTTGTTCAATTAAAACAGTATTCCGCCACTCACTAAATCCATCTGCAGCAAACCGGGATGTTGAAGGTTTATGTGCAAAAAGTTTGCAAACCATACAGTACACAGACCCTGTTGATGGTGAATACAGTAGCCATTCTCGAGTGTATTTCTCACCATTCGCTTTCATGCCAAAAAATATTTTTTGTGGACAATATCTTGTTTGTTTGCCATTGGTAAAAGTCCGAGTTGATTTCTCAAATGGCCCAGTGTGGTGTTGACCATCATTTGGTCCATGATCTATCCAGTAAGCTACATCATCGGTACCAAAATCAACCCACATACCAGGATCTTTTCTCCTATTATTTACAGCATGAGCAGGTTCAGTCTCTGACACATCCACACCTTCTAGAACAATGTCTGTTATACCACCAGGAGTAGGATGATCAGTTCCAGTCTCTGAAACATCCACATGTTCTGGAATGGTGTTTGTTTCACCAGTAGAAGACGGGTCAGTCTCTGAAACACATACCGGTTTTGAAACAATGTCTGTGCTACTGAGAGAAGATGTTGCTTCTGATGGATTCGCTTTGAAAAATGTCAGCTTTGGAAGATTTTGGAAAATTCACTAGTTTTTTGTTTCTTTTCTTCCACCAGTCTACGTTTCTGTGCTCCACTCAGATGGTTATGTTTCATCCTGCCCCTTATCTCAGTTATCTGAACTTAAAAAAATAACGAATTACACAATGTACACTATTTTATGTATATATATATATATATATATGAAAGAAAAAAAATGAATCAAGTATGTATAACTCAGAAGAATATATCAATAATAAAACTTAAATTTATTGCAATACATGACAGGATCTGATTTCCTCACATTATTTCGATCGTTAGTAGGACATCCCCCTGGTTTAGGTGGGGATAAGTAATAAAAAGAGAAAAGAAAAATGGGGGAAGAGTGTGTAGTGGAGTGTAAGGAAGTCTAATAAAGTTCTGATTTTTCCCATGATGACTACTTCAATGCTTTTTTTGAAATATCAAATATCAAATATTTTCCCCCCAAAAAATCTCATTTTTTTTGGTGCCCCCTGCTTTGCTTGTGCCCTAAGCACATGCTTAGTCTGCCTGTTGGGTAATCCAGCCCTGACTCTGATCACCATTGGGAATTCCACTGCCAGGGGTCACAGAGATCAGAGGTCTCCTGCACTTAAAGCCCTATGAATTTTTGAAATTCCTTTTCGTGTATGCCCAACTTGGCTAGCACACCTAGCAGCTCTCCATTGTTGAGTGCAACTGCCCAGCTGACCATGTCAGCTACACACTGCTGCCTGGAGTAGACAGAAGATATTGGAGCTCCTGGGCCTGTGGGGCAAAGAGGCTGTGTAAGCACAGCTCCAAACTAGCCATCAACATCTATAAGCAGGTTGCTCAGGGGATGCAGGAGAAGTGGTAAAACAGGGACCAACAGCAGTGCTGCGTGAAAGCCAAGTACATATGGCAGGCATACCAGAAGGCTAGGGAGGCCAACAATCAATCCAGTGCTCAGCTGCAGACCTACCACTTTAATAAAGAGCTGAATGTTGTAGAGTGGTTTTGTTTTCTGCCATGTTGTTCCCTCTAAGTTGTCGTTTGTCCTCCATGATTGATCTCTTCTTGTTCCTGCTTACTATTGTAAATCTGCCCATCAATAGTCAAATTGGTGGGAAACTTTGGAGCCTTTGAATAAGGTTTGTCAGGAAATAGTCATGTGACTTTAAGTATTCTACCTGGTAACCCAAACATATAAGAAGGCACTGCACCAAGTAGCAGCTGCTGTCTGTCATAGTGGCAGCTTAGTGCTTGTTCCTAGCCAAGACGATGTGGCAAGTGAAAGAAGACAAGAAGACCAACTTACCTGTTCCTGTGTCCTGAAGCCCTTTGTTGTATCCTGAGTTCCTGTGTTCCTGTTAGTGTCTTGTGGTCCCGGTCATGTCCCCGGCATCCATGTGGTCCATGTGGAGAGAAAAAGACAATGATGTGTTAATCGTTTAATTTGTTTTCCCCACCCACAGTGTTGTATTGGTTTTTGGAGTCCTTTGCTTTAAGCTAGTTGGACAGTTAGCAGCCGAGTAGTTTTATTATCTGTTACAGTTTTTTGGCAGGTCCTTGTTAATAAACTCTTGATGTTTTCTTACCTATTCCTGTCTCAAGGGTTGTCTTTGAGTGATAAATCATAAACTGATGACAAAGGCTGGAAGAGGATGGCCTGCAGTGTGGGGGTTTGGGATTTAGCATGGTCCTGACTCCCTTACTTACCTCTTCTGGGTTAACAATGTCATACTTGGCAGAAACCCCAACAATATCCCTGACAACACCATGGATATCTCCAAGGAGCCTGAGTAACAGGCCCCTGTGTGAACAGCCAGGAGGAGGAGGTGGAGGATGAGGAAGAGAAGGAGGAGGAAGAGTATGGGGGACGGGCGACTGGAGAAGCCAGCTGCACAGTGAGTCAGGACCTATTTTTGACTCCACCACAGTCCAGCCAGTCCTGCCAGTCAAGCACGGGTGAGCCCAATGAAGGGGAACAAACCTCAAGCAAGTGTGTAGATAAATTTTCAGTCACAGGGATGGTACCCCGAAAGCAGCAGGCTCCATACTTCTCTAAAGATGGTGGACAGCGAAGAGGTCTGTGCGTGTTTTGGGGATTTTGACAAAAAGGTGTGAAAATTATGGAACACAGATAATATTATAGGATGGAGACATCTGTAAACTGGGAAACTGAGCCCAGGCTCCCAGTGGCCCCTGTGTGACTCATTTCAGCCCCATCATGCTTTGCCAAAACTTCCCAAAACACAGTGCACTGGTCAATGGCAGGTTGTACTGCGCTCTACATCTATACAAGCACTCTGGTGAGTACGCGCACTGCCAACACAGGAAGCCAAGTATATACCATGAATATATTAACTGCAGTGGCTGTATGCCAATGTAACTTGAGTCAACATAAATTGTAGTGTAAACATGGCCTCAGAGTGTGACAGCTAAATAGAAGGTGGGACAGATTGTTTAGCATAAGTGGTTAACACATATTGAGAGAGACCATTCAAGATGAAGCGGCCAGTTAACACCTCTGCAGTCATACGACAAAAAAGAGGAGCTAGTGGGCTACAGATTGTTGTAATCCAGTGTCTCTATTCACTCTATGATTTTCAGTGTTTAGCAAATTTATGAATTTAAGCTCCCAGGCTTGTTTTTTAAAGGTGTTATGTAGATTTCCTTTGAGGCATAGGAACAGACTTCCCCTCTTTTACGTGGGTGCTCAACCCCCCCTCGTCTCCTGGCCCTGCCCCCACTCCACCCCTTCCACAAGGCCCCACCCTTGCCCCACCTCTTCCCACCCCTACCCTGCCCCCATTCCAACCCCTTCCCCAAAGTCCCCGCCCCAACTCCGCCCCCTCCCGGCTAATATTCCAACTCCTTCCCCAAATCCCCGCCCTGGCCCCACCTCTTCTCCGCCTCCTCCCCTGAGCACACCATGTTCCTGCTCCTCCCCCACCCCAGAGCGTGCTAACACTGCCAAACAGCTGTTTGGCAGCGGCCGGGCAGGAAACACTGGGAGGCAGGCGGAGAAGCAGGCATGCTCATGGGGAGAAGGGGAGGAGGAGGAGGATGGGGGCGTGTTTCATTCAAGAATGTAGTGATTGTCTGGTTTCAGCCACATAGTTTTTACTGGAACATTTGGTGCACTTGATGAGGTACATCACATTTTGTGATGGGCATGTGTAGGACTCATGGATCTTGAAAGGTGTGTTGTGATCATCATAGCAGTAGCGATATGTGTTCTGGTTTTGCATCTGGCTCCTTGCCCTATATAAACACAAGGAGAGTTCCAGGAAGTGTCAGGACAATAATGTGGTTCTTCTGTAGTTGCCACAACTGTTCCTGTTCTGTGCTCTTGAACTCCTGGCTTGACCTCAGCTTGATTTGGACTTTGCCTCCTGATTCGGACCCTGAAACCTGACTTGGACTCTAACTCTCGCTATCAGACTGTGGCCTGGAACTGACTATGAACTCCTCAGCTACTTCTAGCCTCAGGTTTGTTCCTGCTTTGACTGTCTTAAAACTGCCTTCTCTGAACAAGAATACACCATCGGAGAAGTAGATCTCATCATGCAATAGGTCACCCAAATACCCTAGGAGAACTTGCTTCAATGTGGAAAAAAGAAACCCCTGACCACACATCCCTAGTTGTCATCTACTACTCCACACTGGATCCCATATAGGGTATCATTAAACAATTACAAACTCTACTCAATGGGGACTACATCCTGAAAGAAATTTTTCCCAACCCCCCTCTTCTGGCCTTCAAATAACCCCTCACCAAGTTTGCCAAGCTCGTCATCAGAAGCAAGCTCCCCACAGACCAGGACCCACCAATTCAAAATGGCACCAGACCCCGCCACAACAACAGGGGGCTGCTGCTTGTCAAACCCTTGAAGTGGAACTTCCCATGGTCAGTGTACACAGTGGGTCATAGGAAATGGAGCAAAGTTTGGTTACAGATGCTGCTGGGTGGCAGCCTGGAGACGTCAGCTGACTAGTGGCTCTACAGGCTTGGGCTCCAAAGCTGTGGGACCTTATGTTGTATTAGGATATATAGCCCAGACTTTATCCTTGGAGCATATGCTGTGACATCTGAGTGCTTGGCTGTAGATAACAGATTTTTTGTACATAGGTGTCTGCAGGGTTCCATTGCTGAAGCTCATTGTGGTATCCAGGAAGTTGATGCTGGTGTGGGAGTGTTCTAGAGAGTTTGATGGATGGGTGGTAGTTGTTGAAGTTGTGGTGGGGAAATCCATGAGGAAGTTTAGGCCATCTATCCAGAGGATAAAAATATCACTGATATATCTCAAGTATATCAGTGGTTCATGGAAATCTGCACAACACATTCAAAAGATGAGCCTGGCAGTTGAAATTCATAAATTTGCTAGACACTAAAAATCATGATCTTAATAAAGACACTTGATTTATGACTTATTACAAAAATCTGTAAACCATAAACCCTCCTTTTCTGGCCTATGACTGCAGAAGTGTTAGCTGGCCACCTCCCCTTTAATGGTCTCTTACAATATGTGTTAACTACTTATGCTACACTATCTGTCCCACCTTGTATTTACTGTGACACTCTGAGGGCTTGTCTCCATGTAAAATGCTGCACCATCACAACTGCACTTCTGAAGCATCACCACTGTAGTTATGCCGACAGGAGGGATTTTCCCATCAGTGTAGTTAATCCACCTCCCCAAGAGGTGGTAGATAGGTTGACAGAAGAACTCTTCCATTGACCTTTCACTGTCTGCATGAGGACTTAGGTTGGCTTAACTACACCGTTCAGGGGGGTGGATTTTTCACACCCCCTGACCAACATTTTCAGGCCTGTGTACTTTCCCAGACCTAAAAAGAGCTCTGTCTAGTTTGAAAACTTGTCTCTTTCACCCACAGAAGTTGGTCCAATAAAAGATACTACTTCACCCACCTTTTCTCTATAAATAGATTAGATTAGATAAAATGGATTTAGCCATAGTGTATGCTGGAGTTAAATAAGCCATTCAAAAACATTCTTGTTTACTGAAAATCCTTGTCTAGGGGATAATGAGTTCCAAAAGAAGAACTTAATCATAAAAGAAATGCCCTGAGAAAAGTATGTGTCAAATGTGCTGTGTAATAACCTTTTCAAACAAACAGAGAATTAAACGTGGATTTTTATGTCAAAATTATACATCACCTACTTAGGTAACGTGTCATCCACAGATATCTTAAAAACAGTTAGCTATATAATAGCATGTGTCAATGTCCTTGGATTCTCTCTATGACCATAGGAATTTCCAATCCTTATCAGCATTCAGAAAGAGAAATGCTTGTATGTCAACTATTAACATAATAGGATGTGCCATTTTCACATAGAAGTGGCATGTATGTATTCCAGAATCACACAAGGTAACTGTCAGATATGTAGCATAGTTCCACAATATGTGATCCAGGAATTCTTGTCACCTTGGCTTGTTTGGACTAGTCATAAAGCTGGAGTAAAAAATGCTTTCTTTAAGAAACTCAGAGAACTGGTAGGTAAGGTCCCATGGGAAGAAAATCTAAGGGAAAAAGGAATTCAGGAGCGCTGGCAGGTTCTCAAGTAGACAGTACTAGGCACAACTGCAAACTATTCTGATGTGAAGGAAAGAGAGAAAGAATAGTAAGAGGTCAATATGGCTCCATCAGGAGCTCTTTAATTACTTGAAAATCAAAAAGGAATCCTATAAAAAGTGGAAACATGGACAAATTGCTGAGGAGGGTACAAAAGAATAGCACAAGCATGTAGGGACAAAATCAGAAAGGCTAAAGCACAAAATGAGTTACACATACCAACGGATAAAAAAGAAGTTCTTTAAATACATTAGAAGAGCGAGAAATGAAGAAAAGTGTAAATCCTCTACTTCATGAGGAAGGAGAGCTATAACTGATTACATCAAGAAGGCTGTAGTTCTTAAGGCCTATTTTACATCAGACTTCACAAAAAATGTTGATGATGACCAGATAGTCAATACAATTAATATTAATGACAAGGAGAAAGAAACACAAGCCAAAATAGGGAAAGAACAGGTTAAAACAGATTTAGATAAGTTAGATATACTTAAGTTGGAAGGACATGCTGAAATTCATCCTAGGGTACATAAAGAACTAGCTGAAGCAATTTCAGAACCATTTGCAATTATGTTTAAGAACTCATGGAGAACAGGTGAGGACCCAGAGGATTGGAGAAGGGCAAATATAGTACCTATCTTTAAATAGGGAAACAAAGAGGAGTTGGGAAATTATAGAAAAGTCAATCTAACTTTGATACTGGGAGAGATACTACAACAGTTTGTAAGCATGTAGAGGATAATAGGATTGTAAATAATAGCCAGCATGGAATTGTCAAGAACAAATCATGCCATATCAACCTAAATTTCCTTCTTTGGCCGGGTTATTGGCCTAATGGATAGGAATAAAGCAGTAAATGTGATATATCTTGATTTTAGTAAGACTTTTAAACATAGTCCCTTGTGACATTCTTACAAGCAAACTAGTGAAATGTGTCTAGATTAAATTACTATAAAGTGAGTTCACAACTGGTTGAAAGACTATCCTCAAAGAGTAGTTATCAGTGGTTTGCTGTCAGACTAGGAGGATGTATCAAGTGGGATCCCACAGAGGTCTCTCCTTGATTTGGTGTTATTCAATATTTTCATTAATGATTTGGATAATGGATTGGAGAGTATGCTTATAAAATCTGAAGATGAGACTAAGCAAGGAGAGCTGCAAGCACTTTGGAGGACAGGGTGCTCATACCATCCTGGAGATGAGTTAGAATTCAAAAGTACTTTGACAACTTGGAGAATGTGTTGAAATCAACAAGATGAAATGCAATAAAGTCAAGTGAAAAGTACTTCTTTTAGGAAGGAAATATCAAATGCACAGCTACAAAATGGAGACGTGGTTATGGAATCATAGAATTCATAGAATTCTCTACAAAATGGAGAAGAAGTGATTATAGAATGATAGAATTCTTCTCCACAACTACAAAATAGAGAGGAAGTGGTTATGTGGTAGTACTGCTGAAAAGGATCTGGGGATATAACAATGTGATGCAATTACAAAAAAGACTAACATAATTCTGGGATGTACTAATAGGAGTGTTGTATGTAAGATATGGGGGGTAACTGTCCCATTCTACTCAGAACTCAACCTCAGCTGGAGTACTGTGTCCAATTCTGAGCACCACACTTTAGGAAAGATGTGGACAAACTGGAGAGAGTCCAGTGGAGAGCAACAAAAATTATAAAAGATTTAGAAAACCTGTCTTATGAGGAAAGGCTAAAAAAAATTATGTTTAGTCTTGAGAAAAGAAGGCTGGTGGGGGACCAGATATCTGTCTTCAGATATGTTAAGAAGACTGTGATTAATTGTTCTACAAATCCAGTGATGGTAGGACAAAAAGTAATAGGCTAAATCTGTTGTAAGGGAGATTTAGGTTAAATAATAGGAAAAAATTGTCTAACTGTAAGGATAGGTGAGCTCTGGAATAGGCTTCAAAGGGAAGCTATGAAATTCCAGTAATTTGAGGTTTTTAAGAAAAGATTGGACGAACACTTGTCAAGGTTCATCTAGGTTTACTTGGTCCTGCCTCAGCAGAGGGGCCTAGACTTGATGACTTCTTGAGGTCACTTTCTATGATTCTATGCTGGCAGCTGCACAGAAGCTGGAGAACTCTTCTAAAAATAATACAGAGAGATACAAACAACAGATTGTTCAAGCTTAGATCAGAAACATCTCAGTCAGGATATTTGTATTCTGTTCCTTTAAAACAAGTTTATTTAGGGAGGTTTTGCTGAGATGGCTATATCAAAACCATTACTGTTTCTGGCACAATTAGTCTCTTGTCAGGACTAGAAAAAGTAGTGTCACAGATCAGAGTAGAGTTGGGTGAGGAAATTGCAGAGTAGCTGCTTGCACTCTGCCTGGGTCATACAAGAGCTTTTAATCACTCTCTTTTATGAGACCTAAACTCATTTAGAAATGAAATTAAAAAAATACACTGCAACCGAACCTTTGGTAAGTGATCAAACCATAACCAACAATGAAGTGGTGTTTTATGGAGAGATAGAATTCAAAGGAAATAAGACAATGAAAACAGAGATTTGCATGGAACGAGTTCTTGTTTCAGAAAAAGTGCCTCCTAGGTAGCAAAAAAAAAAAAAAAGCGGAAGAAACATCGCAAACATCTAGTATCAAACCTTCCTTTTGCAGGATGGTGGACTCTTTAAGGAGAGTTAGGGCCTAGTCCCACCTGTAGCTAATCAACTGCCTTCCAGATGATGCTGTGAAGCCAGGGATCAGGTGATAGCTTGAAGATCACTGGTCCTCATTAAAACCAGTGACTTGATAGAGCTAGATCCATAAAGGGATGTATGTATCTAATTAATGCTTAGGTGACTAAGTCCAAAATGCAGATCTTCAAAACCTCTGCTCAGCGGCTGCCAAACTCTGTAGGTCAGTGCTTCTCAAGCTATCTGATGTGGGGGACAGGTAATTTTTTTTTCTAATGTGCACGCAGACCAGCAGACCACCACTCTCAGTAGCACTGCTGTAGGTCACTAAGTTTTCATTGATAAAGTCCTCAATGAACCTAAAAATCTGCCAGTGAGCATGCTCACAGCCAACTAAGTCCTGATTCCCAGCAACTAAGCCCTGTGGGGGAAATCTTCAAATCAGATATTCTCCCCCCTAGCTTGCCTGCGGAGCCTGATCTGGTAGACATTCTCAGGGCTCATCTAACAGATCAGGCCTGGCACATAACACAGCCAGATAGAAAGGCGGTGGTGGTAGTGGTACTCATACCCCTTATAACCTTTAGATCAGTGGTTAACTCACTCACCCAGGCTTTGAGAGACCCATGTTCAATGCCCCTGCACCAGCACATGCTGATTTGAACCCTTCTCTACAATCTTTCAGGAAAATCCCCTAACCACTAGTCTATAGGATAATCTAGGTGGAGCTCTCTCAATCTTGCATGTTGAAGTTGTTCCATTTTGTATAAATAATCATTGGTAGAACTACTTGGGTATCTCATATCCCAAGTGAGTGCCCTAACCTCTGGGCTCTAGAGTCATTTTCACTGTTTTCTTTCTGGCCAAATGACTATTTATACAAAGTGGAAAGGCTTCCACAAGAGAAACTAAGAGCAACCCACCTCAGAATATCCCATAACCTAGTGGTCAGTGTGGGACTGTGGGACCGCTATGCCCCCTTAAATCTCCAGCCTGGGCTGTCTCTCACAATGCCTTGTTAGTGACCAGCAGCAAACCCCTCCAGACGCTGTTATCACTCAGCACAACAGCATGTGGAGCCCTACGCCCAGCTAGATTGCATGAATGCTCCCAGAACCACTCATGAATCACACAGAGAAAGGCACCAGCCAAATCCACCAAGCTCCCAGTCTTGTACCTCAGGAATACACCATCTTGCACTGTTCAAGATGAGCAGTGCAAGTTTATTAATTGATTCACCATTTCACCAATAGAAAGTGGATGTACACCAGCCTTTGTAAATCTGAGCAGATTTACCAACACTTCAGGCAAACTCACTGGTAAAGATAAACAATAAAACAAGTTTATTGACTACAAAATATAGATTTTAAGTGATTATAAGTGATAGGCGAAAAGTCAGAGTGCTTACCAAAATAAAATAAAATATAAGCATGCAGTCTTAACTCTCAACCCTATTTGACTGGACAACATCTAGATTAAGCAGTTTTCCTCACCTCACTGGATATTGCAATTCATAGTACACAGATTTCACCCTTGAAATCTGGGCCAGTCTCCTATGTTGGAGTCTTCAGTCTTCTTGGTGTCCTTGGTGCTTGCAGCATGGGAGTGGGGGAGGAGAAATGGCCAAACATGGGGCCACTGTGTTCTGTTTTATACTCTCACTCCAATGTGCTTGGAGAACACAAGTCCAGGTATGTCTGGTGGGCATTGCTGAGTCCCCAGGCAAGGTTGGGCAATCCCCTGGTGTGGCCTCATGCAGGTGAGTCATTGAATTGTAGCTCCCTTGCTGGACAATCATTGTTGATGGTTGTTCGACACCCACCCCAGTGTTGATTACTTTCCTTGCTGTTGCCTCTGGGGATCTAATATCTGGGCAATTCCGCAACTCAGACCATATTTTAGTGACAGCCATACAACAAAATCTCATAACTTCATATTCATTAAAGGTATACATATTTAGATAGAACCATGGCTTTCAGCAGATCATAACCTTTCCCCTGATACCTCACATGGCATGCTTTATATGCAATATAACAATTATATGTAAATTAGTAATATGGGGATTACAGGCCCCCAAGGCATAGAATGTCACAGTCAGTACATTCACATGGGAGATGAGAGTTCAAATCTCTGCTCCATATCAGGAAAAGGGGGATTTGAACCTACATCTCCCACATCCCAGGGGTGTGTTCTAACTAGTTAGGCTTTGCAACACAGAGCCTAAGTCCCTTTTGTGAATATAGTTCTCAATGGCTAGAGAACACTGCAGGGAGTAAGAAGGCTTCTGAAGGAGAAGTTGGAGCAGGGGAAAGAACCCAATTCATATGTGGCCTGTGAAGTATAATCCTGCATGGAGCAGCCTAGAGGGTCGAAAGGTTAAGCAAAAAGGTGCCCCTAAGCAGATGGCTTGGGAGAATAATCCTCCAAGGGACAGCCTAGGAAGGAGAAGGGAGCAGAGATGTTCACCTTGGCTCCAGGCTGATGGCATTAAAAATTAATCTTTTCTTTCTGTAATTTTTTTTCTGGCTCCCACTATAATTTGGGAAAGACCATAGGTTGTTGGAGTCATGAATGGAAAAATTCAATTTGGTATTTATATGCTTTTAAATGCAATATATAGATTTTCATTGTTTCTTACAATAGGCTTCTATACATAAAATTAACTTTAGCCCTAAAATTAAGTGAACAGTGAACCCACAGTGCATTATGTTTTTAAATCAAAGGATGAAGTCTCCAACAGATATTGTATTTGGTCGGAGAATTTAAGATCAACTTATTTCTAAGACCCAAAATGAAAGCTTCAAAAAAAGGTAGAAATAACCACATGTATTTCAAAACTTCCATAAATATAGCTGGGCCAGGTAATGTCGTTATAACATGTATATTATCATATTGTTACCCCTTTCTGACTTGAGCAATTAGGGTCTTGCAGGTTGTTTCCATGAGGAGGAGAAATTGATGATGGAGTCAGGGATTTTTATTTTTTTTATATACAATCCTGTTTCTTTACAAAGAATGTGCAAATCCTGTCTCCCCAAACACAGAAAGCATCAAACAGCTGGGGGCAGTTTCTTTGCTCAGAGTTATAAGTGTCTTTCAGCCACATTTTCAGCTTCTACTCAAGGTTTGTCACGTGCCTATGTATGGTGGCGCCTACCTTTTCAGCTGTCTAGTTCCATAAAGGAATTTGATTGCTCTTTATATTTATCCTAATTGAAGGGTGGCAGTTTTACCTACCAGTTGCAATGAACTCTTGTCCATCCCCTACTTTCCCCCAGTAAAACAGGGTCTGAGATCCCGCCTTCTACTTATGTATTATAATGAAAACAACAATTGGAAATAGAATATTGTATATCAGTGTATATCATATATTACCAAAACAGGAAAAAAATAATCTTACTACATCTGAAGGAGAGGTCTGAAATTGTGAACTCCCTCACAAACCTTCAGACTTTTTTTAATATACTTGTATCTTTCATGAATTATTTTTAATTGTTTCATCTCCTTGCTTGCATGACTTAAGGTAGTTTGACAGAGTTTACTGCGATTTCATTTAACAGTATGCATGCATTTCTAACCATCAAGGCCAGAGAGCATGTAATGGAATGAGAAGGAATAGGATTACACAAAGTTCTAATCAGAAACATATAGAGCTCACATGGCGGTTTCCTCAAAAATATATAATCCATTCCCCTAACAAATGCCCACCCAGAATTCATATTATTGTCATACATTTTACAGATTCAGTTTACATATAACTTATCAGATTTGTGCCAGAAATGGTGGTATTGTGGCTTTTATGATAAAAGAATGAAATTTGCCAGAGTCCTAGGGCATGACCTTGTAAAGATTTTCAGATATTTGGCCATTGCCAACTAATGCCATATTGGCCGTGGCAGCCATTTTAACACCATTGTCATAATTGACAAGTAACACTGTTTTACATTGGACTGAAAAGGGACATATTTCTGGTTTTGCTTCAGTGTGACCTTAAAATTGGGGTAGGGACACATTTTGTACTAATTTTGATTGTCAGTATGTTCTTGGCAGAATTCAATCACATTTTTCTTTTTTCTTTCAGATGCTACTTTGGTTGTGTGAAAGCTGTTTGGTGATAGGGTAATTGTGAGTGGCTGTCCCACTCCAGTAGTCAGGGGTTAAAAGCAGACTTGGAGAGGGCTGCAGCTGGGAAAAGCAGTGAGTAGCTGACCATAGGTGTGGCCAGCTCAATCAGGGCCCAGCTGGCCCTGACAAGAGGGCTGGAGGCCAGGAGCTACAGTCTCTCTCTCGCTCTCTCTTCCCCCCGCCTCCCCTCCCAGCAGTGGAGAGAGAAGGACCTGGCTGCCTGGGAGCTCAGGGTACCAGGAACAGAGCAGTGCTGGGGAAAGGCAAGAGGAGCTGGGGAGCTCCAGCCTGGTAAACCCCCAGGCTGCAGGCCTTGGTAAAGGTCAAAGCAGGTACTAGCGTTGCAGGGGTGCCACCTGGGGTTAGGCAGAGACAGCTGGTCCAACTCACCTTGCCAATGATGAGTGGCCATTACAGACTGCAGTCTGCCCCAGTGAGCAGAGGCTAGATGACAACTAGCAGTAGCCACTGAGGCAAGGTGGGTTTAGAGGGCTGGGGGTTCCCCTGGGAGGGGAAAACCAGATTAAGGGGGTACTGCTGGGGGCAGAACCCTGAGGTAAAGGGGCACCGGGGTCTGGGAGGGACACGGGGCCTAAGGCAGGCGAGCCACTGGCCAGCAGAGGGCATGAGTGCTGAAAGAGCTAACTCCAAGGACGACCAACAAGAGGTGCTGCACTGGTGAGTCTTGGCTGCTACGGTAATATTAACTGTACAGGGGAGAGAGAAAGATATTATATTACTATTGGCTATTAGTAGTGCTTCAAACATGACAAAAAGATACAAACTTGTTTAAGAGTCAAGTCCATCAAGAGACATCCCATTCCTCTACTCACTGGAGAAAGTATGTACTTTGTCAGGAAGATACCTGTGCAGAGCTGATTAATCCAGCAGAATAAAAAGAGACCATGTTGGATCCGACCATCAAACTCTAGCAGAAAATATCAGACATTTCCATAGCTGAATGCAGTATCCCATAGCCATAGACATATGTAGATTAGTTGATGGTGCCATTATTAAAAAGACTTTGAACAAGAAGAATGCCAGTCTAATAGGTCATACTGGCTGTAGAATGTCTATGCCTAATCGGGTAAAGAATGTGAGCAAGGCCAAACAGCAAAAATTAAGATGTTTGTACACCAATGCAAGGAGCCTAGGTAACAAAATGGAGGAATTAGAGCTACTGGTGCAGGAAGTGAATCCAGATATTATAGGGATAACAGAAACATGGTGGAATAGTAGTCATGACTGGACTACAGGTATTGAAGGTTATGTGCTGTTTAGGAAAGACAGAAATAAAGGTAAAGGTGGTGGAGTAGCATTGTATATCAATGATGAGGTAGAATGTAAAGCAATAAGAAGCGATGGAATGAATAAGACAGAGTCCGTCTGGGCAAAAATCACATTGGGGAAGAAAACTACTAGAGCCTCCCCTGGGATAGTGCTTGGGGTGTGCTATAGACTGCCTGGATCTAATTTGGATATGGATAGAGCCCTCTTTAGTGTTTTTAATGAAGTAAATACTAATGGAAACTGCATGATCATGGGAGACTTTAATTTCCCAGATATAGACTGGAGGACAAGTGCTAGTAATAATAATAGGGCTCAGATTTTCCTAGATGTGATAGCTGATGGATTCCTTCCTCAAGTAAAAAGAAAAGGAGTACTTGTGGCACCTTAGAGACTAACCAATTTATTTGAGCATCAGCTTTCGTGAGGTACAGCTCACTTCATCAGATGGTCCTCAAGTAGTTGCTGAACTGACAAAAGGGGATGCCATTTTAGATTTGGTTTTGGTGAGTAGTGAGGACCTCATAGAAGAAATGGTTGTAAGGAACAACCTTGGTTCAAGTGATCATGAGCTAATTCAGTTCAAACTGAATGTAAGGATAAACAAAAATAAATCTGCGGCTAGGGTTTTTGATTTCAAAAGGGCTGACTTTCAAAAATTTAGGAAATTAGTTAGGGAAGTGGATTGGACTGAAGAATTTATGGATCTTCAGGCAGAGAAGGCCTGGAATTAAGTCAAAGTTGCAGAAGCTATTGGAAGCCTGAATTCCAAGAAAGGGGAAAAATTCATATGCAGGAGTTGTAGACCAAGCTGGATGAGCAAGCATCTCAGAGAGGTGATTAAGAAAAAGCAGAAAGCATACAGGGAGTGGAAGATGGGAGGGATCAGCAAGGAAAGCTACCTTATTGAGGTCAGAACATATAGGGGTAAAGTGAGAAGGACATTGCAAAGGGAATGTAAACCAATAGTAAAAGGTTCTATAGCCACATAAATAAGAAGAAAACAAAGAAAGAAGAAGTGGGACCGCTAAACACTGAGGATGGAGTGGAGGTTAAGGATAATCTAGGCATGGCCCAATATCTAAACAAATACTTTGCCTCACTCTTTAATGAGACTAATTAGGAGCTTAGGGATAATGGTAGCTTGACAAATTGGAATGAGGATATGGAGGTAGATATTACCATATCTGAGGTAGAAGCAAAACTCGAACAGCTTAACGGGACTAAACTGGGGGACACAGATAATCTTCATCCAAGAATATTAAAGGAATTGGCACACGAAATTGCAAGCCCATCAGCAAGAATTTTTAATGAATCAGTGAACTCAGGGATTGTACCATATGACTGGAGAATTGCTAACATAGTTCCTATTTTTAAGAAACGGAAAAAAAGTGATCCGGATAACTACAGGCCTGTTAGTTTGACATCTGTAGTATGCAAGGTCTTGGAAAAAATTTTGAAGGAGAAAGTAGTGAAGGACATTGAGGTCAATGGTAAATGGGACAAAATACAACATGGTTTTACAAAAGGTAGATTTTGCCAAACCAACCTGATCTCCTTCTTTGAGAAAGTAACAGATTTTTTAGACAAAGGAAACGCAGTGGATCTAATTTACCTAGATTTCAGTAAGGCGTTTGATACCGTGCCACATGGGGAATTATTAGTTAAGTTAGAAAAGATGGGGATCAATATGAAAATTGAAAGGTGGATAAGGAACTGGTTAAAGGGGAGACTACAGCAGGTCATACTGAAAGGTGAACTGTCAGGCTGGAGGGAGGTTACCAGTGGAGTTCCTCACGGATTGATTTGGGGACCAATCTTATTTATTCTTTTTATTACTGACCTCGGCACAAAAAGTGGGAATGTGCTAATAAAGTTTGCGGATGATTCAAAGCTGGGAGGTATTGCCAATTTAGAGAAAGACTGGGATATCATACAGGAGGATCTGGATGACCTTGTAAACTGGGGTAATAGTAATAGGATGAAATTTAATAGTGAGAAGTGTAAGATTATGCATTTAGGGATTAATAACAAGAATTTTAGTTATAAGCTGGGGATGTATCAATTAGAAGTAACAGAGGAGGAGAAGGATCTTGGAATATTGGTTGACCACAGGATGACTATGAGCCGCCAATGTGATATGGCCATGAAAAAAGCTAATGCGGCCTTGGGATGCGTCAGGCGAGGTATTTCCAATCGAGATAAGGAGGTGTTACTACCGTTATACAAGGAACTGGTGAGACCTCACCTGGAATACTGTGTGCAGTTCTGGTCTCCCATGTTTAAGAAGGATGAATTCAAACGGGAACAGGTACAGAGAAGGGCTACTAGGATGATCCGAGGAATGGAAAACCTGTCTTATGAAAGGAGACTCAAGGAGCTTGGCTTGTTTAGCCTAACCAAAAGAAGGCTGAGGGGAGATAGGATTGCTCTCTATAAATATATCAAACGGATAAATACCAGAGAGGGAGAGGAATTATTTAAGCTCAGTACCAATGTGGACACTAGAACAAATGAATATAAACTGGCCATCAGGAAGTTTAGACTTGAAATTAGATGAAGGTTTCTAACCATCAGAGGAGTGAAGTTCTGGAACAGCCTTCCAAGGGAAGCAGTGGGGGCAAAAGACCTATCTGGCTTCAAGATTAAACTCAATAAGTTTATGGAGGAGATGGTATGATGGGATAACATGATTTTGGCAATTAATTGATCTTTAAATATTCATGGTAAATAGGCCGAATGGCCTGTGATGCAATGTTAAATGGGATGGGATCTGAGTTACTACAGAAAATTCTTTCCTGGGTATCTGGCTGGAGAATCTTGCCCATATGCTCAGAGTTTAGCTGATCGCCATATATGGGGTTGGGAGGGAATTTTCCTCGAGGGCAGATTGGCAGAGGCCCTGGAGGTTTTTCGCCTTCTTCTGCAGCATGGGGCATGGGTCACTTGCTGGATTATTTTCTGCACCCTGAAGTCTTCAAACCATGATTTGAGGACTTCAATAGCTCAGACATAGGTGCGAGTTTTATTGCAGGAGTGGGTGGGTAAAGATTTGATGGCCTGCATTGTGGTCCCTTCTGCTGAAACTTGCGGCCTACTCTGGTCTCGGAGAAGTGATGTGAGCAGGTAAAAAATCTCTCCTAATTACATTCGTCCATGTTCAGCTTCCTGTGTTGTTTGGCTTCCAACCTCCTGGTATTTTTATGTTAATATCTGTGAGGGGGGGAAATAAAAGTTCATGTGCATCACCTGCAGATATTGAGGAGAAACCTCTTTGGAGGGACTTAGTAAATTATGGAACATAGCCATGTAATGGGTATCTTGTGCAGGATGGGCCACACTATCATACTGACGACACACAACTGCATCAAAGTCTTGGAGGGAGGGAAATTAAAGTGGGACATTTGGATAGCAGGGTAAGGGACAGTTGTAGTTCTAGAAAGTGAGGAAAGCAGTGCCCAGCTAGCAGTCAAGGCTTTTAGTACTGGGGAAGGAATGTCTCTTCTCTCTTTCCCTTGTATGAGTAGGGTTAGAGACATATGTAAATAGCTGTTTGGGAGAAGGAAGCGTGAACTCTCACTGGTTCCCACTCTGATCTACAGAAATCCTATTGCATGGTATTAGAAAGACAAGATTTATTGGACCAACTTCTGCTAGTGAGAGACACAAGCATTCGAGACACACAGAGTTCTGGGAAAGGTGGTACTTGCATTACAGCTAAATGCAAGATGGAACAGATTGTTTAGAATAAGGTAGAGTGGCCTGTTAACACCTCTGCAGTCATTGGATATAGGGTCGGGGGCTAGCAGGTTACAGGTTGTTGTAATAAGCCATAAATCCAGTGTTCGGTCCATGATTTTTAGTGTCTAGCAGAATTATGAATTTAAGCTCCCAGGCTCATCTTTTGAAAGTGTTGTGCGCAGGCTTCCTTTGAGGATAGAATCATAGAATCATAGAATATCAGGGTTGGAAGGGACCTCAGGAGGTCATCTAGTCCAACCCCCTGCTCAAAAGCAGGACCCATACCCAATTAAATCATCCCAGCCAGGGCTTTGTCAAGCCTGACCTTAAAAACTTCTAAGGAAGGAGATTCCACCACCTCCCTAGGCAACACATTCCAGTGTTTCACCACCCTCCCAGTGAAAAAGTTTTTCCTAATATCCAACCTGAACCTCCCCCACTGCAACTTGAGACCATTACTCCTTGTCCTGTCCTCTTCCACCACTGAGAATAGTCTAGAACCATCCTCTCTGGAACTACCTCTCAGGTAGATGAGGACTGCTAGGTCAGATATAGAGTGATCACTTTATGAAAAGTGTTCACCCACAGGTGATCGGTTATTTTTGTCTTTTATAATTTTCATGTGTGACTTCCACCACAACTTCAACATCCACCACCTGCCCATTAAACTCTTTTTGGAGTGCTTCCACACTAATAGCAACCTCTTGGACACCACAGTCAGCTTCAACAATGGAACCATGATACGTAAGAAATACATAGATCGCCACATCTACCTTCGTAGATCCAATAACCACCCCAAACACACCCAGAAATCTGTTACCTACAGCCAGGCACTCAGATACCACAGAATATGCTCTGAGGAGAAAGTCTGGAATATACACCTTAACTCAATCAAAATCGCCTTCACCAAACAAGGACACTCCAGCAGAGAAGTAGATTGCATCATGGAACTGGACACCAGTTTATTCTGAGAGAACCTGCTTCAACACAGATATAAAACCTCCTCTGACTGCAGACCCCTAGTTGTCACCTACTGTCCCCCATTGGAACCAGTATGTGATATCCTCAAAATACAACCCAGACTCAATGGGAACCACACCCTGAAAGATCTTTTCTGAACCCCCACTTCTGGCCTTCAAACAATCCCCGAGCTTCTCCAAGCTCATAATCCGAAGCAAGCTCCCCACAGACCAACACACCCTGACCCACCAGGGCAACACCAGACCTTGACAGAAACAACAGATGCAAAACCTGCAGACATCTCCACTGCTACAAGGATGAACACCTCCCACAACACACCTTGGATCCTACACAGGCCTATCATAATGTGGTATACCTAATCTAATGCAGTAAATGCCCCAATAACAATGTGGATGAAACTAGACAAATCACTATGCTCTTGAATCAACTCACGCAGGAAATTTTATAAAAGACAAAAACATCCTATCACCTGTGGCTGAAGATAACAGCCATACTGGATCAAACCAGTGGGCCATCTAGCCCAGTATCCTGTCTTCTGAAGCATGTGGCATTGGCCACTGTCAGAAGGAATGAATAGAACAGGCAATCATTTGAGTGATCCATCCCCGTCACATCGACTCCCAGCTCCTGGCAGAGAAAGGCTGGGGACGCTCAGAGCATGGTGTTGCATCCCTGACAATCCTGGCTAATAGTTGTTGATGGACCTATCCTCCAGGAACTTACTAGTTCTTTTTTTAACCCTGTTATAGTTTTGGCCTTCACAACATCTTTTGGCAACAAGTTCCACAGGTTGACTGTGTGTTGTGTAAAGAAGTACTTTAGTTTGTTTTAAACCTGCTGCCTACTAATTTCACTGGGTGACCCCCTAGCTCTTGTTATGTAAAGGGGTAAATAACATTTCCTTATTCACTTTCTTCATACCAGTTGAGATTTTATAGACCTACATCATATTCCCTCTTAGTGATCACCTGAAAAGTCCCAGTTTTTAATCTCTCCTCATATGGAAGGTGTTCCATATCTCTAATCATTTTTGTACCCCTTTTCAGAATCTTTTCCAGTTCTAATATAGATTTTTTTTTCTGAGATGGGGCAGCCAGATCTGCGCGCAGTATTCAAGATGTGGGCGTACCATTGATTTTTATAAAGGCATTATGATATTTTCTGTTTTATCTATCCTTTTCCTAATGGTTCCTAACATTGTTAGCTTTTTTGACTGCTACTGCACATTGAACAGATGTTTTTAGAGAACTATCCACAATGACTCCAAGAGCCTTTTTGAGTGGTAACAGCTAATTTAGACCATTTTGTACATATAGTTGGGATTTTCCATTGTGTATTGGCAATTGACATTTGAATGTCACCTGCAATTTTGTTGCCCACTCACCCAGTTTTGTGCAATCCTTTTGTAATACTTTGCAATCTGCTTTTGAGTAACATTGTATAAAGTCCAGATAGTTGTCTGCAATTTTTGCCACTTCACTGTTTACCCCCTTTTCCAGATCACTTATAAATATGTTAAACAGCACTGGTCCCAGTACAGATCACTGGGGGGACACCACTATTCATTTTCCATTCTGAAAATTGACCATTTATTCCTGCTCTGTTTTCTGTCTTTTATCTGGTTAATGATCTATGAGAGGATCTTCCCTCTTTTCCTATGACTGCTTACTTTGCTTAAGAGCTTTGGTGAGGGACCTTGTCAAAGGCCTTCTGAAAGTCCAAGTACACTATATACACTGGATCACTCTTTTCCATATGTTTGTTTGACCCCCTCAAAGAATTCTAGTTGATTGGTGAGGCATGATTTCCCTTTACAAAGCTATGTTGACTCTTCCCCAATGCATTGTGTTCATCTACGTGTCTGATAATTCTGTTTACTATAGTTTCAACCAATTTGCCTGGTACTGAAGTTAGGCTTACCAGCCTGTAATTGCCAGGGATCGCCTCTGGAGCCATTTTAAAAAACAGGAATCATAATAGCTAGGCTCCAGTCATTTGGTGCAGAATGTGATTTAAGTGACGGATTACGTATCACAGTTAGTAGTTCTGCAATTTCACAGAGAGAGGGGGAAGTATTATTACCATTATACAAGACACTGGTGAGACCTCATCTGGAATACTGTGTGCAACGTTGGTCTCCCTTGTTTAAAAAAAGATTAATTCAAACTGGAACAGGTGCAGAGAAGGGCTACGAGGATCAGAAGAATGCAGAACTTACCTTATTAGAGGAGACTTAAGGAGCTTGTCTTGTTTAATCTAATCAAAAGAAAACTGAGTGGAGTTATGATTGCTCTCTAAAAATAGATCAGAGGGATAAATACCAGGGAAGGGGAGGAGTTATTTAAGTTAAGGGCCAATGTCGGTACAAGAACAAATGGATATAAACTGGCTATCAAAAAGGTTATGCTTGAAATGAGACAGAAGTTTCCGGCCATCAGAGGAGTGAAGTTATGGAACAGCCTTCCAAGGAGAGCAGTGAGGGGGGGAAAAAACCCAACTGGTTTCAAAACTGAGCTTGATAAGCTTATGCAGGGAATGGTATGAGGGGACTGCCTACAATGGCATGTGGACCATCTGTGACTGCTAGTAGCACATATCTTCAATGGCCAGGGATGAGACACTAGATGGGAATGGCTCTGAATTACTACAGAGAATTCTTGCCCAGGTGTCTGACTGGTGGGTCTCACCCACGTGCTTGGGGTCTAACTGCCACATCTGAGGTCAGAAAGGAATTTTTCCCCAGGTCAGATTGGCAGAAACCTTGGGGATGGGGGATGCCTTCTTCTAGTGTGAGGGTTCACCTGCTGGTTTGAACTTGAGTAAATGGTGGATTCTCTGTAACTTGCAGTCTTTAAATCATGATTTGAGGACTTCAGTAATTCAGCGAGAGGCTATGAGCATATATCAGGAGTAGATGGGTGAGGTTCTGTGGCCTGCAGTATTCAGGAGGTCAGACTAGATAATCAAGATGGTCCCTTCTGGCCTTAAAGTCTATGAATCAATGGACATTGGCACAAATCCTGCTACATCAATAAACTTAACAATAAACTTCAAAGGGCTTAGAAAAAAAAGAACTGAGAAAGCTGTGGATCACCTTATGAACTGCAGAGGGAATATGCATGTTAAAGTGACCAACACGAAGGACCTCAGAAAAAGAAGACTGCTTCATTTGACCTCCATGAAGCTTCTATCCTCAGCACCAAGAGTCGAGTCCACAAGTGGGTACTTCAGCTGCAAAATCAGCACTTACTTGCAAAACTAAGTGCAGGGTACTTAGGCCTTAGAAGCAAAGTATCATGCAAGATGTTTGGGGTCTGTCTACAAAAAAGTCAGGGAGAAGAAAACTGAGCAAAGAGAAGATGTTGCAATGGATTCTCTTTGCATAACTGATAGCATACATTGAAGAGACAAGACTGAATGAAGACATGGCTCCAGTCTTTAAACTAGCTGATCTCACTGTTAGGAAAAAGATTATTTTCCCCAAGAATCAGGCAGGCACAGACAATACTGAAGGGGGTTTATTCATGGTACCAGGAAGACTGATAAACAGCTTCAAAAATATGGTGCCACAGTGGCCAGTTATATACATTCTTTTATTTTATTTGTACATATAGAGACAGATATTATTACAAGTTAAGAGAGAACTCTGAACAAAGATAAAAATAGGAATAGTACGTATGTATGAAGGTCATTCTGATTACATCAAGCATTTATGGCTACCTTTTAGGGGAAAGAGGCGGGGTGGGGGTGAGGGGTAGGGATGAGTGCTTACAGATATCCAGTGGGCTGTGAAGGGAGGGTTTGTTCTGTTCTAAGAACTGAGTTACTGGGCGGACATTTGACCATATAAGTTTATTAAGTGTTTACAGTTGTCAGTGTCCTCGGGCTACTGAACAGTGTAATAGTGTCCTGTTAGCTACATTTTAACTCTTGCCTGACAATTCCCTCCTGTTGACATATCGAACTTTTAGGTGAGATAAAGTTAATACTTTAAATGCTTTGATATACATGATTTGTTTTAGGGTTGCCCAAGAGAAGTGGAAGGGGAGAGGAAGAGGGGAATTGGGGGAAGGGGGTAAAGATAGGAAACATAGTAAGATTTTTAAGCATGTGTCTAAAGTACCCACACATGACCAGAGAGGTTAGTAACATAAATATAGTAACAGCAGCAGCTGTTATTTGGACAATGGTCCACCAGGAGATGGGGCTGTAGGATGCATTATGAACCAGGTCTTTCAGTTGGGTGGTGGTTTGATTGGAGAGCTGGACTTGAATGTAACCTTTGGTGACGTGGTTATGAACGGTGGTAAATGCAGATGCAGCAACCAGGACCACTTTGAGAAGTAGCTCCTTGGCCAGTTGAACCTGTGTATTGTTCAGGTATAGGTTGTTATACCATCGAGGAGCTGTTGTCATTCTAGTGAACACATGACCAGGGAGGTGCACATTACCTAGGGTAAATGAGTCAGTAATTTGCAGGCACATGGAAGAGTTTGCCTGGCACTGTAATAGTCCATACATGTAATAAGATGCAGCGATGATGAAACACCACTGAGTAGCGGATACTTGTACAGCAACTTTACCATCTGCAAGAGGAAGGACATCCACAACAACAGAAGAGGACGAGGTCAAAGAAAGAAAGGTAGAAGAGGAACACAAGATGTACAGAAACAGACAGTTACAACTATCCAAGGTTGTCATTAGTGTAGCATTATCGGGGGATGGTGCCAGGTATCTGGACAGCCCTACTTTGTACACCATATTGTTAGTTATATATTTAATAGACTTAAACCAGAAAGAAGGAAACACATGGGTAGGGATAACAGAAGGGTTCACAAGAAGGAAATTAAAGGAGAGGGGTGAGTAGGAGGGGAGGGACAGCTCAGTGGTTTGAGCATTGGCCTGCTAAACCGAGGGTTGTGAGTTCAATCCCTGAGAGGACCATTTAGGGATCTGGGCCAAAAATTGAGGATTGGCCCTGCTTTGAGCAAGGGGTTGGACTAGATCATCTCCTGAGGTCCCTTCCAACCCTGATATTCTATGATCCTATGGAGGAAGTAAAGAGGCTACTATCAGTTGAGTAGAAATGCCTGCAATGTGGGGGAGGAAAGGGTATGGAATGGGGGAAAACCCAGGCATACATTTAACATGTTTTCTTTTGCAGTGTTAAACAGATCATGAGACAGCATATTACAAGCATGACCTTTAGCTTGTGGCTTGGCCAGGTTGACTATAGCATTTGAGGTTTTTTCAATGATTTTGTAAAAATCCTCTATGGCTACATTAATTGCAGTCAGAGCATAAGATAACCCAGTGTTAGTATGCTTAAGGGCTTGGGTGGTTTGGCCTTTGACCCAAGAATTGTATGACCTTTCAGAATTTTAATTAAGCGTATTTAGTATGGAATTGGAGCTTTTAAAAAAAAATTTCAATGTTACCTAACATGCTACATTTTTGGTTTTTGGCTTTTTTTTTTAATATTCTGTGATTTTGCATTTCAAAATTAGGAGTCCCATTTGTGTGTGCCCACATCCCCTGAAGCTAAATACCCAGTTACAGTCCAGATCCGGTGAGATGCAGGGAGGGAGCCTGTCTGGGGGTAAGCCAAGTGTTTGGTTTTTTTACCCATTTGCCACTGCCTCCTGTAGGGAGTTGCACATACTGTCCAGCTTTGAAACAGGAATCTTGTGTAACATGTACCAGGGCGGGTCCCAGGAGGCTGCATTAGGTATGTTTGCCAGGAGGATTAACGTGGGGAGTCACGTTTATTACCTAAAAGGATACAATATAAACAAAATGAATTTATTTATACATTTTAATTTTGGTTTTATGGACCCATGTTGGAATTTCTTGCACTTTAACAGAAGTATTTGTATGGGCCAATACCATGTGCGGGCCACAGTATTTTGGCTGAATTACCCCAGGGTTGTATGTTCTTACCATGACCTGATTGTCCTTCTGTATGTCCACCCAGAAGGGGGTCCCTGGCTGGTCCTGGGCTTCTTGTCAGTTTTGGACCATTAGTTTCAGGCAGCGCAAGACTTTATTTAGGCTTTTGAGATATCTGTGCAGTGTCAGAGATCGAGGGAGGGAGCCGGGACTACACATTCTTCCCGCAATGACACAGTTATTCCAGTAATGAGTTTGAAAGGGTGAAACTCCTGTACTAGCGTTAGGGGTTGCCCTCATGGAAAGAAGGGCAGCAGGTAGTTGTGCTACCCAGTTGGTTCCTTAACAATAGTGTCCTCAGAAAGAGGGCACTGATGAGATTCCCCTGTAGTCGGCATTAAAATAGCAGGATTAAGAAGATTAAAGTGTGCAATTGTAATGTGTGGGCTTAAGAGGGTGCACTTTTACAAGGAACCAGTATGCCTTGCTGAAGTAAAGAGTGAATAATGTCACCTACCACATCCACAGCCTTAGGTCTGAGAGGGCATTGCTTGGTAGGTGGAGGGAATAGACTGGTAACCTGGATGGGTGGGCAGAGATGAGCAGGCACCAAACTACAAAAGAGCTTATTCTTTGGCCAAACAGAGGGGAATCTGGAACATAATTCTTGACAAGAGTTAGAGGTGTCCCAAGTGAAAGCCACAGATTTGGCAATTGCAACAGAAGAGAGAAATTTATCATTATGGTGAGGAATCGTATGAGTATGCATAAGTTTATCAGTAAATGTAACTGTACTCTGAGCGAGGTTAAGAGTTTGCTGCAAGGTCACAGAGGACTTCCATGCCCCAAATAGTTCCCTCTGCATTTGGAGGTACATAAAAAAGACTGATTCCAGAAGAATAGGTTAGATTTTACAAGAACAGGATAGCTTTTATAAGCCATGAGTTGTGCACCTCCTACCCCTGAAATAGTAATATACTGTTTAGTAGTGAGGAGTGGGAGGTCAGTAATGGAAACAGACACTTCCATGTCCACGAGAATTGTGCATGGCCAGTCCCTTATCCATGCTTGTAAGTGTGGCCTCAAGGGATTTATATCTACATTAGCAGTACTGACAATCAAGGGGTAGGGGCGCTGGATTCTAGCGAGTCATGGAATTTAGAAGCCTGGCCCTTTTTTTAAATGTATTTATTTATTTATTTATTTGCTTAGGTATGAGTAAGGGTTGGCAGCTGGTTGAGATACCGGTTGGGGCCGGTTGCGCAAGGTTACTCAACTTGGGCATCCAGCTGCCCAATGTCAAGTCTCCCCACATTCAAAACACAATGAGGTGGGGGGGTGGGGGACAAGACCAGGAGCAGATTGAAAGGGCAGTGAGGTACTGCAGGGATTCAACCGGCCGCGATTCTGTCCCTGACTTGGCTTTTGGGCCTTGCGCCTGCAGTTCTTTGGGGTATGTCCGAGACACCCACAGTTATAGCAAATTACATTATTTTTTGCTGTTACCACAGCAACGCGAGCAGGCTTGCTCTTTATTTTTTTAGCTTGTCTGGCTTTGCATTCAGAGGCTCACATACAGATGGATTCATAATCAGAGCCTGGGTTCACTCCCAAATTAAGGACTGTTTGCAGGTGGGAGTTAAAACCTTCCTTTAACATTTTTAGAAATGCCTGAACAGTTTTCTTTGGGTCCGAATGCCTGCATTGCTGGAATACATCTCCCATTTTCTCTCTCAATACTGAGAAGCAGGCTTGTCCTTGCCTTGTACGCAGCCCACAATTGGTCCCCAATTACCCGCTCCATTCCCCAAGGCTTCTTGGACCGCTTCCTTAAACTCAGTGCAGGCACAGGTCATATTATTTTCAGATTTAAATTTAACAGAGGCCCAAACACTGTTTTGGTGTCCTTTTGCAGGGATCTTGGCCCATGATAGATAGGGGCATTTAGCTTTTGTTAAGATATAAAGATCCCTGGGATGTAACGGATAGGTGGTAACCATCTGGCTTATTTTTTTCCAGAATATTAAATTTGGGTCTTTGGATTTTAGATCAGGGAGATTTTTCAGTAAGCCCCTCATTTCCTCTATGCTGAGAGGAGTGTACTTATAAGTTTTATGGGTCACTCTGTTTTTACCTCTCCCTGACCACCTAGTGGTCACTTGGAGAGGGGCCAAGGGAGCACTGGCACTTAATTTTGGGTTGGGTCGGGAGAGGCCAATTATCTCGATCTTCCTCCATGTGTGCCAGGTTCCAATTTTGAATTTTTTTTCAAGGTGTTTTTAATTAATTTCATTTTGATTTTTAATAGTATTACTAACTAACCAAAGTTGGTGAAATTACCCTTTTGTTGTATGCTAGCAACAATATGGTGTGCAGAGGAGCTGGTTTCTTTTAGTTTTGCTTTTAGAGCCTTGGTTTTTTGCTTCAAGCTCACTTAGCTTGCAGTTAAAATCTGCCTTTTGATTTAGCTCTGATGTAACAGCTTTTTGGAGTATTTCCAACTCTTGTAATTTTTCCTTTCATATTCACAATATATTATTACAATCCCCTTCTCTAATCCTTCTTTTGTCTGACAAGACCACCACAACACGCTGTCCATCATACTCATACCCTCATTCCATCCATTTTTTGCCATCGTCTTTTGAACCTTCTCATGTCTCCCTTTTTATAAAATCAATGAGTCTCCCTCCCGCAGAGGGCATCATTGGTGCACCCTGGGGCATGCCAATGAGTCCCCCTCCCATAGAGGGATCATTGACACATTCTGGGGCAACTCATACGACATTGTATCCCGGCTTCCTGAAACCCGCTTAAGCAGCGCTTCAGGGGAGACCGACTGAGCACACCATTGTACTCAGTCTACTGCAGCACACACTCTGGTGCTCAGTACCTGGCAGTGCAGCCTTCGCCTCCAGCGATCCCTGCACCCCAAAACTTGGCCACAAACACAGTCCTGTGCATCCTATATATGGTTTGTATTAAAAAGGGGTGCGAAGGGGTGTCTCGGAGTCCCAAACCAAGGTGTGCACTAGAGGTGGTAAGTAAAAGGGTACTCACCTCTATCCCTGGTTGTAAGAAACTCTTCAAAGATTCCCAATCACACCCTGCTCCCTGCGTCAAAACTGTTAGGCAAAAAGATTCTTTTCCCCAAGAATCAGGCAGGCACAGACAATACTGAAGGAAGTTTATTCACGGTACCGGGAAGACTGATAAACAGCTTCAAAAATACGGTGCCACAGTGGCCAGTTATATACATTCTCTTATTAATTTATTTGCATTTATGTGTACATACAGAGACAGACATTGTTACAAGTCAAGAGAGAACTCTGAACAAAGATAAAAATAGGAACAGTACGTACGTATAGAGGTCATTCTGATGACATCAAGCATCTATGGCTACCTTGTGGGGGAAAGAGGCGGGGGTGGAGGTAGAGATGAGTGCTTACAGATATCTGTTGGGCTGTGAAGGGAGGGTTTGTTCTGTTCTAAGAGCTGAGTTACTGGGTGGACATTTGACCATATAAGTTTATTAAGTGCTTACAGTTGTCAGTGTCCTTGGGCTACTGAAGCATTCCTGCTTGATCTGAGGTTTTTGTCTTAGCTATTAGCTAAATTTTAACTCTTGTCTGACATTACAAAGCTGTATAGTGCTAAACCAGAGCAGCTGGGGATGACTGACTGAACACATTCACAGCTCTGAGTTAAAATCCCATATCCTTTCACACATTCCAGATATCCAAGAATGCAAAGAAGGACATGATGTACTCCTTGCCTTCAACCAGGATATTGGACATGCCCTCCAAAAAGCTTGTGAGGAAGACTGTGATGAAGCACTTCACTTATCCCAAAGAGCAAAAATTATTCAAAGGGACATTTTTCAAATGAAAACACAGTTTACTGGATCATTTGACCCAGGATCCCAAGCAAAATCTTTGCCTGAGTCACAACTGGCATTGCTGTCCATGATATTAGGTGGTCCTCCACGTTAAAACTCAGTCAGAACAAGTTTCCATTCATCCAGTTACCTTTACTTTGGCACAACTGATGCAGGACAAAATCAGTATCTGTCACCATGAAGTAACAGAAAGTTTGTACCACAAAAAAGCTCGAGAAATGCCTTTGCCAATCTATGTTGGTCTGGCGCTTCATGTACAGACTCAAAAGTGAGCTAGTAGATCTTTAAACTTAGAATGTCCATCTCCTATGATAGAGTGTTGCCTATTTCTACCAGCATGGCAAACAGTGCATGCCAACACTCCAAGGATTATCCTGTAAGGCTTTATGGTGATCTGTTCACTACTGTGGCCATAGACAACATAGATCACAATCCCAGCTCCACCACAGCAATAGACGCCTTCCACAGAACTGGGACATCACTTTTTTCAGCATCCCGGTACTCAAGTGGAAGGAGTTGTCTGTGGAACTCCCATCCCCGATGTGAGACTGCAGCATTAATGCAGAAGACTATATCATCACTTCCTGAGTGTTACCCAATTGTCCCTCCACTGATCTTGAAGAAGAACAATGCTCCATCCCTGCTGCAAATCTTGAAATCAAGACTGACTGCCAACTGATTACCCAAGCTCTGCAAGAAGAATGCAGGTGGCTTAAACAAGTAAGCAACAAGCAACAAGTCTCGATACTTTCAATGGAGATCGACATTTCCTGGGATGTTTACCATGCCAGCAAACAGCCAGTGCCAGACTTTGCCTCAGCCATCACAGCACTTCTTCACCTCTTTCCAGATGACTCGAAGTCTGTGGCAATAATTCATTATGTCATGGATGTGATAAGGAACGCTGTACATCACCTAAATCCATGCCCAGTGACAGTGATCACTGGGGATCAGCCTCTTTTCACCATAATCAAACAGATACAGTGGGCCTGGCCTGCTGGGTATGGCAAGGACAAATTTGTCATTATGCTGGGTTAGTCTTCATCTGGAAATTGCAAGTCTAAAGCTGACTGGAAATTGGCTAGAAGATAGTGGATGGCTGGAAGCCCTTGTTCAGGCCAAAGTGGCCTCCCCTGGAACTACTGACTCCTAGAAAGTGCCTCATGTAACACGTATTGAATATGCCCACCAAGTAACTGCCAGCAGTCTGTACATCCTGCTTCAAAATGCATGCATGCATACATACAGTATACCCAAGTTCTCAAGGTAGATGAGGCACGCATGGTAGATGATAAATGGTCTGGTAAGCAAAAACCAGAAAACACAATGTTCCACTTCTGGAATAAACACTTCATTTATTGACCTATATGCTGTCGATCCTCCAGACAAACTTTGCTCTCCACATTGCGTTGGAAAGCTCCCTGGTTCTTTGCATTAGATCATACTAATTATGCACTTTGGGTGCCTGTTCACCTCTGAAATATGGTAAGCCTTCACACAATGCATCTAGACACATCAAGGAGAGTTCTTAAAGGGAAACTTCACAGTTTGCAAGACACAGCATATTTTCTATGCAATTGTGCTTGACCAAGCGCATAAATAAAATAATGCCATAATCAAAAGGAATGGTGGAGCTATTGGTCTAACACAAAGTTCAGAGGCCCGTCAGCACTGGATGATAGCAGGACAAGAGGTGGCCAGGTTGATAGGAGAATTTGAAGCTGCAGCAGAGAAAGGAGCTACCCAAAAAAGGGTCTAAAGGACCATGAGCAGGTAAAAGGTGTCCAGCTTCTTTTTCATGACATGTCCAGGCTCTTGTTGAGCTCATAGAAGACATGGGAAACTCCTTCTCAGAAGAGAATGTAGACTTACTTAAACTGGACACCAAAGACATTGCAGACTCTCCTGTGATTGCCTCTACTAAGGCAGTTGAAAAGATTGGGCAGCAACAGTACACCACGTTTATAAAATAGAGACTGAAAGACAAAAAATCAAACCACTAACAGAGCTTATCAAGTGAAATACAGGGCTTTGCAGGGGAGCCTGCAGAGCAGCTCTGGAGCAGTGGAGCTGCAGGTTTTTGCCTGGAGCTGGAGCAGATCTGGAGCACAGCTCCAAAGCCCTGGTGAAATAAATTCCCTTTGTTCAGCAAGCCTCCTGCAAAGGAAATCTCCAAGACCATATAGCAGCTCTCAACTTTGAAAAATGGTTGGGAATATGATGTTTCAATATATTGAAGATTGTGAAAGACTTTCTTGGTTTTTAATTTGTTTTAGGCTGCATATTTATGTAAATCGCCTTTTAAACTTTTTGAGACACAGCAATATCCTGTTATGCATAGATCAGTCTGAAATATCATTATTAGGAAAGATAGATGTAACTTTCTGTTCACGAACAGAAACTTGTAAACTTATTGCATCATTTTTCTATGTAATTAATATTTAAATAAATACTCCCTGATAACATGCCACAGAGCATGTTAATTCTTAATATTTTTGCATAATCTCAAGCCATCACAATTTATTGCTTTAGTTTTTAGGACATCTAATGTAATAGGAATATAAATGTACAAAAATAAAACCCCAATATCATAAGCAAGCAGTATAAGAAAAACATCAGTACAAAAAATTAATTCAGAATTTAAAATAGCTCCCACAGCCAGGATGGCATGAGTTGGCAATGGCCCCATATCTGAAATCTTTATTAGATCATGCCCTGAGATTCTGGCAAATATCATGTTTTTACTATAAAGCCCACAATTCTTTCACAAATCTGATCAGGTAATAATATTGAACTAAGCGAGATTAAATTATAGTGTACCATATGCACTCTCCTGAGAGAGTGTTCATCCTTTCTTTGGTTATTATATGATATTTATATTACAACAATACCCAAAGGCCCTAATCAGAATTAAGGATCCATTCTGTTAGGCTCTGTATAAGCACATATGAAGGCACAGTTGTTGACCGAAACAGGAGCTAGAATTAACAATGGCAGGAGTCATGGTCTCAGGTTCGCCTCCCTTCCCGTATCTATCACCGGGAGTTTATGTTCCCAGATATGACTCAGACAGGATAAAGGTACAACAAGTTTTATTAATGGGGTGGCAAGGACTCCCCAAGTAACAAGGTGAGACAAATAAAACAAGGCAGGCTGTATCAATAGGGATTTGTATACAGGAATTAAAATGACAATGACTCTACCATCTCTAGTAGCTTGATCTGATGATGTCTTCTCTTCTTCAAGATGGATGCAGCACGGCAGCCTGATCCCTCAGATGGGAATGGGACCTCAGGGCAGGAACAGATGAGCGTCTTCTCAGGTAAGATGAGAGTATTCGGGTAATTGAATCCCTCCCCCTCCCTTCACCTGCGTCGTCATGCGTGGAGCAAGTGATCACTATAGGAGATGAAATAGGTGTATGTAGGTGAGTATATCCCCTGCTAAGATGACCCTGGTGGGGAGAATGGCCTACCCTCAGTCACTTACTTTGTCTCAAACAGACAGCAACAAGACTCTGATACTCAGACGGGCAGCCCCGATCTAATCTGAGCACCGCCCTATATAGACATTGGGTTGCTAGGCAGATTAGCTGATTGCCAGTAACTACCTTTTCCCGCCTAAGCATAAAAAGGTGCCAAACTCGGAGTGAGGAGGGGACAAGAAGGGATTACAAAATGGATGACTAGTTGTCCTTTAGAGGATCCAAGATGGCTTTAGGATTTTTACCTCTACACAGTCTGTGCCAATAGAGAACAGCTAACACACACTGGGGGGGGGGGAATAAAATTAAGTAATAGGAATATACATACATACACACTCCTTTTATTTTTGTTTTATTTCTTCCTCAACACACACACATTACAAAAGAGCTGCTACTACAGCTTTGTAATAGTTGCAGTTTAAAATCAGGGAGGGACATACAGAATATTTAAAAATCAGGAAAGAGGGGTTACTAGCCATGAAAGAATTATGCCAGTTACAAGGTTCTATATTACATGTTCATATCTGGATGATGTCTATGTGTATAATCTATGGTAGCTATGAAGTGTTTTGTGGCTGTTTTGTATTAATCACCCATGCATATAGTTGAAGTTTAGACAAAGTAAGGAACTGTGGTGCAAAATGTGTGTGGTGTTCTTGTAATACAGTAAGCAAGCATCTCAAGCTTAGATTAGAGAACAAAAATTCTGTTTCACAGTGGATTCTAAGATTTCCTGACAGGGAACAAACATGTCATATATAAACTCTGATTTCATTTACAAATTACCTTGTTCTTCCTAGAAGAGAACCTTTTCCAACAAAACTGTTCTTTCATTATGATCACTGAACAAACGCTTTGGTCTCCACTATGCTTAATAAACATTGTTGCTGAGGCTGACTCAACAACAAACAGGTTTCTACTGGTCCAAAGGACATCAGACTAGAAGAAAACTTGAAATTGAAAGAAGCTGTTTACTAGCCTTGAACATCAGTGACCTAAGGCACAAGAGAGATTGTTTCTCTGTAGGCAATTTAAGAGACTGTCTCTGTAACTGGACCAACTTGGAAACCTTAGATCATATTTTCAACTGTTCATTTTATAAGAAAATTAAAGCAATTAGTCCAGTTTTGCAGGTATAACTCCCACTGAATTGACAGGTATTACTAACAATTTATTGGTGTAACTGAAAGCAAAACTTGGCTCTCTGTGTTTAATAACACAATTTAAAACTAATGGCCAAATTCTACTCTGTTACACCATGGAAGTGTTCTATTTGCAGCAGAGTGAATGCCATAGAACTGGATAAGAACCAGTACATGGGAATCAGAGGTTTATTTTTACAAGCTGTTTTTTTTTCCTATTTATTCACGGAGTATGATATTTACCAGCCCTAGGCTCCCAGACACCCTCCAATGCTGCTTGAAGCCCCTATCAAGTGCCCCCATGGACCCAGCTGCTTTACATTGGGATGGACTAAAAAAGCGTCCACTGACTGTTCAGTGCTCCCCTCAGCCCCTGACTAGGGATGGACCTTTACCACCAGTGAAGAATGTGGGAGTGATCTGCATTACTTATATTAATATTGTCCGCCCTTCATTTGTTTGATTAGGAGTGGGTGACAGCTAAGAGAAGCCTAAGGATTAGCTCAATCCTGAGGGGCTGTGTAGGACTACAGGAAATCAGAAAATGGGCATAATTAACCCCAATCTCTGATGTTATCAGTTGTTGGCTGTGAGTGTGTTATCTCTGCATGCTGCACTCGCTTTGGCCAGATAGCCCATACAGCAAACTTCAATTGAACTGCCCAAGAAGCCCACAGACTTAGTTCAGTGACAAAGGTGCTTGGCCAGGTTTATTGCCGACAAAGCATGATACTAGTGCTCCGGCTCAATGGTTACAGGTACATTAATATTTGTATGCCTGTGACAATGGACCAGCTCAGTCAGTGGTGGGACTTTCTGCTCCCCCCTTGGCCAGACAAAGATACCCTCTCTGTGACCTCTTTTATACACTGATACAAACAAGCCGTGTATTGCCCCTCTGATGTGGTTAGTTACCACTGTCATAAATATAAAGGGAAGGGTAAACGCCTTTAAAATCCCTCCTGGCCAGAGGAAAAATCCTTTCACCTGTAAAGGATTAAGAAGCTAGGATAACCTCGCTGGCACCTGACCAAAATGACCAATGAGGAGGCAAGATACTTTCAAAAGCTGGGAGGAAGGAGAACATCAAAGGGTCTGACTCTGTCTGTGTGATGCTTTTGCCAGGGACAGAACAGGAATGGAGTCTTAGAATTTACTAAGTAATCTAGCTAGATATGCGTTAGATTATGATTTCTTTAAATGGCTGAAAAATTAAGCTGTGCTGAATAGAATGAATATTCCTGTCTGTGTGTCTTTTTGTAACTTAAGGTTTTGCCTAGAGGGATTTTGAATCTAATTACCCTGTAAGGTATTTATCATCCTGATTTTACAGAGGTGAGTCTTTTTTACTTTTTACTTCTATTAAAATCCTTCTTTTCAGAAACTGAATGCTTTTTCATTGTTCTTAAGATCCAAGGGTTTGGGTCTGTGGTCACCTGTGCAAATTGGTGAGGATTTTTACCAAACCTTCCCCAGGAAGTGGGGTGCAAGGGTTGGGAGGATTTTGGGGGGAAAGACGTTTCCAAACAACACTTTCCTAAAAAAATAAACCCAGATAAACGTTTGGTGGTGGCAGTGGAAGTCCAAGGACAAAGAGTAAAATAGTTTGTACCTTGGGGAAGTTTTAACCTAAGCTGGTAAAAGTAAGCTTAGGAGGTTTTCATGCAGGTCCCTACATCTGTACCCTAGAGTTCAGAGTGGGAAAGGAACTTTGACACCACCCTTTACCTTGCACCTGTTGGTTTGATCAAAACAGTTCAATCCATCTTGTAGTCATCTTGACATTATCCTTAGGAGGCATCAGTGTGTCCCTCTATCATCTTCGGGGACTGTGTTTATACCACAACTTGGTATTGGGGTGTTCTGGCATGATCCTTCTGGAATGTGTTTATGCAAATATCCAGTGCCTAGCACTTCTTAGGAGCGTTTGTGTTTTTGCAACACCAACCATGTTCTTGCTAAATTCATGTGCCGGACAGGGAACCTGCAAGTAGGCATGTTTTGTAATAGGGCCTGAGTTTTGTTCATAGCCAGACTCTTGCTAACTTTGCTTTATATCAGTGGGGCCTGACTATAATTTGGGCCCTAGACCTTATATAAGCCTCCTACACCAGATCACATATCTCAGGCCCTCTCTTCCTATTACATGTGATACTTGACACACAGCACAGGTGCCAATTCCTTTGCAAGTTCGCCTCTGTCATGCTCTGATCAGCAGGCATGTTGATGACTCCAGTAGAGTTGTCAAACAAAGAGCTTGAAAGTAGTTAAAAAGCTGAGCCTCTGGAGAGAGGTAGAAGGAGGTGTGAAGGTTCTGGGGCTGCCCAGGACTGTTAGTTACCTTGTTACACCCATGCTTCCAGCGGGAGGGATAATTGCTTGTGCTTCAATTAATATTTGCTCCCTTTCACACCCGCCTGTTAGCCACCCAAACAATATCCTTTGAGCAATGCCAGGCCTTACTTTGCCTTGTGGGTTAACAAAACATGCACCTTCAGCCCCTTTTCAGCATTCCCATGTAGTATTCACTGAACACTCACAGAATTACTTTGCTGTCTGTAAAGGAACAGTATATTCACCAGCTTTTTTGATTCCGCTCAGGATCAGCTCTAAGATACACATCTTACCTCCTGCCTGGAAGAAACCTGTTTTTCTCTTTGGTTGGTGACAGACTTTAAAACACATTTTCAGTACAAAAATACAACTCCTTAAACATTTGTAAATATGTCCTGAAATGATTATGAGGATCAGTATGACATGTTTATATTAGAGACCTAGCATATCATTTATGGATAAATACCATGAAAGCAGTGAGCTAGATGTAGTGAGTTTGTCAGGCCTGTTAAGAATTGGTGTTACATAACAGTGAGCCCTTTGATAGTTAACATTGAGAGGTTCATAAGGTCTGGCTTAGATAAATTGGTAAGGAATGGATAATCATAGGTAAGATAATATGTATGTAGACTTCTGTTATTTTTCATAGATTCATAGGTTCTAAAATCAGAAGAGACCATTATGATAACTTATTCTGACCTCCTGTATGATACAGGCCATAGAACTTTCCCAAAATAATTTCTGGAGCATCTCTTAGAAAAAATCCAATCCTGATTTAAAATTTGCCACTGAGGGCGAATCCACCATGATTCTTAGTAAATTGTTCCTATGGTTACTTATTCTCTCCATTGAAAATTTACATCTCATTTCCAGTCTGAATTTGTCTAGTTTCAAATTCCAGCCATTCGATCATATATACCTTTCTCTATTAGATTGAAGCAGAGAATTTAAATATTAAATACTAAATATTTGTGTTTGTTCCCAATGTATATACTGATCTCTAAACCTTCTCTTTGTTAAACTAAATAATTTAGCTCCTTGAGTCTATCAGTACAAGGCATGTTTTCTACTCCTTGAATCATTCTCATGGTTCCCCTCTGCACCATCTCCTAATTATCAATATCCTTCTTGAATTGTGGGCACCTGAACTGGACAGAATATTCCAGTAGTGGTCGCACCACTGTCAAATATAAAGGTAAAATAACTTTTCTGTTGCTACTTGAGATTCCCCTGCTTATTCATCCCAGAATCTCATAATTTTTTTTGGCCACAGCATCACACTGGGAGCTCATGTTCAGCTGATTAGCCAATGCCCACCCACATCTTATGCAGAGTCATTGATTACCAGAATAGAGTCGTTCCCCCCCCCATCCTGTAACTACAGCCTACATTCTTTGTTCCTAGATGTATACATTTACATTGAGCCATATTAAAACATATTGTTTGCTTGCACCCAGTTTACCAAGTGACCCAGATCACTCTGAACCAGTCCTCTTCATTATTTGTCACGCCTGCAGTTTTTGAGCCCTCTGAAAACTTTATCAGTGATGATTTCATATTTTCTTCCAGGTCATGGATAAAAATGTTAAATAATATAGAGCCAAGAACCAGTCCCTATGGGACTCCACTGGAAACACACCCACTTGATGATGATTGCCCATTTATGGTTACATTTCAAGACCTATCAGTTAGCCAGTTTTTAACCCAGTTAATTTATGCCATGTTAATTTTATATTATTCTAGTTTTTTTAATCAAAAAAATTTAACCCTATCCTCCCTGTTTGTGGATAAAAAAAAATCACACTCTGTTCAGCATAAGCTGTTTTCTGTCACTGTATTTACCAGATGATCACAGCTCCTCAGTTAGGCCTGCTGGAGGTAAATGTCTGGTAAACAAGGGTTGATGTCTAGAAGTGGGGTGAACTGCTGGGTTCCACTCTGACAGGAGTGCAGGTGTAGACATGTTACTTGGAAAGGGTGCTCCCAGGAGAGACTGCGAGTGCAGTGACAGGTACTGTGCTTCCCTGAACTGTAATGCAGTTGCTATTTTTGTCAGGGCTATTACCTCAACACTACCTGCCAATTTCAGCTTGCCAACTTTCTGATTCAGTGCAGTCAGTCTGATTTAATAGACTACTCTGTCTCGCAATGCCACCACTTTCTTGAACCAAACCCCCACCATTTTCCTCTTTCTTAATCCCTTCACCCGCCGTCTCTTCCGCATTGTCCCATTAAGCTCCGCTCTCAAAATACAAAAACAAACACCGTATTTCATATAATCCTATCACATTGTTCACTAAGGTATTTTAAAAAACGTTTAAAATACTGAATTTGAAACCCCCCAGGAACAATCCGTCAATTGGTTTAAGAACCTAGAAATTGGATGAGCTGACCCCTTTGAGAAAGAAATTAACAGAACATATTTTCATGCACTGAACTTCATTCTGCAAGACCAATATTTAAAGCACTGTTTAGTAAACACCAGGGAGAATTCATATAATGAGCATTCAGATATCTCAAGCTAGAGTAGGTGAGAATCATAGAATATCAGGGTTGGAAGGGACCTCAGGAGGTCATCTAGTCCAACCCCCTACTCAAAGCAGGACCAATCCCCAATTAAATCATCCCAGCCAGGGCTTTGTCAAGCCTCTCCTTAAAAACTTCTAAGGAAGGAGATTCTACCACCTCCCTAGGTAACGCATTCCAGTGTTTCACCACCCTCCTAGTGAAAAAGTTTTTTTCTAATATCCAACCTAAACCTCCCCCACTGCAACTTGAGACCATTACTCCTTGTCCTGTCCTCTTCTACCACTGAGAATAGTCTAGAACCATCCTCTCTGGAACCACCTCTCAGGTAGTTGAAAGCAGCTATCAAATCCCCCCTCATTCTTCTCTTCTGCAGACTAAACAATCCCAGTTCCCTCAGCCTCTCCTCATAAGTCATGTGTTCCAGACCCCTAATCATTTTTGTTTCCCTTTGCTGGACTCTCTCCAATTTATCCACGTCCTTCTTGTAGTGTGGGGCCCAAAACTGGACACAATACTCCAGATGAGGCCTCACCAATGCTGAATAGAGGGGGACGATCACGTCCCTCGATCTGCTCGCTATGCCCCTACTTATACATCCCAAAATGCCATTGGCCTTCTTGGCAACAAGGGCACACTGCTGACTCATATCCAGCTTCTCGTCCACTGTCACCCCTAGGTCCTTTTCCGCAGAACTGCTGCCTAGCCATTCGGTCCCTAGTCTGTAGCGGTGCATTGGGTTCTTCCATCCTAAGTGCAGGACCCTGCACTTATCCTTATTGAACCTCATCAGATTTCTTTTGGCCCAATCCTCCAATTTGTCTAGGTCCCTCTGTATCCTATCCCTGCCCTCCAGCGTATCTACCACTCCTCCTAGTTTAGTATCATCCGCAAATTTGCTGAGAGTGCAATCCACACCATCCTCCAGATCATTTATGAAGATATTGAACAAAACCGGCCCCAGAACCGACCCCTGGGGCACTCCACTTGACACCGGCTGCCGACTAGACATGGAGCCATTGATCGCTACCCGTTGAGCCCGACAATCTAGCCAGCTTTCTACCCACCTTATAGTGCATTCATCCAGCCCATACTTCTTTAACTTGCTGACAAGAATACTGTGGGAGACCATGTCAAAAGCTTTGCTAAAGTCAAGAAACAATACATCCACTGCTTACCCTTCATCCACAGAACCAGTAATCTCATCATAGAAGGCGATTAGATTAGTCAGGCATGACCTTCCCTTGGTGAATCCATGCTGACTGTTCCTGATCACTTTCCTCTCCTCTAAGTGCTTCAGAATTGATTCCTTATGGACCTGCTCCATGATTTTTCCAGGGACTGAGGTGAGGCTGACTGGCCTGTAGTTCCCAGGATCCTCCTCCTTCCCTTTTTTAAAGATTGGCACTACGTTAGCCTTTTTCCAGTCATCTGGGACTTCCCCCGTTCGCCATGAGTTTTCAAAGATAATGGCCAATGGCTCTGCAATCACAGCCGCCAATTCCTTTAGCACTCTAGGATGCAACTCCTCCGGCCCCATGGACTCGTGCATGTCCAGCTTTTCTAAATAGTCCCTAACCATCTCTTTCTCCACAGAGGGCTGGCCATCTACTCCCCATGCTGTGATGCCCAGCGCAGCAGTCTGGGAGCTGACCTTGTTCGTGAAGACAGAGGCAAAAAAAGCATTGAGTACATTAGCTTTTTCCACATCCTCTGTCACTAGGTTGCCTCCCTCATTCAGTAAGGGGCCCACACTTTCCTTGGCTTTCTTCTTGTTGCCAACATACCTGAAGAAACCCTTCTTGTTACTCTTGACATCTCTTGCTAGCTGCAGCTCCAGGTGCGATTTGGCCCTCCTGATTTCATTCCTACATGCCCGAGCAATATTTTTATACTCTTCCCTGGTTATACGTCCAACCTTCCACTTCTTGTAAGCTTCTATTTTATGTTTAAGATCCGCTAGGATTTCATCGTTAAGCCAAGCTGGTCGCCTGCCATATTTACTATTCTTTCGACACATCGGGATGGTTTGTCCCTGTAACCTCAACAGAGAGCACCATTCTGAAAATATGATACTAAAAGCACAGTCTTTGATAAATGTAACATCAATCAAGGAAGCTCCTGGCAGGAGAAAAGTTTTAAGCTTAGACATCTTGTCAGTTAAATGTTTTGTCAGGAGATAGCATACTGCATGTTACATTTAAAAGGCATCTCAAATTGGGAGCATTTAGAATACTATAATAGCTTGTGAAGATTACCAGAAACATATATCTTTGAAACATATAATCCCCTATTACAAGCACTTAACTTGTTCATGATTCCCTATTGATGTTTGAGGAGGTGAGAAGAACCATCATTAAAAGGATAGAGAAAATATTATGCAGCAGATCCTCTGTCTCACTTTGTATCAATTAAGTGGTGCAAAGGGAGTGAAGAGAGCAGACGGTGGCCACAAAGTCCTGGATGGGGATTCATTCCATGGGGAGGAGCCCACGGCAGACTTAAAAGTAGCATAGTAGTCTCTTATACCATCATTCCTGCAATACATGGTAATGGGGGCATGTTAGAAGGAGTGGTTGTAACTAGAATGCTTTGTACTCCAGCAGTCCCAAGGGAACATGTGGTCCCAAGGAAGGGGTGGGCAAAATATGGCCTGTGGGCTGGATATGGCCCTTCTAACATTTCTGTCCGGCTTACCAGGATCTTTGGCTGCCCCCTCACAATCTCTGGGCTGCTAAATGTCCCACAGCACAGCAGGGCGCTCAGGCAGATTGTCTGCCTGCCTTGGCCCCACACTACTCCTGGAAGCAGCTGGATACTGCTGGCATGTCTCTGCATGCCCTTGGAGTGGGGGAGGCGGCTCTGGCTCAGGCAGCCCCTGGGCCAACAGCAGCTGTTTGGGTGTCTGGGAGGGGGCTCAGGGCTAGGGGCAGGGGGTTGCAGGGTGCGGGGGTGGGGCGCTTACCTCGGGGAGCGGCCTGCAGCTCCCAGGCAGCCGGGGGGGTGGTCTCCAGGCCGCGCACTGCCCGCACCCACAGGCCCCGCACCCACAGCTCCCATTGGCTGTGGTTCCCAGACAATGGGAGCAGTAGCAGCCGGCGGTTGTGGCTGGAGCAGCGGAGGAGTCCCTGCCTCCACCGCCTAGGAGCTGCTGGGAAACGGAGCTGGGTAGGGAGCCCCTCCCTCCCCCGCCAACCCTCCCTCCCCAAGAACCAGTGGGGAGCCCCAGCTGTGCACTGCAGCCCACCCCCATCTCCCTCAGTACCAATGGGAGTCCTGGGTCACCTCCCACAGCACCTGCAGTGCTCCAGGACTGCCCCCCCGAGCACCCCTGTCTCCCAAGTTTTAGTCACAGCAGATATTTTTAGTAAAAGTCATAGACAAGTCACGGGCCCATGAATTTTTGTTTATGGCCCAAGACCAGTCCATCACTTTTACTAAAAATACCAGTGACTAAAATATAGCCTTAGTTATAGATTTTCGTAATGAGCCATATGTTTTTACTGAGTCCATGAATTTTAGTGTTTTTCCAATGTTTTTTACTGAGTCCATGAATTTTAGTGTTTAATAAAGTTAAGAATTTGAGCTCCCAAGCTTGTCTTTTGAAGGTGTTGTGCAGCTTTCCTTTGAGGATGGGGACTGAGAGGTCAGATATGGAGTGATCCTTTTGTCAAAAGTCAAAAGCTCATGGTTGAGTTAGTTGTTATTGTAGCGATTACTGTACTGGATGAGGTACACCATGTTTTCATAGGCATGTATAGGAACTATGGATCTTGAATGGTATGTTGTGGAGTGTATTGATCATCATAGAAGTGGAGGTATGTCTGAAGGTTTTTCATCTGCTGTTCTGGCAGAGCCTGGTGCCACTTTGATTTGGTGGGTCCTGGTTTGTGGTGAGCTTCCTTCGGATGATGAGTGTGGAGAGGTTGGGAAGTTGTGTGAAGAGGGGAGTCAAGAAAGATTTCTTTCAGAATGTGGGCCCCAGCGAGTATGGTTTGTAATTGTTTAATAATACTGTGATGGGGTTCCCAGGGTGCAGTCTGGACTGTGGGATTGCTGAGCCCTCTGTCCCACCAATCTGGGCTCCCTCTCACATTGTGATGCTTTTGGAAAGCTACAAACCTCTGTCAAAAGAAAAGGAGTATCATGAAGTTGATAGATTTCCACTCCATACGGCTAAATTCAGTGCCTTGCATAATGACTGCACTTACACAGTCATCCACAGACAGGGAAACACCCAACTGAGTTACATGAATGCTTCTCCCAGCCACTCATGAACTAACAATAGATAGACTCCAGCTAATTCCTGGCAGTTCCCCAGCCTTATACCCCAGAATTGTACCATCTTGCCCTGGTCAGAAGCCTGACCAGTGTAAGTTCATTACCCAGCCTGCCCTTTCCTTGATGTGAAGAGGACACACACTAGCCTTTGTAAATTGAGCTGAGATTTCCCAAACACTTCAACCAAAGCACACTGTTTTAGATAAAATATAAAACAGATTTATTAGCTACAGAAAGATAGATTTTAAGTGATTATAAATAGTAAGCATATAGAGATCAAACCTGGTTACCGAAGCAATAAAAGTAAATTCACAATCTGAGTTCTATAAACTAAATAGTATTTGAATCAAGCAGTGTCTCACCCTGACAGATGGTAAAAACAGTTCACAGATCTTCAATACACAGGTTGGAACCGCCTTCCAGCCTGGGATCACCCTCCCCAGTTCAAAGTCCTTGTCCTCCAGACATGTTTCCAGGTGTTGAGTTGTAGCTGGGAGTGAGGCCAAGTCATGACGTCTCTTCTCCTCTTCATAGTTTCTTCCAGCTTGCAGGAAAGATCTTTTGCTATGATGTGGGTCAAGAAGTCTCCATTGTCTATGTGCTCTCTCTGAGAAGTCTCCATTGTATACAGTTCATGGGATAGTGGATTCTCTTTAATGGGCCATCAGCACATGTGGCTACTCCATTGTTGTACCTGAAATGCTGGTTGTGCATGTTCCCAACCTCACAACATATTTCAATAACACCATACAGCAATACTTCATAACCTCAAAAATAATGATAGCACATGCAATCCAACAGGATATTAATGTTCACCAGATCAAGACTTTCAAAACAATACCTCACATGGCATACTTTGTACAAAACATATCATAATTATATGACAGTGGTGAACACGGAGGTTCCAGGGGGTTGCTTTGAGGTACAGGGTGCCACAAATACCCTCTATGGGATTGTGTGGGATAGTCAGTGACAGCTAGATGTGTGTGGTTGGTGTGGGTTTTTTTTTCCATACTGAAGCAGGATCTCTCAGGATATATGGGTGGCCTGTTCCATGATGTAATCTACTTTTCTGGTGGAGTGTCCTTGTTTGGTGGAGGTCGTTTTAAGCGTGTTAAAGTGTGTATCCCAGACTTTATCCTTGGAGCATATTCTATGGTTCAACAAAGACACTGGATTTATTGCTCATTACCACAATCTATAGTCCACTAACCTTCCTTTGTCCTACAATTGCGGAGGTGTTAATTGCCCACTTCACCTTGAATGGTTTCTTATAACATGTTAACTCCTTATATGAAACATCTGTTCCATCTTGTATTTAGCTGTGACACTCTGAGGCCATGTCTATACTACAAAATTATTAACTATTTCCTTAAGTATCCTCACACCTTCTTGTCAACTGTCTAAATGGGCCATCTTGATTATCACTACAAAAGGTTTTTTGTAGTGATAATCAAGCCACCATTAATGGCCCACACTTTGCATAATTACAATAGGACCTCAGAGTTATATTTCATATTTCTAGTTTCAGATACAAGAATGATATATTCATACAAATAGGATGAACACACTCAGTAGCTTATAAGCTTTGTAATGATACCTTACAAGAGATCTTTTACATGAAGCATATTCCAGTTATATTATATTCACACTAATTAGCATATTTGCATAACATCATATGGAGTGCCCTGTCAGAATGGGGAGGGAAGAGACTCTCAGACTGACATGTCTGAGAATGCGAATGGGGGATGTGGGCCTGGAGTGGGGGCCTAAGAGTGGTGACTCTTACACAGTTTGATTTAGAAAATTCCCCAGAAGTTTCTGTAGAGAGGCTTTCAGCCACTCCTGATGTGTCATGTGATAGCAATGGCCTGTTGGAGGATGATTTTCAAACGGTGTCTGATGTAGCAGTTATGCCTGATGATTCTGCAGAGGAACCCCCAAATAACCCTGAAAATGCAGATGTAGTCCCCCAAACATCTGTGTATAGGAAGCAAGTGAGAAGTTGGCATTCGGAATCACCTAGATTTAGCAGATTGTTGTATCGTGAAGAATTTTGTTTTGTCAATCTGGAGCAAATAATTTCAAGCCAGCAGGTTGTGGAACCCATACACAGGGGGGGTCCAGTTATTTCTTGATTATGTTAATTATAGGCTATCCCCAGATGATTTTATTCAGTTACATTCAGAAACATGCCATTTAAACAACCCTTTGTTTTCAGCAGGAAGAAGAGGAAGTTACTCACCTTGTGCAGTAACGATGGTTCTTCAAGATGTGCCTCTCTATGGGTGCGCCACTGTAAATGTGCTTGCGTCCCTGTGCCTCTAATCGGAGATTTTTGGTAGCAGTGTCCATTGAGCCCACACATGTGCTTTCCCTCCCTCGTGGTCTGCCTCGAGGTTTTCTAGCACTGCGTAGATGAACCCCCTCTCCTTGCTCAGTTCCTTCTCTACCACAGAGCCCTATGGAGAACTCCGAAGTAGAAGGAAGAAGGGCGGGTTGTGGAGCACCCACAGGGAGACATGTCTTGAAGAACCATCATTACAGCACAAGATGAGTAACTTCTTCTTCTTCAAGTAGTGTCCCTATGGGTGCTCCACTATAGGTGACTCCTGAGCAGTATCCACAACACTTGCTAGGGAAACAAAAAGGAGTTAACAGTTATAGGAAACTGTATATGGGACTTCGGAGTGGAGTCTGTTGTCTCGCTGAATTTTCAACAGGACCTTGGATAAAAGAGGAAACTGGGAAAGGCATACAAGAGGTTCCTGTCCCAAGGGAAGATGAGGTCCTCTCCCAGTGAATGTTTCCCCAAGCTGGCCCTGGAGCAGTAACGAGGACATTTCTTGTTCTGGTAAGTAGCGAAGAGATCTGTAGTCAGAGTTCCCCAAAGGGCAAATATATCTCAAAGCACCTCTGAGTTCAGTTCCCATTCGTGGTCATGAGAAAAATTCTGACTGAGACTGTCATGTTCTGTATCCCTGGTAGATAGACAGCTGAGATGAGCACATTGTGATGGAGTCACCAATTCCAAAGTTTGCGTGCTTCCATGCAGAGGGAGGGAGATCTGGCAACGCCTTTGTGATTTGCATAAAACATATGGGTCATATTGTCCATCATGATCTTTATGTGAGTGTTCTTGATGAAAGGCAGAAATTGTGCACAGGTGTTCCTGACAGCCCTTAGCTCCAAATGAGTGATATGGAGGATCACTTCTATGGAAGACCATTTCCCCTGAATCTTGTGGTTGAGTAGGTGAACTCTTCAGCCTATTAGGAAGGCATCTGTCCCAGGTGGGTCTGTGTAGTGGGAGGAACGCTCTCGCTTTTACTGCAACAAGGTTGGCGCTGATAAACTCCAATTGCTGTACCGGGTTAGTGCATTGCTACAATGGAGAGAACCTTGGAGAATACCCTGGGTGGAACAGTCTGTACTGATAATGGCATACCCAAAGGTAAACAGTAGGAATCTCCTGTGTGATGGTTGTATTGACATATGGAAGTAGACATCTTATAGGTCGAGGGCCAGAAATCAATCTCCTTGCTCTAGAGCTGGAATAATGGCTGCCAGCATGACCATCTTAAACGTCTGCGCCTTCCTGTATTTGTTTAATGCCCTTAGATCTAGAATAGGCCTCCAACTTCCCTTCACCTTGGGGATCAGGAAATAATGGGAGTAAAACACCTTGCTCCTGAGATGCACCGGGACTGGTTCTATTGTTGAGATACAGACACACACACACACACACACACACACACACACACATATATTTTGATTCATATATTCATGTAATATGTTATATGTCATTGAGGCCTGGTATGAATGTTGTGTGCTTGACATGAATACGTGTGTTGCAAATTAGCAACCGAAGCAAGAACTTAAGGTCAAGGACTATTGGAACTATTTGTGCAAAACCAATCTTGTGTTCCGAGAAAAATACAGAAAATCATCAGAAAAGGAAACAATACCACCTGGACTGGTATAAAATTGTATAAGAATTGGAGGAAATGGTACTCCTTGGATCATAGAATCATAGAATATCAGGGTTGGAAGGGACCTCAGGAGGTCATCTAGTCCAACCCCTGCTCAAAAGCAGGACCCATCACCAATTAAATCATCCCAGCCAGGGCTTTGTCAAGCCTGACCTTAAAAACTTCTAAGGAAGGAGATTCCACCACCTCCCTAGGCAACGCATTCCAGTGTTTCACCACCCTCCTAGTGAAAAAGTTTTTTCCTAATATCCAACCTAAACCTCCCCCACTGCAACTTGAGACCATTACTCCTTGTCCTGTCCTCTTCCACCACTGAGAATAGTCTAGAACCATCCTCTCTGGAACTACCTCTCAGGTAGTTGAAAGCAGCTATCAAATCCCCCCTCACTCTTCTCTTCCGCAGACTAAACAATCCCAGTTCCCTCAGCCTCTCCTCATAAGTCATGTGTTCCAGACCCCTAATCATTTTTGTTGCCAAAAAAAAAAATCCCCCCCCCCGGAGAACTGGGGGCGCCCCTCCCCGCCGGGCGAGCGCGGGGGGAGGGGCAAGGGTTATGCGCCGGGCGCGCTCTGCCCCTGGCCAGCTCGCGGGCTCCCCGGTGATCATGGCAGACCACCCAGGATTGTCTCTTTGGAATTGTGTGAGTAGAAGGCCTAGTAAACAAAGGCAAAGAACCGATGACACAATGGAATGGACTATAAATGGTTGCCTAGGATTCCTGCAAATTTGAGTTGTTTATTAATCCAGAGACCCATGTGGATATAGATGTGGTTTTCGCCGGCTCCCTGCATCTTATGATCTTATGATCGGAAGGCATCTCAACTGGCCATCAGGATCATTCTGACCTTTGGACTCTTGTATAGTATGTTTGAGGTGTGAATGTGGAGTGAGTAAGGTTTGTTTTGTAATCAATAAAGAGCATTTAGAATATTATATACCAACACTGTGTCTGGTATCTGCTTGCTCCCCATCCCATAAGGAGACCTCTATTGCGTGTCTAACACTATTGCCCCTAGGCATAACAAATGATATATTTCTTGATGAATTAGTTTCTCATAAGAAGGGTCATAGAATCATAGAAGATTAGGGTTGGAAGAGACCTCAGGAGGTCATCTAGTCCAACCCCCAGCTCGAATCAGGATCAACCCCAACTAAATCATCCCAGCCAGGGCTTTGTCAAGCCAGACCTTAAAAACCTTTAAGGATGGAGATTCCACCACCTCCCTAGGTAAAGCATTCCAGTGCTTCACCACCCTCCTAGTGAAATAGTTTCCCCTAATATCCAACCTAGACCTCCCCCCTGCAACTTAAGACCCTTGCTCTTTGTTCTGTCATCTGCCATCACTGAGAACAGCCTAGTTCCATCCTCTCTGGAACCCCCCACTTCAGGTAGTTGAACGCTGCTATCAAATCCTCCCTCACTTTTCCCTGAAGGGAGACAGGGAAGGAGGGTTGGAATGGAGGAGGGACATGAATTGAATAGCATAACCCTTCAAAATCTCTAGGATCCATCTGTCAGAGGTGATATTCTCCCAACCGCTGTGAAAGAGGGCCAGGTGACTGCTGAAGGGACATGACAGGTGTGTAGATGGCAGCTGATGTTGCAAGGTATAATTGTTCTGGCCCTCGACCAACCCATCAAAAGTGCTTAGAAGAGGCAGTCTGAGAGGCCACAGATTCGGGTGCAGACTGCTTCGGATTTTGAGCCCTGGTCCTCTCACGCTGCTGCTCGTATGAGCACTGAGATGGTAGGTACTGAGGAGATTGTGACCTGTGGTGTGGCTGAGAGGTATATCTTCTCTTCTGTCCCGCAGCGTAGATTCCTAGGCTATGTCTACACTACCGTGGTAAGTCAACCTAAGTTATGCTACTCCAGCTACCTGAATAACATAGTTAGAGTCGACGTAGCTTAGGTTGACTTACTGTGGTGTCTACATTGTGCTGGGTTGATGGGAGACGCTCTCCCATTGACTTACCTTACTCCTCTCGTTCCCGGTGGAGTACCAGAGTCAAACGGAGAGTGCTCTGCCATTGATTTAAGCAGGTATTCACTAGATCCACTAAATCGACCCCCTCTCCCCTGTGCATTGATCGCAGCAGCGTCAATCCCACAGTAGTGTAGACATTGCCCTCGGGAGTGTAATGTGGCCTGGGAATCCTTCAGGATGTGGAGAGAAGAATCTGTCTTCTCTGTGAAGAGTTTTGGGTCCTTCCAACTGGAAGTCTTCTGCAGAAAGGTGTAGCCAAGAAACCCACTACTACTCATTACTACTGTCATGGAGACCAGGCGGGCCGCTGTATCGGCTACGTCCAGTGCAGCACCAGTCTGGCTATTAACTGACCCTCTCTGAGAATGGCCTGAAACTGCTGCTTTTGTGTCTCCGGTAAATGTTCCAGAAATGCATTGAGTTTCCCATAATTAATAAAATCATATTTGGCCATGACAGTTTGGTAATTCACAACTCTGAACTGTAATGTCACCGACAAATACGCCATCTTGCCAAGCCCGATTGTATGGGGTCAACTTGGCATGATGTTGCTTGCTTCGTGCATTAACCGCATTCACTACAATGGAGTTGGGTTGCGGATGTTGAAACAGGAAGTCTGCCTTTTGGGGAGGGATGTAGTATTTTTTTGGCTCTCTTGCTGGTTGGTGAAATGGAGGCTGGTGTCTGCCAGATGACTTTGGTAGGATCTAGAATCACCTCATTAATTGAGAAGGCAATTCTCAATAAGGAAGAGGTGTGCAGAATATCCACCAACTTGTGACGTGTATCTGACACCTTCTGCAGGGGAATCTGCAGCTTATCTGACACCCTCTTGGTAAGATCCAGAAAGTTCTTAAAATCATCATCTAGTGTTGGGGGGGAGGCATTACAGCCTCATCTCATGGAGATGAGGAGAAGTTTGCTGGAGGGGTAGCTTCCCGTTCGAGCCCTTCTTCCTGTTCTGAAAAAGCTTCCTCCTCCCCTGGGTCGGGGGCTCTGGATGGCCAGGCTATAGGAGACCATCTGTTGGACTCTCTCTGAGAGACACTGGACAGCCACAACATGTGGGATGTGTACGTCACCCAAGGATCGCAATACGGCCATGGGGGGTGGGAGGGCATTGGCGATGGGTTACCCCAGGGGGCCCATACCATGATCGTAGGTTGGCTCAATGGAATTGAGGAAGACCCTTGTATTGTGATGGTGGACCACAATGAGGGGCCAGGAAAAAGACCTCCTGGTCATTGTCAGACTCGGCACTGGGTAACATGGCGCTGATTGGGGTATTGGTGGTACATGGCCCAGTGCCAAGAGTGACTTTGGGTGCCAGGATGTGCAAGTAAGGAGTAATGGGGATTGTGGTTCTTCCCCACCCATCAGGTCTCCATGGTACTGGTGCTCATGCGGTACCGTGGGCTCACTCAGTATCAGGAGTGTCCATGGTACCTTCTCAATACTGATGGTTGAGAAGGTGCGGAGCACTCCCTAGATAAGAACTGTGTCAGGCCCGGTACTGAAAGTTTTGTTGGTGCCGTTCTTTTAGAGATGGTACAGTAAATGTCTTTTCCTGGGTACTGGGGTCAAAGGTTTCCAGAGTAGCAGAGCTTATGTGGTACTGTGGGCTCACTTGGTAACACAGAAGAGTGCCCGTGGTATGTTGTCAATACTGATGGTTGAGAAGGTGCAGAGCACTCTCTAGATGGGAGTTTTGTCACACCTGATATCAAAAGTTTTCTCTGTGCTGTTCTGTAAGAGATGGTATGGTAATTGTCTTTCTCCTTTGGGTGAGGTACTGTTGCCTCAGAGCCTGAGCCCCTGGCTTCCCCAGGTGGTGCAGCAGAGGTCATAGCAGAGGCTCCCTTCTGGGTACCGTGCTTCAGAGCTGCTGGTGCCATCGGTACTGAAGTGGCAGCAATGAGGAACCCCTCTGGCTGGTCAATTACTAGGAGCCCTTTTTTACGAACAGGAGGAGTCTGTTGTTTGTTTTCACGATTTTACCCCCTTTGAAGTTAAAGGTTCCAGGGATGATCTCGTGTCAGCACCTGGAGACTGAAGTGCCTTCTCCATAAGTAGGAGTTTTAACTTCAGCTCCCAGTTCCTGCAAGACTAGAACTTTAGCTGTGGCAGGGGAAGCACTTCTGTGGGACTCTCCCAGGCACCAGACACAAAGAATCAACTCCTTGCAGGAGAGGCACCTCTTGGAGCTGGGCATGCCCCTGGGTAGGGTCTATCATCCTCTAGCAGTGAGGAATGCAGAAGAAATGTCTTCTTTCCTCCTCATCTTCTTTTCTTCTTTTTCTAAAATTGAAAATACATAGTGTCTTCTAAACACGGGGAGTGGGGGAGCAGGAAATGTAAACTGAAGTTCTTTTTCTTTGTTTAATACAGACAGAGTAAAAAGGAAACACTAACTATTAAAGACTAACAAATTTATTTGGGCATAAGCTTTCATGGGCTAGAACCCACTTCATCAGATGCATGGAGCAGAAAATACAGGAGCAGGTATAAATACATGAAAAGATGGGAGTTGCCTTACCACGTGTGAGGTCAGTCTAACGAGACAATTCAATTAACAGCAGGATACCGAGGGAGAAAAAATAACTTTTGAAGTGGTAATGAGAGTGTATTTATACCTGCTCCTGTATTTTCCACTCCATGCATTTGATGAATGGCTTCTAGCCCACGAAAGCTTATGCCCAAAATAAATTTGTTAGTCTCTAAGGTGCCACAAGGACTTCTTGTTGTTTTTGCTGATACAGTCTAACACGGCTACCACTCTGAAACCTGTCACCATGCAAGGCATTGAATTTAGCCATATGAAGTGGAAATCCATCAACTTCATGAAAAAACTCGTGTAGATGCAGACAGACATCATCTTCCTTTCCAAATGCAAACAAATGGACATCATACCAAAAGGATTAAAGGTAAAAAATCCATTACAATACAATCAACATACCACACAGACTATACTGAGAGATTGTGTCACACACTCTCAAAGAAACTGAGGAACCACCTCATCAAAATCCTAGACAACAAACAGGAGAAAATCAAGAATGAACTCTCAAAACTAGAAACTCTCTTCAAAACCCAACCTTCCACACAAACTCCCTCATGGCTGGTCTTTACAAAAACTAGACAAGCCATTTACAACATACACTTTGCTTCTCTACAGAGGAAAAAGGACACTAAATTATCTAAACTCCTACATGCCACAAGGGGCCACAACAGTGGTTCCCTTAACTCACCCAACAATATTGTTAATTTTCCACTGAATGCATCCGATGAAGTGAGCTGTAGCTCACGAAAGCTTATGCTCAAATAAATTGGTTAGTCTCTAAGGTGCCACAAGTACTCCTTTTCTTTTTACAATCCTTTGGTGATCTTCCAGACAAAACCATCCTAGCTACTATGGATGTAGAAGCCCCCTACACCAACATTCCACATAAAGATGGACTACAAGCCATCAGGAATAGCATCCCCGATACCATCATGGCAAACCTGGTGGCTGAACTTTGTGACTTTGTCCTCACCCACAACTATTTCACATTTGGGGACAATTTATACCTTCAAGCCAGCGGGACTGCTATGGGTGGCCACACAGTATGCCAACATTTTAATGGCTGACTTAGAACAACACTTCCTCAGCTCTCGTCCCCTTATGCCCCTACTCTACTTGTGCTACATTGATGACATCTTCTTCATCTGGACCCATGGGAAGGAGGCCCTTGAGGAATTCCGTGAAGATTTCAACAATTTCTATCCCACCATCAACCTCAGCCTGGACCAGTCCACACAAGAGGTCCACTTCCTAGACACTACAGTGCTAATAAGTGATGGTCACATAAACACCACCCTATACCGGAAACCTATTGAACTCTATACTTACCTACATACCGCCAGCTTTCATCCAGACCATATCACACAATCCATTGTCTACAGACAAGCTCTAAGATACAACCGCATTTGCTCCAATCCCTCAGACAGAGACAAACACCTACAGGATCTCTATCAAGCGTTCTTAAAACTACAATACCCACCTTGTGAAGTGAAGAAACAGATTGACAGAGCCAGAAGACAGGCCCAACAAGACAGGCCCAACAAAGAAAGTAACAGAACGCCACTAGTCGTCACCTACAGCCCCCAACTAAAACCTCTCCAGCAAATCATCAAGGATCTACAACCTATCCTGAAGGATGATCCCTCACTCTCACAGACCTTGGGAGACAGGCCAGTCCTCGCTAACAGACAGCCCCCCAACCTGAAGCAAATACTCACCAGCAACTACACACCACACAACAAAAACACCAAACCAGGAACCAAACCCTGGTGCCAACTCTGTCCACATATCTATTCAAGGGACACCATTATAGGACCTAACCACATCAGCCACACCATCAGGGGTTGTTCACCTGCACATCTACCAATATGATATATGCCATCGTGTGCCAGCAATGCCCCTCTGCCATGTACATTGGCCAAACCGGACAGTCTCTATGTAAAAGAATAAATGGACACAAATCTGACATCAGTAATCATAATATTCAAAAACCAGTAGGAGAACATCTCACTCTCTCTGGTCACTCAATAACAGACCTAAAAGTGGCAATTCTTCAACAACAAAAACTTCAGAAACAGACTCCACCATGAAACTGCGGAATTGGAATTAATTTGCAAACTGGACACCATCAGATTAGGTCTGAATAAAGACTGGGAGTGGTTGGGTCATTACAAAAGCTAAACCTAATTTCCCCAATACTAATTTCCCCCTACTGTTACTCACACCTTCTTGTCAACTGTCTGAAATGGGCCGCTCTCATTACCACTTCAAAAGTTATTTTTTCTCCCTTGGTATGCTGCTGTTAATTGAATTGTCTCACTAGACTGACCTCACACTTGGTAAGGCAACTCCCATCCTTCCATGTATTTATACCTGCTCCCGTATTTTCCATTCCATGCATCTGATGAAGTGGGTTCTAGCCCACAAAAGCTTATGCCCAAATAAATTTGTTAGTCTCTAAGGTGCCACAAGGACTTCTTGTTGTTTTTGCTGATAGAGACTAACCCGGCTACCACTCTGAAACCTGTCACTAATTATTAAGGAGAACAAAAGAAACAAAAATAACTACTACTTATGGTAATGATGCAGCTAAGGAAGGGAGGACTGCTTGCTCTGTTGGAAGCCAAAGGCCAGTTGAGGAGGAATTGAGGGAGGGTTTGCCTGCACAGTAACAAATAGTCTTGTGGCAGACCACGAGGGAGGAAGAGTGCATGAGCAGGCTCAATGGACACGGCTACCAAAAAATCTCTGATTAGAGGTGCAGGGGTGCACATACAAGTATATTAACTCCTCACTGCAATGATGATTGTGGAGCTTCATTGAGGTGGAGGAGTCAGACGGTGGGATATTTCCTGGGGAATGCCTTACTGCTAAATGATGAACTAGCACTCAGCTGAGCCCTCAAGGGTTAACACTTTGCTGTTAATATAGCCTCACACTCTACAAGGCAGCATACATGGAGGGAGGAGACAAAGCATGGCAGAGAGAGACAGACACACACACCGTGTGTGTGTGAGAGGGAGCGAGAGAGACAGATACATACACCGTGTGAGAGAAACACGCATTGCCCCTTTAAGTACGCTGACCCCACTATAAGCACACTGCCTTTTAAAGTAGATCAGCAAGGTGAGACAGCATCTGCTGCCAGCAAGTTCCCTTCATCCTGAGCCCTGTCCTGTCCCCTCCCTGCTCTGAGGGGGACACCCTGACATTAGCAACCCTCTTCCCCCCCGCTCTGCACAACAAGCAGGAGGCTCCCAAGAGTAGCTCCAAGGCAGCTGGCAGGAGCAGCACACAGCAATGGGGGGAGGGACTGCTGAATTGCCCTACAATTGACAGCCGCACAGGGAACTTAGGGGAGCTGATAAGGGGGCTCCCATGGTTCCAAGCCCCCACCAGCTGGCTCCAATGGGCTGCTCTTTCTGCAAGCAGTGGACAAAGCAGGCGCTGCCAAACAATGTTATAAGGGAGCATTGCGCAACTTTAAACAAGTATATTTTCTAATTGATCACCAACGTAATAACGTTAACCGTTGTTAAACAATGTTAAGTGAGGAGTTACTGTACAGTGGAACACCCATAGGGACACTACTTGAAGAAGAACCAGGGCTAACTTGTCTGCTGAAGATTTCTTAAATCAGACCTTTAAACTGATAGAGTATAATAGAGAGAGACATTTTGATGGGATATTACACCTTGTTGTGACAACTGTAAAAAACAAGGGTGGAGGTGGCCATAGTTTTAAATTCTATCCCCAACAGTCTAATCATCAATAAAAAGAGACAGTATTTAGTAGACCTGACTAACACCAGTAATAATCTGTGTCTTGGCTGTCAGATCTGATGGGAAACCCTCAGATGCAGAATGAGAAAGCTGCATGAAAAAGTGGGGTGATCAAATTAAAAAAAAGGTCATGCTTAGCCATGTAGCAGTGTTTGAACAGCATTTACAAGTCAACATACAAGTGGTGCTTTATACAGAAAAAGTGGAATGGCAGGTTGGCATCCTGACAAATCCTGGCATTTTTTCAGCCTTCTGCATGATGAACATTATTTTGGGGTTCTGGATGTGAAAAAGCTTTTTGATTTGAGAAATTATTGTGCTTTGCTACAGACTGTATAGTCACAGACACACATGCAGGTTTGAGTGCCGACTCTGCTTGATCACAACATGTGCAGACAATGCTCTAGCTGTATTGCAGGTAAACACTGTATTGCAGTGCTTAGACAGACACATAGACTTGGCATCAGAAAACTAAGTTGAATGCCTGTCCTAAACTTTAGGTGCCAAGTGTCATCTCATATGAACACAGGGAACAAATGCAAATCGAGATGCTGTAAGCAGTATTAGGCCCTGATCTCTGGTGATGTAGACAGTCACCTGTGTTTTATGGACAACATTAGAAAGTCTGAATTATCAGAAATGTATGTATTTTATTACTTTGAATGCATGCAGGAGACACGGTTGCATGTGCCTAAAGCCAGACAAATTCTGGGAATTTAAGAGAGAAAATAATCTGGCTTTTTTAAGACCTTTATTGGAAAATAATTCCAGGACTACCCATTCATAACACAGAAAAGGCTATGATGCATTGTGACATACTGGGACACATTCCAAACTAGTGGAGGGCTATGTCACCCCTGCCCTGCAACCTTGGGGGCCTTACAATGTTTTGTTATAGTAGCTCCCACTTGGGTTGTTCACAAACAGCCTTCCAGTATGCAAGCCACACCCTGAGTGTCTATGTGTAACTTCAGCCTGCCAGCTACACCCTTGCTCTGACCAGACTCGATTATACTGCAGAGTGACCCCAGCCCTGGATCTTCAAGAAATGTACACCCAGAAATGTATGTCCTGTACTACCCAGCCCTCTCCTGAACAGTACAAATATATTAGGACCTGTTATTCCTTTAAGTTTAAGGGAATAATATGCCATTTTATTTCCTTAAAGTTACCCAGACACTTCAATTTAAATAAACTTGTTTTATTGTTTTATGTAGTCCAGTGTATTAACTACAAAGAGATACATTTTAAAGTGAATACAAGTAATGACATATAAAAGTCAGAAATGGTTACAAGAAAAATAAAGATAAAATGCTTACTTTCATCTATTTAACAAATTATATTAGTTGCAAAGAAAACTCTTTCACCACATGCTCCAGGAGATTACCGACCAAACTCTCAGGTTAGGACCGCTCCCGCAGAATCCAGTGGCTGTTTCCTTTTGTCTTCTCAGGTGCGGAGAATGAGGTGGGCGGGAGGAGAGGAAGGGGTGCCTTGGGATATTGGTCTCTCCTTTTTATAGTTTCAGCCCCACTCTTGAAAACCATTTCCAGCTGGGTACCAGGAGACAAAACGTCCAGGGGAAGGATGTTGCCTGCTGCTTTTTCCTCACCTGTTTGAGCTTCCTTTGTTTTCTCTCCCTGCTTGATGACCCTGTTTACTACTTAAATGCAAATTAAGGAAAGCACACATTCCTTCCTTTGTTTAAGACAGACTTGACTTCTGCCTGGGCTCTGGGATTTGGAACATGTGTTAATAACATCATACTGGGGAATCTTATAACTTCATATATAATGGTGCCACACAGATTTTATACAATACTCATCAGCAAATTATGAATTTTCAAATGATATCTCACAAGGCATTCTTTCTACAACGATGATTACAATACTGTGTAGGGAGTGACTAAAGGAGTGTATTCTGTCACATGCACACTTCGTTGTTAGACAATTACCGATGGAAAAGATGTTTACAGAACTGATTACTCATGATGGTAAATGAGTATTCGTGAAAGTTAAAGTCCTTAGGCATTCTTTTTATAGACTCTAAACTTTTCAACTATGAAGCTTATCAGCTGGGAGATGGGAGTTGGATTGTTGTGAAGGTATTTCCCATATCTTTTTTTAATACTTAAAAAAACCCAAAATTATGTGGGATCTATGTCGGGGTGGGGCACCATGGTATTGACAGAATGATGGGCAAATAGCAGAATATCTAGACTAGTTTTGGGACAACCAGTATAAGACATTTGACTTGCAGAAAGCGCTTTGTATATTATTGTCAGCAGGATGTCAAAATTTTGACATGGGCCTGCAGCCTGTACAAAGAAGAAATCATGAAAATGACAAATCGGAGATATAATAGGCGCCAACTCCGTGGGTGTTCCGGGGCTGCAGCATCTATGGAGAAAAAATGCTGGGTGCTGAGCATCCACATGCAGCCCCTCTGATCAGCGCCTCCCACTCCCTTCCTGTGCCTCTTGCCTGCTAGTTCGTGGCATTCAAGGAGGCTGGGAGGGATGGGGAGGAGTGGGGACGTGGCATGCTCAGGGGAGCGGGCGGAACTGGGCGGGAAGAGGTGGGATGGGGGTGGAGCAGGGGTGGGAAGAGATGGGATGAGGGTAGGGCCTTGCTGGAAGGGGTGGAATGGGGGCAGGGCTTGGGGAAGAGCCGGGGGTCGAGCAACCTATGGCAGTTTGAAAAGTCGCCGCCTGTGGGAGATGTTGCAGGGAAAGAGTCTGGTAAATTCAGAGAGGTAAAGGTAAAATTGTTTATAGATGATTTCCAGTACATAAAACTGGCATCTGTCTGCACAGCTACATGTACGTTTCTGTTTTTACAGTCCAACACCATAGCACTTCTCCCTCCAGACAACTATTACAGACAGAAAGAGATATTTGACTCCAGCTATTCAGTGGCTGTTGTATACCACACACACAGAAAATATTCAGCTATTGCATGCACATTACAGGATGGGGAATTACAGATAGAACCCTACTTTCTGGATGGTTACACTGTCATTGACAGGGAATGTATGGCCTACAAATTAAATGGGTGTTTTTCCCACGGCTGTGTCACTTGTTATTGTGAAAAAAACGTAGAACACTATGATAGGGACAACTTTCAGGGTTTTTTTAGTATAAGAAACAGCTCACGACTGATTAACTCAAAAGACAGGGGTATGAACTCAAAAATTCTGGGAGCATGGGTGGAATGTGATGATAGAAACAGATTGGGAGCTTTCAGATTTCTTAAACAAAGCCCAATTAACTGAACCTCTAATGCCAAAGAATCTTCTTATTGGGGGGAGGACTAATGCTATTTGCCTGTATTACAAACCTAAACCCGGTGAAGAAATCCACAATTATGGTTTTATCAGTCTGTATCCTTCTGTAAATAAAACCAAAAAATATTGAACACTCCAAAATTGTTCATGACAAATCTGGCTCCCTCATAAATAATTTTGGAATTGCAAAAGTTAAAGTGGACCCTCAGAAGACATCTTTTTCCCCATTGTTACTTATCAGAGTGGGTGGCAAACTTACATTCCTGCTATGCCGTACCTGTGCAGAAATTGAGCAGCAGGAGACATGCACCCACACTTATGAGGACAGGGCCATCATGGGGATTTGTTGCACTGTGGAATTGAAGGGGTATAGCAAAGGGGTATATGGTGGTGAAAATCTATGAAATTTGGAATTTTGAAGAAAAATCTGACAAACTCTTTTTTGAGTACATAAAATTACACTTCCATCAGAAAGAAGAGACTTCAGGGTATCCTAAATCATGCATGGATGAAGAAAAACAAAAGAAGTATATTAATGATTTCTACCAGAGAAAAGTCACACATTTCCACCAACATGTGATCATAAAAATTGCTAAAACTGTTCTTTAATTCTCTGTGGGGTAAATTTCACCAAAGTACAACCTGTCTAATACCAATATTGTGAGAGACCCTCACAAATTATGTCAGTATCTATTCCCCCCCCCACTTATGAGGTTTCATCTTCTGAGTTTATTGATGATGAAACAGCCCGTGTTCTTGGAAGTATGCAAAAGAATGCTATATAGTGTCTGGCAATATAAACATCTTCATAGCTTGTTTCACCACCATTTATGCCCACTTAAAACTATAGAACCTGCTAAACAGGTTGAAAGAGTGTTTCCTATACCATGACACAAACTTGGTGGTATTTGTAAGATGGGAGGGAAACTGGAATCCCTCTGTGTGTATGTGTGTGGGGGGGGTTATTTAGTGAAATCCCAACAGAGAAACACATCATGGTACAAAAATGTACAGGTGCAAGCTGTCAGAAGGAAAGGTCTGCATGAAAGTCAAAGGGATTACCTTGAATGTAGCATGCTGCGAAAAGATCAATTTTGACAGTTTGAAAGATCTAGTCCTGGACTATAGCATAGCCTTAGGAGAGAACACCCCTAAAAAGATAGAAGTGCAGCAACCCTGTATCATAAACAAAAATCAGTGGCAAATAGAGACAAAGTCCCTTAAGAAAACACAGAAAGTCATTCTACCACCCTGACGTGCAGAGAGAATAGTAAATATGGCAGGTGACCAGCTTGGCTTAACAGTCAAATCCTTGCTAATCTTAAACACAAAAAAGAAGCTTACCAGAGGTGGAAGACTGGACAAATGACCAGGGAGGAGTATAAAAATATTGCTCAGGCATGCAGGAGTGAAATCAGGAAGGCCAAATCCCACTTGGAATTGCAGCTAGCAAGGGATGTTAAGAGTAACAAGAAGGGTTTCTTCAGATATGTTAACAACAAGAATCATGGAATCATAGAATATCAGGGTTGGAAGGGACCTCAGGAGGTCATCTAGTCCAACCCCCTGCTCAAAGCAGGACCAACCCCCAACTAAATCATCCCAGCCAGGGCTTTGTCAAGCCTGACCTTAAAAATATCTGAGGAAGGAGATTCCACCATCTCCCTAGGTAACGCATTCCAGTGTTTCACCACCCTCCTAGTGAAAAAGTTTTTCCTAATATCCAACCTAAACCTCCTCCACTGCAACTTGAGACCATTACTCCTTGTTCTGTCATCAGCTACCACTGAGAACAGTCTAGATCCATCCTCTTTAGAACCCCCTTTCAGGTAGTTGAAAGCAGCTATCAAATCCCCCCTCATTCTTCTTTTCCGCAGACTAAACAATCCCAGTTCCCTCAGCCTCTCCTCATAAGTCAAAGAAGAAGGTCAAGGAAAGTGTGGGCCCCTCACTAAATGGGGGAGGCAACCTAGTAAAAGAGGATGTGGAAAAAGCTAATGTACTCAATGCTTTTTTGCCTCTGTCTTCACGAACAAGGTCAGCTCCCAGACTACTGCACTGGGCATCACAGCATGGGGAGGAGGTGACCAGCCCTCTGTGGAGAAAGAAGTGGTACAGGACTATTTAGAAAAACTGGACAAGCACAAGTCCATGGGGCCAGATGCACTACATCCGAGGGTGCTAAAGGAGTTGGCAGATGTGATTGCAGAGCCATTGGCCATTATCTTTGAAAATTCATGGTGATCAGGTGACGTCCAAGATGACTGGAAAAAGGCTAATGTAGTGTCCATTTTTAAAAAAGGGAAGGAGGATCCAAGGAACTAAAGGCCTGTCAGCCTCACCTCAGTCCCTGGAAAAATCATGGAGCAGGTCCTCAAGGAATCAATTCTGAAGCACTTAGAGGAGAGGAAAGTGATCAGGAACAGTCAGCATGGATTCTGGCTGGCTAACCTAACTGCCTTCTGTGATAACTGGCTCTGTGGATGAGGGGAAAGCAGTGGACGTGATGTATCTTGACTTTAGCAAAGCTTTTCATACGGTCTCCCACAGTATTCTTGCCAGCACGTTAAAGAAGTATGGGCTGGATGAATGCACTATAAGGTGGATAGAAAGCTGGCTACATCATCGGGCTCAACGCGTAGTGATCAATGGCTCCATGTCTACTTAGTAGCTGGTATCAAGCAGAGTGCCCCAAGGGTCAGTCCTGGGGCCGGTTTTATTCATTATCTTCATTAATGATCTGGAGGATGGCATGGATTGCACCCTCAGCAAGTTTGCAGATGACACTACACTGGGAGGAGTGGTAAATACGCTGGAAGGTAGGGATAGGATACAGAGGGACCTAGACAAATTAGAGGATTGGGCCAAAAGAAATTGGCCAAAAGAAAGGATTGGGCCAAAAGAAATCGAGTGACCAGAGAGATTGAAGTGTTCTCCAACTGGTTTTTGAAAGTTGTAATTCTTGACGTCTGATTTGTGTCCATTTATTCTTTTACGTAGAGACTGTCCAGTTTGACCAATGTACATGGCAGAGGGGCTTTGCTGGCACATGATGGCATATATCACATTGGTAGATGTGCAGGTGAATGAGCCTCTGATATTGTGGCTGATGTGATTAGGCCCTATGATGGTGTCTCCTGAATAGATATGTGGACACAGTTGGCAACGGACTTTGTTGTGTGGAACCACTAACCCAGGAACCTATCCTTGCAACAAACCACTGCTAATTAAAGTAAGTGTGCTCTTGTTACTGCCTTTCGCAACAACCTACATGTGTGAAGTGGGATTTTCAACTATGACAAGATTAAAAACCAAAGATAGAAGCTGACTGAACAATGGACCTGATATGCAGGTAGCCCTTTCATCCTGTGATCCTGACTGGAATGAGATCATGATGAACAAACAGGCCCACCAGTTACATTAAGGAAGTGAAACTCAACCAGATCGCCTTTATATGTTTTGTTTAAAAGTAATGGCTTTGTCTAGTTTTAGTTATGTAAAGTGGGTTAAGCGGAAATGTATTGCAATATTATGATTTTATGAAAACTCTAGTCAAAAGATATAATTATGTTGGGTCACGGGCATGTCATAAATCTAATGGGAAGGGTAACTGCCTTTCTGTCCACAGTGCTATAAAATCCCTCCTGTCAGAGGCAAAACCCTTTCACCTGTGAAGGGTTAAGAAGCTAAGATAACCTCACTGGCACCTGACCAAAATGACCAATGAGGAGACAAGATACTTTCAAAGCTGGAGGGACGGGGAACAAAGGCTGTGTCTGTCTGTGTGATGCTTTTGCCAGGAACAGATCAGGAATGCTCTTCAGAACTTCTGTTAAGTTAGTAAGTAATCTAGCTAGAAATGCGTTCAATTTCCTTTTGTTAAATGGCTGGTAAAATAGGTTGTACAGAATGGAATGTATATTCCTGTTTTTGTGTCTTTTTGTAACTCAAGGTTTTGCCGAGAGGGATTCTCTATGTTTTGAATCTGATTACCCTGTAAGGTATTTACCATCCTGATTTTACAGATGTGATTCTTTTACTTTTTCTTTAATTAAAATTCTTCTTTTAAGATCCTGATTGCTTTTTCATTGTTCTTAAGATCCAAAGGTTTGGGTCTGTGTTCACCTATGCAAACTGGTGAGGATTTTTATCAAGTCTTCCCCAGGAAAGGTGGTGTAAGGCTTGGGGGGGGATATTTTGGGGAGAAGACGTCTCCAAGTGGGCCCTCTCCCTGTTCTTTGTCTAACACGCTTGGTGGTGGCAGCATAGGGTTCAAGGACAAGGCAAAGTTTGTACCTTGAGGATGTTTTTAACCTAAGCTGGTAAGAATAAGCTTAGGGGGTCTTTCATGCAGGTCCCCACATCTGTACCCTAGAGTTCAGAGTGTGGAAGGAACTTTGACAGGCATCAACAATGTTCTTCAACTGGGTCACAAGAAAAAAAAGTTTGAAAACCACTGATCTAAGACATTCCCAGCTATAGAAAGCTGAGTGGGGCATTCTTCATAACAGCCAACAGAGGTGGTACCTTAATGTGTATACTTTTCTCAATGCTGGTCTATGCGGGAGCTATTTGAAACAAGTTAAATTTGAATTTGATGCACTCTTCAGTTCCACAGTGAACAAAAGCCATGTTGATTAAAAAGCCACGTTAATTACCAGATGGACAGTGTTTTCTCTTTCTCCCAGGTTTTCTCTTGGTCTTTCACTTATGGCTGGCCCTGCATGTCAAAGTTCTTCTTTTTAAAGGGTTTTGGGCACCCTGTGCATCACACCTCTCTTTCTCTTAAGTCTCCTTTTAATATACATTAGATCTTGCCGATCGTCTAAGGCCAGGTGGGTAATCACCCACCTTATCCAGAAAAGCTCAGGAGACCCAGCTTACTACATCTTTGGCTATGTTTTGTGTGTGTTTTTATATAGGGTTTAATAATTGCTGCCCCCTTCTTAAATGAGGTTACAGAACATTCCCCTCATGATATTAGGAAGGGCCTATCCAGCCCAGGCTTTGTGAAGTTTCTGTAGATGGTTGGGTCCCTGTAATTTTTCAGGTCCATATAGCATTTTGTTTTTTAAAAACCCTTCTCTCTCTCCAGGAGTAGGTGCAGCTTGATGATGTCATTATGCTTTTGGCAAAGTGATGTCTGTTCTGGTCTGTCTTTATTTCAATGGTGATGGTTTCGATGTGATGTTTACTGACTGTGATATAATGCTGTTTATCATACATAATGGTGACAAACTCATTGATCCTTCCTCAGATGGGGATGCAGCGTAACATAAAGTCTCCCACAAACTGGTGTTCTACGATGTTTGTGTATAGATACAAGGAGCTGAAACCCCCGTAATGTCTCTTGAGAAGGGGCTTGTTTGGACACTGCAATTGCGGGCCAAACCCAATATATTAGATAGCTTCCTGCCTATAGAAAAAGCATAAGCAACATCAGAAGATTTAAGTCTAACTTTTGTACCCGCAGGGTCATACTTCATAACCACCTCTGGTAGTTCCCCTGAATGATTAGCCATAGTATTATTCATATAATCCAGTAATTTGGGTATGGACAAGTGATAGCCTTGTCACAGGTTGAAACTCCATTTCTTCTCTCCAAAGGCAATTTCAGAAGGGTAGCTTCATTGATATTGTTCCAGCTGTGCAGGTACTGCATTTCTATTATCACCACCTCCTAGGCCCCTGCGAGATCCAAGGACTTAACCTGCTGTACTGCAAAGTTCAAGCTACTGTTTTGAAAACAAAAAAATCTCAGAGCTGGCATTGCTAAAAGTAATATAACCCCCCATCCCCATTCATTTTTTCCTCTTTTTACAGGAATAATTTTTTTCTTTTACAGCTAAATGTCAGAGTTGAAAATGTGTTCCATACAACAAATTTATCGGGCCACTCCAACCATTTCACCGGTAGCCACTTCTGTCCTCACCCTTTCTTTCTCTGCTAGGCCTTTTTCAATCCTGTAAATCCTATCCTGTTGTGGGTTAACTTTTTAATTCTTCAGGGTAAAAAAAATCCAGTAACTGTCTCATCTCCATAATCTTTTAATTGGTATACAGTTCTCTGTCCCTTGGTTAAGGCTTCATCCACTATGAATATTCCAGTGATAAATGTTTGTTCATAGCCTTTTTGAAAAACTCATTTTTTTTAAGATATAGTGGCCTTCTCTAAAAGAGGAAACAATCTGATTTATTTTAAAACTTTCTCCATAAACCATGTTCCATACTTTCAGAGAATTTGAGGAGTTAATATCAAAAGGTCTGATACAATCAAAGTTTTCACAGAACTGTATGTAACTCTTTATAAACTCCGGTAACACATCAATGTAGTGAAAGGTATTGCTGGTTGTCTTAGACTTTAAGGTTTTGTTAAACTGCTCCACAACCCCTGCTTTGACTTCATTAGTAACAAACTGGTGGACATGTTACTTTAACAATTTGCTTAAAGGTTTGTTTAGAAATTCTTTCCCCCAATCGGTTTGTAATTTTCAAGGTACGCAACTGTCCCAGAAAACAGTTATAAAGACCTGGGATATTTCACCGCCCATCTTGTCTTTTAGGCCCAAGCATATTTACATAGACATTCTGTCACTGTTAAGATGTACTTAAAACCACTGTTGTGTTTGGAGAGCTGCTGCATATCCACTTAAAACCACTGCCTTGCCATTATGCATCACATCTGAAGTAACAGTCTTATTTCTTTAAAAACTTATTTATACTGGTTTGTGTAACATGTAAGCATCCTGCTCTGAAACCCAAGCTCTTATCTGTCTTCTAGTCAAAGTTTTACTAGGTTTTCTGGCAGCTTGAAAAAGAAGATTCATGCCTCTGAAGCTCCCAACTTCCCTGGAGATGTAATATTTTCTTTAACAGAGCCTCCAGTGTACACATGGCTGTTGGTTGTAAAGTCTTTTACTAACACTAGTATGGAGGGGCCACAACCAAATTTAAACAAAAATCTTTTATTAATCACATGGTTTAACACATCATTTTACACCATTTTATGCTGTGGAAAATGGACATTGTGAACTCATACCATCCAAGGGTCCAAGCTGGCTCATTCTTCCATTTTGTTCTTATCCAGCATCTCCTCTTGTTCTCTGTTAGAGGCATAAATAAAAACAGCTGATGCAAGATAATATTCCCACTGAGAGTGAATCTGTTCCAGGATGTCCTAGGGGATTCTCAACGGCATTTAGAAAGGTGATGGCAAACTGCTGACAGATTTTTCAAAAAAGAAATAGTTTTAAGTCCTATTTTAGATTTACACAACCCCAGGTCAGTTCCTACCCCATTACAACCCCCCACTCCCCTGACTTCCACTTGTATAGTCTATTTACCAGAGTAACATCTTAATTCACTTTGTCCGATGGTGACTCCAAGGAGGCTTGGTTGCCCTCCTCCACAGGTTCAGATGGTGGCCGGGCATCACACTCATTGGTCTGACTCACAATAGCATGAGTCTCGCTGTCAGGTTCCAGTGTACCCAGCCAACAGCTAGGCCAAAGGGCTACCCATGGCCACTCCCTCCTCCTCCAAATTGTTGCTAATGTAGCACTTTGTGAGATATTTAGCACCCTTTGAGCTCAAACTAATCTCCTAGTTCTCACAGGGGTGGTAAAGGCTGCCATGTTTCCTCTCAGCATTTCCATGATTTCTGAAAACACACCCTTGAAACAAGATAGCCTGCTCCACGCAGCAAGGAACTTCCAGGAGCAGTGCTGCTGACCAGCCAGTTGTTAAACTCCAGAGAATGGAGTATCTGGCCTAGACACATGTGCAATACTTATTCTAATTGGTACACATTTCCCTTCCAGAATGTCCTATGAGGCTGGAATCTGCTTGGATTGGTATAGAGCAGTGGAAGGAGTTCTTAGAGGAGGCACAACACTTCCAGACAGGTCATCACACCCTGAAACTTGCCCTGATTGGTCACTCCTGCTTTTGGAGAGGTCTTACAGGGCTGGAACAGACACCAATTTGTAGAGGGTTGCAAGGTAGGGGAGAGAGTGGGGTTCTTAGTGGAGACATATGACTTCCTTCCAGCCACGTGCCAATCTCTGCCCCGGAAGTAACACCCCAAGGGAGAGGGTCTTATGAGATGAGGGGGAAGTGGCAATGTTTGATTGATGGTAGATCTTTTCATTATTACTATCAAGCCCTAATAGAAGAGCTCCTTCCTTTCCAGCAGGCGGGACACATCTGCATAAGCATTCAAATAAAGGAAGAAGAAGAAGAAGAAAAAAAAAAGTCTTGCAATATGGAAACTTATTATTGAGAGGCTCTTCTCCTTCATAGTTATGCCAAAGAAGCTTCCTATAACTTTGGCTTGGAAAATTGGTTTGGTGTGAAAATTACCACATTTACTCTGTAGGCAAAAAGGAGAATGTTTTCACAAAGACTGCAGAATATTTGAAAATCAGATAAAAATCAATGATTTTTGTATAAATAAAGCAATTTTTAACAAATTTAAATTAAAAGTTTTTATTTAAAAAGTAATCCTTTTACAGTTAAATTTGAATTTATGGCAAGCTGGTGTTAAGCCCTAACCACAGTTTTTGGAAAATGTAGGAGACAATTTCCTAGTGCAAGTGCTGGAGGAACCAACTAGGGGCAGACCTCTTCTTGACCTGCTGCTCACAAACCGGGAAGAATTAGTAGGTGAAGCAAAAGTGGATGGGAACCTGGGAGGCAGTGACCATGAGATGGTCGAGTTCAGGATCCTGACACAGGGAAGAAAGGAGAGCAGCAGAATACGGTCCCTGGACTTCAGAAAAGCAGACTTTGACTCCCTCAGGGAACTGATGGGCAGGATCCCCTGGGAGAATAACATGAGGGGGAAAGGAGTCCAGGAGAGCTGGCTGTATTTTAAAGAATCCTTATTGAGGTTACAGTGACAAACCATCCCGATGTGTAGAAAGAATAGTAAATATGGCAGGTGACCAGCTTGGCTTAACAGTGAAATCATTGCTGCTCTTAAATACAAAAAAGAAGCTTACAAGAAATGGAAGATTGGACAAATGACCAGGGATGAGTATAAAAATATTGCTCGGGCTTGCAGGAGTGAAATCAGGAAAGCCAAATCACACCTGGAGTTGCAGCTAACAAGAGATGTTAAGAGTAACAAGACGTGTTTCTTCAGGTATGTTAGCAACAAGAAGAAATGAGGGAGGCAACCTCGTGACAGAGGATGTGGAAAAAGCTAATGTACTCAATGCTTTTTTTGCCTGTCTTCACGAACAAGGTCAGCTCCCAGACTATTGCACTGGGCAGCACAGCATGGGGAGGAGGTGACCAGCCCTCTGTGGAGAAAGAAGTGGTTCAGGACTATTTAGAAAAGCTGGACGAGCACAAGTCCATGGGGCCGGATGCGTTGCATCCAAGAGTGCTAAAGGAGTTGGCGGATGTGATTGCAGAGCCACTAACCATTACCTTTGAAAACTCATGGCGATCGGGGGAGGTCCCGGATGACTGGAAAAAGGCTAATGTAGTGCCCATCTTTAAAAAAGGGAAGAAGGAGGATCCTGGGAACTACAGGCCAGTCAGCCTCACCTCAGTCCCTGGAAAAATCATGGAGCAGGTTCTCAAGGAATCAATTCTGAAGCACTTAGGGGAGAGGAAAGTGATCAGGAACAGCCAGCATGGATTCACTAAGGGCAAGTCATGCCTGACTAATCTGATTGCCTTCTATGATGAGATAACTGGCTCTGTGGATGAAGGGAAAGCAGTGGACGTGTTGTTCCTTGACTTTATCAAAGCTTTTGACACTGTCTCCCACAGCATTCTTGCCAGCAAGTTAAAGAAGTATGGGCTGGATGAATGGACTATAAGGTGGATAGAAAGCTGGCTAGATTGTCAGGCTCAACTGGTAGTGATCAATGGCTCCATGTCTAGTTGGCAGCCGGTATCAAGTGGAGTGCCCCAAGGGTCGGTCCCGGGGCCGGTTTTGTTCAATATCTTCATAAATGATCTGGAGGATGGTGTGGATTGCACCCTCAGCAAGTTTGCAGATGACAATAAACTGGGAGGAGCGGTAGATACGCTGGAGGGTAGGTTTCAGAGTAACAGCCATGTTAGTCTGTATTCACAAAAAGAAAAGGAGTACTTGTGGCACCTTAGAGACTAACCAATTTATTTGAGCATGAGCTTTCGTGAGCTACAGCTCACTTCATCGGATGCATAAGATACAGAGGGACCTAGACAAATTAGAGGATTGGGCCAAAAGAAATCTGATGAGGTTCAACAAGGACAAGTGCAGAGTCCTGCACTTAGGACGGAAGAATCCCATGCGCTGCTACAGACTAGGGACCAAGTGGCTAGGCAGCAGTTCTGCAGAAAAGGACCTAGGGGTTACAGTGGACGAGAAGCTGGATATGAGTCAACAGTGTGCCCTTGCTGCCAAGAAGGCCAATGGCATTTTGGGATGTATAAGTAGGGGCATTGCCAGCAGATCGAGGGACGTGATCGTTCCCCTCTATTCGACATTGGTGAGGCCTCATCTGGAGTACTGTGTCCAGTTTTGGGCCCCACACTACAAGAAGGATGTGGAAAAACTGGAAAGAGTCCAGCGGAAGGCAACAAAAATGATTAGGGGACTGGAACACATGACTTATGAGGAGAGGCTGAGGGAACTGGGGATGTTTAGTCTTCGGAAGAGAAGAATGAGGGGGGATTTGATAGCTGCTTTCAACAACCTGAAAGAGGTTTCCAAAGAGGATGGCTCTAGACTCTTCTCAGTGATAGCAGATGACAGAACAAGGAGTAATGGTCTCAAGTTGCAGCGGGGGAGATTTAGGCTGGATATTAGGAAAAACTTTTTCACTACGAGGGTGGTGAAACACTGGAATGCGTTACCTAGGGAGGTGGTGGAATCTCCTTCCCTAGAAGTTTTTAAGGTCAGGCTTGACAAAGCCCTGGCTGGGATGATTTAGTTGGGGATTGGTCCTGCTTTGAGCAGGGGGTTGGACTAGATGACCTCCTGAGGTCCCTTCCAACCCTGATATTCTATGATTCTATAGTATAATCTATTCATCATTTTAATAAATACAAAGAGATACTGAATCAATGAGACCTCTTCACGAACTTTAAGTAATGAGTTAAAAACTGGGTTTTTATACAGAGATCCAGGGGGAAAAAATAGCTAACTTAAGGTCAAGCTTTATAAATATGGTACAATTTGTTTTGTAGTGCACAAAATACGTATGTCATTTTCAGTCTTTAAAATGGAGTAAATGCTAATATTTCTGTTTCAAATGTCAGCATTTTCAGCTGTGATGTGCACAAACACTTGGTTTCATCTGTTGTATTTATCCAATACATTTTTTGTTAGTTAAATAAAATTTTAAATGCTGTCTGTACACTTTAATTGAATTCCAGTTTCCATCCAAATGAAGCTTGATACAAATCACAAGTAAAAAGTTAATTATCTAGTAAATTTAACAATAAAAATGTAGAAGTTAAGAATCTGAAGAAATGTATGTTAAATGTATAGTTAATGTATCCTCCTGGTTAACGAAAGCAGTGTCAAATCTAGTATAACAACTGCATTTAGTTTTAAATTAAATCAGCAATGAAAAATGTTTAGGAAAATAACTATAAAATACAAATAGAAAACGATTAAAATTGATTTATATCAAGATTTTCTGCTTGCTGATTTTAATTGATGATTAAACCAATCTATCATTCTACCCAGGTTGGAGGCGATTTAAAACAAAAACACGCTTCTCAATAGTTCACGCCATATTGACTTCCCAGCTTGTAACTGCAAACAAAAAACTCCTTGCTTTCAAATTCAAGTTACACCTCCTGGATAAGGTAATTGTTCTGAAATTTTGATTACACTAAGTTGTGATGATATATGCATTTCAATGTACTTTAACTCATTCGTGTGGGCAGCTTAAGCGTTCATTTCCTTACATGCAAGAGTTTTTTAAGCAGGCCTGTTTTTCAAATTAAGTGTTTTGTTTTTGAAATTAAAAAGACTAGTTGCTCACCATGCTAAACAATAAAACTGGCTAAATTGTATGCTAAGCAAGAGTATTTTGAACATTGAAACAAAGCCAGAAAACTTAGCCTACTGATTAACACAGCAACAGGCATCTGTAAGTGATAATGATGATGATGATGATGTTTTATTTTTTTGGGGGGAGGTCTAATTTTCATTTGAAATGCACAAAGACTAGAGTTGCTGAAGCATTATTGCATTCAACTGAAGTTTACATGGAAAAGGACAGGTAGATTCAGAAAAGAATAAACTTTTACTCTTATCTGAATAAGCTCAAAAGCATTCCAAAGTTAACAAAGCACAAACAGAACATAATATTTTCAGAAAGGATTACCAAACAATGACTTGAAAAATAAAGCACCACACCCAGAGGGGTGTAATGGGAATTTCTTTTAAAAGTTGTATCTTTGTTTATTTTGGAAGCAATTACTGATGATATACAAAGAAACAGAACCTGCCGAAGGAATGGAGGATTTCCACTATTTAATTGATCCTAAAAACAGAGGTGGGCAAACTACGGCCCATGGGCCACATCCAGCACGTGGGACCCTCCTGCCCAGCCCCTTAGCTCCTGGCCCGGGAGGATCACCCCCAGTCCCTCCCCCCGCTGTTTCCCCTCCCCCACAGCCTCCGCTCACTGCACTGCCACCGCAATGCTGTGGGCGGCAGCGCAGCTACAGAGCTGGCCTGACCCGGTGCTCTGTGCTGTGCAGTGGCTGGCTCCAACTGGGCGATGCAGCTGCCTGTCCTCGTGCTTTGGGTAGTGCAGCTGTAGTGCCGCCAGCCACTGGTGCTCCAGACAGCGTGGTAAAGGGGCAGGAGAGGTTGGAGAGAGGGCAGGGAAGTTAGGGGGTGGTGGTCAGGGGCAGTCAGGGGTGGAGGGTCCGTAGACGGTCAGGGGACAGGGAGGTGGACAGGGCAGGGGTCCCGGGGGGGCAGTCAGGAATGAGAGGCAGGGTTGGATGGGGCGGCATAGGGCAGTGAGAGGTGGGGGGTCCGGGGGCGGTCACGGGACAGGGAGAAGGGGTGGTTGGATGGGGCAGGAGTCCTGGGGAGCTGTCAGGAGGCGAGAAGTGGGGGGGGGGGGGGGGCGGATGGCGGCAGGGGCCGTGCCACGCCTGGCTGTTTAGGGAGGCACCGCCTCCCCTAACCAGCCCTCCATACAATTTCGGAAACCCAATGTGGCCCTCATGCCAAAAAGTTTGCCCTCATGCCCCTGTCCTAAAGGAGTGGACAAAATAAATCATGCCTTCCACAGGCCAATATCATTGATGTTTGAAAGTATAAAAGTTGTACAAGATTTTAATATTAAAGATGTCTAAAACTGTAGGCTAGCCTGTCTCCCTCAAACTGCAATATTTTATATTTTGATTAAAAAGCTTGACTGTTTTATTTTTCCAATTTATTCCGTCTTAGGCAAAACAGGTTTCTTGGTACAATTCATAGGATGAATGCTGCCTAACAGCCCTCCCCTTCTGGCAAGGCTGAAAGGCAAGTCAATAGCTATAACTCAAGATGTACTTTATTTATTTACTTTTAAATAATTTTTCAGATTTACTCTTGTAAGCCTTGGACATATGAACCAAACTAGGCTTGGCCTTGGCAGAATAGCAACACACCAGATATTTGCTAACCAAGTAAGCACATTTCTGAACAGCCAGGATGGTACTAGAAAACCCAGACCTCTTCAGTAACTAGGTAAGCAAACACTTAAGAGATGTTACAAGAGACACAGACCCCTGTTGTTCTGTTCAAACTAGCAGGTACAAGGTACAAAGCTGGTAACTAACAACATCTAGAGTGTAATAGGTAACTTGTTTGTTTCAATGCATAAGTCATAGGAGGGACCACTTTGTACTGGCCTAGGGGACAGCATCATGTTATGTTGATTGAGCTGGTACCTTGTTTCAGGCATACATGTGTTAGTGTACCTGTAATCACTGAGCTGGGGTACTAGGACTTTGCTTTGTCAACAATAAACCTGGCTGAGCACCTTTGCCACTGAACCGAGCCAGTGGTCTACCTTTCTGAACACTGAGGTCTGATGAATCAGCAAGCTGTACTCCCTACTAGGTGCCAATACACAGGAACTCCTGAGACCAGCAGCACTAGCAGCAATAACACCCACATTTGTCACCCCTGTCAATTATTTTACGAAACTCATAAGTAACCAGTAACAAATGAAAAAATAGGAAGTATCAGAAAACTTGCCTTTATGCAAAAGATGTGTATTTCAAAAACTTCATAATCAATCCCTGAATTATTCAAAGACATTAAAGAACGTGGTTCAATTTTTGGTAAAGCAGCAGTAAACAAGATGTTGGCATGAATAAACACTGATGAAAAAGGGGTTCGGGTAAAAGTAGGACAAAATGCCAGACTGAAGATTCTCATCTGAAGATAATCACAGCAACTAATTTAATAAAAAGATTATAAATGGGATATTTGGCTCCTATCACTACTTTAGGCAGTAACAAAGTGAACACTCCCAAAAGATACTACAGGTTGAACCTCTCTAGTCCAGCACCCTCGGGACCTGACCAGTGCAGAACCAGAGAATCTGCCGAACCACGGGAAGTCAATGCAGGGTGCCAGAGGATCTCCGTAAGTGCAGGAAGTAGGAGTGCAGGGGGTGCTGCAGCACCTCCAGGGTTCGCGCCCAGTGTGACTCCCTGCCCGGAGGCTCCAATGCCGGCCCCACATCCTCCCTCCCGGAGCTTGAATGCCACGAATCAACTGTTCGTGGCACTCCAGATGCGCTGGGAGGGAGGAAAAGGAGTTGGTAAGCACGGGGCTGAGGGGGGAATTTGGCGCCGATGGATGCTCTGCACCCACTGATTTTTCCCCGTGGGTGCTCCAGCCCTGGAGCACCCACAGAGTCGGCACCCATGTCTGACTACAGACGTTGCCAGACCAGGGAGTGCCAGATGAGAGGTTCAACCTGTATTTTGGTACCAGTTCTTTCCATTATTAATCCCCAAGAAATAGGCAGAATCAACTGAATCAATGTTAAGATTCACATGAAACACACACAAATCATTACAGCTCAGAGGAAAATGAAGGCCCAGTCTTGCTAAGGCTACAGTTATACTACTTTTAAGTCTATTACATTTTTTGAAAATTACATTGAAAAGACAACTACGGGTGCGAAGTCAACCACTCAAAAAAACTTAGGAAATGCCAGAAGATTTCCTGTGCCATCCCTCTTCTGCATATGCATCATGATTCATCTTTTAATTACAATATTTCTACAGGACCCATGCCTCATTCAGTGTACAGGATGGATGTAGGCCAGTGAATAAATAGCTATTCAATATTTTATATTATTCTCACTGTTCAACGTGCAGCCTTATTTACCACAAAGCATCCAAGCCCTGCACCAAATAAAAATTATTAATTTGCTTATAGGCTTTTCTCTAGTGCTGTCAACATCTGAATGCTTCACAAATATTAATTTATCTTAATAACCACACCTGTGAATTGGTATAGTTATCCCAAGCTGTAAAATGGGGAAGTGATACACAGAGACTTAGGTCAAAATTATCAAATTCACTTTTTTTGGATGCCCAGTTTGGGATGCCTTGGGCTGTTCAAAGAATAACTTACACTGAGTTCAGTTAGAGTGCTCAGCACTTTTCAAATCATGCCTTAAGTATTTCAAACTGGACACCCAGAAAGTGAGGAATGCATAGAAGCTACTGTGAAGGTTTGTGACTTTCCCACTATTACATGAGGACTCTTGGCAAAGGCAGGGATCGAATCCTATTCTCCCAGGGGCACACTTGACTGCCTTAATTACAAGAAGAAAAGGAGTACTTGTGGCACCTTAGAGACTAACAAATTTATTTGAGCATAAGCTTTCGTGAGCTACAGGAAGATCTTTTCACTCCCTGCCTCTTTCAACTACACAGCTCCCAATTCATTTATTACATTCTTGATTCATTCCTTTCCACCATCCAAACTGTGCACCAAATGAGGCCTGATCCCATGAAAAAAAAATCACTATGTGATCATGATGACTACCATAATGCAGACATTATGGGTTTCACAGCTATTTGTTGTTAGCAGAAAAGTGTGGGACTCAAAGAATACTGGACTCTATTCCAGGTCCTGGAGGGCAGTGTGTTACAAACCATTTCTGCTCCTCCTCCCTCACATGTCTACCTCATCCACCCATGACCTCCCCACAGGCTATCCTCTTCTGTTCTTATCCCTTCTGCTCCTGTTCCACTCATGTGTGCAAATGGCAGTTTTCTGAGGCTTATAATTTGGCAGAATATGGATGGAAACGCATGAAATAAATTAGTACTTGTGAGGGATATTTTTTAAAACAGTGACCACCTCATTACTCAATTTTAACAAATGATCAGTTGAAAGATGGGTATTACATTCTAAATATGAAAGAGTGAGCTATAATCCTTCACACAATTACAAGAAAAATGAAACTTAAGCCATCTCATTTTCTTATTTTTGCGGTTAATATTGTTTATAAAAATCATAATAAGTGGGAGCAATACCTTGACTTTAGTAAAGCTTTTGATACAGTCTCCCACAGTATTCTGGCCTGCAAGTTAAAGAAGTATGGATTGGATGAATAGACTATAAGGTGGATAGAAAGCTGGCTAGATTGTCGGGCTCAACGGCTCGATGTCTAGTTGGCAGCCGGTATCAAGCAGAGTGCCCCAGGGGTCAGTCCTTGGAATTAATTGCACCCTCAGCAAATTCGCAGATGACACTAACCTGGGGGGAGAGGTAGATACGATGGAGGGTAGGGATAGGGTCCACAGTGACCTAGACAAATTGGAGGATTGGGCCAAAAGAAATCTGAGGTGGTTCAACATGGACAAGTGCAGAGTCCTGCACTTAGGATGGAAGAATCCCATGCAGCGCTACAGACTGGGGACAGACTGGATAAGCAGCAGCTATGCAGAAAAGGACTTGGGGATTACAGTGGATGAGAAATAGAATATGAGTCAACAGTATGCCCTTGTTGCCAAGAAGGCTAATGGCGTATTTGGCTTCATTTGTAGGAGCATTGACAGCAAATCGAGGGAAGTGATTATTCTCCTCTATTCGGCACTGGTGAGGCCACATCTGGAGTACTGCATGCAGTATTGGGCCTCCCACTACAGAAGGGATATGGGCAAATTGGAGAGAGTTCAGCAGAGGGCAACAAAAATGATTATGGGGCTGGGGCACATGACTTATGCAAATAGGCTGAGGGAACTGGGGTTATTTAGTCTGCAGAATGGTGGGGGGGGGGGGAGGGGGCAGAAGAGGGATTTGATAGCAGCCTTCAATTACCTGAAGCAGGGTTCCAAAGAGGACAGATCTAGGCTGTTCTCAGTGGTGGCTGATGACAGAACAAGGAGCAATGGTCTCCAGTTGCAGTGTGGGAGGTCTAGGTTGGATATAGGAAAAGCTATTTCACTAGAAGGTTGGTGAAGCACTGGAATGGGTTACCAAGGGAGGTGGTGGAATCTCCATTCTTAGAGGCTTTTAAGGCCCGACTTGACAAAGCCCTGGCTAGGATGATTTAGTTAGGGTTGGTCCTGTTTTGAGCAAGGGTTTGGACTAGATGACCTCCTGAGGTCTCTTCCAACCCTAGTCTTTTAGGATTCTATATATAGAACTAGATTTTGGCCCCAATAGGGATCATCATGAGTAAGTGACAAAATAGTCAAGAGATACTATTAGCTAGAGATACACCATAATCACATTTTTCTCTTACAGGGCATTTTTAAACCATGTGAGGCAAAAATGAGGAAAAAAACAAGTTTTTCCAGAGGACTGGGAGAACATACTGCTTGCCTTTATGAACAAACAAACAAAGTGTCCCTTGGAGGTCAGTGGAAGATTTTGTTTATACTCTATATTTATATTCTTTACCACAGAGTTTTATAAACCAAAATAGATGCAAAATTCAAGAGGTAATGCCATAGAGTTGGATTCATTCCATCTTTGACAACAATTTCAAACTGAAAGATTTCTGTTCTGCTTTAAAAACTGGATTCAGGTATAATTTCAAAATAACGACATTCCCTAAATTTCTATTATTAGTTTTGTGTACATGTGTAAGTTGACTGAAATTAAACAAAGTAGATAGAGACTACCTTTATAGTCACAAATTTTAAACCTAACTATAGTGAGAAAGCAAATACTCTTAAGTTATATTCATTTATTTTTAGCCAGATCACCTTTCTTGGTTTATCCTTCCTCAAAAGATTCTATTATCAATCTGAAACAAATAAGTTCCCCGTTCTGAATTCTTTTCTAATCACCCACAATACTGAGTATGTATACTTATTGCAATCTGAAATTTATACTGCCTTAACTTACTGTCTTCCTACCCTCTCTTTTGTTAAGGAAACACTGCTGTTTCTAGTTTTATTAAATATAAATAGGAGCTAGAACAGTTGCTGTAAAGCTGATAGCATATACAGAATACATGCAGGTGCTGCATAGGCAAGTGTGGCCTTCATGAGTTATATAAGTCACTTGAAACAAATGCAAACATAACATCTCTTTGTATTCTCTATTTATGCTGCTGGTAAGGGAGCTGCTTTACAGTAACAAGTGAGATCAAATAATTCAGCAAGATTTTAAACAAACTGAAATTAAATCTCAATATACAGACCAACATCAGTGAAATGTTAAGTATTAGGCATATCTGCTACTATTTGGACGCCTCCCTAACATGGTAAAAGTAGGGACGTTTTCAGCCTTTTCCACCGTGAAGCTAGCCTTTCACTATGTGCACTATAGTACTGCATGGTGATCCTGTTAAACTAATCTTTCCTGCAAGGAGCATCTACAATAAACAGAAGCTGCGACTTGTGCTAATTTGTACAAGCTCTCTCTATTATTTTATTGAAAAATACATTGGGATGGTGACACATTCCCCTCTGGTGTTATCTGGACTGGTGATCTCCTAGGCCTCTCCAATCCTTGACTCTGGGAGCCAGCCTTACTCTGCTCTGCTGTGAGAGCCCCCACTCCTGGGCTGTTCACGCACAGCCTCTGGCATGTAAGCTACTTGCAAGCAAATGACACTAACCAATATCTCCGGTCCCAGACACAACCCTAGGAACCTCTGTCTTGCAGTAACCAGTTATGCCCGCCGGATGTTGCAAGCTTATATAAATTCATCAGTTTAACAAAGAAATTGATATGTACCAGGCCTGTTATCCCAAGGGGTGCCTGTAACACACTTTGAACCAAATGCACTGCTTCAGGTAGAACAAAAACAAACAAAGTTTATTAACTATAAAGATAGATTTTAAGTGATTATAAATCAAAGCATAACAAGTTAGAGTGGTTACCAAAATAAAATAAAATAAAATAAAAGCATACAGTCTAAACTCTCAACCTTATTAGACTGGGCAGCAACTAGATTAAGCAGTTTTTCCTCACCCCACTGGGTCCTCAATATACAGATTTGTCCTTTAAGCCTGGGCTAATCTTCTGTGTTGGAGTCTTGTCATCTTCTTCTCAGTGTCTTGGTTGCTTGCAGCATAGGTGGGGGCAGGAGAAGGCCCCAGAATATGTCCACTCTGCATGTTTTATACTCTCAGTCCATATGCTTATAGAACACGAGTCCAGGCATGTCTGTGGGGCACTGCGGAGTCTCCAAGCAAGGTTGAGCAATTCCCCTGGTGGGGCCTCATGCAGGTGAGTCATTGCATTGTAGCTCCCTTGCTAGACAATGGCTGTTGATGGGTTATTTGACACCCCGCCTGGGCATTGGTTACTTTCCTTGTTGTTGCCTCTGGGAGCGAATATCTGGCTGATTCCACAACTTACAGCATGTTTTAGTGACCACCATACAATACAATTCTCATAACTTCATATGCATTAATGATATACATATATATGGATAGAGAAATGACTCAGCAGATCATAACCTTTCCCCTGATACCGTACAAGGCATGCTTTATATGTAAGATCACAATTATATGAAAATGAATAATATGGAGAATATACAATATGTTCCCCCAAGGTACAGACTGTCACAGATGGTATGGAACAGAAACATACTAGAAGAACTAGCTACAATATTCATTTCAAAGTGTTTATTATATATTTTGCCCAAAGAAAATGCAATACACTTAATAAAAGATTTGTTTCTGCATCAAATGCTGAACAAAATGCAAGCACGGCTGGGAGGCCATCCTTGAAAATGTTCAATTTTTCCATCCTCAGCCACCTGTCCTTCCATTCACAGGACTGAAGGGGACTTTTTGGTTGTGGTTGACAAAGTTACATGGATGTACAGCACCTGACAATGGATTTCCATTTCAGCAGAAATTTAGTAAAAAGAAAGAAGTCCTGTCCAGTCATGCTTTTATAAACTATCAGGAAAGAGATAGTTAATAGTAGTCAATTCTCATTCCTGCCCTTCCTCCCCAACCCACCACATGAGATAGGCTGTAGCCTATTTTAATAATCAAGTATAACTAGCTTCCAAAAGAAGTGTATTTATCCAGTCTGGCACTTGATCATAATTCTTTTCCATACTAAAAATGTACTTTGTGGGAAATGACATACAATAGCTTGCAAGTCTCACACATGCCTCAAACAACTTTTGTGGAAAGAACACAGTAGTACAGGAAGTTTCAAATGCAATCTTTAGATGCATAAAAGTCTGTAGGAAAACATTATGGCTTCCAAAACAAAACAAAACCACCCAAAAACAGTGCGTGGTAATCAGGCTCCCTCACAGCCCATAACCACATACATGAACACGCCTAGTAGGAAGACTGAAGAACTTCTTCTGTCCAGTGAGCTCAACATTTTCACAAAAGATTATCAGTTCCATGAAAATATTAGGCATCTTAGAACATACCAAAGGCAGTCTTAAGGAGGAGGTTCTTCTCCTCGAATAGCTTTGTACTTGGCCATGTCCTCTGGGAAGACCTTAGTCAGCTCTTGAATCAATAAGCTTTTAAATTTCTAGAATGAAAAAAGATTTTAGAATATAAAAAAATTGGCCATATATTGGAGCCAGTCAAACAGAATAAGTTATTCACTGAAATATTTGCAAATAATAGTCAACCAGGTCTACCATTCCTTGACCTCACTGAATGGTATTCAAGTCAGAAAAAACAAGTCTTACAAGACCCTTATTCATAGTAACTGCCTGAAATCTATTTTATATTTTCTATGAACTAAACTAGCAATCAAACTCTTTCAAGAAAGGTAAGGAAACTAGACTCTTGATAAGCTCTGGCACAATGATGTCCAATTTGTGGCCCTCAAGTCTATCATTTTAAAGAAGAAAACCGGCACTTACTTAATTGAAAGTGTGCTGAACCATGTCCTGAAGTTTGTAAACTAAGAAGCCTGAATCAGCCCCCTTTCCACCATTTCCCCCAGTGCTTCCTAGCTCTTCTCTTGAAGCCTCAAGAGCAACTCTGATGTGAGCCAAGTTCCTCTGAGCAACTGCTGTCCCTTCCCTGATGCAACAGCTCAGCAACTCATCCGCTTGGTGCACCACAGCGGAAGGAGAGAATAGTTCTGACTTCCCTGCCAGGCTGTGGGAGCTTCAGGGAGAAAACAATAGAAGTTTGATTGATACTACTTGAGACCAGGGAAGCACCTAGCAAAGCATAGCGGATTTCCTTCCCTCACACAATCACAGGACAAGGGTAGGAAATCTCTAGTAAGGGAGGGAAAGATGCTGAGAACCAATCAATTATGGCTTCCTGAATCTTTACCCCAACCCTGAACGCAGATTAGAGCAACCTAGGAGTTTCTCTAATTTGTACTATGGTGTCCAATAACTGGCTATAGCCAGCATACAGCATGCTCCAGTCACACCCTCTCCATCAGAAATACGACTTGTATAGTTAAACATAAAACTATTATGCTAGATCACAACAGGTCCACCAAGCCTGATATTCTACCCAAAAAGAGCATCTTACACCCAGCACTTCAGAAGGAATAAAAAAAATAATGCACTTAGCCAAGTATGTAAGGCTACATCACAAGGCTGAACACAGACCACTGAAACCTGGAGATCAATTTATGTCTTGTAGCACGCATATTGCTGTCCTCTGTGCGTATTTAAATCTAGCTATTCTTCAGCTGCAGATTTTTTCTGAGTCTTGCTAAAAACTGTCTCAATATCTTTCAGTAATGAATTCCTAAGGCTGATTAAACATTAGGAAACAGGATGCCCACAATCTTATTGAAAAGAAACTACTAATTCAGACAAACACATTTTAACTAACATCAACTTGAACTTCCATTTAATATTATCTGCCACTGTGTGCCTCATCTCATACTGAAGATGATAAAATTCACAAAAGATGTATTTTACTGTTAGGTACAACAGTTTCTTGTTATACATCTATAACTATTATCCACACATCAGTGTTCCAAAGGCAATAAGGCCAAACAAGATTTGGAAAACATAACAATGCTTTTATTTAAGGGGAATAAGTGCAGACTGCTGTTACTACTAAAAGTTAATTAAGTGTCCTCCATTCATGGGTTTAAGAGTGGGTTTGGGTTTTTTTTTTTTAACTTTGATTTAATCCCTTTAGCATCACACAAGGGGAAAATACTGTTATGGGTTGGGTTAAACCTTGTTGAAACTGGTGTGGTTAAACTGCCCTTCACTCACGAAAAGTAGAAAAAATATTCAAACTCTTATGAAACCAGAAAGGTGGAACAATAGCAGCCTCCAGCCAAAACACAGACACATGCAAGGCACATGTGGATGGAGAGGCTTCATTGAATATTGCTTTAGCAGCGGTGTATGAGACAGGGAAGCAGCAAGAATACAAAACAAAAATCAGTGAAAGAGCAGAAAGTCAAGGACAAAGGCTTGCCTGGGAGCACGATAAAAGCCTAGAGATATTTTTATGCTGAGTGTTGGTTGAAAGAGGCTTAGAACTGTGAGCAAAGAAACTCTCTCCTCTTTGACTCCTGCTATGTTCAGGGAAACATGACTCTCTGAATTTTTTGTAAATAAGCAGGAATGCATTGAAGATACCAAGCTCAATCAACAGTTTCTCCTCCTGACCAATACAACCCACAGGACCCTGAATTTTGGGGAACTGTTTAGGTCACACAAGGGTAACTATCAAATAACAGAAACAATCTTACTTCATTAGAAAGAGATAATTAGAAAGTATCCTCCATGTTTTTCTATTCTTAGAACTGTTTTATGGTGAATTTGCACACCATAGCCATGCTTAGGAAATTATACATTCAGTACCTATGGAATAGCAGTTGAAACAAGCACACTTTCCATCATTAGATATCAAAGTGAGGTGGCAGCTCTATGAACAGACTGTATAAAGAAGATTAGATTAGATGTGTGTTATGGCTATAGAAATGAAAGTTTGATTTTGTATTTAACCTTACCATAGAATTAGAGACCATAACTACAAGACAAGCTGCAACATTATCAGTTAAGACAAATAGATTGGAAATAAGCCGCAGTGCAACCCACTTAATGAAGAAAATCTGATAATCATTCCAAAAAAGATGACAAGGCTTACAAATACTTAAATATGGTTCGCAAAAAGAAATGGAGTACTTGTGGCACCTTAGAGACTAACCAATTTATTTGAGCATGAGCTTTCGTGAGCTACAGCTCACTTCATATGGTTCCTATCCTTATTATAAAGAACACAATTATATTTTTAATACATCATAGAATATCAGGGTTGGAAGGGACCTCAGGAAGTCATCAGGCCAATGCTCAAACCACGGAACTATCCCTCCCCCCAAATTATACATTATACTCATCTTACCTTCATAGTGTCAATTTTGCCTTTTACTTGTTCATTTTTAGCCAAAGCCCTTTCCAAACACTCTTTAGTGTAAAGCTGGGGATTACGGCCTTGATCTATGTATCTGGAAATATGAAAGATGTCATGTAAGTGTATCATGTAAGTTAAGATATTCCTTATCTTCACTAAATACAGCAATGAGAAGCTCAATTACACTGAGTAAAAGAAAGGCATATACAAGTATGCTTTGTGTTCCTCCATCTGAAGCATGCATTCTAATACGTGGATTAGGCCAGCAGCTCCCAAACTGTGATCCAAGGAGCACCTGACAGTGATCTGCAAACATCTGGTGCTGGTTTTCAATGGCCGGCTGCTTCTAAGTGTCCAGACTTTTCCTTGTGAAGAGCCTAGAGGATTGTAGAATGTGCTGGGAATCAGCACCATGTGACTAGCTAACTCTCTCTAGACCACCAGTAAGTACATGAAAGCTGGAGAAGAAACAGGAGTCACCATCAGCAAATGGACCAGCAGTGAGAGCAAAGCAAAGTGATGTGACAACCGTAGCAAAGTGGTATACAGGGAGAAAGGAATAAAGCAGCTAGAACATCAAGGGAAGAACTGAGTAGACAGAAGTGGGGAGATGAAAAAAACCAAATATTCAAATTATCTTCTTTTAAAAAGGTCACACATTTACTTTATTAGAAAGTGCTAAAAAGGCATTAGTATTTCCCCAATTTTACTATGTCACAGAAACAATTACTATAGTTGCCACAAGGATGTTATGTGATTGAAAATAAATTGAAAGATATTGTCTCAAACTATTAAAATATAGACTGAACTATAAGAAAGTTTTGAAACCACCTGGTTTAGCCATCTACAAGTAGCAATACTATACACATTTCTCAGCTTGTCACATTTGAGGTAATTTAGAATTCATGAAATTGAATGACTAATGTGCTAACTCACTGAGCAGTATAAGTTGATTCACATAGCTCTGCCATTAAACTTTGGCCCAAAACTAGATCAGTAAGAGTATAAAAGGTGAATGCAAAATTGACAACTGACTGCCAATTATGTAAATACATGCAGTGACTATGGCGTACAAAAACAGGGGCTCTGATAAAAACCAAACTAGTTTTCACTTGTAATCTAAAGCAAGATTTGAATCCTGAATAAAGAACCAGAGTGAGATGGAAAGCTATACACAGTACCAAGTAACTGAATTAGATAAGCTCTTTCCCAGCCTCGAGTTATGCAATTTATGCAAACATTAATGACAAAATAAACAGACGTGAAAATAGATGGATAACTCATAATTTGTCTTACTCTTTTTCCTTCAGATTCTTTAAGAATATTTCTAAAGTCAAATTAAACAAAACACAAAAACTGCAGTGGAAATGTCTAACACTACAAGATTAATTGTCTCTTCAATTTGATGATGTGTGGAGGTTGCTTCCCAGATGTAAAGTTACTTACTCAAAAACCTCTAAAGGTACGCTTATATCGTGAAGTTGCTGTCGGCACTTGTCAATATCTTGCAAGCCGGTAACCATAAAATTCCTGGGAAGAGAAAAATCATGTGGCTATAAAACCAGACCCAAATTAGTTACAAACATCCTTCTACATTTTCTCAGCTTCAAAGTATAACTGATCTCACTGCTGTTGGGTTGCTGCCTACAAGAGGCTGCAAGAATAAACAAGGGAATGAAAAGGTTCTCTGGAGGTTCTCATGGCACCTTTTCCATGTGCAGCCCTGGATTCCTAATGCACTTCTAAATCTAGGTCTTTGGTACACAGCACACCATACCGAATATATGAGTCCTTTCCAAACAGATAAATTAATTAATCGTCACAGGACACACACAAAATAAATCATTATTGTTGCAATCACATGTCCCAGATTTGACCCTACTACAAACAGGTTTGGAAATCAGTATATTTTCCCGTCAGGCTGCACACTTGGCACCACTGCATCCTGTTGAATCATGCTAATAGACCATGCTTCAAAGTTTAGTCTACAGTTTATTTAAACCTAAGTATTGCTCTTCACACGCCAATGCAACTGCACGTCAGAGACCTGCTCCCTGCTGATCACCACGCCACGTGGCAGGCGTTACTTGACATGTGGACACTGGTCCATCACCGACAGACCCGTCCTGACTACTCCTAGGCGAGACAGCGCCTGCAGGCGAGGAGGCACCACAGGCCTCCCCACCCACAAGTGGTTACAGGCCGTCGCTCCTCCGGGAAGTGTCCCCACGCCCGCTTCCCATAAGGCCCCACGGCGCCTGCAAGGGGCCGGCGCTGCTGCGTAGCGCTCGGCCGCCAGGGAGACCCCCCAGCCGCCCAGCGCAGGGGCCACTGAGCCGGGGCGGGCGCGGCGGGGGTCTCACAGCTTCTGGTTGAGCCCGGCCTGGCTGCTGGGCTGGAAGTCGCTGACGATGATGCCGAGCTGCCGGATGTTCTCCACGAACTTCTCCAGCTGCTCCTCCAGCGAGTCGAACTTCTCCGCCATCGCCCTGCGCCGCCGCCACTTCCGGGTCAGCTGCCACTTCCGGTCGCGCGCCCGAGAGCGTCAGGGGGCGGGGCGAAGCCGGGGTTCCCGCGCTGCGAGCGAACGGCGGGCCCGGCCCGGGCTTAGGGGAAAGCGCCCCAGGGAGGGTGGCCGCTCCCCGGCGTCGCGGGCTCCTGCTCTGCCCTGGAACAACCCAAGGCGAGCTCCGTGGGAGTCGCCGGGCGTGGGCGCAGCTACGCTCCGGTCAATCTGCCCAGGCCATTAGGTGCCGCAGAGAAGCCACCTGACTGAGGGGCGTGGTGCCCTGGTTGCCATGCGGAGGTTGTTGCAGTGGGCGTGCGGACTTGGTCTGTGTCAAGACTAATAGGCCTCCCGCAGCTGTCCGGTAGCACCCTGTGCCCTTGCAGCACTGTCAGTTCCTAGCACCAGTGCTCAGGAGTCACAGAGAGAGAAAGAACATTAAGATGGGCCAGATTGGGTCAGGCCAAAGGTCCAAATAGCCCGGTGTCCTGTTTTCCAACAGTGGCCAATGCCAGGTTCCCCAGAAGGACTGAACAAAACCTGTAATCTTTTTTTTTTTTTTTTTTTGTAATCTTCAAGTGATCCTTCCCCAATTCCCAGCTTCTGGCAAACATAGGCTAGGGACACCATCCCTGCCCATCCTGGCTAGTAGCCGTTGATGGATCTAGATCTCCATGAACTTATCTAGTTCTTTTTTATCTTATAACCATGTTATAGTCTTGGCCTTCACAACATCCTATGGCAAGGAATTCCATAGGTTGACTGTGCATTGTGTGAAAAAATACTTCCTTTCATTTGTTTTAAATCTGCTGCCTATTAATTTAATTTGGTGATCCCTAGTTTTTGTGTTATAAGAAGGAGTAAATAACACTTCATTTTTTACTTTCTCCACACCAGTCATGATTGTATAGACCACAAGTATATCCCCCTCCTAGCCATCTCTTTTCTAAGCTGAAAAGTCCCAGCCTTATTAATCTCTCTTGATAAGGAAGCCATTTAATACCCCAAATCATTTTTGTTACCCTTTTCTGAACCTTTTCCACCATATCTTTTTGTGAGATGGGGCGACCACATCTGCACATAGTATTCAAGATGTGGGCGTACCATGGATTTATATAGAGGCAGTATGAGATTTTCTGTCTTATTATCTATCCCTTTCTTAATGATGCCCAACATTCTGTTTGCTTTTTTTGACTGCTGCTGCACATTGAAAAAAAATTTTGCTAGCTGTCCTTCAGATTCTTTTTTGGCCTTCCTAATTATATTTTTACACTTCAGTTGCCAGAGTTCATGCTTCTTTCTATTTTCCTCACTAAGATTTACTTCCACTTTTTAAAGGATGCCTTTTTGCCTCCCACTGTTTCTCTTACTTTGTTGTTGCCATAAATATAAAGGGAAGGGTAAACACCTTTAAAATCCCTCCTAGCCAGAGGAAAAACCCTTTCACCTGTAAAGGGTTAAGAAGCTAAGATAACCTTGCTGGCACATGACCAATGAGGAGACAAGATACTTTCAAAAGCTGGAGGGAGGGAGAAACAAAGAGTCTGTCTCTGTGATGCTTTTGTTGGGGACAGAACAGGAATTGAGTCTTAGAACTTAGTAAGTACTCTAGCTAGATATGGGTTAGATTATGATTTCTTTAAATGGCTGAGAAAATAAGATGTGCTGAATAGAATGGATATTCCTGTCTTTGGTGTTTTTTTGTAACTTAAGGTTTTGTCTAGAGGGATTCTCTATGTTTTGAATCTAATTACCCTGTAAGGTATTTACCATCCTGATTTTACAGAGGTGATTCTTTTTTACTGTTTCTTCTATTAAAATTCTTCTTTTAAGAACTGAATGGTTTTTTCCTTGTTCTTAAGATCCAAGGGTTTGGGTCTGTGGTCACCTATGCAAATTGGTGAGGATTTTTACCAAACCTTCCCCAGGAAATGGGGTGCAAGGGTTGGGAGGATTTTGGGGGGAAAGACGTTTCCAAACAACGCTTTCTCAAAAATAAACCCGGTCAGATGTTTGGTGGTGACAGTGGAAGTCCAAGGGCAAAAGGTAAAATAGTTTGTACCTTGGGGAAGTTTTAACCTAAGCTGGTAAAAGTAAGCTTAGGAGGTTTTCATGCAGGTCCCCCCATCTGTACCCTAGAGTTCAGAGTGGGGAAGGAACCTTGACAGTTGAGTAGCCACATTGGCACCTTTTTGGTTCTGTTACTATGTTTTTTAATTTGGGATATTCATTTCTGTTGAGCCTCTATTATGGTGTCTTTAAAAAGCTTGCAGGGATTTTACTTTTGGCACTTTACCTTTTAATTTCTGTTTAACTAACCTCCTCATTTTTGTGTAGTTCCCCTTTCTGAAATTAAATGCTACAGTGTTGGGTTGCTGTTGAGTTTTACGTGCCACAGGAATGTTAAATTTCATTATATTATGGTCACTATTACCAAGCAGTCCAGCTATATTCACCTCTTGGACCAGATCTTGTGTTCCACTTAGGTCTAAATCAAGTATTGCCTCTCCTCTTGTGGGTTCCAGGACCAGCTGCTCCAAGAAGCAGTCATTTCAGGTGTCAAGAAACTTTATCTCTGCATCCCGTCCTGAGGTGACATGTACCCAGTCAATATGGGGATAGTTGAAATCCCCCATTTTTATTGAGTTATTAATTTTAATAGTCTCGCTAATCTCTCTGAGCATTTCACGTCACTGTCATCATCGTGGTCAGGTGGTCAGTAATATATCTCTACAGCTATATTCTAATTATTCAAGCATGGAATTACTATCCATAGAGATTCTATGGTACAGTTTGGTTCATTTAAGATTTTTACTTCTTTTGATTCTATGCTTTCTTTCACATATAGTGCCACTCCCACACCAGCACGACCTGTTCTCTCCTTCCAGTATATTTTGTACCCTGGTTTTACTGTGTCCCATTGATTATCCTCATTCCACCAAGTTTCTGTGATGCCTGTTATGTCAATAGCTTCATTTAATATGAGACACTCTAGTTCACCCATCTTATTATTTAGGCTTGTAACATTGGTATTTAAACAGTTTAAAAACTTGTCACTTTTTAGCTGTCTGCCATTACATGACATAATTGAATGGGACTTTTTTTCATTTGACTGTTTTTCATCAGATCCTACCTGTATTTTATCATCTTCCATACTCTCCTCCTTACTAGGACATTGAGATCTCCATGAATAGATCCTCCCCTAAGGGATGTCTCTGTCTGAACCACATGCTCCTCCGCACCTGTTGGCTTTCCCCCAGCCCTTAGTTTAAAAATTGCTCTATGACCTTTTTAATTTTAAGTGCCAGAAATCTGGTTCCATTTTGGTTTAAGTGGAGCCCATCCTTCCTGTATAGGCTCCCGCTTTCCCAAAAGTTTCCCCAGTTCCTAATAAATCTAAATTCCTCCTCCCTACACCATCATCTCATCCACACATTGAGACCCTGCAGTTCTGCCTATCTAATTGGCCCTGCGTGTGGAACTGGAAGCATTTCAGAGAATGCTACTATAGAGGTCCTGGACTTCAATCTCTTACCTAGCAGCCTAAATTTGGCTTCCAGGACCTCTCTTCTATCCTTCCCTATGTCACTGGTACCTACATGTACCATGAACCCTGGCTCCTTCCCAGCACTACACATAAGTCTATCTAGATGCCTCGAGAGATTCGCAGCCTTCGCACCAGGCAGGCAAGTCACCATGCAGTTCTCCTGGTCATCGCAAACCCAGCTATCTATGTTTCTAATGATCAAATCGCCCATTACTAATACATATCTCTTCCTAATAACTGGAGTTCCCTCCACTGGAGAGGTATCCTCAGTGCGAGAGGATACCACAACATCATCTGGAAGGAGGGTCCCCAGTATGGGATCATTTCCCTCTGCTCCTGTTGGATGTCCTCTGTCAGGGTTCCCTCCCCACTCTGAACTCTAGGGTACAGACGTGGGGACCTGCATGAAAGACCCCCTAAGCTTATTTGTACCAGCTTAGGTTAAAAACTCCCCAGGCACAAATTCTCCCTTGTACCTTGGGTTTAAGTAACACTACCACCACCAAGTGATTTAACAAAGAACCAGGGAAAAGGACCACTTGGAGTTCCTCTTCCCCCAGCAATCCCCGCAAGCCCTTACACCCCCTTTCCTGCAGAGGCTTGAGAATAATATCCTAAGCAATTGATTACAAAATGATCAAAGACCCAAACCCCTTGGTCTTGGAACAATGGAAAAATCAGTCAGGTTCTTAAAAGAAGGATTTTATTTAAAAAAAAAAAAAGAAAGGTGAAAATCATCCCCGTAAAATCAGGATGGAAAATACTTTACAGGGTATTCAGATTCAAGACACAGAGGATTCCCCTCTGGGCAAAATCTTAAAGTTACAGAAAACAGGAATAAACCTCCCTCTTAGCACAGGAAAAATTCACAAGTTAACAAAAGATAAACTAATCCACCTTGCCTGGCTTACCTGTACTGGTTGCAATATTGGAGACTTGGAGTGGGATGGGTTGGAGAAGATGGATTTCTATCTGGCCCCTCTCAGTCCCAAGAGAGAACCCCCACACAAAACAAAGAGCACAACAAAACCTTCCCCCCCCCAAGATTTGCAAGTATCTTCTTTCCACATTGGTCCTGTTGGTCAGGTGCCAACCAGGCTGTTTGAGCTTCTTAGCTTCTTACAGGTAAGGAGAAATTCTAGGCTACCCTTAGCTGTATGTTTATGACATCCTCCTTCCCTGAACTGACATCCTCCTCAACAGCACAGAGGCTGTCAGACCAGGTGTGGGACCATTCTACTGTGTCCTGGAAAGTCTCATCTACGTACTCCTCTGTCTCCCTTAGCTCCTCCAGTTCAGGCACTTTAGTATCCAAAGCCTGTACATGGTCTCTGAGGGCTAGGAGCTCCTTGCACCGAATACACGCATAAGCCACCTGCTCACAGGTAATCATATATGCTGCATTTGGTGCAATAAACTGGATAGCCCCTACTCTGTTGTTGGACTTCCGCCTGCATTATCTTTTTACTCCTGAAGCTTGTTCTTTTGTTGTTGTTTTGTTTTTATCAGGGGGTGTTTTTGGCTTTAAGTTTAAAGAATGGTAAGTGTATCTAGCCCGCACTCACAGTCCCCCTGTAAAGTCCCTCGCAAAATTTCCCTGGTTAGCCACTCCTGTTCCCTGGCTCCTCTGGTCACTTAAGAGCAGGCTTTTTAAATCCCTGGTCTTCCTGAGTAGCCCTGCCCCCTGGTTAAGAGTTGATGGTGCCAAAGGGTTTTAGGATCAAAGCCTCCTTAAGAAGCTCTCAGCCTTGCCAAGAAGGTCACTAGGCTCAGCACATACATGGTCAGCACATGGTCCCCCAAACAAACAGACCACACAGTATATTTCAGTCAAGCAGCATCTGTGAGCCATTGTAATATCTCTGGGGCACCATGGAGCCAAAGAGCATGGTATCAAAATGATAGCGACCAAACGACATGGCAAAGGCAGGTTTCTCTTGTGATTCTGATGTGAATGGGATCTGCCATATCGCTTGGTTAGGTCTAACATGGTGATATATCAGGCCTCACCTAGCTGGTCTAGTAATTCTTCCATTCGGGGCATGGGTAAACATCGAATTTGGAGATGGCTTGACTTTTCTGAAGCCTATGCAAAAGTGGATAGTAGCACCTGGCTTTGGGACCAATACAACCAGACTTCACCATTTGTTGCAGGATTCTTCAATGCCCCCTGTTTCCAACATCACATGGACCTCTTGCCTCATGGCCTCCCACATTCTTGAAGGGAGTGACCATAGGTTCTCCTGGACAAGGTACTGGTTCTGTTTGGATATGGTGTTGCATGAGATGATTCCACCCTGGCTGGGAGACAAACACTGTTGAGAAAACTTTTACAAGGCTTCTCACTTAGGCTTTCTGTTCTGGGTAGAGGTGTTCCCACATCTGTATAGGGTTTGGGTCCAATGAAGTGGACACTTGGGGACTGGGTCTGGCTCAGGGGGATAAGGAGCAATAAATAACCTCTCTTGCTCCTTCCATGGCTTCAGAAGGTTAACGTGGTAGATCTAGGTTAGTTTCCTCTTATTGGGCTGCCTGATTTTGTAGTTTACTGGCCCATCTTGGGGTACGATTTGTATGGGCTTGCCATTTAGGGCAAGTAACTTAGACTATATACTTGGAAGTAGAAGAAGAACCCGATCTCCCAGCTTAAACATGCACCTATACATCCTTTTCTTATAGGTTCTCTCCTGGGCCTGTAGGTTACATGCATTACAGCCAACTATTATGGCTAAATCTCATGAACAACAAACTGGCATTCAACATAAACAAAACCCAAGAAAACACTATGATTCACTAATAATAAGATATGATAACAAAATAATATGAATCAAACCAAAAGAAAACATATTGTGCAATAAAACAAGCTAATAAATTGGCCTTATGGGCTACAGCACCAACCTTACATTTTAGGGGCAGAAAGAAGTATGCAATGATAGAAGTATCCACTAGGGAGGTTTTCTGTGGCAAAGGACCCTACGGTTTCGAGCCTCTCCTGAAGTTTCAGAATATACTTTATCACATTCTTCATCCTAGGAGACTGTTCCTCCCACATCTCTTGGATCAGGTCAAGTATTTCCTGGCATTGTCTCTCACGTAAGAGTTCAAATGGGGAGAATCCAGTAGATGACTGGGGAACTTCTCAAATAACAGGGGAGGGATCAGCTGATCCCAATGTCAGGGATCCTGAGGAATATTTTTTTTTAACATTCTTTTCAGGGTCTGGTTGAATTGTCCAACCAGGCCATCCATTGGTGGGTGATAGACAGATGGACATAAAGACTTGATTTTTAGTAGATTGCATACTTCTTTCAGCCCCTAAGATGTAAGGTTGGTGCTGTAGCCCATAAGGCCAATTTACTAGCTTGTTTTATTGCACAATATGTTTTCTTTTGGTTTGATTCATATTATTTTGTTATCGTATCTTATTATTAGTGAATCATAGTATTTTCTTGGGTTTTGTTTATGTTGAATGCCAGTTTGTTGTTCATGAGATTTAGCCATAATAGTTGGCTGTAATGCATGTAATCTACAGGCCTGTATCCTGTATGATTAGCTAGAGCAAGTTAGTCTGAGTGTTTGCAACCTTTGGCATAGATAAATGGTCTACTGGTTCCCCCCTCTACTTTGGGGAACTAAACAAAGAACTGAATCTGTTTATCTTAGGTCTGGAGCAGACCGGTAACGACAGGGCACACCACAGGACATGGTAGTCCTGAGTTAGGCCACGGTTAACGGTTTCAGGAATGAGATAATCAATACTAATACGTATGAGTCTATGTCTGTAGGGAGGTCTTCCTGTTTGCCCTTGCACTATGGGACCCCTGTGCCCACAAATCAGCCAGAGACCTCTTCTGGGTGCAGTCACCAGTGCCTTTTATTTACAGTGTCAGCTCCCACTGTCTATTTACAGACTGCTCCAAACTAGCAACCTGGGGGACAGCTAGCTTCTCCAGCAAGCAGGGACACACAGCCCTTGGCTCCTCCCTTTCCTTTCTCTCCCCCCTTCACTTCCTTCCTGCCAGCCCTATATAGCCCCTAGCTAATGAGGCTCGCAGGTGCTTCCCTTCTGTCAATTAGGCGTGGCCTCCCCCCTTATGAACCGCCAGGTCCGGTCAACCTCGGCCCCTCTGCCCGGGGGGGGTCCTCCGGGGAAGTTCCCCACTCTTGGCCAGGCGATGCCCGGCATCCTCCCCTGGGGTTTTTTCCATCTCCCACCCGCAAAACGTACATTGCTCGGGGGGTGGCTGCCCCCATAGTTCCACCTCTGCCTGCAGGTCGTCACACCAGTCGCACCCCTGCAGGTGTCCCATCCCCTGTACCGCCTTTATTTTTGGAAGGGGGTCAGAATCCATCCCACTGTCCTGCGGGACCCTCTGTGCCTCCGTTTCCCCTACACCACCCTGCTGGTTCTGGGTCCCCTCCCTGGGGAGTGGTGTTGTGGAGTGTCCCAATTGCCCCCTCTCGTCTTACAAGGGGCTGAGGCTGGCCGGCTCCCCCATACACCCTTCCTGCAGGTCTAATTGATCTGGGCTCTGTTGTCCAGGATTCTCTTTTTTGCTATTTCTGGGACTTTGCTCATCTTTCCCACTTGGGATCCTTGGTCTAGGGATATCTGCCTGCTCCTTCAGGGCACCTCGCCGCTTCTTCCTAGGTAGTGGGCCCCAGTCCCTACCTAACACCATCGGGTATGGTAGCCCCTTCAGCACCCCAACCCGCTTCCATTTGAAGTGGCCCCTCACTTCTAGGGGCACCTGGGCCACCGGACAGGACCTCTTGTCCCCATGAATACACTTGAGGGCTAGCCTTGCCCCCGCGATCAGCCAGTGCGGCTTCCCCAGCCCCCTCTGTACAAGCAAACAGGCTGACACGGTATCTATCAGGCCTGTCTGGGTGTTCCTCCCAATTCTCACTGGGATGGTGGACAGTTTCTGCCCCCCTTTTAGCCCCCCCAGCTTGAGTCCAGCGACAAAACTCAGCCCACCCACACTCCATATCAGGGCAGTTACGTTTTGTGTGTCCAGGTCTCCCACACTGCCAGCAAACAAGCTTGGCCGGCCTCTTGGACGCTCCTCAGAGCTCCCCATTTCTTTCTGGACCTTGCCCAGAAAAAGGTTCCGCCTCTTTGTTCCTTGACTCCTTGTCTTTACAGGTTCAGTGCTCCCTCCGGGGACCCTCTGCCTCGATATATTCCTCCATCAACCTGACCACTGCCTCGACAGTGACAGGCTGGTGACGCCTCACCCAGACATGGATGTTCTTGGCAAGGCTCTGCAGCAATTGTTGTAGGACCAACGTGTCCATTGTTTCGCCCACCATGCATGTATCCGGCCTCAGCCAGCGAGTGGCCCAGTCCATTAGTCTCTGGGCATATGCCCACAGCCACACTGCCACCATCCATCGGGTCACCCAGAACTTTTGGCGGTACCACTCTGTCAACAGGCCTACCTGGTCTAGAATGGCCGCCCTCACTGCCTCATAGTTCTGGGCTTGTTTGTTGCTCAAGGCCATATAGGCTGCTTGTGCCTCTCCCGTTAGGTATGGAGCCAGTCGGAGGGCCCAGGTTGCCCTCTCCCACCCGGTGCATGTGGCTATCCGCTCAAAGGTCCTGAGAAAGGCATCCGGATCATCCACTGGGCTCATTTTACAGAGTCCCCAGCCCAGCGGCCGGGTGGCATCCCCTCCTGCAGAACTCACCACTCTTTGCAGGAGCTGCTGTTGCATGCCGGTCTGCTCCTGTATGAACTCTTTCAGACTCTGCTGTTGCTTTGCTTGCCAGGTCAGTAAGGCCTGCCTCTCAGCCTGGTGGGACTGAAAACTTTGCAGGGCCTGCTGCATCTGCTCCTGCTGTTTGAACAGCCATTTCAGGGTCTTCTTCATATCTGGGCTGCCAACCACATTCACTAAAAGAAAAGGAGTACTTGTGGCACCTTAGAGACTAACCAATTTATTTGAGCATAAGCTTTCGTGAGCTACAGCTCACTTCACCGGATGCATACTGTGGAAAGTGTAGAAGATCTTTTTATATACACACAAAGCATGAAAAAATACCTCCTCCCACCCCACTCTCCTGCTAGTAATAGCTTATCTAAAGTGATCACTCTCCTTACAATGTGTATGATAATCAAGGTGGGCCATTTCCAGCACAAATCCAGGGTTTAACAAGAATGTCTGGGGGGGGGTGTAGGAAAATACAAGGGGAAATAGGTTACCTTGCATAATGACTTAGCCACTCCCAGTCTCTATTCAAGCCTAAGTTAATTGTATCAAATTTGCAAATGAATTCCAATTCAACAGTTTCTCGCTGGAGTCTGGATTTGAAGTTTTTTTGTTGTAATATCACAACTTTCATGTCTGTAATCGCATGACCAGAGAGATTGAAGTGTTCTCCGACTGGTTTATGAATGTTATGATTCTTGACATCTGATTTGTGTCCATTTATTCTTTTACGTAGAGACTGTCCAGTTTGACCAATGTACATGGCAGAGGGGCATTGCTGGCACATGATGGCATATATCACATTGGTGGATGTGCAGGTGAACGAGCCTCTGATAGTGTGGCTGATGTTATTAGGCCCTGTGATGGTGTCCCCAGAATAAATATGTGGGCACAGTTGGCAACGGGCTTTGTTGCAAGGATAGGTTCCTGGGTTAGTGGTTCTGTTGTGTGGTATGTGGTTGCTGGTGAGTATTTGCTTCAGGTTGGGGGGCTGTCTGTAGGCAAGGACTGGCCTGTCTCCCAAGATTTGTGAGAGTGTTGGGTCATCCTTCGGGATAGGTTGTAGATCCTTAATAATGCGTTGGAGGGGTTTTAGTTGGGGGCTGAAGGTGACGGCTAGTGTCATTCTGTTATTTTCTTTGTTAGGCCTGTCCTGTAGTAGGAGACTTCTGGGAACTCTTCTGGCTCTATCAATCTGTTTCTTCACTTCCGCAGGTGGGTATTGTAGTTGTAAGAATGCTTGATAGAGATCTTGTAGGTGTTTGTCTCTGTCTGAGGGGTTGGAGCAAATGCGGTTGACTCTCGAATCCCAGACAAGCCCGCACATGTAAGGGGATCTTCCTGTTTGCCCTCACACTATGGGACCCCTGCACCCACAAATCAGCCAGAGACCTCTTCTGGGTGCAGTCACCAGTGCCTTTTATTTACAGTGTCAGTTCCCACCACCTTCTATTTACAGACTGCTCCAAACTAGCAACCTTGGGGACAGCTAGCTTCTCCAGCAAGTAGGGGGACACACCCCTTGGCTCCTCCCTTTCCTTTCTCCCCCACCTTTGCTTCCTTCCTGCCAGCCCTATATAGCGCCTGGCTAATGATGCCTGCAGGTGCTTCCCTTCTATCAATTAGGCAAGGCATACTCAGCCAGCCCCAATCAATGCTTCTTAATTGGAGCGGGGCTAACAGAGGACTGGCTTAGGACCTCTTGGCCAGCACCCTGTTACAATGTTATAATATGTTAACCTATAGAGTAAGTGTACCCAAAGATTTATGTGGGTGAGGAAATAAGATTTGGGCATGGTAGGTTGGGCCTAGATTCTGGCAGTGGGCAGTACCGGGACCCTATAAGAGAGCAAACAACCATGCAGGGTAGTCGCTTTTTCCTATCTTCTGTCAAGCTATCAACTCAGCTTCGCAATACAGGCTAGCTACTCAACACTCGAACCTAGTCCCTACCAATTTGCGAAGCCTGGACCATCAGTTCCTCAGGCATGCCAGAGATGAGGCTGGTCCTCTGTCTCCTACCACCAGGTCTTCAGGGAAGGGTGTGAGTATGCTAGCTTAAGTAGTCTTTTAGAATAGATATTTACCACCAAGGATCATAGAATTGTATTATTTCTTGGTGACTCTGTGTTTTGTAACATTAATTCTTCTTTCATTCATTTTAATAAAGACCTTAACAAGTTGGTATTATCCTCAGTATAAGTGTCCTTGCCATACACTCTGAGAGTCCTCTCACGATGTGTGAACTCTATGTGTTCCCTGTAGCCTGAATTGGGACAAGAACCTTAAATGTCTTCTGATCAGAGCCGTGGTGAGTCATAATAAACCTGCCCATAAATTCAGGTCAACAGTTCCTTGACCAGTGAGGATTTTCTTAGGTACTCCTACTCTGAGAAAGCCTTTTAGCAGTTCAACTGAAATAGTCTTTTAATTGGGTTTGCACAGTGGGATTGCCCCAGGATAGCAGTTAGTGTAAAATCAAACTATAACAAATACTTGCTTTTACCTAGCTGCACTTTTTTCTAAGGGCCCAATGATGTCCATCCTGACCCTTTCAAATGGGATGCTGACAAAGAGAGTGGGACAAGAGGGACTTTTTTCACTTCTTTAGGTCCTATTAGTTGGCATTTGGGGCAGGATTTGCAGAAATCTTTAATTTTTGGTGAATCCTGGGCCAAAAGAAGTATTTCAGAATCCTGGCCAGGGTTCTATCTGTTTTTCCAGACCTGCTTCCGACCCCCTCTGTGGGAGCCCTTTAACAGGAATATGGAAGGGGCAGGTCTACCATCACCCACCAGACCCCATAGGGGACTGGATCTCCAGGAGCGGGTCATGCAACATCAAACTGAGAACCATCTGCTGCAGTCCCACATGGTGCAGCTCCTAGCAGAAAATCAGACACTCCATGAGCAGCTAGCATGGTCCCAGGAGGAAATTTCTGTATTTCAGGCCTGGGCTAAGCCACTGCCCTTTGAACTGAGCTCTGCAGTACTGAACATTTTGATGGGGACCTCCTTGACTTCAGGGAGTTCCTTAACCAATGATGTTTCCTTTTCCAGCACTGCCATTGAATGTATCGCAGGGTAGGACTAGTGATCAGTTTGCTTACTGGAGAAGCTCTGGATTGGGCCTCCCCCTGTTGGAATAAGGCAGCCTAGATAACTTCTTGTGGCCTGAGTGCACCAGAAAGTTAAAAAGTTGTGCAGTTCCTGCCCTGAATGCTAACTAGTAGGACCAATGGGGGGCGGGGGAGGGAAGAACCTCTCTCATCCCCCTCCCCATCGTCAACATCCCCTTTAAAAGGATTGGAATAGACCTCATTGGCCCCTTGAAAAGACGTGCAGAGGGGTACAAACACATATTCATAATAGTCCATTATGCTACCTTCTATCCTGAAACAATCCCACTATGCAACACCACTGTAAAGACAATTGCTGCAGAACTGCAGAAAGTCTTTGCTTGAGTAGAGAGGTACCAAAGGAGATCCTCATGGATCAAGGCTGCTGAAACAGGTCTGTGATCTTCTAAAAATAAAGAATTTCTGCACATTGGTCTGTCACCCACAGACTGATGGTCTGGTTGAATCATTCAACTAGACCCTGAAGGAGATGTTAAAAACGGTTTATGCCTGAGGACCTCTGTCATTGGAATCAGCTGATCCCCTCCCCTCTATTTGGGAAGTCCCCCAGTTATCTATTAGGTTCTCCCCATTTGAACTCTTGTATGGGAGACAACCCTGGGGAATTCACGACCTGGTCTGAGAGATGTGTGAAGGGCAGGCTTCTTGAGAATGTCTTACAGTATGTGCTGAAGCTCTGGGAAAGGCTTGAAACCCTCGGAGCCTCTGTCAAAGAAAAACTCCTCGATGCTCAACAGACCCAGGAGCGAACCCACAACAAAAGGGCATGTGTGCATGTATTTAAATTAAGTGATTTGGTACTCCTTCTCCTCCCAAATCTGGAGTCCAAGTTACCTGAGAAATGGCAAGAACCCAATGAAGTGGTTCACCAAGTCATGCCAGTTAACTGTGAGATTAGGCAGCCCAACAAGAGGAAACCCCCACAGATATATTAGGTTCACCTCCTAAAAATAATTGAAGGAGCGAGAAGGCTTATTTCTTGCCCCTTGACCCACTAAGCCAGAACTGGGGCCTCAAGTGCCCCCCACACTAGCCCCAGACCCTGTACAGATGGGGGAACACTTCTGCCCAGAACAGAGGGCCCAGATGAGAAACCTCATAAAAAATTTCTCAACAGTGTTCTCCTCCCGGCTGGGGCAGACACATCTCATGTGCCATCACATTCAAATGGCACCCAGGCAGTTTGTCCGGGAGAACCCCCCAGTCACTCTCCAAAAAAATGTGAGGGGCCATGAAGCAAGATGTCCAGGCGATGTTGGAGCTGGGCATCCCTGAAGAATCTCACATTGACAAAGCCTGGTTGTATTAGTCCCAAAGCTGGATGCACCATCCAGTTTTGCATAGGTTTCACAAATATCAATGAGATCTCCAAATTTGATGCCTGCATGCCCTGAATAGACAAACTATTAGATTGGCTGGGCAAGGCCTGGTATATCACCATGTTAGACCTAACAAAGGGGTACTGGCAGATCACGCTCACACCAGAATCACATGAGAAGACTGCTTTATCCACACATTTGCCCTGTATCAGTTTCAGACTATGCCTTTTGGCCTCCATGGTGCCCCAGCAACATTTCAACAGATCAAAGATCGAGTTCTGCAACCACATGGCTCATATGCAGCTGCCTAATTAGATGATGTGGGCATCTGTCGAGAGTTGGAGGAGAAATGTCTCACACATGTTGCTGCCATCTTATGGTCCCTCTGGCAGGCTAGGCTCATGACAAACCCCACAAAGTACAAGATTAGGAGGGAAGAAATCACCTACCTGGGATATACTTAGGGAAAGGCCAATTCCAGACCCTCAAAGCATTTCCATGCCCCATCAAGAAGAAGTAAGTCAAAAGGTTTGGGGGGCTCACAGGCTACTACCAGTGATTTGTGCCAGGGGTTTCAATGATCACAGCACTTCTCACAGACCTAGTTAAGCATAGTAGCCTCAAGAAAGTATATTGGTCCAAGGCCTGCAAAAAGGTCTTTCAGAAAGTAAAAGAATTCTTGTGTAAAGAGCCTGTCTTGTTCAGTCCGAACTTCACAAAATAATTCATTTTATAAATTGACGCTTCAGAAGTGGGACTCGGTGCCGTCTTGTCCCAGGAAATAAATAGAGAGGAATTCCCAGTACTCTGCTTGAGCTCAAGATGTTTCCCTCGGAACAGGCAGATTCTGTAATAGAAAAGGAAGGTCTCACTGTTAAATTGGTTGTGGACTCTCAGCGATGTTACCCATTCAAGCCTGTCACCGACCATGCCCCCTTGAGGTTGTTAAATGCCATGAAGGACACAAATGCTCAGCTTATATGTTAGTACCTGTCTCTCCAGCCCTATTCTTTCCAAATTCAGTATTACTTGGCATACATAATCTGGTCAAGCCAAGCCACAGTGTTCTTATCAACGATATTCAAGGCAAGAAGACTTCCAGCTCTCTGCCCACTTGTGCATGATGGAAATGGAGGACACTCAACACAGTCTTACTTCCACTTGGTATCAGGTGCCACAGACAACAATAATCAGCCATAGTCCCCATACTGCATTCAGAACTCTGTCAAGTACTTCAAAGGAGTGTGGCTGAATGCCGAGGCATATGTCACCTGCATAAACAAACTTGTGAGACCCAGTATATGGTAGGCCATTCGAATATAAGTTGAATAATGTTGGAGACAATATGATCCTTGCAGGAGGTCATTCTTCTGGTGTCTCCAAGCATTTGTTCTATCACCAATATGTGCACAGAGATGGTGATTTCTCAGAAAGAGAGCCATTGCACATACTAACCAACTTGGCATAGTTCTAGACAATTTAATCAAAAGACCCATATGCCAAACCATATTGTATGCTGCAGTCAGGTCAAGGAAAACTGAACCAGTCTTCAGTTTATGTTAGAATCTATTTTCAATTAAAGTTGTAAGTGCCAGTACTTGATCACATGTACTATGAGCACAGCAAAAACCAGCTTCCTCTGGTGCCAGCATGCCTTCCACAGATGGTGAAATGGGGGACAATGAATCAGTGTGGGGGACAATGGACCAGCATTCATGACACATCCCCCATAAGTAGCCAGATGCAGCTTGTCTGCCATCTAGAGAAACGGACAATCCAACTAGCAGATTGAATTCAAGAATTAGCATGCATATCAATCAACTGGTCAAACAGGTTCCAGATGATGATTTTCCAAATTCAGTATAGAGTCAGAAAAATTCTCCAAAATACTGATGTTTTCTCCCAGGAGTGGGGGAACATCCCAATGGCCCTGGGTCCCCAGGTTTTATCTTGAGGTAGAGGGGGTGTGATGCGTTATACAAACCCCACACTGGGCAACAAAGGGTTAAGGTGCTTTGTCCTTGCCCTACCCTGCCACACCTGCAAGAGATGCACACACTAGGGAAGGAGTTAAAAGGGAGCAGAACAGTTCATTTTTGGGCAGCCCAGGGAAGAGAAGGGACCTCTACCTTGCAGCTCCTGAAAAAAGGCAGGATCTTTCCCTCAATGATTGTCCCTTCCTGAGGAAAGGGAGGGCCTGCTTCTGTTATACCTGGATAGAGAGACGTTCCCCCCCCTCTCACCTACTAGCCCAGTTTATTTGAGTTGATTCCTTGTGTTTTGTTTATGGACTACCCCTTAAGGGGAAAGACTTTGAACTGACCTAGCTGGAGGGTCAAGACACAAGAAGAGGCAGCTGCTGCCCCAAGAGGGAGAGAGCTGCCATGCCCAGCTGCAAAGAGGTGCCAAGCGCTGAGCTGATCACCTTCATGTTTTTCTGTTGCAAACTGTGAATTTTTGACAATAGTGGGGTGGTAGAAAGTGTCTCAGGGAGGGCAGCCTTAGGTGTTCCTGGGTGTCAGACACTTTTGTCACCCTTACAGGGCCCTGGGCTGGGCTGGGCTGGACTCTGAGGGAATGGGGAAGCCTGGACTCCCTTACCAAAACTGCCCTCAGTATGTCAAAGGGCCTAAGCCCCTGACTACAAGGCAACACTCCTTGCAACTGAAAACCATCAGAGAAGGGTGTCCGGAATTAAGTATAATAAAATAGAACTCCTTGGCACAGAGGTAAATGCAAAATAAATGTAAACAAGTACTATTCTAATAAAGGTTCTGCACTGCATAAACTTTAAACAGAAAAACAAAACAAAAATCCCAAACCCCTTAAGTGGCATTTTCCAGCAAAAAGCAGTTAACGTGTTCTAGCCATTGTCAAGAGTTGCCAAGTTGTCATGAAGTCAGTCCTTAGTGTCAGTCCAGTTGCTGACTGCTCCTCTGTAAAAGTAGGCAGAATGCCATTTGAACAAGACTGTTTACAAGGTTACATAATTATATAATTTCTAAACTACTTCTCATACTGAATAGATGAGGGATGTTGGTTCAAGGCACAGTGAATGTCATATTACTTACTGAGAGGGAAGACAAAATAAACATTATCTGTTTTTAAGAGATTATTAATTTTAAACTGTATGTTGGGTTAAGAGGTACAGTTGGGTTGTATCTCACAATGAACTAATCATAGATAAATGCAAATATAGTGAAAAGATGGGAACATTTTCAAGTTTTGCCTTTTCAAAAGCACAGCTATAATATATTCATATACTGGATCAGGTTCATTTTGTAGAATATCAGGGTTGGAAGGGACCTTAGGAGGTCATCTAGTCCAATCCCCAATTTTTGGCCTAGATCCCTAAATGACCCCCTCAAGGATTGAACTCACAACCCTGGGTTTAGCAGGCCAATGCTCAAACCACTGAGCTATCCCAATTGGAGGTGAGGGAATAGCTCAGTGGTTTGAGCATTGGCCTGCTACACCCAGGGTTGTGAGTTCAATCCTTGAGGGGGCCATTTAGGGATCTGGGGCAGAAATTGGGGATTGGTGCTGCCATTTGAGCAGGGGGTTGGACTAGATGACCTCCTGAGGGCCTTTCCAACCCTGATATTCTATGATTCAGGCAGTACAAAAAGGTGGAATTCACCAAGGAGAGAGCAGGCTGTGGTACTTCTGCTGACCCATCCCCGAAATTTCTGCTACAGGGAAGTCAACTCTAAAATTTCTATAAACCATTTCAGTACATCTGGCCTGGCCTTACATCCTCACTGTGTGGATGGTGCTGGCCTGCTCCATGTCCTAAAGTGGCAATGGAGACAGCTTGCACAGTTACACATCCACTCCTGTGGACTTTCTGCTGCTGGGGACTGATTTCTTCTAGTTTCTAGGCAATGAGTGAATTTGGCCCAGAACCTTTGCCAAATCTAGATCAATTAAAGCATCTGTCAGCAAGAGATTTAATGGAAGCTGAATGTCAAATGTGGTTTATACAAGGTCTTAACTACTAAATTAATGAATTTAATTTAATTAGGTTATTGTTTGTACAATGCTTTGAAGATTAAAAGTGGCATGAATGCATTGCTAGATATTGTCACTAAAAAGCATTAATAATAAGTTGGAGGGTCTAAACTTGTCCTGTTCCTATTTAAGAAAAAAATTGCTTGTCAATGAAAGATCTAAATAGATAATTGAATGGGTCAAGAGGTTAGTATCTGTAATGTCCTCCTGGCCTGATGTCTGGGAAGATGACAGTACAGGAACAAGCTAGACCAGTGTTACAAACTATCATTATAAAACTAAATCTTAAAAGACTGAGTAAGCAGGAAGCAATAGGGTTGTGAGAAAATCTCACCCTGCTTTTCCAGTACAGGGACTGGGAAGCAAAACTCCTTATCGCACTCAGCAGAGGTGACATTTGGGATCCTCAATAGTCACTGCAGCTGATCCCTGCAAAACCCATCTGAAAGGCAAAAGTCCTCCAAAACTCAGTAATCATGAACAAAGGCCACGTCTACACTGGTAAATTTAGGATCCATAACTGATCACCACTACAGCTTCAGTGGCAGGAACAATGGCATAGGCTGTATTGTAAACAGGACTCTGGATTAGACAACATGATGGTAAAAATGCCTCAGTCCTGTCTACACTACAGCCTTCAATATTACTACTATCAGTGGAGCTGCAAACTGGAGGATTATGGGTCCTAATTTCTAGTGTAGACAGGACCTCACAGAGCAGCTGTTGCCTTTACCCCTCGGCAGGGTATGATTTGTAACTGCATGAAGGGGAAAGACTTGAAGACCATTGTGAAAGCCATTACCATCCCCATAGATCTCAGAGCATCTGCAAGGAGAGCTAACACTCCAGTCTTCCCCTCTCTTAGAAGCATGGATCCTTAAGACTCCCATACTGCAGTTGCAGATTGGAGTGCTATATGAGAGACATAGAAGCCGTGTGGTGAGCTATTACTGCAAGGAAAAGCATTAATTAAAAATTAGCATGGGCTGTTCACACACAAAAAAGAGAGAGAAAGGATAAAAAACAAAAAAGGGAAAGTAAACAAGAATCAAATAATGACTTTAAAACAAAAAAGAAAAATAGGCAACCAAACTAATAAATACAATTTTTAAAAAGAGAAAATGAGCAAGCCTCAAAAGAGCACCAAAAATTAATGAGTCAAGGATTAAAATTAACAGCACGAGCTGAAAGTAGTCAAGGAAACCATGGCAATTGTCCATCTCTAATGAAATAATGTACTCTTGCAATAAAGATTTATGAATAGAGGCTACCATTTGGCCTTGGGGTTTACTATTAACACTAAGAATTCACTCTAGCTTCAGTTTTATGGATTATAACATCACCGGAACCCATAGGTGCTAGAACCAGGGGTGCTGGGGGTGCTGCATTCCCCCTTGGATTGAAGTGGTTGCCATTACAGACAGGGTTTATAGCTTGGTTCAATGACTCTCAGCACCCCCACTATACAAATTGTTCCAGCACCCCTGCCAAAACCCCAGGATGGAATTACAACCTTAGACCCCCTGCTCCACAATCATATTCACTAGTATAGAGCTTTACACTTCTTGAAAGCTACAGTGGAACTCCAAACAGGAACAGGTATCTATCCTAGCAGATCTGACTGCAGGATCATGGCCTTATAAATCACAGTTGAGCGGCAGAATTACCAAAAGGCAGCCCTCCATCATCCTTACCCCCCATTTAAATTAGAGGCTCTAATTTGCAGGACCTCAGACATGCTTAAATGCAAAAAACTTTGCCCATTTCCCCTTCCTATGTCTTATTTCCAAAAGTAACTTAGGTACTTAAGGCCAGACATTCCATGCTATTTAGGCATCTAAAGATGTAGATAGGTTGGCTAGGTTCCTAACTCCCATTGATTTCAATATGTGCTGAGCACATGGACACTTTTGAAAATCCCACTAGGAGCCTATCTGCATTTTAGGCACCTACATTACTTTAAAAATATGGCCCTAAGAAACTTTTTAAAATGGGACTTAGGCTCCTACATTGGGTAGGAGCTTTGGAAATGTTACCTTATATCTTTAAATTAAGACCATTGTGAGGGAGGGGAACAAAACAATAAATCAAATACAAAATAAATGTCAGTAGAAAAAAAGCAAATAACTAGAGGCAAAATGTGAACCGTCAAAATATGTTGTAGAATTAATGCAGAATGTGCACTGATTCCTATGATGCCAGTCTCTATCTGAAGAATGCACTAGCAATAACATTCATCTTCTTTCTTTTTTCACATCAGCTACTTGGTAAATTAGCCCGTTATTTCAATTGAGCAACTATAGCAACATAGACTACATTTACTTATCTAATATGCAAAGTACAGACTGACAGAGAAAATGCTAATGTTATACTGGTACAGACTTACTTGTACTTTACTGCATGATGCCAGGTTCTATAATTATACAATGTATTGTTCCAGGACATGTCATAATTACATTTAGAGTTGTCAGTTTTACAAGGGAGTTCTTTCTGAAGATCAAACAAATAAAAATACATTGAAAGGGTCATTGGATTATGTCAGTGTGACACTCTCCTCAGGGCACCCAGAGCCTTGCATCACTGCGTTACTTCTGTGCCTCAGCAAGAATCAATTTTGCTGGGGCTTCAACTGTGTGTCAGCTCTTGCCACACCAGTCTATCTGCCTCACCAGCAAATTCCTCAGGATGCTGTGAGTCTTAACCTTGCCTTGCAGGTAACAGTCCGTGAACTCCCATTCCCATGTACCCCAGAGACATCGCTCTGCAATGTCCAGTCTCTCTCACTGGACTCTCACAGAAGCTATTAAATTTTAGCTCAGAACTCCTACTTTACTTCGGTATAACAGTGCTGAGATGGCTTATAGTAAAACTGAGAATAAGCTTATTGATAAAGAACATAGATTTATGTGATACTAAGCAAGAGAAAAGAGATGGGTCTGGTTACATAAAAAACAATATAAATCATGCTTTTCAGTGTTCAAGCCTCAACTTTAGCAAGCCACAATCTTTGCCTAAATAGCTTTTTCAGCTTTTTTGAGACATTAAGCTACCAGCCTCTCCAGCCTTTGTGACAGGAGGATCCAACATTCACACAACATTCACTTTGACACCTAAGTGATGGATAACTAAGGAGTTGTCCCCCCTTTATTTTATAGTCCAGTAAATCTTTGAAATGTATTATTCCAAAGTGTATCCCCAGATAAAGTTCTTCTCGCCGCTGTTTTTGTCTCTTCCTCTTGACTTTCTGTGCTCCTTTACAATTTTTGTGAATATTATATGCTTTTTGTTTGTTCATTTGGAGTTTGGGTGTTTTTTAGGGTTCGACTGACATATGCAGACTGTCCAAATTTTGTTCTTATGACGTAAGTACCCCAAGGCTGCCTAAATTATGCCAAGGACATAATTGGGAGCCTGCAACTGCCCATCACTGGGAGGGCACAAAGTTAGTGCTTCCCAACCCTTGGGCTGTACCTTCTGCGCCTCCTAGAAGCATAGCACAGGATCTTAGCCTCGAGGGTAGGTCTACTCTACAAGGTAGGGTTGCGATTCTCCTACTGTTCATGTACCCATAGTTGCGCTGCTCTCATAGAGCTAACACAAGTGTAAAGAGCTGTGTAGCCACAGTAGCATGGGTAGGGCACTGGAGGCACAGGTGAGCCATGCTGCATACGTACTGCTTTCAGGTAGGTTTGTACTTGGCGTGGCTCAGCTGTGCCTCCACTGCTGCTACCAGTGCTACCATGGCTGCACTGCTAATTGTATTCATGCTAATTTGATGAGAGCTAGTAGGAGTGTGTATACACGAACAGCAGGGGAATCACGCCCCTAGCTCATAGTGTAGACATGTCTGCACTGTAATCCAACCTCTGATTGCAGCATGTCCTAGCTTTACCTGCTCTAGCACAGCTAAAAATAGCAGTGCAGATGCGGTAGCATGGACTTCAGTGCAGGCTGTAGAAGCCCACTGGGGACTCTGAGTACAGTAACTCCTCACTTAACGTCGCCCCGGTTAACGTTGTTTTGTTGTGGATCAGTTAGGGAACATGCTCATTTAAAGTCATGCAATGCTCCACTCTTATGTTGTTTGGCTGCCTGCTTTCTCCACAGCTGACAGCCTCCCTTCGCCCCACCCCCATCCCCACAGTGCCTCCTGCCCTCCGGCAGACCCCGGGGATCAGCACCTTTCCCCTCCTCCCTCCCGCCTCCTGCCCACAGCAATCAGCTGGCTTGCGGGGGAGGAGGGAGAAGCGAGGACTCAGCACACAGGCCCTGCCTCCCTCCCCTGCCTCCTGAACAATGCAAACCAGCTGATTGCCCTGGGCAGGAGGCAGGGAAGGGAGGGGGAGCCTGCATGCCAAGTCCTCACTCCTCCTCCCTCCCTCCTGTCCCGCAAACCAGCTGATTGCCCCGGGCAGGGGGGGGGGGAGCAAGTACTCAGCATGCCTCCCCCCTCCCTTCCTCCCCTGCCTCTTGCCCACGGCAATCAGCTGGCTTGCAGCATTCAGAAGGGAGTGGGGAGGAGGAAGGATGCAGAGTGTGAAGTAAAGGGGGAGAAGAGGCGGGTCAAGGGTGGGGGCTTGAGGGAAGGGGTGGACTGGATGGGCCAAGGGTTGAGCCCCCTGCCCCTGGCAAAGTCAGTGCCTGTGCTTGCAAGAACAGCAAGAGGAGCAGCCAGACAATCCATCCTCTTCCACTTTCTGACTCCACCACCTCAACCAAGCTTCATTCTCAGCAGTGATGATTGTAGTATTAAATTGTTTGTTTAGAACTTATACCTGTATTAAATTGCTTGTTTAAAATTATTTAAAATTTATATAATGTCTTTTGTCTGGCAAAAAAAAATTTCCCTGGAACCTAACCCCCCCATTTATATTAATTGTTATGGGGAAATTGGATTCTCTTAACATTGTTTCACTTAAAGTCGCATTTTTCAGGAACATAATAACTACAACGTTAAGTGAGGAGCTACTGTAGTACATACTCACATAAATAGCTTGTGTGGGAACTTGTGATGCCATGTCAATACTGCTATTTTTAGTCATGCTAGCACAGATCAAGCTAGTGTGGATATATCTACCTGTCCTTTAATCACACTTCATATTTCAGTGTACAAAGACCCTTAGTGTATACTGTGCAGAAGAAGAACTATTGGAGGAACAGCCCTGGAAGGGCTTGAAGAAGCAGATAAGAATCAAATCAAAACCAGCTTGGATCTGTGAAACCAAGAGTCCAGATCTATTTCCTTCCAGAGAAGAGTGGACTTAGGACCTGATCCTGTAAGGTGCTAATCAGCTCCTCAGAAGTAGTTAATACCTTCCATTACTATTAACTTCACAATGGGCACTCTGCACCTCCAGGATTTCATAGAATATCAGGGTTGGAAGGGACCTCAGGAGGTCATCTAGTCCAATCCCCTGCTCAAAGCAGGACCAATCCCAATTTTTGCCCCAGATCCCTAATTGGGCCCCTCAAGGACTGAACTCACGACTCTGGGTTTAGCAGGCCAATGCTCAAAACACTGAGCTATCCCTCCCACCTTTATCACAGCTTTTAAGATTGAGCCCTTAAAGTCAGCTTGATATGTCTCTAGACAGTTTGTGTATGGTTGTGTGTGTGTGAGAGGGAGATAAGGTCTTTAAGCCTCTTATATGCTACTCTTGTTGACTGGAGGGGTCATGTGAGTGCAGGCTGTGGAAGCTGAGTGTCAAAGAAGGGCTAATTAAGTGCAGGAGATGGGCAGGTTGCATGGTGGTTTGTGACAAAGGGGGTTGGTGAAAGGGAGGTTTGTGACTATGCAAGTGTAGTTTTAAAGTGATTTTCAAAATAAAATACAATTTACTGTACCTTTTCCTGTACTTTTATGGTATGCACCAGGGAATTTACCTTTCCACATATATATGGCACAAGTCAGTGTTTAAAATATAATAATTAACATGCTGGCATATTTCCCTTTCTCCTCAGGGCTCCAAACTGCCTGAAGATCCTTTAGCCGCTTGGTCAGCTCTGAAGTCAGGATTGGTTATTTCCTCCTTCCAGCTCTCCTTTTCTGCCTGAGATACCCAATACAATGGAGGAACCTAAATGAGTTAAATAAAACTTTAAAACAATTATTTATTATTTTTGCTTTTGAAATATATGTATTACTTTTGCTTCCTCCACCCCATCTTTTTCCATTTCTTTATTTCTTTTCCTCTTTCAGGGACTTGCAGAGGGGAAGTCATGCCCTGATTGGCCACAAGGAAGCACTATCTAAACAGTTCATTTACAAATTTGCTGGTGAATACAGGCATCAGGCTAACCCCTGTGGAAGGGAGCAGGTCAGGACTTTAAAAAAACAAAGCCTCCCCAGCAGTATGGACATGGAGCAACCATTGAAATGGATGATGCAACAGAACGGCCAACTCAGCAGCAGCAGCTACAGCAACTCCTCCAGCAGATGGTCACCCAGCACCAGCAGCTGATCCAAGATTTAATTTTTCAGCAGCAACAGCAACAACAACAGCTAGTGCATCAGGTGGTGACCATACTGCAGCCTCCCACAATAGTCAGTCTTCCGGCACATATCTGACAGAGGCCCCAGTACCAGTCAGACTAACAAAAATGGGACCTGAAGATGATCCAGAGGCCTTTCTCAGAAGGTTTGAATGAGTGGCAGTGGCAACATGGTGGGCACATGAGCAATGGGCAATCTTACTATCCGCACACTTGACTGGAATTGCACAAGAGGCCTATTGTGGGTTAGACTCAGTAATATCACAAGATTCTGCATGAGTCAAACTGGCCATTTTGGATTCTTTGGCTATCATTCAGCCAGTGATTTTGGGAGGAGCAATATCCTTTGAATGCCTGGGCCCACGTGATGGCACGAAACTGGAAGACTGGTGTTGGCAGTGGATCAGACCCAAAACAATGGTAGGGGTTCAAGTAGTGGAAATGATTCTGCTCAAATAGTTTACACAGGTACTCCCTGTCAGGGAAGGAGACTGGGTGTTACATCACTGGCTTGAGACAATAACTGAAGCAATCCAGCTAATGGAGATCTCTATGGTGGCTAGGATAGCAATATCCAGAAAGGGACCCTCCTGGGCCAAGGAATAAGCTCTGGTGAATGAAAAACGTGGCCAAGAGGATCTGTGTCCTGAAGAACCCTACCCAGGGCCTCCCTAGCCAGGATTTAAGAAGCTCAGGAAGTCATGGGAGTCGTGAACAACTCAAAGTAAGGAATTGGAATAGTCTGGCTGAGGGTCAGCTCAAGAATCCTCCAACTCTCACCAATCTCAAAAAAGGGAAATCCTGGGGTCAGGCACAGGGAAGGCCCATGCAGAAGAGATTACTGAGAAATGATGGGGAGGCCTCCATACCAGCAACCAGGTCCAGGATGTGTGTTTTAATTGTGGCCTCCCATGGCACTGGTACCAGGACTGTCTGTTTATGGAATGCAGTTACGGTAAGTCTGGACTGCAGAGGCCCAAACAGGTTGGCCAGGGCCAGCTAAACTGACCAGCCTGGTTAAACTGGATAGAAGTAATGGGCCTTGTGATCTCAGGGACACAGAGGGGTCTGACCCTCATGAAGGAATCATCAGTACCAACTCCAAGATTGCCCCGCAGCACCATCTACTTATAGTGTTTGCATGGGGATGTAAAGCCATATTCCCACACTCAATTTCTGCTTCCCATGGAGGAGCTTACAAGACCCCTAATTGCCAGCCTCATGACATCACTCAGTTACCCAGTCATTATTGACTGAGACTGGGACTATTTTGGGGACCTCCTGAAGGCGTTCTTGGGATCTCCCCAGAGCACAGTGTCCTCACAGCTGGCATCCCCTCAGTTGACTTGGGGCCCAATAGGCCTCACTCATATAGCACATAGCCAGGCCAGAGGGCAAGAGTTCCAAGCAGCTAGTTGCTTCCTTAGGATCCCTGTCCTTCCTGCAGTTTAGGATTACCCCCTTATCCAAATCTGAGATCCTGATTAGGTTCTACAACGTTATTGAAGAACAAAAAAGGAGATGAGACTTTAAGTTGGTCCTATGTACTAGTGGTCATTTTTAATGGGAAGATAGTGGACCCCCTGCTACCTGAAATATTCCCCCATTTTGAAATCAGGGTGAGTGGTTGTACCGCCTAGAGAAAGATCACCAAAGGAAGTTCAAACCTAATTCCTGGTGTCCCAGATGCCCCTGTTTTTCTGGCCCAGGATATATAAGAAGGTTCCAGACTTCTCCACCTCTTGCTCAGAATGTCAACTAACTGCACCCCAGAGAATGACGAAGGCTATTGTCAGGGTTCCCTCCCCACTCTGACCTCTGGGGTACAGATGTGGGGACCCTCATGAAAGATCCCCTAAACATATTTCTACCAGCTTAGGTTAAAAACTTCCCCAAGGAACAAATCCTTTCCTTGTCCTTGGACAGTATTGCTGCCACCACCAAGTGATTTAGACAAAAATTCAGGAAAAGGACCACTTGGAGTCCCTATTTCCCGCAAATATCCCCCCAAGCCTCTTCATCCCCTTTCCTGAGGAGGCTTGAGAATAATATACCAACCAATTGCCTTTAATATAAGTACAGAGCAGACCCTTTATCTTTAAGACACTAAAATCAATCAGGTTCTGAAAAGAAGAACTTTATTATAAAGAAAAAAGTAAAAGACGCACCGCTGTAAAATCAGGATGGAAGGTAACTTTACAGGATGATAAAAAGATTTAAAACACAAAGGATTCCCCTATAGGCTCAGCTTCAAAGTTACAAAAAAAAACAGGAATAAAACTCACTCTTAGCATAGGGAAAATTCATAAGCTAAAACAAAAGATAATCTAACACATTTCCTTGCCTTTACTTACAATTACTGTAAATTTAGATGTATCATTTCAGGTATGTTTTAGGAGATGTTTTACCTGTTTGGTCGCTCTCTCCATCCAGAGAGGAAACAAACAAAGAGAGCGCAAACAAAACCTTCCCCCCCCCCCAGATTTGAAAGTATCTTCTTTCCCCATTGGTCCTTCTGGTCAGGTGCCATCTATTTAATTGAACAAATTAACCCCTTACAGGTAAGGCAATTCAGTTCAGCTGCCCATTGTATATTTATGACAGCTATACTGGTCCATCTCCCCTTGGTTGGCATACCATTTGTGAGGACTGGAATGGACATGGTTGGGCCACTCAACAAAAATGTGGGCTGGTTCTTGCTAAATCTTGGTAATCATGGATTATGCTACCCAATATCCTGAGGCCTTACCATTGTGCTCCACAAACATCAAAGCCACTGCAGCTGGTTTTATGAATTGATGAAGATCTTTGCCCAAGTAGGGGTTCCTCAGGAGATTCTCACAGACTACGGAACTAAATTTACATCTGAAGTAAAAACAAACAAAAAACAAAAGCTGATCACTGAAGATCAAGTACCTCCTAACCGTCAACTACCCTCCCCAAATGACGGGTGGTAGAATGTTTTAATCAGACACTAAAAAAATTATTTGCCACAGATACTTGTCACTGGGACCAGCTGCTTCCCCACCATCACCATCCTGTTTGTGGTATGACAGGTACCACAATCATCTACAGTATTCTCCCCATTTGAACTGTTGAATGGGAGGCAGCCGTGAGGGACTCTGGATTTAGTACAAGAAATGTGGGAGGAACTAAGTCCCCAAGGTGACAATGTTGTATAAAACAGCCTCACCATTTGCAAAAGGCTAAGAGACTTTAGGTACCATCACACAGGAGAATCTGCTAAGTTCATACAGCACCCAAGAAACAACCTATAATAAAGGGGCCCACCTCTGAGTGTTCTAACAGGGGGATCTTGTTGCTTCCTAAATTTGACTCTCTAGTTCTGAGTCAAAACTACTGGCCTCCTTACAAAATTATTGGTCAGGTAGGGCCAGTGAATTTTGAAATCAGGCAGTCAGTCAAGAGGAGGCCCAAACAAATTTACTGTGTCAATCTCCTAAAGCTGGAAAAAGCAAGGGAGGGCATATGTATAGCTTGCTACCCTCTGGAACTAGAGTTAGGGCTTTAGACAGACAGCATCTCAGACTTCAGAACAGTTAATACTGGGGACAATCTCGCGCCAGAGCAGAAGATCCAAGCCCAACAGCTGATTGCTGCCTTCTCAATGGTGTTTTCTGCCCGGCCTGGGTGAACCCACCTCACCACCCATCACATAGCCTGGACACTGTGTCAGGGAAAACTCGCAGCCTTTTCCCCAGAAGCTGAGAGAGCTCATGGAACAAGAACTCCAATTTATGTTGGACCTTGGGGTAACTGAGGAATCCTGTAGTGACTTAGGGAGTCCAATAATATTGGTCCCTAAGCTGGATGTAACCAACCAATTTTGCATTGACTTTAGAAAAGTCAGTGCCATATAAAAGTTTGACACATTTCCCCTGCCATGTATTGAAAAACTATTACATCAGCTGGGTGCAGCCAAATATATCACCACCCTGGATCTTAACCCAAAAGATACTCACAAATTCCATTCACACCAGAATCTCAAGAAAAAACAGACTTTGCCTCCCCCTTCAGCCTGTATCAGTTCCAGGCCATGCCATGGGCCTTACACAATGCACCAGCAACATTCCAACAGCTAACGGACCACGTCCTCCGGTCTATAACGGTTATGTCACTGCTTACCTCAACAATGTTGTGATCTATAGCCAGAGCTGGGAGGACCACCTAAAGCAAGTAGCTTCTGTACTTTGGTCCGTCAAAGAGGATGGACTAACAGCAACCCTGCACAATACTGCATAGGCAAAGACAAGATGGCTTACCTCACGTATACCTTGGGGAAAGGTCAGGTACAATCTCTTGTGGACAAGGTCCAGCCCACTCTGACTACAAAGAAGCAGATGTTCAGGTTTCTGGGTTTCTTAGGTTACTACCACCAGTTTGTACTGTGGTTCTCATCTATTGTGGCCCCCTCAGCATTAAGCTTAAAGACAGTAGCCCAGAGATTGGCAACCTATGGCCCACGGCCCGCTAGGGTAAGCCTCCTGGTGGGACGGGACAGTTTGTTTACCTGCCACATCCGCAGGTTCGCCCTATTGCAGCTCCCACTGGCCGCGTTTCGCTGCTCCAGGCCAATGGGGGCTATGCGAAGCGGCGTGGGCTGAGGGATGTGCTGGCTGCTGCTTCCTGCGGCCCCCATTGGTCTGGAGTGGCGAACCGCAGCCAGTGGGAGCTGCAATCGGCCGAATCTGCAGTCGCGGCAGTTAAACAAACCGGCCCAGCCTGCCAGGGGGCTTACCCTGTTGGGCTGCATGCCAAAGGTTGCCGATCCATTTGAGGTATTGTTGTCTAAGATGATTGATGGTGAGGAACACCCCATCCTCTATCTAAGCTGAAAATTGTTCCCAAGAGAAAGGCCCGCTCCATGATAGAAGAAGAGGGCTTAGTTGTGAAATGGGCCATGGAAGCACTCAGATGTTACATCCTTGACAATAAGTTCACTCTTGTAATGAATCATGCCCTGCTACAATGGCTTCATGTCATGAAAGACACCAGCCCCTGAAGCATGTGGTAATACCTATCCCTCCAGTCCTTCTAGATCTGGATACAGCATTGGCCTGCAGGTGCTCACCAAAATGCAGATTTTTTTTCTCTCAGGATGGAGGGAAGTTGGTTGGGAAGAGCCATAACCCAAGCAGTATCCTGAAGGAGAGAGAATGTGATGAGGTAGATAGGCCCCATACTGGCAATGAGGGGGTTAAAGATCCCACATCCTGCTAAACCTGCAGCCAATCTCAGGTGCGGAGAGGGGAGTTAAAAGGAGAAGACCTAGCCCAGTTCAGATCTGACCAGGAAGGAGAGTAGAGCTCTGCTACTTCCTTGACCAGGGAAGCCTGGTTCCAGCCAATAGCCTAAGACAACTTGCTACTTAGATGAGTTGGAGATAAGGCTTTGGATTCTTTGACCATGGGATGGTGTTCCAAGAAGAAGGATTGCTAGACAGAGACAGGCTCCACCTCTCAACGAAGAGAGGGAAGAACATCTTTGCAAGCAGGCTGGCTAATTTAGTGAGGAGGGATTTAAACTAGTTCACCGGGGGAAAGAGACCAAAGCCCTGAGGTAAGTGGGGAAGTGGGATACCAGGAGGAAGCACGAGCAGGAGAGCGCAAGAGGGGAGGACTCCTGCCTCATACTGAGAAAGCAGGATGATCAGTAAGTTATCTTAAGTGCTTATAACACAAACAAAAGGAGCCTGGGAAACAAGCAGGGAGAACTGGAAGTCCTGGCACAGTCAAGGAATTATGATGTGATTGGAATAACAGAGACTTGGTGGGATAACTCACATGACTGGAGTACTGTCATGGATGGATATACACTGTTCAGGAAGGACAGGCAGGGCAGAAAAGGTGAGGAAGTTGCACTGTGTGTAAGAGAGCAGTATAACTGCTCAGAGCTCCAGTATGAAACTGCAGAAAAACCTGAGAGTCTCTGGATTCAGTTTAGAAATGTGAGCAACAAGGGTGATGTTGTGGTGGGAGTCTGCTATAGACCACCAGACCAGGGGGATGAGGTGAACGAGGCTTTCTTCTGGCATCTAACAGAAATTACTAGATCGCAGGCCCTGGTTCTCATGGGGGACCTCAATCACTCCAATATCTGCTGGAAGAGCAATACAGCAGTGCACAGACAATCCTGGAAGTTTTTGGAAAGTGTAGGGGACAATTTCCTGGTGTAAGTGCTGGAGGAACCAATTAGGGTCAGAGCTCTTCCTGACCTGCTGCTCACAAAGAGGGAAGAATTAGTAGGGGAAGCAAAAGTGGATGGGACCCTGGGAGGCAGTGACCATGAGATGGTCAAGTTCAGGATCCTGACAAAAGGAAGAAAGGAGAGCAGCAGAATACGGACCCTGGACTTCAGAAAAACAGACTTTGACTCCCTCAGGGAACTGATGGGCAGGATCCCCTGGGAAAATAACATGAAGGGGAAGGGAGTCCAGAAGAGCTAGCTGTATTTTAAAGAATCCTTATTGAGGTTGCAGGAACAAACCATCCCAATGTATAGAAAGAATAGTAAATATGGCAGGCGACGAGCTTGGCTTAACAGTGAAATCCTTGCTGATCTTAAACACAAAAAAGAAGGTTACAAGAAGTGGAAGATTGGACGAATGACCAGGGAGGAGCATAAAAATATTGCTCAGGCATGCAGGAGCGAAATCAGGAAGGCCAAATCCCACTTGGAGTTGCAGCTAGCAAGGGATGTTAAGAGTAACAAGAAGGGTTTCTTCAGATATGTAACAACAGGAAGAAGGTCAAGGAAATTGTGGGCCCCTTACTGAATGAGGGAGGCAACCTAGTGACAGAGATGTGGAAAAAGCTAATGTATTCAATGCTTTTTTTGCCTCTGTCTTCACGAACAAGGTCAGCTCCCAGACTACTGCAATGGGCAGTACCTTATGGGGAGGAGGTGACCAGCCCTCTGTGGAGAAGGAAGTGGTTCAGGACTATTTAGAAAAGCTGGAAAAGCACAAGTCCATGGGGCCAGATGCACTGCATCCGAGGGTGCTAAAGGAGTTGGCAGATGTGACTGCAGAGCCATTCGCCATTATCTGTGAAAACTTACAGCGATTGGGGGAGGTCCCGGATGACTGGAAAAAGGTTAATGTAGTGCCCATCTTTAAAAAAGGGAAGAAGGAGGATCCAGGGAACTAAAGGCCAGTCAGCCTCACTTCAGTCCCTGGAAAAATCATGAGCAGGTCCTCAAGGAATTAATTTTGAAGCACTTCAAGGAGAGGAAAGTGATCAGGAACAGTCAGCATGGATTTACCAATAGCGAGTCATGCCTGACTAACCTAATTGCTTTCTATGATGAGATAACTGGCTCTGTGGATGAGGGAAAGTCCTTGACTTTAGCAAAGCTTTTGATATAGTCTCCCACAGTATTCTTGCCAGCAAGTTAAAGAAGTATGGGCTGGATGAATGGACTATAAGGTGGACAGAAAGCTGGCTAGATCGTCGGGCTTAATTGGTAGTGATCAACGGCTCCATGTCTAGTTGGCAGCCAGTATCAAGTGGAGTGTCCCAAGGGTTGGTCCTGGAGCCGGTTTTGTTCAATATCTTCATAAATGATCTGGAGGATGGTGTGGATTGCACCCTCAGCAAGTTTGCAGATGACACTAAACTGGGAGGAGTGGTAGATATGCTCGAAGGTAGGGGTAGGATACAGAGGGACATAGACAAATTAGAGGATTGGGCCAAAAGAAATCTGATGAGGTTCAACAAGGACAAGTGCAGAGTCCTGCACTTAGGACGGAAGAATCCCATGCACAGCTACAGACTAGGGACCGAATGGCTAGGCAGCAGTTCTGCAGAAAAGGCCCTAGGGGTTACAGTGGACGAGAAGCTGGATATGAGTCAACAGTGTGCCCTTGTTGCCAAGAAGGCTAATGGCATTTGGGGCTGTATAAATAGGGGCATTGCCAGCAGATCAAGGGATGTGATCGTTCCCCTCCATTTGACATTGGTGAGGCCTCATCTGGAGTACTGTGTCCAGTTTTGGGCCCCACACTACAAGAAGGATGTGGAAAAATTGGAAAGAGTCCAGCGGAGGGCAACAAATATGATTAGGGGACTGGAACACATGATTTATGAGGAGAGGCTGAGGGAACTGGGATTGTTTAGTCTGCGGAAGAGAAGAATGAGGGGGGATTTGATAGCTGCTTTCAACTACCTGAAAGGGGGTTCCAAAGTGGATGGATCTAGACTGTTCTCAGTGGTAGCAGATGACAGAACAAGGAGTAATGGTCTCAAGTTGCAGTGTTGGATCATATTAAAGAAGTTCTGTATTAAAATCACAAATGAGTTTGATTCCCCATAGTTTAAATTCCAGGGTATTACTAATTAAGAGGTCTCTCGGGTTTTGGTACTGTTTCTCTCCCTCTATGTGTGAAACTTGCAAGCTGCTAATTGCGTTAGTACATTCTAAGACAGAGTCTGTTCTCAAAGCAATTCACACAGAAAGACTCAAAGCAATACTCTGTAACAACAGAAACAGCACCCAGAGACTCCCCGCCCTTTTGTTGTATTAACAATTATGATTAAAATAGAGATAGAGGATGTATGTGGATGGATGCTTGGTTTGGATAATAACTGAATGATCAGGGAGGTGCCAGCCTAAGAATCCAGTGTCCATCATCTGAAGAAGGCGTCAAGTAGAAATAATCAGACGAACCCCGGAGGGCAGACTGGAATCCACCCAACAACCTCAAGAATGGGAGAACCAAAGAACAAGATAACATATAGCAGCACGGAGCCGTCAGGAATGTGCTATCTGCTGATTGATTCAGTAACAGCATGATGAAACAATTCCCATAGACTGGCATAGGAAGAAATTCCTATAAAAATGGACTCTAGAAAGTGAGAACTTTGGGGTCTGATTCTGCAAACCAACTTCCAGGAGCATCAGATGAGCGTCTGACAAGGCCCTGCTCCCTCCTCATGTCCAGGCCACCTGGCCAGTGGCTTGGCATGAGCAACTCTAAGGCTGGTAACTATGATAACAACCTTGCAGAACCTGTGTGTGTGTGTGTGTGTGTATGAATGAATGTGTGAATAAATATGAGATTGAATGGAATGTTATAGCTATAACTAACTGCTTACTAGGATTCTTTCTGTATTCACAATAAATGTGGTATTTTGCCTTTTCCTCTTTAATAAGATCCTGCTGGTTTTTATTTTATTGGTATAACAGCAGTGGGGGAGGTTTAGGTTGGATATTAGGAAAAACTTTTTCACTAGGAGGGTGGTGAAGCACTGGAATGGGTTACCAAGGGAGGTGGTGGAATCTCCTTCCTTAGCGGTTTTTGAGGCCAGGCTTCACAAAGCCCTGGCTGGGATGATTTAGTTGGGGATTGGTCCTGCTTTGAGCAGAGGGTTGGACTAGATGACCTCCTGAGGTCCCTTCCAACCCTGATATTCTATGATTCTAAAGGACTAGCACACAGAGAAAAGCCTGAAGCGGAATAGCTCAGTCCATCCAACACATCCTCGGATGCCCCTGATTTATTGTTTTCCTTTGTTTGGACTCTAACACCCCAGAAGGAATAGATCTACTAGTGTGCCTTGGTTTGAGGACTAAGGCGCCACCATACTGGATCTGCAAGGGGCAACACCCAACTATCAGGGACACACAGTGGGGTAGTCAGGGCCTCGCAGGCCACAAGGGGGTGCCACCCAGATAACCGAGTTACAAGGAACATTTTGTTCTGTCAGTAAACTTATCATAAAAAATTTAATGCATATTGCATAAAAGATAAAGCAGTCACCTTTGTCTAGCTTGTCCTCGTCCGTCTCTCCACGAATGCAAGTTGACACCACATCATTCCATTTTGTTGCGAGCACATTCTTTCCATTTCTGGCCAAAGAATTTTGTCATGGGATCGGCCCAGCACATTTTTGGTCTGCCCAACAGTTGCTTGTGGTCTGTGGGGCTCCAGTCACTGATGCAGGTTGTCCACTTATTGTCTTCCTTTGGTCTACATGACCCACCCATCTCCGCTTTGCGTTGTACATCACCTGCATTACATTGGTCACTTCTGTATGCCTTCTGATCTCATTAGGTATGTGATCGTGGAGTGATATCTTACACATTTGCCTTTCCATTGCTCTCTGGGTGACAGTGAATTTTTCTTCCTCCACTTTTGTTGTTGACCAGCTTTCCACTCTGTATATCATTGCTGGCAGAACAGTGGAATTAAACAGTTCTCTCCTTTTCTTCACGGGAGTTCATCATCCATTTGAGACATCTTTATTTTGTTGAAACTTGTATACCGCACCTTTCTCCTCCTACTGCATTACCCTTCGAATGAGTTGAGTCTGTTCAGTTGCTGTCCCAGATAAATATATTTGTCGACCTCCTCGATTACTTTCCCATTTATAGTGATGATTTCTGCTGCACAATGCTCATTCTGCATCCACTTCAACATGTTCACTTCCAACCCTATATCATGCAAAAGCGTTTGCAGTTGCTGCAATTTGTTTTCCAGTTCTGCTGTGCCCTTTGCCAATATTACCCAGTCATCAGCAAAGAGAAGATGCGTTACCATCAGTTCTGATTTCTTTTTCCCAGTTCAATTTCTTAAACAGTGATTCCAGTATTGCTGCAAATAGCTTTGGTGAGATTGAGGGCTTGGCTACACTTATATTTTATAGCGCTCTAACTTGCTGGCTCAGGGGTTTGAAAAATCACCCCCCTGAGCGCAGCAAGTCAGAGTGCTTTAAAGCGCTAGTGTAAACAGGCTCCGAGTTCTGAGAGCCGTGCTCCCAGTGCTCAGAGCTTAATTCCCTTGCGGAGGTGGATTACCAGGAGCGCTGGGAGAGCTCTCTCCCGGGGCCCGCACGCAGCCACACTCATACTTCAAAGCGCTGCCCCAGGAGCGCTCCTGCAACAGCGCTTTCAAGTTTCCAGTGTAGCCATGCCCTGTGTCACCTTGTCTGAATCCTCTACGTATAACAATAATGCAGGGGACATTGAATAATGTTATCTCTGTCAAACAATTGCAGATAATTTCTTTCAGCAGGTCAATTTACCTTGGGTCGATTCAGATTTCATTGAGTGTGTTGAGACAGCGTTAGTCTCCACTGAGTCAAATGCTTTTTTGCAGTCGACAAATGCAATACACAATGTGGGGAGGGTTAGCTCAGTGGTTTGAGCATTGGCCTGCTAAACCCAGGGTTGTGAGTTCAGTCCTTGAGGGGGCCATTTAGGGATCTGGGGCAAAAATGGGGATTGGTCCTGCTTTGAGCAGGGGGTTAGACTAGATGACCTCCTGAGGTCCCTTCCAACCCTGATATTCTATGATTTCTTGCATTTTTCGATGAGCTGCCGAGCTGAGTAAATGTGATCAATTGTTGAATACCCTGAGCAGAAACCAGTTTGTTCTCTGCTATTGTGAATTCAAGATCCTTCTTAACCTGATTGAGTATGACGTGGGTGAAGTCCTTATACACTTGTGAGAGGAGTGTGATCAGATGGTAGTTGCTCAATTCTTCTGAATCGCCTTTCTTCATCAATAGTATTGTTTTCGATTCCTTCCATGCATCTGGAATATGCTTGTTATTGATGGAGATGGTGAACCATTGTGCCAAAGCTTTGAAGAGAGTCTCTTCTCCTGCTTCGAGGTATTCTGGCCAAATATCATCCACTCCCGGGCTCTTCCCTCTCTTTATGTTATGAACTGCGTATTCAATTTCTTCCCACATAATGTCGGGAACTTCTTCTGTTGCCTGCTGCAGCAGTGTATGCTGGACATTGACATTCGAGGAGTAGAGATCATTGTAGAATTTTGTACATATTTCCTTCATCTTGCTCCTTTCCAATGTCCTTTGACCTTTTTAATCTTTCAGCTCTGTGGGATAACATGTTTCAGCCTAACATCTTTTTCTACCTTCTTCAGATGCTTGTTCTTTCCAACCGCCTCTTTCAATTTTTTCTTTCTAAAGTCTTCAGGGTCTTCTTTGATCTTCACGCAAATTTCTTTGCACAGTGTTCTGTATTCTTCACTCATTTTTCCTTCTAATTTCATGCGCATCCTCCCCGCCACCAGATTCAGTTTCCTCAGTGATCCTCTGCTTGCGTCCCAGTGTTTTCAATGTCTTTGGCTTCTTAGCTGGTGAGATTATCTGAGAGAGAAACTCTCCATAGTCCTCATCAATGTCCTTGTTGACATTATACTCGAGGTCCATTTCACTCACTTCCTATGCAAATGCTTCTTTGTTGAAGTGCCATTTTTGCTTCGGTTTCTGGCTTCTCTTGACTCATCTTTGTAGGCATTGTCAACGCATAGTTTTGAGCCCAACATAGGATGGTCTGAGCCTTGCACATAACTCATTCTCGTATTGTAGCTACATCGTTGAAGATTTTTCTTGTATCCATCAATATATAATCAGTCTGATTCAGTGTGACTCCATCTGGGCTTTTCCATGTCCAATGCAGTTGTTCTTTTTGAAATATTCTGTTCATTATGTGGAGATGGTTTGCCTCTGTGAATGCAATCAGATGTATGCCACGATCATTTCTTACACCTTTATTGAATTTTCCCATGTACTTTTCATTCTCACTCTCCTTTCCACCTATTATTGCACTGCAGTCCCCTTGAATGATTGTATAGGTGGACCCTTTCTGCATTGCCTCCTCTAGCTTTTTGTAGAAATGTTCCATTTCTTTGTCTTCCGCTTGCTGCATGGGAGCATACACCTGAATCATTTTAATCATTCTCCTTCACTTTATCTGAACCATGGGAACTGCAGTACCACACAATAAATAGATGTTATTTATTCAAGAGACAAGAAATTACCAAGTGCCCAGATTCAGAGGGTTATATAGTACAAGTATATTTTTCATACTGTTTGGTTGTTTACCAATTTGTTCATGCAATAATTAGAAATAAGCAATCCCTGACTGCAATTTGGCAGGGTGGTATATTCATGTGTCAGGGTGTGATCACACTTCCCATTGAAATCAATGGAAATGTTGCCATTGACTTCAATAGCAGCATAGCCAGGATCCCATCCTTTACTCAGACAAGTACGGCTGTTCTTATGCGAGAAGTTCCCTGGGCTAAATTCTCAGGTGCTTAGCCAAAGCTCACTGAATTCACAGACTCATGGATTCCAAGGCCAGAAGGGATCAGTGTGATCACTTAGTCTGACCTCCTTTATAACACAGGCCATAGAATTTTACCTTGCATCAAGCCCAATAATTGGTGGTAAGATAGAGTATCTCTTAGGAGGGTGATGAGAAGATCTTAGAGGAGTTGGAAAAGACCTCTTTGCCCATAACAGGGATTGTGATTGACCTTTATTGTGGCTGAGTGGAGGAAGTACAGGAATTCAAGAGGATGGAGTTTGCATTCAGTGTGAACTAGGGTGTGGAGATTGGCAGCAGTCAAGGTGGCCAACAGGGATGTGGTTGGCAATTGGCAAGAATCAGTGTATAGTATGTTGCCATTTGGCACCTGCCATTACTAACAGGATAGTAGAGTGCTCTGTGTACTCCACAAACTCTTTATCCAGTTGTGGACTCATTTCAGTGTATTTGTTATGAAATTTGAACCCCTCATTGAGCTGGGTCCCAGCTATTTTCAGGCTTGCTTACACTAGGCAAATTTGACAAAAATTCCTCAGACACTAACACTAGTGTCAGCTACACCAGCAACTTTGAGAGCCTTGATGTATACAGGACAAAGGCTGCAGCCAATGTTTTAAGTATCAAAAGTAAATTACATCTTTGTTTTGAACAGTGTTAGCGGACACAGTGGTTAAAATGCTGGCAAATGCCAAAAAAAAAATTATCTATACTAGCAGCCGGATTCTCCTACCCACTGTGTCTACTTTGAGTTGCTCAAGTGTACAAAATGGACTGATATTGGCCATAAATGGCCATCAGAGAACTCCTCTTGTGCAAGTGAAATCTCTGCCTCCTGTGTCAGCTCTGTCCTTCTGTCCCATCCCCACACAAAAAACCTCCCTTCCCCTAGCATAGCTGAAAGGAGGGAATGTGTTAGGGAACAAAGAGACAGAGCAGAGCTCCACTTTGCATGATCCTCCACTACTATAAGGTCAGCTAGGCTATTTACATCAGCGGCATGATATAAAAAGATGTCTAAAAGGTCTGAAACTGACTATCTTTGTCTAAGCTTCAAGAAAGGCAACCAGTAAACAAACAGCATAGATGTTTAAAATGATTAGAGTTTTAATAATCAAAGTGTCATTTATAACAGAGGTAAGGAACTTTGTTTTGTTTTAAATGATTTTAAAGCGATCAGTGTTCCTTTTGGACCCCATCCTATTTCCACTGAAGGCAAAACTCTCACTGACATCCAACGAAGTGAGCTGTAGCTCACGAAAGCTTATGCTCAAATAAATTGGTTAGTCTCTAAGGTGCCACAAGTACTCCTTTTCTTTTTGCGAATACAGACTAACATGGCTGTTACTCTGAAACCTGACTTCACTGGATCACTGACTTCACCTGCAGGATAAGGCCTTTAATGATACCATAGCTGAGAAATCAATACAGATTGAATCCCTCTAATCCTGTACTCCCTGGTCCGCTAACATCCATGGTCCGGCATAGGTGACAACTCCGTGGGTGCTCCAGGGCTGGCGCCAAGCTCCCCCCTCAGTCCCCTCCCCCAGCGCCGCTTGCATACCGGCGGCCTCGCGCTTACCAACTCCTCCTCCTTCCTCCCAATGCCTCCAGAGTGCTGCGAACAGCTGATTTGTGGCATCCAAACTCCAAGAGGGAGGGGGAGGACCTGGGGACAGCAGCTGGGACCCTGGGCGAGGGGCCGGCAGCTGAGACCTGGGGCCGGCATCAGAGTCCCCGGGTGGGGGGGGGCCACACTGGGCGCAAAGCCTGGGGGTGATGCATCACCCCCTGCACCACCCCTATTTCCCGCACCTATGGAGACCCGCTGGCACTCTGCATTGACCTCCCGTGGTTCGGAAAATTCACTGATTCAGCACTGGTCAGGTCCCAGGATGCTGGACTAGAGAGGTTCAACCTGTATAATGCTACTGATTAATTATTTTTAGGATCTTGATATCTAAAAGCTCTCTAAAATTATGCCAAATAAAATTGTCATTAATTTGTTTTTTCTGTTTGTATTAATTTGCATTTTACACTATATAAAGTGAAAAAATGGTTATTGCAACTGGTCATAACATGCTATATTGTCACATGCAGTATCACCTGACAAAACAAGTTACCGGTTAAATTAATAGCAAGGGGAAAAAAATAAGGATGAAAAGTAAAGGGTGTCTCCAAAATTCTTACAGTTGTGTCAAGAAGCTGTTACTCAGATCAAAAAATATGGTTGCAGCTGATAACATACTATAATTTGCACATATAATTTAAGAAGCCTGCTAAGTTTCCTTCACATTGTTTCCAAAACGGCTTAAAGGAGTTCACAAATCCCTTCCCAATACAGGCCGTTCTTCCAAACCAGAGTGGAGGCCAGGGCCAGATTAACCTTTTGTGGGCCCATTCATGGAGGCAATGGAGCGTGGTGGGGGGAGTGAAGGGCCAGCCAGGGGCAATGGAGCATGGCAGGGGCAGCCCCCTCCGCCCAGCCCAGTGCGAGGACACTATTCACAAACCAGCAGTTGCCAGACGCACAGTGGCCGACTAGCCCTGTGCTGCCAGCATGCCCTTTCCCCTCGGGGGGCAGGCCTATGTTGTCTTGGGGCGCAGTACAAGCGGAGCAGTCCAGGTCCCCTTCTGAGCATGGGCCCGGCTCCATGGCACCATTGTAAACCTGGCACTGGTGGAGGCCTCCCCAGGGCACACCAAAGGGCAGAGGACATCTAATACTGTAACAGATTTATTCCTTCATCAGGTACTGACTTGACATAGATTTTATAGAATATAATACCAACAGGGACACACACACTGGCTATTACTATGTGTTCACTGGTGAATAGCTATAATTATTCTTCAGCCTTTGCCTTTCTTCCTCCCCATCTGAAAGTGTTTCTCTCTTCCCTTTTCAGTCTTTGAAGGGGAAAGCAGCTGTATGGATCCAGCACCCAGCGATCACGTTTCTGATACGGTCGGTTGTCTTCTCTCTGTGCACAGTCACAAGCCCATGGGGCCACATTAGCCTTGGCGTTTGGGGGGAGCAGGTGGGCTGAGAAATCTGTTCATGTTGAGGGGATGAAGGGGCGCCCATCCCCAACTCCCCACCATTATTAAAGAAACATTTTAATTCTCCTCCAGCCAGTGGCTCCTGCCCCCGTGCGAGTAACAGCCTGGCCCCTCCCCAGGGTCCCGCCTCCTCCTCCGCACGCACAGCAACAGACTGAGCGGCCTCTGCAATGTCAGCTCCGCAGAAGCGGAGAACCTGCAGAAACAAGGCAGGGCGGCCGTGGTGCGGGAGCAGCTCCCCCCAAAGCGCTCTCTCCCCCTGTGCCAGGAGAAGGTAAACGGAGGGAAGGGCGAAGGGCGCCTTGGGCTGCGATCGGAGATTCCCCTGCCCACCTCACCCGCCTTCTCGCTGTATTACTCCGTCAGCCCAAACTAGCCCCGTCGGCTGCGGCACACGCAGCGCGCGGAGCCTGGCTGTAGCGGATTCCACAACAAAGAGCCGGGGCCAGGAGCTGTCCGGCTGCCGCTGCTGAGAGGGAAACGGGGAGGCAGAGGGGGATACTCAGGAGCCGAACAGATCCCACCGTTCGCAGGAAGAAACCTGCAGCCGACAGAATCGAGAGCGACATTAGCTCACCAGCTGGAGGAGGAGGGAAATCTGGTACCTGAGCAGGTCCAAGGCTAGCGAGGGAAGCGAAGGGGGGCGGCGGGGAAGAGGCAGCGAAGGGTAAATCCCGCGGGCAGAGCTCGTGGCGTGGCTTGGCTCGATATTAACTGCAGGTTAGTCGGGAAGCAGCCGGCCATCTGCAGGAGAAGCACCTCTCGGGGGGCGTGGGGGGGCGGTGCGTGGAGAGGGTTTCCCCCCTTTCGAGGGGGGTTATGGCCATAGCAGTGGAGCTCTGGTGACTCCGGGAGCGGATACAGTGCTGCAATGCTGCCAGCAGCAGCCCCGGTGAAAGGAGGCGTCTGAGCAGAAGCAGCATCGCCTCTCCCCATCGTCTTTCTGTCTCTCCCGCCCTCCCTGCTCCGGGCTCAGTCGTCTCCGTCGCCCTCACTCAAGCCGAGGAGCGCCCTGCTCTCTGCAGAGGGGCCACGCCGGGGCTCGCCAAGCAGCGGCTCCAACAGAAACCGCCAAACACAACATGGCCACTCTGCTCCGGAAAATCGGGCTCATCCGACTGCACAACAGGGACACGGAGGATCCCAAGCACCATCATCACCACCACCGCAGCAGCCAGCAGGGCTCCTCGCTCCGAGCCAAGGGCAGCCAGAAGAACAGCAGCAACAAGCAGCAGGGCAGCGCCGGCTGCAGCAGCAGCAGCAGCCCCAGCAAGGAGGGCAGCCCAGCGGGCAACAAGGCCAAGAAAGTGCTGGAGCTCTCCAAGCAGCCGCCGCAGCAGCCCGGCTCGGGGGGCCACAAGGAGAAGCCCCCGCACCACAGCGCCAAGGAGCCGGGCTCGGGTAAGGAGCCCAGGCCGCAGCTGCTGCCTGGGGGGAGCAGCAGCGGCCGGGCCGGCTCTGCCCCGCTGGTGCCGCCCCCGTCGGGCTCTGCCCCCGTGGCGCCCTCGGGCAGGCAGCAGCACTGCACGCAGGTGCGGAGCCGGCGGCTGATGAAGGAGCTGCAGGACATCGCCCGGCTGAGCGACCGCTTCATCTCTGTGGAGCTGGTGGACGAGAGCCTGTTCGACTGGAACGTGAAGCTGCACCAGGTGGACAAGGACTCGGTGCTGTGGCAGGACATGAAGGAGACCAACACCGAGTTCATCCTGCTCAACCTCACCTTCCCCGACAACTTCCCCTTCTCGCCGCCCTTCATGAGGGTGCTCAGCCCCCGCCTGGAGAACGGCTACGTGCTGGACGGCGGGGCCATCTGCATGGAGCTGCTCACCCCTCGCGGCTGGTCCAGCGCCTACACCGTGGAGGCGGTCATGAGGCAGTTCGCAGCCAGCCTGGTGAAGGGTCAGGTAAGGGGCTGGGGACCCGGGGTTCAGTGCCGTGTCAGCTGTTTCCTTACTTGCAGGGGTTTAAGCCCCAATTCCCGCACAGCCTGCTCTCTGGCCCTGACCTCCTGGGCCAATGGCTCCCTGTATGACCTTGGCCAGGTCAAGATACCAAGGTGATGGGTCACCTGTTCTCCCTGTTCCTCAGTGAAATGGGGATAATTACACTTCCCTGCTGCACAGGGGTGATAGGGTCAGTCATGTGGGTCAGGTGCTTGGAGAGCCTCTGGTTTCAGTTATATGCAACGGTAACAACGGGGGAAAGGGTGTGGAGAGGTCTGAAAGGAATGGTTTTATCTCCCCTTTTATATACTTTGTCCTGTAGCTGACATTATAATTTGCTAGCTGGGTAGTGAAAGATGCTGGAAGAGCCATCCCCAGCAGACAATCCCTTTGTGTTGAGCAAATTATCCTCCAGATTTCAGGTGTCATTTGTTCTATCTTGAACTAAAGCCTCCCTCCACTAGTCAGCCTAGACTTGCTGGCCTCCTACTTTACACAAGTATCACTGTATTAAGATACACTGCCTCGAACTGCTGCTTCCAGACTTTTTGTCTGGCTTCTTCCTGGCCTCCAAAGCACTGCACAGATAAATTACTGGATGGGATAGTGGGCAATTATTGGGACTCCCTCAGCACCTGGTTTTTGATAGCTCTAAACATAGGTTTGCCTCTTTGACAATAGTTACACTCAAGCTACAATTCTTGCCCAGTGCTGAGCTATCAACACTGTTGTGCAGCTTTAAATTTGTTGTCTAAAAAACTAATCAAATAATTGTTCACTATACATTAGGTTCATAATGGCTAGCCCTGGAAAAGATCTTTTGGATCCTCCAGCCAGAACAAAATATGTAGGTCCTCAACAGAGGATGTATTAGATATCAAATGATACTCCATTTGCTCTTAGCCAAGAAGAAATATTACTGTTGTGTTCCTTTTTCTCTTTCTCCCTTAGAACACCATTGGAAGTGAGATTTTGATGAATAAATATTTTTTGTGAGATCTGTAGCCAGTCCTTCTTTATGTTCATTACAATGGGCAAGTTGCCTGTGTCTATGTAAGGTGGTTTTCTGATCATTTAGTGTGTCCTTGAAATGTTGTCTTTCCACTTAGCCCACACACACAGGTCCATGTCCTCTAGTAATAGTAGACAATGGAAAATGGTGTTTTTTCCTTCGGACAAAGGTAAATAAATTCACTGGAATCTTTTGGGTGGATCTTTTGTTTAATAAATAATTACTTTATTGTTACAGATTTACTCACATTCATTAATGGGACTGCTTGTGTGAGTAACTGCTCATCAGTAGCTTCACAGACTGGCCCATAAAGGAGGTGTTTATTTAGATTACTTTACTTGAACCTTGCCTGACCCTTTTGGGAAAGACATTTCCACAGTCCTCACCTCCTCCTTCAGTTTGGCTTCTAGGTCTGCTACTCATTTATTCAATTAGTTCGTACTGTATGCCTTGTTTCACCTGAAGATGTCAATTTCCATAGGTCACCTTGGAATTCAAAGAAACATCTACCCATAAAAAAGAGGCTTACTTAATTTATAATAGATCCGTGGTATATTAAACCTCAGTAGGATCTGTTTTGTTATGTCCCATTATTTGTTTTTCATTCTTTTTACAGTGATCGTGTTTCTCATTGTATTTGAATAAGGATTGAGAAGTATTATGTTAAAATCTATCAAACCAGTTCTTAAACTATTGTAATATTTTTCTGTGGTTTGTTTCTACCCCTAAACTGAAAAGGGTCAAAACAGGTTTAATGGCATAATTTTGTTTTAAAATATTTTGTTTATTCATAACATGGCTCAATATGAAACATTTTAAATAAAATACTTAGATTACTAATGAATTAAACATTAGTCTTGAACACACTGTAAAATTTCACAATCTTCTTTTAATCACCAAAAGGATTTCTGAAATAAAATTCTGTTTTCTGATTGCAAAGGAAGGATGGTTTCTTCAAAGCAAAGTTTTTCTTTTTTGTTGAAATAAACCTGTTCAAGCCAAAATTTATTATAGGTTTGCCAGCAGTTTGATCTTAGGTATTTAATATGAAAAAGTCCTGTATGTAAATTGGTGTGTATTTGTGAGATAAAGTAAAAATGGTCAATTAAAATTATTGCCAATAATTTAATAGGCAAGTAGCCATAAAAGGGAAATTTGAAAGCCGTGTACTGTGCAATGCAAGTTAAAATATATATTAACAGTAATATAATATATACTTGTCAATTATAGCCTGATAATCTGTGATAGATTACTATCCTGTAATAGAAACCATGCACTGTGTAATGAGAGCCATATTTTTTGTAATCAGACTCATGTTATATAATCTTGATTCCATTGCATAAGTGCAACAGCTGAAAGTACAGACACTTTAGAATCCAAATTCCATTTTTATATTTTAAACATGATCTTCTCTTGACTATTAGTTTAATATCATAAAGTCATAAGAATATAAAATGTTGAAAATATATAACCATTGATCCTGCAAAAATATACATGGTTAATTCTTATCATGCTGCAAGTAGTCACATTGACTTCAGTGAAACTACCTGCACAAATAAGGATGACTCATGTCAGATTAATTAACTAATGCCTGTACAATGGTGTAGCGTATAAAACATTATGAAAATGCTAAATATCATTATTATTTAAATAAGGGTTTGAAAGAGTAAGCCCCTTCTGTAGACTAGAAATGACAGTGCAAGAGTAAATGATAATTACTAGCCTACAGTTCCATTGAAGGATTATGAAGCTATCATAAAATATGCCAGAATAATGCAGCATCAGAATTCCTCATTTGAATTCCAGCTTGGTAGTCACCATTAGCCTGTGCATTAACCCTTATATTGGGTGTTATCTTCAAGGGAATGTGATGCATGGAGCTCTTGTAGGGTCTGGCCCAATATGAGCTTAATTCTGTTCCCATGGAATTGAGTGGGAGTCTTTGACTTTAATGGAAGGTGGATCTGGCTCAGAGAACAGTTACTCTTACAGTAGCACTCTACAGTAGCACTTCCATTGTTAAAAGAAGACTTAAGATAATAACAGGTTTCAGAGTAACAGCCGTGTTAGTCTGTATTCGCAAAAAGAAAAGGAGTACTTGTGGCACCTTAGAGACTAACCAATTTATTTGAGCATAAGCTTTCGTGAGCTACAGCTCACTTCATCGGATGCATATAATAACATATGTTAAATATTCTAACTATTAAGAATGTAGAGTATTTCACATGAAAGGTTTCTAAATATATATGCCCCAGTCCTGTAAGCAATTAGGCAAGTATGTATCTTTAATAAGACACCTTATGTGAGCAAAATTATTCAAGTGTGTGAATGCAGGATTGAGTTTTTAATATGCTTTTCACCATTTGAGATGTTTGCCTACTTTTTTCACTTTTACCAGTTTGAACAATATAACTAGGCTGGTTAGTTTCATTTTTTGTTTCTAGTCAAGCCCACTTTTTGATATTTATGCACAATAATGCTGTTCTGTGTTAGTTTCCAACACTGTAGAGGGAATGCTTAAGTTTTGTGCTGAGCATAAAAATGCTTTTCAGTATATTTCTCGTATTAGGGTTTTGTCAAAAACAAAAACTAAGCAAGTGAACTCTAACCATTAAGCCAGACCTATCATGCTTGTTTATAACTTGCTCTAAAAATTTGCCATGGTTTAGAGTTTGCCATACAACATCTCACTGGGAAACATACATTCGTTTATTTTTATTATCTTTGTGTAAGTTGTTCCAGCTATTTATATATTTTAGGAGTGTCAAAAACAAAAAGTTTGTGTGTGTATAGGCCCTGATCCTGCACCATGGAAGCCAGTGAGAATTTTACTGTTAACTTTAGTGGGCACAGGATCAAGCCCTTGCTTTCGAAGACTCTAGTCCTGCCTAAATGTAAGCACCTGAGTAGTCCCTTTGAAGGACTGGAGCCTTCAGCTCTAACACTGCTTTGGGATTTATTTTGTTTTTTGTTTTTATTTTGGAAAAAAATAAAAGATTTTTCTGGCCACAAAACTAACTAAGTAAATGAAATAAAACAAGACAAGTAATTATTTTACTTGACTAGTTAGGAAAAAGAAATAGACAAGCTTTCTATAGGAAGTATCGTCCGTATCTCAAAGAACACACACGTAAAAATAACTTACTTAGTCAACAAGATTACTACCTTTACCAAATAAAAAAGGTCATGATACTGATATTTATAAAGCTGTCTTTGAAAGCCTTTTTAGTTTGCATATTTAACACATGCTCTAAGTTCCATTAGATTATTGCACATGTACTATAGAGTATTTAGATTATATAATGTTGACTTTTTAGTATGCAAACTAATATTGACACAAGAGAAGAGTTATTAAAATGAATCATGTCATTGAGCTAAAATTGATCAGAATATTTCATACATTTGCAAGTTGGTCTTTCCTTTATATATTAGAAAAGCATAAAAAGACAGGGATGTTTATACAAAACATTTGTTGCAAATTAATATTAATAGCCTGATTAAAACTGTAAATTCCACAATGAAAGAAAATCAGATTTATGGACTTCCAGCTTTTTACATTGAGTTATAATAGTATATTTGATATGTAAAAGTAATAGGATCCAGTCTTTTTCCCATTGATGTCAATGGCAAAACTTCCATTAACCTCAGAAGGAGTGGAATTGAGTCCTTCTTTAAGCACAGTGGTGTGAGTTACTGGCATGAGTCCAGTTCCATTGGGAGCTGAGGGTGCTTAGCACCTTGCAGGAGGTTCTCAATACCTCGAAGAACTGTGCCCATATTTTCTGCCTTAACTCTGGATCTCTCTTTTAAAAAGATTATTGGGCCAAGAACTGTACTTTAAGAAGGGTTATTATTATTATTTATTTGTTATTATTGTTGTGTAATTGATTCCTGCTGTACTCATTGCTGACAGTTTGGTGAGCAAAGCCTAAGGACTTGTCTACAGTTAAAACGTTGCAGTGGAACCACTGCAGTGCTTCACTGAAGATGTTACCTATGTTGACAGAAGGGGTTTTCCCGTTCGCATAGGTAAGCCACCTGTCTGATAGGCAGTAGCTACATCGACAGGAGAATTCTCCCATCAGCCTAGTGTTGTTGTCTACCCTGGGAGGTTAGGTCAGTTTAACTGCATCGCGCGGGCTGTGGATCAACCTGATTTGCTAGTGTAGACCAGGCCTAACTGCCTGCACCAGAGTTTGAATCCTGGCCCACTGAAATAAATGACAAAAATCCCATTGACTTTAGTGGGGTTGGGATTTCACTCAAAGAGTTAAGATAACTTTAGAAGAATACATTTGAATATCATCATCTGACACTGCATCAGGTCCTGGAGTGAATATCTTTTGTTGTCTTGGAGCACTCTTGACCCAGCAGAACCTTTTACATCTATGTGGCTAGCCTGAGGGAACTGCACATGTAACTTGTAGCAGATGAAGTGAAGTCCTTTTATTTTTCTTAAGTCTTTAGAAATTTGTAAATCATTCTAGAATAGTAAGTACTGCCCTGACAATATTAAATGCTATTATTCACTGAATAAAGGAGATGGGAGTAGTGCCAGTCATATAACTGTAATAAAAAAGCAGAGTGTCTGTTGTAGCTCACATTTATTTAATAATAAGATGCATGATTGAAATCAGTGCATATCCCTTCAAACACTGATGCTATCTTGTTACTTGCAAACAAGCATTCTTCAAAATTTATCCCAAAGCAGTTACTATTGCTGTAAAAGTAATTGAACCATTTTATTTGCAGTTTTGCAAACTGTGTAAACACTGTATCATAGAATCATAGAAACACAGAATATCAGGGTTGGAAGGGACCTCAGGAGGTCATCTAGTCCAACCCCCTGCTCAAAGCAGGACTAATCCCCAACTAAATCAACCCAGCCAGGGCTTTGTCAAGCCTGACCTTAAAAATATCTAAGGAAGGAGATTCCACCACCTCCCTAGGTAACGCATTCCAGTGTTTCACCACCCTCCTAGTGAAAAAGTTTTTCCTAATATACAACCTAAACCTCCCCCACTGCAACTTGAGACCATTACTCCTTGTTCTGTCATCAGCTACCTCAGAACAGTCGAGATCCATCCTCTTTGGAACCCCGTTTCAGGTAGTTGAAAGCAGCTATCAGGTCCCCCCCTCACTCTTCTCTTCCACAGACTAAATAACCCCAGTTCCCTCAGCCTCTCCTCATAAGTCATGTGTTTCAGTCCCCTAATCATTTTTGTTGCCCTCTGCTGGACTCTTTCCAATTTTTCGACATCCTTCTTGTAGCGTGGGGCCCAAAACTGGACACAGTACTCCAGATGAGGCCTCACCAATGTCGAATAGAGGGGAACGATCACGTCCCTCGATCTGCTGGCAATGCCCCTACATATACATCCCAAAATGCCATTGGCCTTCTGTAAATGATAATCAGATAAAATAATGAACATCCCTAAGGCTCAGCAAGAAATTTTTAAGTCCTTAGCACCTTGGTCCTTAGCACGTTCAACTAAACCAGAACACCTCCAGAAAAAAAGCATAACTTGTTTTCTTTAGTGAACTAATACAGTTTCAAGAGAATTTTTTCCTATTTGCTGCATGTTAAAAAAAAGTTCTGTTTGAGAAGTCAAATGAAGCCATGCTGCTTCACAATATAATGCTTGAATCTGTTTTAGTAAAATGATGAAAGAAGTAGGGATGTCAATGTGAAAATAAGAAATCACAAATCACCATTTTATTTAAAAATGGCTGAAGTAGCAGGAAAGCATTACTTAATTGCTTCAGGACCCTGGATTGGATTAGTAATACTGGTGGGTTGTCCTGCCTTTAGTCACTTGTTTCATGTGTTCTCTATCTGGGTGAGGGGACAAAATAGTTTAAGATAATTACCAGCTAAATGGTAACCCTGCAGCTTGTGCCATTTGTAAAGCTTCCCTATTGTAAAGTATATATGTTTGTTTTTGTATCAAGTAGGACAAGTATGAGAATGCAGACTGGACCTAATGTCCGAAAAATAGGAAAAAACTAGCTGGGAGTGTTCTCACATGTTTAAGTATCTAGTGCTTGATTTAAGCTGATCAATCCAGGTTGTTGTTTTTTTTAATATATAACATTTTGTAATTCAGGTTATAATGTAAAGTGTACATTCAGGCATCTTCAAAAATAATTTGTTTCAACTGTCTATGGATTGTATACTAGAGTGTATCCTATATAAATATACTGTTTACTATATAAATTAATTTGTTACTAATCTATTTTTCCATTTTTAAAAGTGCACCCATCACAGTTGACTCTGCATGTATGAAACTTAAAAACACAACAACATTAGTTAATATCATTTTATTAAAATGAGATTCAGTCACAGAATCCAGCTGTTAAACATAATCTAAATATCTCCCACCTTTACCCTCTGAAGCAAAAGCCTGAGCAAACAGATGGCCTTTTTGATAGACTGCACCTCTTTCAGATATGAACAGTGGAAATGAATTCCAGATCCATGAGCCTTCACTAACCTCCAGACATTCAATCTAAGGATTGTTAGCATGGACCCATCAGCTAATTTCCACTGCTGCAGTTATCACTAGGAAGCTCGGTAGTCAGAGGCTTGGTCTACACTACAGAATTAGGTCAACGTAAGGCAGTTTACATTGAGCTAACTCTGTAAGTGTCTACAGTACAATGTTGCTCCCACCAGTGTAAGTCGCCCACTACACAGGTTGACGTAGTTAGGGTGACGCAGTATCTCTGTAGACACTGCGTTACTTACATTGCTTGCTGGCTATCAGTCCTGCGTGGGGCTCACAGCTTGGGCTGTTGGTATCCCATGATGGTGAGGATGCGCACCACTTCACAGGAGGCATAGTGTAGACATGAACCGCCACAGTAATTACTGTGGAGGATGTACGTCGACCTAATGTAGGTGGACTTAATTTTGTAGTGTAGACAAGGCCTACGATAACCAGAACCCAAACCACACAGAGCTTTATATGTTATATTTAGTATGTGATTGCTTTCTATTAATTGGCTATGCCTCCTGGGCTTACCACGGGTGAATGACTTCAGGCATGGGTGGTGAGGACAACTTTTGCTTTAGAACCATGACTGAGAGCCACATTTAGTAGTATGCAAGATGATAAGAAATGACAAAGGTAATAATCATTAAGTAGCAGGCATATCACTTGAAAGTATTTGAACTTTAAGCAAAAAAAATAAGGAATATTACTGAGGACTTGTCTTCACTACTAGGGTAAGTCGACCTAAGTTACGCTACTCCAGCTATGTAAATAACATAGCTGGAATTGATGTCGCTTAGGTCGACTTACTGCAGTGTTTTTACTGCGCTGCGTCGATGGGAGACACTCTCCAGTCTTACTCTTCTCAGCCCTGGTCTACACTATGAGTTTAGGTAGAACTTAGCAGCGTTAGATCTATTTAACCCTGCACATGTCCACACAACAAAGCCATTTTTGTCAACTTAAAGGGCTCTTAAAATCGATTTCTATACTCCTCCCCGACGAGGGGATTAGCGCTGAAATCAACATCGCCGGGTCAAATTTGGGTTAGTGTGGATGCAATTTGACGGTACTGGTCTCCGGGAGCTATCCCACAGTGTTCCATTGTGACCGCTCTGGACAGCACTCTCAACTCGGATACACTGGCCAGGTAGACAGGAAAAGTCCTGCGAACTTTTGAATTTCATTTCCTGTTTGGCCAGCATGGCAAGCTGATCAGCACAGGTGACTGTGCAGATCTCATCAGCAGAGGTGACCATGGAGTCTCAGAATCACAAAAGAGCTCCAGCATGGACCAAGTGGGAGGTACTGGATCTGATCACTGTATGGGGAGACGAATCCGTGCTATCAGAACTCTGTTCCAAAAGACGAAATGCCAAAATATTTGAAAAAATCTCCAAGGGCATGAAGGACAGAAGCTATCACAGGGACCTGCAGCAGTGCCATGTGAAACTTAAGGAGCCCAGGCAAGCCTACCAAAAAACCACAGAGGCAAACACCCGCTCGGGGTCAGAGCCCCAGACATGCCGCTTCTATGATGAGCTGCATGCAATTCGAAGGGTTGCCCCTACAACTACCCCACACCTGTACATGGACTCCTTCAAGGGAGTCTCATGCAACAGGGATGAGGATTTTGGGGACAAGGAAGATGATGATGAGGGGGAGGTTGAAGACAGCACACACCAGGCAAGCAGAGAAACGGTTCTCCCCGACAGCCAGGAACTGTTTATCACCCTGGAGACAGTACCCTCCCAACCCGGGCTCCCGGACCTTGAAGGCACCTCTGGTGAGTGTACCTTTGTTAGTATAATACATGGCTTAAACGCAAGCGTATTTTATGATTAATTTGCCCTGAAGACTTGGGATGCATTCGCGGCCAGTACAACTACTGGAAAAGTCTGTTAACGTGTCTGGGGATGGAGCGGAAATTCTCCAGGGACATCTCCATGAAGCTCTCCTGGAGGTACTCCCAAAGTCTTTGCAAAAGATTTCTGGGGAGGGCAGCCTTATTCCATCCTCCATGGTAGGACACTTTACCATGGCAGGCCAATAACACGTAGTCTGGAATCATTGCATAAGAAAGCATGGCAGAGTGTGGTCTTGGTGTTTGCTGGCATTCAAGCAACATCTGTTCTTTATCTCTCTGTGTTATCCTCAGGAGTGTGATATCATTCATGGTCACCTGGTTGAAATAGGGGAATTTTATTCAGGGGACATTCAGAGGTGGCCGTTCCTGCTGGGCTGTTTGCCTGTGGCTGAAAAGAAATCATCCCCGCTGTTAGCCACGCGGTGGGGGGAGGGATGAAGCGATCATTGCAGAGAATTGGGTGGGGGGGGGTGTTAGGTGGGTTTGTGCTGCACATTAACCCGAAAACATCAGCCCCTCCTTTTAAATGGCCAATGTGTCTTTTTCAATTTTACTTTCCCATTTTTTCCTCCCGCAGCTGCAAATGTTTCAATGCTGCCACTAGCATCTCCATCCCAGAGGCTAGCGCAGATAAGAAGGTGAAAAAAACACACTCGTGATTAAATGTTCTCTGAGCTCATGTAGTCCACCCAAACTGAAAGAGCCCAGCAGAATTCATGGAGGCAGACAATGGCAGAGTCCAGGAAAGCACAAAATGAACACGAGGACAGGAGGGACGCACGAGAGGACAGGTGGCGGCAGCATGATGAGAGGAGGCAAGATGCAATGCTGAGGCTACTGGAGGATCAAACACATATCTTCAGGCGTACGGTTGAGGTGCAGGAAAGGCACAGACTGCCACTGCCGCCCCTGTGTAACCAATCGCCCTCCTCCCCAAGTTCCATCGCCTCCTCACCCAGACGCCCAAGAACGCGGTGTGGGGGCCTCCAGGCACCCAACCACCCCACCGAGAGGACTGCCCAAGCAACAGAAGGCTGGCATTCAATAAGTTTTGACGTGCAGTGTGGCCTTGTCCTTCCCTACTCCCCCACCCCTCCCAGGCTACCTTGGCAGTTATCCCCCTATTTGTGTGACGAATTAATAAAGAATGCACGAATTTGAAACAACAATGACTTTATTGCCTCTGCAAGCAGTGATCGAAGGGGGGAGAGGAGGGAGGTTGGCTTACAGGGAAGTAGAGTGAACCAAGGGGGAGGGTTTTCATCAAGGAGAAACAAACAGAACTGTCACACCGTAGCCTGGTCAGCCATGAAACTGGTATTCAAAGCTTCGCTGATGCACAGTGTGCCCTGCTGTGCTCTTCTAACTGCCCTGGTGTCTGGCTGCATGTAATCAGCAGCCAGGCAATTTGCCTCAACTTCCCACCCCACCGTAAATGTCTCCACCTTACTCTCACAGATATTGTGGAGCACACAGCAAGCAGTAATAACGATGGGAATATTGCTTTCGCTGAGGTCTAACTGAGTCAGTAAACTGTGCTTGTAAGCTTTTAAACGTCCAAATGTACATTCTACCACCATTCTGCATTTGCTCAGCCTATAGTTGAACAGCTCCTGACTACTGTCCAGGGTGCCTGTGCACGGCTTCATGAGCCATGGCATTAGGGTGTAGGCTGGGTCCCCAAGGATAACTATAGGCATTTCAACATCCCCAACAGTTATTTTCTGGTCTGGGAAGTAAGTCCCTTGCTGCAGCTGTTCATACAGACCAGAGTTCCTGAAGATGCGAGCATTATGTATCTTTCCCGGCCATCCCACGTTGATGTTGGTGAAATGTCCCTTGTGCTCCACCAGTGCTTGCAGCACCATTGAAAAGTACCTCTGGTGGTTTACGTACTGGCTGCCTTGGTGGTCCGGTCTCATGATAGGGATATGGGTTCCGTCTATAGCCCCACCACAGTTAGGGAATCCCATTGCAGCAAAGCCATCCACTATGACCTGCACATTTCCCAGAGTCACTACCCTTGATAGCAGCAGCTCAGTGATTGGGTTGGCTACTTGGATCACAGCAGCCCCCACAGTAGATTTGCCCACTCCAAATTGATTCCCGACTGACCAGTAGCTGTCTGGCGTTGCAAGCTTCCAGAGGGCTATCACCACTCGCTTGTGAACTGTGAGGGCTGCTCTCATCTTGGTATTCTTGCACTTCAGGGCAGGGGAAAGCAAGTCACAATGTTCCATGAAAGTGCCCTTACTCATGTGAAAGTTTCACAGGCACTGGCAGTCATCCCAGACCTGCAACATTATGTGGCCCCTTCCAGTCTGTGCTTGTTTTCCGGGCCCAGAATCGGTGTTCCATGGCATGAGCCTGCCCCATTGCACCAGGATGGCCAAATTGCTGGGGCCCGTGCTTTGAGAGAAGTCTGTGACCATGTCCTCATCACTCTCATGACTGCGCTGCCATCGTCTCCTCGCCTGCTTTTGCAGGTTCTGGTTCTGCATGTACTGCATGATAATGTGCAAGGTGTTTACAATGCTTGCAACTGCTGCGGTGATCTGAGCGGGCTCCATGCTTGCCTGTGTATGGTGTCTGCAGGATAGCAGAGGTGCAGGGGAAGCGGTGGTTGGATGACCAGTTTTGCAGACCTACTGCACCGTCTGCTGCCAGGACACAACAGCTGAGTGGGCTGCACGCTTGCCATGGTATGGTGAGACAAGAGCAGCCGAGCAGAGTTGCAGTGGAATCGGCCCCACGAGACCACCAGAAGAGCAGGAGAACAGAGTGCCAGTGGAAGCGGTGGATGACGACGGTCATATAGAGGACCTGCGAGGTGGATTCATAGCATCAGGAGAGCAGGAGAGCAGAGTGGCAGCAGAAGCGGTGGATGACGACGAAGGTTAGCAGTCCTACTGCACCGTCTGCTGAAAGCAGCGTGGCGTCCACATGGAAAAAAGGCGCGAAACGATTGTCTGCCATTGTTTTCAGGGAGGGAGGGGTAACTGACGACATGTACCCAAAACCACCCGTGACAATGTTTTTGCCCCATCCAGGCATTGGGAGCTTAACCCAGCATTCCAATGGGCGACAGACACTGCGGGAACTGTGGGATAGTGGGGGGAGGGATAGCTCAGTGGTTTGAGCATTGGCCTGCTAAACCCAGGATTGTGAGTTCAATCCTTGAGGGGGCCATTTAGGGATCTGGGGCAGAAATTGGGGATTGGTCCTGCCATTTGAGCAGGGGGTTGGACTAGATGACCTCCTGAGATCCCTTCCAACCCTGATAGTCTATGATTCTATAGCTATCCACAGTGCAACGCTCCGAAAGGCAATGCTAGCCTTGGTACTGTGGACGCACTCCACCGACTTAATGCGCTTGGTGCATTAGTGTGGGGACACACACAATTGACTGTATAAAATTGCTTTCTAAAAAATCGACTTCTATAAATTCAACCTAATTTCATAGTATAGACATACCCTCAGAGAGCTAGAGTACCGAGGTCAACCGGAGAGCACTCTGCCATCGATTTTGCAAGTCTTCGTTAGTCCCCTGCTGCATTGATTGCAGCAGCGTTGATCTCCCCGTAGTGAAGGCAAGCCCTTCGATACATGAAGAAAATCAGGTAGCAATCTGAGAGCTATCTTAGACTATAATTTATGAAGCTTGGATTTTAAACTTCATCTTTTATTTGCACCATTGAGATGCTGGAAAATGATGTATGAGCTGAAAAAACCACATTGTTCATGTGCATTGTGCTGCTGTCCTAAGTATAGAGTGTATTGTTATGCAAATTTATTCTGTGGAGTGGGAGTGGAGACACAGGGATTCCAACTCACTGAGATAGGAAGATGTCTTAGTTCTTTTAAACAGCAGGGAGAAAATAATCTTCACTTTATCCCTTCAAAGTATACACAGGGAAACTATTCTAAAGATTTTTAAAATATTCTATAGTAGTACCATATTGTTAAAAATAATGATCGAATTAGTGAAATCATTAAAATTGAGAAAAATTACTGTTTTTAAAACATACTTTCCTGGCACATAGAACTAATTCTCCCTTGCAGTACTTGGCTGATACCCTGAATAGATGAGTTCTTAAGAAACACCTGCTTTGATCACAACTGATTAGATGCAATTTTATATGAAAAGCCTGAATCACCCAAGTGGTTCCCATTTACTTTAGTCGGGCTGCTCACTTGAGTGAGTTGTGTAGGATTTGCCTTTTTTGTTAAATATTGTAAAGAATCACACTTCTGAAATAAGAGTCAAATCTTGAAGGCCTTACTCAGGGCCTAATTGTCCTCTCTTACCAGAAAATATGTGGGAGGAGTCACAAGGTGCTACTCTGTGGGGCAGGGACAGTTTGGTCCACATGGACCAGTCTATGGGGCTACCCTCAAGCCCTGAAAATCCCCAGAATTGGAACAAATCCCAGGGGATCCACGCAAGGCCAGGGACTTGCATGTGGAAGCTCTGTTTCTGCAGTAGTTTTGGCCTTTGCACCATTGGAATCTTATTGCCATCATCTTGTTTGGCCATGGCTGTCCCAGGGACACCCCTCAATTGTATTAGTTTTCCAATGTGAGCTCCACCAGGCTGGGTGAGAGGATGCACACCCCTACCCCCTCCAACCTGCCCACTCTCCCATACAGATCCCAATCAGCAGGATCTGTCAAAGGGGGAACACAGCCATTAGGCAGCCGAGTCCCCTTTACATGTGGAAAGGGGAGATCCAAGCAGAGGGATCACAAAGGTACAATTCTGACTCTGTTTTTACTTAGGCAAAGCATCCATTAATTTTGGTCAATATTTTGCATGAGTAAGAACCTAGTAAAGATTGAATAAAGACGTATAGTTTGGTCCAAAATGTATAATATGTAATGTACAAAGGATTTAACTGTCATGATTGCTTAATTGAATGCAAGGTTTTTGGTGAGCATTATGATACTGCACAGCCTGTGTCCTCTTGGGTCTGGCCTGACACAGGTTTAAGTGGTACTTAAGTGTGTGAGTAAGATAATTGCACTCGCCTGTGATGAGTGGCAGATACAATGCAGTCTTCCCTGGGGAGCGGGGCTAAGCAATGACTGGCAGTAGCCAAGACTGAGGCAAGGTGGCGGGTTCCCTGGGGAGGGGAGACCCTCAGGGATTGTTGGGGTTTATTGCCAGGGGGCAGCACCCCAGGGGGAGGAGGCACCGGGTCCTGGGAGGGACTGGGACCGGTGGTAATGTGGATCACCAGATGGCAGAGGGCACTCCAGAGGCTGACGAGCTAATTCCCAAGGAGAACCAGCAGGAGGCACTGCCGGGTGAGTCCAGCTCAATTACAGAACAGTACTGCTGTTTCTGTTAGGGGACTCTCTTTCCTTGTTTACAAAGATTGTTTATTAAAGTTTTCAAGTGATTATGTATGGAACAAAGATTTTCCATAATAGGAAATGTGAGTGGGTGCCTGGGATGGGCCACATTGAGAATGCCACACTCTGAGCAGACTACAAGAAACAGGGCAGAGAATCCCCCAAAACTGGTGATTTATTGTTGTCAAAGTTTGACTCAGACTCACAATTTATCAGACCACTCTGTTTTATTAGCAAAGCTGCTCTGCTAATACATTTAGAAGTGAGTCCCCCGAGTGGGGCTTGTGTCTTTTAATTTATACAGTTTTTTGGAGAACAAGTTACAGGCAAAAGAAGAAAAAGATTTTAGTCACCACCCTTCGAGATCCCTGAGACCAGTCACGTATCTTCAATTACCTGCCACCCTTAACAATCTCCTTTAACAGCTTCCAGTTAACTTAACTAATTGCCCTTCACATCTTCCATTCTGATGCCTGCTTCTTAGATGTGCTGGCTCTATCTTAATTGCTTCTCCATTCAAAAGCTAACTGTCCCTACATGTGCTCCCTCAGATACTTTGTAACATGTTTTGGCATGCCCTCTCATATACAATGTATCCAGCATGTCCCCTTATACAATGTTTATACTTCCACAATCCCCCCTTTTGGTCAAGGCTACGCCCATGACCAATGACTTACTGGATTCCATACATCAATCGTTCTTTTTCATTACTTTCACTGGTGACATTTAACAACATTAGATTAGCACTCTGGTTAGGGGTAACCTGATGGATGATGTGTCTTGTGCAGTTTTGGATACAACAAGAAATCAATTGAAAACACACAAAGATTATTAGAATTCCAAATAGGATAGTCAGGATTCCTTGAAACAACCAGTTTCCCAGACTAGAGAAATTGAATAAGTTACTTATCCATTTCCACAAGGAACTTGGTTCTTCGTGGGGAAGGTATGCAATTTGCTCCAGATGGCTAGCACAATTAATTACCTCATTAGTATTATCAGGTATGTATACACAGCATTCTGTTCCAATTAGAGCACAGGTCCCTCCTTTGGCTGCCAGTATTATATCTAATGCCCGACGGTTTTGGAGGGCCACTTGTCAGACCGCTCCTGCTTCTTTGGCTAGAGCTTTTAAGCTCTCTCCTGTTTCATTGACCATGATCTCAACCATCGCTTGTAACCTTAAAAGCCTTTTTGCATGGTGGATTACCCCCCTCCCCCACTGGGTCTAAAGAAATGCCAGCAGCTTCTTCCCAAGTTAGGGGGCTTATGTTATCCACATACCATTTAGCATCTGGCAAGTCCCTCTTTTTTCGCCTGAAATTACGGAGGCGATTTCGTGGGGGGGATTGAAGCACCCGGAATTGTGGGAAAAGCTGAGCAGGATAACAGATACCTGACCAATTTGCTGGTAACACAGTGTAAGCATTTTCCCCACAAACCCAATAATGTCCCATTAAAGCTGGGAAGGGTTGACTGCAACCCTTTGACATGTAAGAATTTATGAAGGAGGAATAGTATCCCCCAAAGGGCACAGGATGATTTTCACTGGGAGAAGAGGTAGGATTCACATGACATTTGTAGATGGTGCTGTTTTTCTCAGGGAGGCTGTAGGGGAAGCAAGAGATTGAATCTTTGGTTTGGTCCCAGGTTGAGAGGAAGTTTATCTTTCCATACCCGGTTCGCCATTCTCCAACCTTGTTTGAATAGTCCCATACACCATGGGACACGATGTATTGGAGACAGCTGCTCCTCCCTAGATTCAGCCCTGTCCCATTACACACCCAGCACCAGTGGCCCTTTCCTTTCACCACACTTATAAGTTTAGGAACATATGTTTTTCCCAGCCCCCAAGTGTCATTTTCCTTCCATGTCCTTTTAAGTGGATAGGGTTCTCCAGCAAGCTCTGAGGAATTCAAAGGGATTGCCATGGTGGGGATACTAGCTTGTGAGTGAGCTGGGATGTGGCTGCAGACCCAGCAATTAGAAATATTCAGGATCTGGGCTATCTGCACCTGTTGTTGGATGAAAGAATTGTCACTGTCACTCTGGAGTCCCCAGACCCTCAGGACACAGTAGCTGAGGATTAAGCTTCTCAAAGGACACGTGTTGGAAGCAGGACCCTTTCTGGTTCCAACAACCCCTTTCAAGGGAACCGCAGTCACGGTTTTACATCCACCAGGCAGCAGGCGCTAGGCTCACTACTGCTTCTTGTTTGTTGGGTCCTGCTGTCTGCTTACCCCCTGCTTCTGGCAACCCTTACGAGAGCACAGATTGTAAGGTATTGCAGGCTGTTCCTCTTTGTCTTCTGGGGTTGAAGCTGGTACTGCGTGGTCTTGCAGAGGTGCTTGGTCCCCTTGAGGTGGCGCTAGCTTATACTGTGAGGTGTGGATCCATGCAGCGATGCCGGATAATTTCACTGCTGTCTGGGTGGTGAGCGGTACCTGGTATGGACCCTTCCACCGGGGTTCCAAGGCGTGCTTCCAAAGGTGGTGCCGCAGGTAGACCCAATCACCAGGCTCAAGAGTGTGACGGGCAGCAGAGGTGCGTTCCGTCGGCCAAGCTGCTCGCACCTGCGAATGGAAGGAGCTCACAGCTTGCATTAACCCTTTGCAGTACTGGAGGAGTGTGCTGTGAGTTAGGTTTAGGTCTGGGGCTGGGGTAATAGTAGCCATTGTTCGCATAGGGCATCCCATGATGATTTCAAATGGACTCAATTTGTGTCTCTGGGATGGGGATGACCGAATTTCCATAAGGGCCAGTGGTAAAGCAGCTGGCCAGTTTAACCCTGTGGAACTACAGATTTTTGCCAGCTTATTTTTAAGCAACCATTTCGCCTTTCAACTGCCCCTGCACTCTGTGGATGGTAAGGGCAGTGCAACAGGTGGGTGACATGTAATACCTGGTTTAGATGTTGAACTATTTTTCCAGTAAAATGTGTTCCCCGGTCACTAGACAAAGTGGCAGGAATTCCCTTGGTAGGGATAATGTGGTTTAACAGACATTTTGCAACGGACAATGAATCAGCTTTGCGACAGGGAAAGGCTTCAATCCAACCCGAGAACAGACATATTATGACTAAAATGAATTCATATTTCTGACACTTTGGCATTTGTACAAAATCAAGTTGCCAGTGTAGGAAAGGTGCTTGAGGCAAACCCTGGAACCCTTGTGTTACTTTTACAGATTTGCCTACATTGTGGCTTTGACAAGTAACACAAGCGGCACAGTGGCGGGTTGCAAAGGAGCTGAAATGGGGAGCCCACCACCCCGCCTTACTCATAGCAGAGACCATCCCCTCCTTGCCGACATGCAAAACACCATGTAGCAGGGCGGCTAGAGACGGGTAGAGTGAGAGGGGGGCTACAAATGTACCGGTGGGCGATTGCCAAAGGGAATCAGAATGCAAAGAGCAACCCAAAGCACTCCAGGAGTCTTTCTCTGTTTCTGGGGCAGAATCCTGGAGCTGTGCGAGATGAGACAGGGATGGTGGCATTACAGAGACAGAGAGGGGACCAAGAAACGCTTCTGGTGAAGGTTTTATAGTGGCGGCATGTTTTGCAGCAGCATCAGCAAGTGCATTACCTTTTGCCACCTCGGTGTCTGCCGCTGAGTGGCCAGTACACTTAACAATTGCCAAGGCAGACGGTAGTAAAACTGCATACAGGAGGGCGGCAATGTAGGGGCCATTCTTGATAGGGGTGCCAGTAGGGGTAAGAAAACCTCGAGCCTGCCAGAGGGTGCCAAAGTCATGCACAACCCCAAAGGCATACCGAGAATCAGTAAAAATAGTGGCAGAGAGCCCCTCGGCTAGAAAGCAGGCACAGGTTAGAGCAATCAGTTCAGCCACCTGGGCAGAGGTCACAGAGGGTAAGGGCGCAGCTTCTATGGTCTCAGAGAGAGAGACCACAGCGTACCCTGCAAGAAGGTGGCCTTGGTCATTTCTATAACAGGACCCATCAGTGAATAATACCAGGTCAGAGTTAGGGAGAGGTACATCTGAAAGGTCGGGGCGCGGGACAGTGATAGCGGAGACAGTTGCAAGGCAGTCATGGGGTTCACCATCACTAGGTAAAGGAAGGAGGTAGCAGGGTTTAGCCGGGAGCAGCGCTTAATAGTGATATGTGAGGCTGAAAGCAGCAAAAGTTCATACCTAGTGAGGCGAGCAGAGGAGAGGTGAGCAGTGTTGCGTTGCAGAAGGAGAGTTTCCACAGAATGGGGAACCATGAGAGTGAGAGGAGAGCGGAGGACAAGGGACTCAGACATCTCGACCAGGCGCGCTGCAGCAGCTACAGCGCGTAGGCAAGGGGGTAAATCCTGGGCAACAGGGTCCAAGGTTGCAGAAAAATAAACCACCGGGCGATTTCTGTCACCGTGCTCCTGAGTAAGAACCCCGAGGGCACAAGCAGATTGTTCGTGACAGAAAAGGGTAAAAGGCTTGTCATAGTTAGGTAACCCTAAGGCAGGGGCAGAGGCTAAATTCTGCTTAAGGGAGATGAAAGCAGCATTTGCTTCAAGTGGCCATAGCATGGGGTTAGGTACAGAGGATCGAGTGAGTTCTTGGAGTGGTTTAGCCAGAGAAGCATATTGGGGAATCCATTGCCTACAGAACCCTGTCATGCCTAAGAATTTTCTGACCTGGCGTGGAGAGCAAGGCTGGGGAAAGCTAAGGATGGCTTGTACCCGGGCTGGAGAGAGTGAACGGGAGCCCTGGGAGAGAAGGAAGCCTAGGTATGTGACAGAGGTTTGGCAGAGTTGCAATTTTGTGCGAGAAGCCTTATGACCCTTGTTTGCTAAACCTGTGAGAAGTGTTAGTGAATCAGTTTCTGAGGCAGACAGAGAGGGGGAGCACAGGAGTAAGTCGTCCACATATTGGATCAGTGTGGATCCTGATGGGAAAACCAGATCAACGAGATCCCTGGCTAGGGCTTGAGAAAAATAGGATGGACTCTCTGTATACCCCTGGGGAAGGGTAGTCCATGTATATTGCTGACCCTTGTAGGAGAAGGCAAAGAGATACTGGGATTCAGAGTGAACTGGGACAGAGAAGAAAGCGGAGCACAAATCTACAACAGTAAAGTGGGTTGCATTTGGAGGAATAGACGCTAGTATTGTAGCAGGGTTAGGAACCACTGGAAAAGAAGGTATGACAATACGGTTAATAGCTCGAAGGTCTTGAACAAATCGCCACAATTTGCCCTCAGCCTTTTGAACTGGGAGGATAGGGGTGTTACAGGGGCTGGAACAAGGGACAATAATTCCTTGTTCTTTTAATGCAGATATAACTGGAGCAATCCCAGCCTCTGCCTCAGGATTCAAAGGATACTGAGATAGGCGAGGCAGAGGTTTGGAATTGTCTACAGTAATCCGAACTGGGTCAGTATTTAATCGGCCCACTTCAGATGGGTGAGATGGCCATAGGGAGGAAGGAACCTGAGAGATTAGGTGCTCTAGGGACGGAGTTAAGGGACAGCAAGGGACCGGAGTGGAGAGGGAAGTTTCAGACAGCAGGGAGGCTACAGAATCACATAAGGAAGACTGAGGGATTTGCAGATAGACACCATCTGGGGAGCAGTAAATAGAACAGCCAAGTTTGCATAGCAAGTCCCGTCCCAGAAGGTTTGCAGGGGTGGAATCAGAGAGGAGGAATGCATGCTCCTCAGAGAGGGGACCGATCTGAACAGACAAAGGTTTTGAGAGGGGAAAAGAGGTAGGGATCCCTGTAATGCCAACAGCAGACACAGATTTTCCAGATCGGGGAACCTCAGGCAAGTCAGTGGTGCGGATTGTAGAAAGAGAAGCTCCAGTATCAACAAGGAAAGGGAGAGAGAGATCATTTACAGTCAGGACACATTCTCCAGTAGGGGACAGAGGTAATAAGGGAACTAAAACTTTGTGAGGTTCCCCAGCATCCCGTCATTGTTGGGGTGAAAAATAGGGTTGGGGATCAGCTGGAGGAACCAGCGGGGGGTTCACTTGATTTCCCATACAATTATTAGGTCGTCTTGGACACTCTTTTTTCCAGTGTCCAGGCTGTTTACAGTTGTTACAAACCCCAGTTAATCCAGCCCCCCGCCCCCTTCCGCAACCCCGTCCCTGTCCCCAGTGTGGTCTGCTTAGTCCTGAATAATGCTGTATCTGCAGAGCCATTAACTTTTGGGAGGACTGTTCCTCCTTTCCTTTTAAAGTGCGGTGGCAATGCTCTGCTACTGCCAGCAATTTGTCCATGGTTTCAGTTTCCCATCCCACACTTATTCGTTTTAACATGTTGCCTGTGGCAGGGAGAAGACCATCAACAAATGCATGTGCCAAGGCCCCCTGCCCATTTACATCGGGCTCTTGTATTCCTGAATGTTGTAGGAAAATATCAGTTAGCCGGGACCTATAGTCGCCTGGGCTTTCTCCTTGCCCTTGCTTACAGCAACGTATTGCTGTCCAGTTTGTTTTAGGAGACCACGCTTTGGGAATGGCTTGATGCAGGCGCTTCCAAAGAGCCATACACCGGTCTCTGTATGCCGAATCTGGGCCAGTACTTTTTATGGTTGAGTGGCGTGCCTCAGCTGGCCAGTCTGCGGCAGCCAACCATTTTTCATAATAACTGCCAGGAGCTAACAATTTACACAGTTGGAGGAGATCTGTCTCAAAGGGTTCATAGGTTTCACAGATTAACAGAAACTCCTCAGCAAATTTGACAGAGTTTTCCTGTGGTTTGGGAAAACTTTTAACTATAGATAAAAGTTCTGTACGAGTCCAGGGCTTATAATCCCATATGGACTCACTTTCTCCCATCTTAAGGACTCGTAAGGGTGCCACAACAGTTTGATCAGAGTCTCTCATTAACCTCCCATCAGGTTCTCTTTTCCAAGAAGAGATGTCAAGAGAATCTTTGCAGACTGCTTTGGATTTCTTCTTCATAATATTTTGCAGAGCTGCGAGGCCAATGAGGGTATCTTCTTCACTTTCATTATCTGTAGTCACTGAAGATTTTTCCTTTTCTGATTTCTTATTTGCGCAGGAGTATGGTGGGGGTCGGGTTTGATCCGGATCATTGCACAGGACTGGGCAAAGGGGAGCGCTTCGACTAGTGGTGGGAGAGACTGTAACCAATTGAACTGTTACTTTTTTTGATAGAATTTTTAAGAGAGGTGAGTTTTGACTCAGTCCATCTACGATTTGCCTCTTCCCACCACTGCATGAAGCAGTCTACTTCTCCTCTCTCCAATTCGGTTTTTGGGAGGACGAGTTTGCTTTTTAAAGTGTCCAATCGATCCTTGTCCCAAGAACCTAACAGTGACCACTGTAATTTGGGGTTCTCTAGAGCTAATTTGGACCATTTTTCAAGAAACCTACAAGAGTCCGGACCCCTCCTAAAATACATAAAATAAGCTGGAGTTCCCTTAGGGAACTGTTCTACCTTAGACTTCTGATTACCCATCCAGGAGGACTTCACACAGCACTCACACAAGAAGGAAATTCAGGCTCAGCAGAGCGGTACCCGGTGCAACACACAGAAAGGACCCCACAGGCTACTGCCTCAACTGCCCTTGCTTTCACACCAGGGGTTATACCCAAGGCGTGGTGCGGCTGCAGCTGTGCAGATTCCACTTATTCAGACCGTGGGGACGGGAACCCCTTGTCAGCCAGTCTCCGGACAGAGATGGCTCCCAGATTCACACACACACCACGGGGAAGACGGATAGACACAACGACAAGACAGTCCTCAAACCGGTTAAAGCACAAAAATAATAATTACCTGAGACGTCTGATTCCAGAAGCTGGATCCAAAGACCCCTACCCGAACAGAGTGGGAACCAACAAGTTCAATGGTGTAGACTGCGCTGCTGCTGTGTACCTTTCTGTCTTGTGGAGGATCACTTGGACTAAGCGTCCAGGCGCCGACTGCCACGATCGTCCTGCAAGGCAGTCAGGGATCACACAGCCTCAGTGAAGCCGCTTGCCATCTCGGTAGAACCTCCAAATTGTCAAAGTTTGACTCAGACTCACAATTTATCAGACCACTCTGTTTTATTAGCAAAGCTGCTCTGCTAATACATTTAGAAGTGAGTCCCCCGAGTGGGGTTTGCGTCTTTTAATTTATACAGTTCTTTGGAGAACAAGTTACAGAGAAGTTACAGATAAAAGAAGAAAAAGGTTTTAGTCACCACCCTTTGAGATCCCTGAGACCAGTCACGTATCTTCGATTACCTGCCACCCTTAACAATCTCCTTTAACTGCTTCCAGTTAACTTAACTAATTGCCCTTCACACCTTCCATTCTAATGCCTGCTTCTTAGATGTGCTGGCTCTATCTTAATTGCTTCTCCATTCAAAAGCTAACTGTCCCTACGTATGCTCCCTCAGATACTTTGTAACATGTTTTGGCATGCCCTGTCATATACAATGTATCCAGCATGTCTCCTTATACAACGTTATACTTCCACATTCTATAATTAGATTCACTAAACCAGTAACAAAGGAGCAGCACCACACTGGTTAACCAGAAGCCAAACACATTCCCATTTAGGCATTCCAGTCCTTGGCTCCTATCCAGACAAACAGGTCCCCATATATGAGGTTCTACCAATTTGACACCCCCCAGGTCAATATGTATCTTAGATCTTACCCAACTATCAGGCTGTCAGCCAATCCTTAGTAAACTAAATATTTTATTAAGAAAAGGAGAGAGTTACTGAATGGTTAAGGAATCAGATACATACAAGTGATTTTCAGTGTTCATAGACCAGGATCATAGCAGTGATGGAATAGACTGCTGGCCTGCAAAAGTCTCTTTGGTAGCTTCCAAAAGATTGGAAGGTCCTCAGTCCATTGTTCAAAATACTCCTTTTAGTTGTAAATCCACAGTCCAGAGAATTGGAGCAGGAATGAAGCATAATGGAGATGTCTTAAGTATCTTTTATATCCTCTGCCATGTGCATGGAAATTTACTGCCCCAAACAATGATAAATGGATTTAACTTGACAGACAGTATCTTTTCCATTGACACCTATGATATACTTTGTATAAGATTTGTATAACAGTGGTAGCAACAATGACACAAATGGTCATCTTCAATTATACAGTGTCACAGGAAAGAAAAATAATTTATGTCAAATATTGATATTAGAAATATTGTATTTTTAGAAAACTGAACAAATGTGACATATACTATAGGTTATGTGACCAGTGATTACTATAATATCCTGGGAATAATTTTAGAGTAATTTTTCCACTGGCAGTTATACATGAGAATGTAGAGACCCTATTTTTCATAAATCATCTGTGGCATTTAGCATTTCAACAATCCTGCAATTATTGCTTTCCTGAAATCTGCTATTGAAATCAGTAAGGAAAGCAGGATCAAGCCCATAGGTTCTGTACCCTGCTAACACAAAGCTTAGTCCTGCAATATCTTAGTCACTTAGGAACTATTGTAGAAGTCAATAGGATAGTCACCCTGATTACCTTCAACTACACTGAAATCCAGCTAGGCAATGCCATTAGTCTTGTATTAGTGGAGGGGGTGGCATAGAATGAGGTTCAGCATTCTATAACTATCAGAAAGGGATTAGGGGAAATTAGGAGAGCCTGAACCACACTCAGCTATTATTGGTCTGAAGTTAAGCAGATCTTCACAGCTATTTATATAAAGAGCAGCCCACTAAAGTAAATGGGAACCACTTTATTACTCTAGCTGAATTTTGCAACAGCATGACTATTGGGCAACACAATAAGTCTGTTGCAGGGAAATCAACATAATATTGCATAGTGGCCTAGATGCTGAAAATGTGTTTCCCATATGCATAATTTCACAGAGTTTGAAACCTGAAGGGGCCATTAGATCGTATAGTCTAACCTCCAGCATATCACATGCCACTACATTTCACCCATACTCCTATAGTGAGCTCAATATCTTGAGTTAGACTAAGCATTTCAGTCCTCAGGAGATTAAATTGTTGGGTGCCACAGGCAGAGAACAGGAGAGATCAAGGAGCCACCAATGCTCAAGATACGTTGAGATGATCTTAATCAATGCCTCAGGCTCCAGCGGAACACCTATGATCCCTGCAATTCTGACCTGGGAGTAAATGACTTCCAAATTCTAAATGCTGATTATGACTCTGAACACATGAATAAGACACACCAGCCAAGCATGTAAGAAAGAAGATTCTGTGTACCACCTCAGAGCACTAGTGTAATGGCCAGGGCATAGGTAGCCAGCCTAGTAGCATCTACAGGGCAAGGGTCAAAGGCAGGAGTCAGGACTAGTTAGTAAACCAAATAAAGAGAGGGTACCAAGGTCAAGCCAAGCCAGAGTCAAAGTCAGGAGCAAGCCTGTGTAAAAGACAAAGTCAGTAACAATCTGCATTTTTGCTCAGATTGCCCCTTAGGCCAACTTCCTGGTGTGGACCAATCAGGCAGCTGCAGGGTTCTGTTGCTCTGGCCTCTTCAGGCATTACTTTCTGCAGTGCCTAATTCTCCAGGAATTGTTGGATGCTATTCTATATGGCTTTCCAGTAGCAGTAGAGCAGTGTCAGTTCTCTTAATAGCCTAGCGTGCTGCGTTCTAGACCTGTGGATCCATACAGTTAGGCCGTCCTGTCCTGCTTTTAGCTGTGGTTAATTTCTGATGCTTCAGAGGGTGGTATAAAGCAAAACGCAGACTACAGCTGTCCAGTTGTGCACTGAGGGGGGAGGGATAGCTCAGTGGTTTGAGCATTGGCCTGCTAAACCCAGGGTTGTGAGTTCAAACCTTGAGGGGGCCATTTGGGATCTGGGGCAAAAACTGGGGATTGGTCCTGCTTTGAGCAGGGGGTTGGACTAGATGACCTCCTGAGGTCCCTTCCAACCCTGATATTCTGTGATTCTGTGAGGGGAAAAATGCCTTCCTGAAGCATGAGATTCTGTTTCAGTCATAATGCAGAGCTGGAAGTGTTCTGAGTAAACTGAGGACAAAATGCAGAGATTCTTGTTCTCCCCTTGTCCTGAGAAGGAAGGGGATGAACAGGGGGATTCATAGATTCACAGATCCAAGACCAGAAAGGACCCCTACTGGAACAGTGTTCTGTCTCCACTACCCCACTGTGCCCAGTCCCACACTGCTATATGCCTCTCCCCATGCAGTGTCAGGGTAAGGTTAGAAAGCAGTGTGGGAGCAGGGCTAGAGGGCCAAGCTGACAAGGGAAACTGCAGTTTAGGACTACCCCACTGAGTACGACCATCCAGTCCACCCCATTCCCTGTCCACTCCCTGCCCCTGCACACATAATCCCATAGGTGGATATCAGCATATCTTTTAGAAATAGCTCTAATATCATTTTAAAGACTCCAAGTGATGGCGAGTCCCCAGGTAAGCAGTTCCAATATTTAATCACCCTCACTTCTAGGAATTACATCTTATTTCAAGGTTAAATTGGTCTAACTTCCATTTCCAGCCATTGGTCTTGTTATGCTTTTTTCTGCAAAGTTGAAAAGCACCACCCCTGGCCCTCCTCCCTGGTATCAGATATCTTTTCCATGTGTAGGAACCTAGACACAGAGATCAAGTTACCCTTCAACTGCCTTTTTGCTAAACTGAATAAGTTGAGCTCCTTAAGCCTCACAAAGTAAGGCCTCTTTCCTGGCCCCTTGATCATTTTTTTGTGGCCCTCCTTAGAATTCTCTCCAATGTTTCCACATCCTTCTTGTAGTGTGAACCCTAAAACTGGACACAGGTTTTTAGTCACGGTCTTACTTCTGCTGTATACAGAGGCAAGGTCTCTTCCCTACTTCTTCTTGATATTCCCCTTTTTATACACCGAAAGAGTGCATTAAACCTTTTTGCCACAGCATTGCTCTGAGAGCTCATGATGAGATGTTTATCTACAATTCTTCTCTGAGTCAATGCTTTCCAAGGCAGTCCCCCATCCTATAGATTTAACTTACATTCTTTATTCTCAGATGTATTTCCTTGCATTTGCCTGTATTAAAATTCCCTTTATTGGATTGTGACCAGGTGATTCAGGTCACTCTGTAACAATAATGGGCTGAATTCACAAAGTGACTTGGTTACCTAACTGCCATTGGAATTTACAAAATCCCTCTGCTCAGCTGCTGTCAAACCTTGACTCCTAAACTCACTCAGAATTTAAGATTTTGAAGTAAAAGATTTCTAGGCACTTACATTTCACCTATAGGCATGCACACTGCTCCCTCATTCTAGGTGTCCAGATGCCTCGAGCACCAGTGTGATTCATAAAATGGAGGAAAATAGCCATTCCCCAACCTAACTTGCCTGTGAGTCCCAATCCAGTAGGCATGCTCAGAGCATTCTTAATTCCACACTAGACAGCAGTAGGGACGGGGGACCTCCCTCATAACTTTTAAACTTAGTGTACATTGGAGCAGGGGGACTGGATCCTAGGTCTCCCACATTTTGCATGAGTGCTATAACTACCAGGTAATAGATTCATTCTTATATGTGCTCACTCTCTTTTTCTCACTCAATGACTCTTTGAATATTTATCTAAATTGGAACTATTGAGGCAGTGCCACAACAGAATATCCCATAGTCCAGTGGTTATAGCACCCACCTGTAATGTGGCAGAGCCCTGTTTAAATGCCTTCTCTTTTTGAGGCAGTGGGGGGGCTTGAACCAGGTAGTCTCCCACATCCCAGGTGAATACCCTAATCACTGGGCTAAAAGTTACAAAGAGATCCTCCTCTAATGCCTAATTCTTAAGACAGTATTCAGAACTGTGAACTCCAAGCAGACATAGGCCCCTCCCTCCAACCTAAATTTAGGTGCTAAACTTCCTGAGAGGACTGGGATTGAGGACACATCTCTCCCATTGGCCAGTTTAGACAGGGAACCACCTAGCATGCTGGCTTTCATGAATCCCATTCTCGGGCTCTCCTCTCCCTCCATTCATTGTATAGGGAGCTTGAGCACTTGACTCAGGCCTCGTGAATCCGAATGATTTTCTAGGCACTTAAAATTAGGCATTGTGACACTGAGCATTGCAACACCTAAGTCCCTTTGTGAATCTTGCCCAACTTGTCCTCCTCATTATTTACTACCCTACCAATCTTTGTGATATCTGAAACCTTCACCAGCAATAATGTTATAACATCATCTAGATTGTTAATAAAAATACTGAATAGTTTTGAACCAAGAACTGATCACTGATGGATCCTGCTAGAAATGGCCCTGCTCATTGATATCCCCCCCCTTTGACAAATATGTTTTGAGATCTGTCAGTGAGCCAGTTTTTAATCCATCTAATCTGTGCCCTGTTAGTTCCATTTAATGCAACTGTTTTAATCAAAATACTATGTGATAGCAAGTCAAATGCCTTGGAGAAATCTAGGTATACTATATCAACACACTTGCCTTTATCAACCAGACCTATAACCCTGTCAAAAAAACAACAGGTTTGTTTGCAAGACGTACCTTTCATGAAACCATGCTGACTGGCATTAATTATATTTTTAGCCTCTAAATCTTTGTGGATAACTTCAAATTAATTGTTCCATTATTTTACCTGGGATCAATATGAGGCTTACTGGTCTATAGTTTCCTGGGTTGTCCCCTTTAACCTTTATAAATATTGGAATTACATTGGCAGCCCTACAATCCTTTGGAATTTCCCCTTTTTTCCAATATTCGTTAAAAATTAACATTAATGGTTCATAGAGCTTCTCAGCTAGCTCCTTTAAGAATCTTGGGAATAAGCTATCCAAGCCTTTTGATTTTAAAATTTTTAATTGTATCAGATGCTTCCTCTCATTTTCTTTTGTTATAGATGGTAAAGTTTCTCTTGCATCCACAATATTATATGGGATGGATACTGTCAAGGTTCCTTCCCCACTCTGAACTCTAGGGTACAGATGTGGAGACCTGCATGAAAACCTCCTAAGCTTACTTTTACCAGCTTAGGTTAAACTTCCCCAAGGTACAAAATTATTTTACCCTTGGATTTCCACTGCCACCACCAAACTCTATCTGGGTTTACTGGGAAACGTGGTTTGGACACGTCTTTCCCCCCAAAATCCTCCCAACCCTTGCACCCCACTTCCTGGGAAAGGTTTGGTAAAAATCCTCACCAATTTGCATAGGTGACCACAGACCCAAACCCTTGGATCTTAGAACAATGAAAAAGCATTCAGTTTTCTTACAAGAAGACTTTTAATAGAAGTAAAGGAATCACCTCTGTAAAATCAGGATGGTAGATACCTTACAGGGTAATTAGATTCAAAACATAGAGAATCCCTCTAGGCAAAACCTTAAGTTACAAAAAAGACACACAGACAGGAATAGTCATTCTATTCAGTACAGTTCTTTTCTCAGCCATTTAAAGAAATCATAATCTAACACATACCTAGCTAGATTACTTACTAAAAGTTCTAAGACTCCATTCCTGTTCTGTCCCCGGAAAAAGCATCATACAGACAGACACAGACCCTTTGTTTTTCTCCCTCCTCCCAGCTTTTGAAAGTATCTTGTCTCCTCGTTGGTCATTTTGGTCAGGTGCCAGCGAGGTTACCTTTAGCTTCTTAACCCTTTACAGGTGAGAGGATTTTTCCTCTGGCCAGGAGGGATTTTAAAGGGGTTCACCCTTCCCTTTATATTTGTGACAGATACAGACTCCCGCTTCATTCCAAATATAGAACATTAATGTCTATTAAGGATTCCTGAATTTTCTGTATCCCTATTTACAGTTTTACCATTTGCATCTAGCAGTGGACCTATACCTGACGTAGGATTTTATTGTTTGTTTGTTTTTGTTCCTGATATGTTTTTTAAATGTTTTCTTATTGTCTTTAATCCTATTGGCCATTGATATTTCATTGGTTCCTTTAGTTTCCATTATCAGTCACCTATATTTTTAACTTGTAACTTATTCCTGAACAATTCCCAGTTGTCATTAACACTTCCCTCTTTAAACAAATATTCTCAGTCAGTTATGCAGACAATTGCTTTACATTTGGAAACTTGGTCCTTGTATAGTTCCAAATATATATATATATATATTATTAGGTGGTGCCATATTCTGTTTGGACAATGTAAAGTTAGTCAGATCATGGTCACTGGTATGCAGACAACCGCTAATTTTTAGGTTAGCAATCAACTTTTCTTTGTCCATGAGAATGAGACTAATACTGAGTCACCCCATGTTGTGTGCAAGGTATTTTGTGTTCAATTATGTATGATTTTTAGAAATTCTGACAAAGTTTTGGAACTGGCTGCATGAGATGTCCAGCAAATATCCCCCCAGTTGAAGTCAACTCATGACAACCCAGTTTTTCTTTCTACATATTACGAACTGATGCTTAAGGAGCAGTTTTCCTGTTCTCTAGTGAGATTTGGAACTCTGTAACATATGCCCACCAGTACCCCAAATTTAGTTTTACTAGTTACAACTTTAATCCATAAAGCATTTGGGGTCCTGTGATTCTGAATTGTCTATGAGTCTGTGACCCGTGATAGTGTCTTTGAAGTATCATCCCTCCTCCTTTTTTCCTATCCTTATGAAACAAGTTGCAACCATCCATTTTTATGTTCCAGTCATATGACCTATCCAACCAAGTTTCAGTAATATCAGCTGTATCATATTTTTTCTCATTCACAAGCATCTCCAACTATTCTTTATCAGAGGGGTAGCCGTGTTAGTCTGGATCTGTAAAAGCGGCAAAGAGTCCCTGACGAAGTGGGTATTCACCCATGAAAGCTTATGCTCCAATACATCTGTTAGTCTATAAGATGCACAGGACTCTTTGCCGCTTTTACAACTATTCTTTATTATCTAGGCTGCTATCATTAGTATATAGACAATTAAAAATGTTTTTTCCTTACATGCCTCCTAGTCCTTGGATTTGTCATGTGCATGACACCTTGAGGTTGGTCTACATATTTGCGTGTTTGTACCATGATTGCCCCATTATTACCCTCACCCTTCGTGATTATGCACTCCTGCTATTCCAGATAATCTACAGGAGATCCCCGGTATATGTTTCCCCCTTTGCATCAATATCCATTGCTCATCAATAGGAGAACGTGTTCCAATTCACATTGGTCCTGATCCGTATATCTGTCGCTTGCAACTTGCTGCTTCATCTTTTGCGTTGCTTTTCCATGGGTGCTTAGCACCCACCGGCAGCCAGCACCAACAGCCCCACCAACCCCCCCAGTGCCTCCCATCCACCAGCGGCCCCACAGGCCGCCGATCAACTCCTCCCTCTCCCTCCCAGCGTCTCCTGCATTCTGCAAAACAGTTGTTCAGCAGCATGCAGGAGGCATTGGGAGGGAGAGGGAGGAGCGGGGACAAGGCATGCTCAGAAGAGTGGGCGAGAACTGGGCCATTATTTCCTATGGGGAAAAATTCCCCGATATCCATCATTTTGGTATCTGTTGCCCTTTTCAAGAATGCAACCCCAATGTATACCAGGGATCCCCTGTATCACTCGAGATTGGTAACCCTACTACTGATCTAGAGGATGCAAGAACCATACAGCCACCTCTCTCCATAGTAGGAGCCTCAATGTTCCACAAAACCAAAGCCTTTGCCCCTACACCCCTTACTTAAGCACAGATCCTGTGAACAAATTAGATATTTTTAAAACATGAGAAAAAAATGAGAGGCTTCAATATAAAACACAAATCATTTGCTGAAGTTTTCTGTTTGACATGACAGTCTTTCATAGCCAAACTACAAGTCAGTAATAATTTTCTCAAAGTACCAATAGCATGATATATAAGTGAAAAATTATTCCATAAAGCTGGTAATGTGGGTAATGTGGGTAATGGTTTGTGTGAAATTCTGCTAATATTTTAATATTTTTGTGTAGCTTTTGAATATCTTTTTTAAAGGCTTGGTCCTGCTCCCTGAAGTCAGTGGGTGTTTTGCTTTTGGCTTCAGTGGGAGCAGGACCTACATCTGATTTCTGAGTGGTGGATGGCCAATTTCTGCTTGCCTTTTTCATGTGTAGCCACAGAGAAGTCAATTGGATTGTTTATCTCAGTAAGGCTAATATAATTTGACTTGTGTTTAAATATACTAAATTAAGTCTTTTTTTAAAAAAGAAGCAATTCAAAGTTCTGCTTACATAAATAAATGATGATAAAAAATGGAAGTGTTGTTGTCCTCTATATTTCTTTATTTTAACCTCAATTAGCTCATTATGAAAAGGGTCTCACCAATCCTTAAAAATGATTCATTCATATTTTAGTAGTATATGGAAACAGCTGATGGCACTTTTGGGAGGTACATTTGTTTTAACTGCCTTTATGAAAAGCTTCCTTGTTTTCTGTTGCTTTTAAGTTTTATAGAACATTTTGATCAAATTCAACTCAGAATTGGTCTTTTATGAATTAGGGCTTGATACTTCAAATCTTTAGTCATGCACTTAGTCCTTGCTCCTGGGAGCAATAACTATTCATGTGCTTTAGAGTTTACGGGATGGCACCCTTGTTTAGTTTAGTTTTACCAATCCTGAACTGGGAAGCGGCAAGAAAAAAGATGACCCTAGTTTAGATAAAGCATAGGATGTGCAATCAAGATACAGCTAGTGCTGGCCATTTACGATGTTCAATTGCCAAAAGGCACCTGCAAAGGTTAGGATTGCTACATTTTCAAATAGCAGCTTTAAAATATGTTATAGGTGGGGCTGATAGTATCACACATTAAGAAGTTGCCTGATACTTCCCATTATAAATGTTTGAATCATAGGCACTGCCAGCACCCCCTGGCTTGAAGCTTGAAGTGGTTTCCATCATATACAGGGTTTACAATTTTGTTCAATGGCTTTCAGCACCCTCACTATAAAAATGTTCCAGCACCCTTTGTATGAATTGCCATTTTCAAAGGCTTATAACTTGGCAAATGTGGGTGGATTTTCACAGATATAGCAAAAGGAACTCCCTGATGCTAAGGCCACACCCCCCACCAAACAAATGTCATGTTCCTGCTCCAGTGCATGGAAATGCTAGAGCATTTCAAAGAAAAGATCTGAAGAATTTTTTAACATGGGGGAAGAAAACATTTTTCCCTAGCTGCGTTCTTGGAAACAGCTGTACCAGTTAGCTGGGGGCGGGGGGGGGGGGGGGGGAGATGGAGCCAGAGGCAGATAGCTGACATAGAAAATGGAAAATTTCAATTAGAATGCTTAAAGTTTTACCAAGTTATAAGCAAGTGGGAAATTTGGGGCAACCATAATAATAGTTATATATATATATAGTGATACAGCAGGGCCAGAGGGCAGCACAAGAATGATCTTATTGGGTGCTGGGATCATAAGCCAGCCCACAGCTAAAAGTCCCTTTCCCTCCAGTCTGGGGAGGAGCTCCTGAGCCCAGAACTCAACTAAATTCAGGGGACAACAAAGGAAAATAACAGGAACAGGTGTGAGGGTCAAAGGGCCAAAACTAGGGAACCTGAAGGTGACACTGAGCAGAGAACCCCAGACAGCACCCGCTGCTCCTCGAAGGATATCCAAGGAGCCAGGGGATGCCACCCAGAGGAACTCTGCCTGGATGCATGAGCGGATAAAGGAACGAAAACAGGCCCCACAGTCGCAGAGCCCCCATTTAGTATCAGAGGGGATTTCAGAATTTATATCTTTGATATTTTAGTTGTATTGCATTTTGTGTAGCTTGTTTGCTGTAGAGAAAAGATGGCATATGTTTTCCCCAAAAATTCTATTTCTGGGCACCTCTAGAATGGTAATAGCTGCATCTGTGGAAATTAAAGAGTGGACAAAATGTGTCAGGTTCCAAAAGCTTTCAGTTGATGAGACTTTTAAAACATGCTGATGTCTAACTAGATCAGTTCCTGTGGGAGTTTAAGTGGAAGCTGTTGGACTCATTTTCTGATAGACTTCATATTTTTCCTTTTTCTCATGTGTCTCTAAGTACAAATACATTCCCTATGCTTGTTTGGTTTAGGATAAAAAGGAGAAAATATTTAATATAAAAACAAACAAACCCAGAATGTTACCTCAGCTGAATTAACCATTCAGAATGTGTTGTGTTTCCATTAAATCAATCTGATTAGTGTTTCTGGAAAGAAGGGGACAGTAGATTTTGCACCCATGAGCATTTGAAAAGATGCTGAATATCACTAAATGCATTTATATATTACTTCTCTCAAACTGAAAATGAATATTTTCTGGGAAAATGTATTTACACAAATGTATGTGTTAGTGCAATTTTAAAAGGTAAACTTTAAAATTCTCAGTTATACCATAGCAATTGTAACAAAAGCCCTATCATTTGAGACATTTTGAAGTGAATACTGGAAAATATACTGTACTGGGAAAAATTCCACATTGGTAGAGGTTTTATTACATGAATTTAATGTCATTTTAATATTAACTAGTTTACTAACGTCTAATAGTAATTAGCAATAGGAAACATTTCTGTACTGTATTGTGATATCTTTCTAGAAAAAGAAAACCTGACCTGACCCTTTTCAAATAACTCTCTATTTTATCCTCATTCCTTTCAGTTTACAGTCCTGACTAGTTTGTTTGTTTTCTGTCAGATAATTTTAATATTTTGGACATTGTGATAAAATTGAGTTAAGTGAAACATCATGCTATCCCTGTGGAAACTACAAAAATTGTTTAAATAGAAAATGAATAGTAGGAACAGTGTTTAATGCATTTTTAGTTGCCTTTTAGTGCAGTTAGCAGCTAGAAATAAGGAAAAGGAGAATGTGATCAGTCAGTTTTTTGGAATCCACTAGCAAGTGCTCTGTGGACCACCAGTTGTCAACCAATCACAATTTGAGAACATCTGGTCTGTGACTATTAAAACACCTTTATCATAGAATATCAGGGGTGGAAGGGACCTCAGGAGATCATCTAGTCCAACCCCCTGTTCAAAGCAGGACCAATCCCCAGTTTTTGCCCCCAGATCCCTAAATGGCCCCCTCAAGGAATGAACTCATAACCCTGGGTTTAGCAGGCCAATGCTCAAACCTTTAACAGTTGCTGGGGTGTAGGTCTTGGGAGGGAAGGGGTTGTTTGTTCCATTTTGATTTTTATACTCTTGATTTTAACTCCAAACTCAATTGCTTATTCAGTATAATCAGTTGCATGTAATTAGAGATGGCAATTTTCAGTTCAAATTACTTAGCTATTGTTAAAAGTCAACAAGAAATGCAGACTTACCAATAAAAGAACACTAATTCCCTGAAACCAATTTCCATTTTTCTGTCTATCAACTGAGGGTTAACAAATCAGGAGCAAAATATGGGAATCAAAAATTGTGACCTATCCTGATTTTCAGCAAAGTGTAGAAGAATAGGATATATTCCTTGGTTACTGCTCAGTGTAACACTGTTGCACAAGAGCAACCACTTATCAGATCATTTTTGTTCTATCTAACAAAGGCTTTCAAATCAGACTGTCAAACAATTATGATAAAGTGGTAGTTTAATAATCTAAATAAATCTTTACTTATTGGAAATATGCCGGGGTGGGCAAACTTTTTGTCCAGAGGACCACATCTGTGCAGGGCCATGAATGTAGGGCTGGGATAGGGGGTTGGGGTGCAGGAGGGGGTTGAGGTGAAGAAGGGGGCTCAGGGCAGGGGCCTTAAGACAGGGAGTAAAGGGGCTCAGGGCAGGGGTTGGGGTGCAGGGTGCAGGAGAGGTTTGGGGTGCAGGCTCCAGTCTGGGGCCACTTACCTCGAGTGGCTCTGGGGTGGCAGTGTCACGCAGCGGGGCTAAGGCAGGGTCCCTGCCTGCCCTGGCCCCGTGCCGCTCCTGGAAGTTGCCAACATGTCTGGCAGTGACTCTGCCATTTGCTGCCCTCGCCTGTGGGTACCACCCCCGAAGCTCCTATTGACCATGGTTCCCCGTTCCCGGCCAGTAGTGGCTGCGGGGTGCCTGCAGGTGAGGCAGCGCACGGAGCCCTCTGCCCCCCCAGGGGCTGCAGGGACGTGGTGCCAGCTGCTTCCGGGAGTGGTGCGGGGTCAGGGCAGGCAGGGAGCCTGTCTTAGCCCTGCTGTGCCACGGGGCTGGCAATCCCACGGGCCGGATTGAAAGCCCTGATGGGCTGGATCCGGCCCACGGGCTGTAGTTTGCCCTCCCCTGATATATGCAATACAAATTAGCATTTTTAAGATCAATATTATTGTATAGTGGAATACATTTGCAGTTATATTATTGTCTAGTGTCTGTTTAGCCTGCTGATTTCACAAATAATTTAATTCATACTCTCAGCAAAGGTGCAAAATTATTCTACAATTATTATATGGGATAAGCTGTTAACAACCTATTACTTGGGTGTCATGTCAAACATGCATTTGAAATAGTGTCCTGTCAGACATTTGATACCCATATTTAATTCTGCCTTAACGAAGATGCAAGGAGTTTGAATTTCTAGATTTTCATTTATCATAAAATTAATGATATGCATAAGTCACAAAAATAGAAATGGGCAGGTTGGTCTTTTAAATCCAATTGGGAATATTACACTAAGTCTGTTCTTATATTTAAGAAAGAATAGGGCTGGGTGTTGGTCCATTTATTTTTTTCAGTTCAGATTATCAGAGGGAAACTATGCTGAATCAGCAGGAAAAGTGTCCTGTTGTTTAGTGATGTTACTATGCTATCACTGGGACAATTTACCATGTTGGCAGTTTCCTCTGGAGAATATCTTTGAGTATTTTAGTCATAAATTATTCATGGAGGACTGGATCATTCAGAGCATTATTAATGGACAACACATGACCTTTTTCATGATGCACAGAAGGCATGGATTGCATGATATTCATGTTTTTTATTAGGACTGGCACTTACTATCCTGCATAAGTTCCTTACCACACATGGTAGTAAATCACAGTATTCCAGAGAAGTGCAGGATTGGGCTGTTTATTGGTAAATTGCACATTTATATTAAAAATGAATTTATATGGAGACGGTCTGATTACAGAAAAATTAACAGATAACCAGGAATCGTGTGCTTTGCAGCATTTGGGTATAATACAGGATACACTTAAAAGCACATTCATATTGCAAGCTACTTTTTTACATTGGAAACAGCATTTAATCAACCATGAAAAATAACATTTTCCTGTTTGCAGAGGAAAAGAAGGGCATTAGTAACCTCAATCAGAATATAATTCATTAATACTCATTGATTTGTCCGTAAATCGTAATTTGATCAACTGTAAATATTAATGACAATAATCATGTATGGCATAATTTGAGCTTTTACACAATCTTGGGTCATTAAGAAAGCATTTTCCAACCCCTGGGGCTGATATGCCTTAGGGAGGCACCAGACTAAGTTGGTGGGAGGGAATTGGGAAGGGCAAAGGAGAAGATTAGTAACAGTGTTGGTGGGGAAGCTGCAGAACTTGAGCCCTCTCAATTCGCAAATGTGCTTTTACATCTATATAGTGGTAGGAGATTTCCTGAAAGCCATCTACCTTTCTCCCTGTTCCCATTATTCAGCAGTTAGCTATTTTATAATAAGGGGCTGCTTTTGTGTGTCTGCCTGTCTTCTAACAATGTTGAGTATCGTTGTTCTCTGCTGGGTGGACAGTCAGACCTACTCAAGCATTTGTGATCAGACAGAGGACATAAGGGTCTAATACTAATACCAACTGAGTGTTTTATGACATACCATTTGTGAATTCTTATTGTTTTTACTTGTTCAATGCTTAAATTGGAATGGACCTGTGTGTTCACCTCTTTAATGAATGTTTTCTCTTTCTTTGGTGCAGGGCCGTATCTGCAGAAAAGCTGGCAAATCAAAAAAGTCCTTCAGTCGTAAGGAAGCTGAAGCAACATTTAAGAGTTTAGTGAAGACCCATGAAAAATATGGGTGGGTCACTCCTCCCGTTTCTGATGGCTGATATTTGCACCCTGCACATCAATGCTAAACAAAACAACAAAACCAAGTACTATGCTATCTCCTCAGTGCTGTACACCACCCATCCTTTTCTACTTCAGCTTCTGTTAGATACCATGAATGTCAAGGAGACATTTAAATAATTTGATCTATTTACAGAGGGAGAGAAAACAAATGCTGTTTAGGATTATGTTTTAGGACTGGCGAATGGTCATCTTTAAGTCACTTTAGAGCGGATGTTATGATTGTGTCATTTGCCCCATGCAGGCCATATTGTCTTCGTCTTCTTTCCATGACAGCAGCACCAGACATCAGTACTGGAAATTCCATCCATTACTGCTCAGTTCATTTAAATGTAGAAATGAAGCAGTTAATATTTAATAGGGAAGCAGTGCATTGCAGGTACATGTTTGCTGTGCTGTTTATCTTTGTTTCCTAGCAGGTCAACATAACTTGAAGATGTGTCTTTATGTGGAGCTGTGGTCTGCTGTGACAAAATTTAGACCTCATGTGTGCTCTATATATGACCTTTAATTCATAAAAGCAGAATTATAACAATGAAAGATTCTGGTGTTGAAAAACTGTTAAATGAAATCACGCAATTGGTCAAATTGTTCTATCTATGCTGGTATTGTGGTATGCTGTTGTTCAGAGATAAACCAGTGTGATTAGATCAGGTGATATGTCAGATACCAGATGCACCCACTATCGGGCTCAAAGTCTTTGATGGTAGAATAGTTTTTATCTTCCCAGTACAATGCAGTACTCCTACAACAGCATGTTTGCCTGTCAGCTTTTCAACGGCAATACTAAAACCAAAAAACATAAATGAACCTTTAAAATTTATGAGTCATTTTAAAATGATGTGCCGGTAACAAAGTAAAAGTCAGATTTTTCAAAGAAAGTGGAACAATTGGTTTGTAAAGATGATTTGCATGGTTGAATTTTTTATTTTTACTCAATAGACATTGTATGTACTTTGAGCCCGTATCTGAGAAAACCCACTGATGTATATAAATGTCCTGTTATTTAATCATTAAGATTTAATTTTTCTCTTTTGTTCAATAATTTAAAAACTTTCTAAGACTCCATAAAATCTGGAGATAATGTTTATAATAATATATTGAAACAGCTTAAAAATGTGGAATCCAAATGGAAAATCATATTGGACACATTCTGAATAAAATCACCAGTACCGTTTCATTGCCTCAAGATTTCAATCATTTTAGGCTAATTTTCTTTTCAAATTATTAGATGTATTACTGTGAAACACTAGAAATCTTACTGATACATAATGCCTGCTCTGGCAGCATTTTTAATAGAAAGCAGGACATTATTGATTGTAAAATGCAGTCCAGAAAAAAAATATAATGTGTTTTTAGAGAACTCTCCATTACATGCCTAACACAAGAGTAGGCCACTGCTTTTAATCAAAATGGCTGAACAGTCTCTGGTTACATTTTAACGGCACAGAAGAAGTCTTCATTTCTAACTATTTATGGTGCTTTGTGGGGTTTTGGCTTGATTTAAAGCTGCACAGAACAGAAAAGCACAAATGAATTAACTATAAATCAGAGTGTTGTAGGGCCAGTACAGCACAGGTTTGCCTGTCATCTCTTAATTGGAGAAGCAAAAATGCATTAATCAACCTTAAAAGTATCTGACTCATTTTGCAAAAGAATGTTCCCTTCACCCCCTCCACCCCTGCACCAATGCTGCCAGCCTCCATTGCCCCCTTGTCCAGTTCTCTCATAAGCATCTTTGTGCTTTCTTCTGCCCCACGTCTTCTATGCAAAACATCCTCCCCAAATTATTCCATAAAGCCATTACCCTCTTCTCCAAATCCCTCTTCTGCAAGACCCACTTCTTCCAACAACCTACGGGAAACTGACAGATGATAGTGCCTAAGTAAATGGATGTAGGGACTTCTGATTGTTTTGTTTGTTTGTTTATCTATATATATTTTGGCAAAATGACAGTCTCAAAACCATTTAGTTGTTTACTTAGCTGGCCTATGAAAACACGTTTTTATTATGGTTTCCCTCACCCTTCCTCCTTCATTTGTTACAGCCATTTGGTATGTCTTGCCTTAATTAAACACTAATTATGGACAGGACTGTCTTTTACTCTATTTTGTATACAGCTTGGAAAAATTTTATCTTATCCTGATTTGTGATTTAGGGTGCTACCATGATACAAATACATAAATGAGAATTTCTCCCTAGGACCTATTTATCATCTCCGTTCAGTGATGAGTCACACACAGCATTCAAGTGCAGAATGTACAGCTCAACAAAATTTATAGTCATCTATTTGTCTGATGTATTTATTTTTATAAACTTGATCTTTTTTTTTTTTTTGCTTTGTTTGTTTCTGTTGCGGAAAAAGAAGCTAATATATTTTGTTAGGCATCAAATAACTTGCAACTTCCACCATGGTTACTAAGAGCTAGAAACATTGAGCACTAAAAGGAGTGAGAGAGATTTTCCTGCTAATGGGTTATTTCTTAGAGCACTTACTACACACATCACATCAGAATTCTGTTAAAAGCAATCTATAATGCTGAGGTAAATCCACGGGGGAATGTTACTATCTCTGTGATTTATTCTCTGTCCTTTTTTTCCTATCAACTCATTATTTTAAACATAGAATATCAGGGTTGTAAGGGACCTGAGGTCATCTAGTCCAAGCCCCTGCTCAGAGTAGGACCAGACCAAATACCATCCCTTATTTTTGCCCCAGATCCCTAAATGGCCCCCTCACGGATTGAACTCACAACCCTGGGTTTAGAAGGCCAGTGCTCAAACCACTGAGCTATCCCTACACCTCCAAAAAGAAAAAAAAAATCCTAACACTGTTGCTGTTATTGCCTTTAAGTGGAACCCATGGTTTTGAGATACCCACAGGCATGATAATACCAATTTAATGTGACAAACTATTTGGGACATTCTGGCAAATAGTTATGGTCAAAGAAGAAAGTAAATGTCAAAATGTTTTGTTTTGGAAATGCTGCAAAGAGCCTTTGTATTTTCATTAAGCTCAATAAGGTATTTATGTAGAGAACAGTGTCTCCTGAGGGGTCTTTAGCTAAAGGTCAAGTAGCCAGGTAGCCAAGTCTTCACCCCCAGTATCCTAGACAGGAGGCCAGGTTAGTCTTAGTCTATTGGTCTCCTTTGTCCAGGTTCTTTACCGATAAGGCCACTTGACCCAGAGACCCCTTCTGGATAAATGGTGACCATTCTTCCTGAGAATCATGTATTTCATGTTTAATTAAAGGGTTCTGTGAAATAAAACAGTGTAGATGATAGGTTCCTCACACCTATTTATGTATTTTTAAAATATATATATATATACATACTTTCAAATGTTATTTTAAATAGTTGGCAAAACAAGGGGCATTGCTGCTAAAAATCATACTCCCATAACTAGAAGGCAGCTATCTCCATATCAGTCAGAGCTGTACAGCAGCGGAAGCAGTGGACCAGGCGTTTGGAGTGCTTCATACAATGCCAAGCCCTTGAAAGGATTGGAAAGAAGAGTGCTGCATGGTGGCAGCCGTGGGGAAGCGATGAGTGACAGAAGCGGAGACTGTGGGATGTGGGAAAAGGAGAGGTGCAGTCTCCAAACAGGGCAGGGTGAACTGGCTCCCAAAGTGCAGAGAGAGGAACATCCCTGATAGAGGAACAGTATAAAGAGAGAGGACACAGCAAGGGGAATAATGGGGAACTTTAGGGACAGCACTTAAGACTGAAGGGAAAGGGAGAGGAGTAGAGAATTAGAAAGGTAAATAAGATATACAGAAAGAGGGGATTTCTACAGTAGGAATGGTGTTGTGATGCCTTAGGGGTTCACCCAGACCAGTAAAGGGTTCTGTCACTGCCTGCCCTGTAACTTTGTGTTCTTTAGTCTGTGCAGCTTTGGCTCAGAGCCCTGACACCAGGAGCCTGCTCACAGCACAAAGGTTAAAAGCTATTCCACCCATCCAGTTACTCCATTTTGGTTGACCCCAACAATTCTCATTGTCCCAAATCTCCCAAAACCATCTCCACTGCAGTGTCCAGTCCCTCTTAGGGCATGTCTACACATACAGTGGTGAAGATGCTGTATGCGAATGAGAGCTCTCCCATCAGCATAATAAAATCACCTCCAAGAGCAGCAGTTGCTATTTTGGGGGGAGAAGCTGTCCCGCCAACATAGTGCAGTTCACACCAGCGCTTATGTCAGTGTAACTTATGTCACTCGAGGGGCGGGTGTTATTCACACTCCTGAGTGACATAAGTTATGCTGACATAAGCCATAGTGTAGTGGACATTCACAGAGGTAACACCAAGTTCACTGCCTCCAAAGAGCCAGTACACACAGCAGCTTGTTAGCTCAGCTGGGGTGGTACAATCCATCTTAATACACAGCACTGAGACAGTTTGTAATAAGACAAGAATAAGTTTATTAGCAAAGAACATAGATGTAAGTGATTTCAAGCTCCAGTGTAAGAGATATGAAAGGGTTACAAACAAAAATAAACTAAACAGCAATAACACATTTTCTACTGTCTAAAACTTAATTCTAGCAAGATGCAGTTTTGCCTAACCTAGTATCTTACTCACACAAAGTTTTCAGCATTCTCCAGCAGGCTGGCTGTTCCAGCCAGGATCCAACCCTCACAGAATAATGCTGGTTTCTTTGTTCCCTCAAGGGATGGATGCCCCCGCTGTCTTTCAGCAGTTCCTTATATCCCCAAAATTTAACTTTAATTTCAAAGTCAAGAAGCCCTCCTGGGGTTTCAGCTTTGCTCAGCTGTCTGTGTCCACCAAGAGACAGCACCATGTTAATTTTGCAGTCTCCTGGATTTTATAATGCAAATGATCTTCCTGCAATCTCTGATGCAAGTGAATAGCCCATTATCCTTGTCTATGATCACACCTGGCTTGGTTTGCAACTGAACCAAAGAGGTATTTACCTTACCCTTTGTCTGGAAAAAAACCTATTTTGCTTCCTTTGTCTGTTTCCAAACCATTATATCAGAGAATATCAATAATTTTACATACAGTATTTACATAAATTTCACAGTGATATTAATGAGCAGTGTATTAGTTTTCAAATGATACATTACAAGACACCTTTTAAATAAATATCATAACAATGGTGTGTGAGGTATATCAAGCTGATCAGACCGGCTGAGATTTACTGTTATGTACCAGGGAGCCCTTTACCATATCACACTAGGGTGCTCTTAGTGTCACAGGTATATCTTGATAGAAAAACATCTGAGCTCTGCCTACAATAACACTTATGCTATTTATAGCAATACTGCATGTATGCTGTTGCTGAAGAACAGGTACTAATTTTCCTACTCTAGATAAGGCCAAAAGGAGAATAAAAGAGGAGAAAACTGGGAGAAGGGGTAGGCAAACAGAGATGGAGGAGGAACGGGAGAACTGAGAGAGAGGTAGTATGAAGTGGAAACCAGAATAAAAATGGACAGCAAATGCAGAAAAAATGGTTTATAGGGAAGAAAAATGAACAAGATGGAAAAAAGAGAGAAAATGACAAAAGAGTGAGAAAATAGACAAAAAGGAGGTTCAGAAAAAGTGTCTGTGCCAGACCCTGGCATGGGAAACTATCATGGGGGGTTGCCTACATGCTAATATATTACACAGAAGGGGCTCCAATAAAAACTCATAGTCATAAAATGTCAGTTTTCTTTGTGTCCTGGGAAATGAAACAAGAGACACTCCTTTGCTTTGTCCTTTTTGTGACAGTTGTGACAACCAAAGATCTTGGTATAAGATGGGTATTCAAAAAGTTGAAGCCATGCCATTGAATGTAATGCAGCCTATCAGCCCCACCCCCTTTTTTTTGTGCCTGGAGGCATGTATCTGTCACAGATCTTGAAGTGGCCCAGGAGACCTCACTAAGAGGACTGGCCATTTCCCCTTTCTGTCTAAGTTTCAGGCTATTAAAGGGATTTCTCCTGCACAATGGAGAGTTCAACACCAGGTTCCTCCATATTCCAGCCTAAGAGCTCCAGGAACCTCTCTAAATAGGCTTGGAAGGATTAGATTTTTATCTGTAAATGTCTCCTTCACCCTACACATACAAACCAACAAAAATATTTCTGTTGACAATAATTGAAATGTACAGATAGGGAAAGTAAGAAATGCTGCTTGAGAACTTCTTAGAGTTTGATTTTCGGCTATTTACTTTGTATATTTTGACATATGAAGTTGACAGTTTGTGGTTTAATGGTTATAAAGCTTTAATTTTTTAAAAATTTCAGTGTCTACTGTCATTAAATATTTATTGTCTGACCTTCCATTGTCTGACCCTCCTATAATTTCTCCACAAGTGTGAAAATGTAAGTAGAGAAAACTAAAAAAGCCAAAAAATAAACATTGATATTATTCATCAAAATAATAAAAAAAATAAAAATTGAATTCTGCCAAGCATCCTTGTAAATCACCAGATAATTGAGCTTCCTGTAGCACCATCTGGTAAGGAGGAAGATGAAGCAGCCTGTTCAGGAATATCATTTTCCATCTACCCTTCCAAAACCAGATGGGCTTTCAGAAACCATATCTCCTAAGGAAGATGGAAGTTTGAAGATGGGGTTTATCTCTAAGCAGACAGACTCCAGGATTGAGAAGGCCACAAAACTGCATATGGACATTGGGTAAAGAGACCGTAAGGTTAGTGGAGAGGACTCTCAATGAAATCGTACACAACTGGAGAAACCACAGAAGTAATAGTATGTTACTTCCTGTGGAGACACATCTCCAGAAGCCATCTTGTTCTTGTTCTCTGGGCATCTAGAAATAGATCTAAGATACTAAGAAGCCTCACGGATTAAAGAATTCTCAGAATTTGCCTCAGGCACCACTCTAGAATGAAAGAGTCTATTCAGGGAGCACCCAGATCCAAAATTTCAGCTCCTCAGAGATGATCTCCTGGCTTATCTTTCTTGTAGTCCAATTTTACTACAAATACTATCACACATAATGCTTACTTCCCTAGGTAGTCCCACTGAAGCCAACTGTTGTGTTTAGAACAGTGCGGGGTTCCAAAGAGGTTGGAGCTAGGCTGTTCCCAGTGGTGGCATGACAGAACAAAAAGCAATGGTCTCAAGTTGCAGTGGGGGAGGTCTAGGTTGGACATGAGGAAAAACTCTTTCACTAAGAGGGTGGTGAAGCAGTGGAATGCGTTACCTAGGGAGGTGGTGGAATCTCCATCCTTAGAGGTTTTTAAGGCCCGGCTTGACAAAGCCCTGGCTGGGATGATTTAGTTGGAGTTGGATTAGATGACCTCCTCAAGTCTCCTCCAACCCTAATCTTCTATGATTCTATGATCCCTGACCAGGGTTCCATTTTGCAGCATAGATGGGATGATAAATGTGTCTCTGCATTGTGGATTTTAACACGGTTTAGGGACAAGCATTTGTATGCACTACAAAATGGAATGATTTTCAAACTAGGTCAAAGGACAACTAGGTTGAAAGAAAGTCACTCACTAATATCAACACAGCTGTAGTGGAGAAGGGCTGTAGACTGCTGTAATTTATACATCCAAGGGTGCAGAAGGGAGGTGTTGCAGCAGGAACAGCGGCCAGAAGGACTTTGCAAGAAGTTATAAAATAAAGAAGATATAGCATATTTAATTATCTTACACTCTCCTAGTAGCATCTTATGTATTCTTTACAGGTCACCAATGTATACTTATATCCATGTGTAACTTGTATCTCCATATGTCACCTCTGAATTTGACTATATGAGTTATACACTAATATTCTAAAGAACCATTGTAATGTGTCATTTAAATTCATTTTAAAAATCCTGAATTTTCTTCTACAGCACTCAAATAATATACTGTCATGTGTCATATTATGTAGAAGCATAAATGCTTTCTCATACCACCAAGCCTAAGGCCAATCAATGATAACACAGTTCACAAAGAAAAATTAGAAACAATATAGTTTGGATATCCGACTTGTTCTTTTTCCTACTTGCTTTATCTTCTAACCTCCAAAATGTAACACCATAATGACAGCAGCACAGTGATGACATTAGTCGCATTATTGCCAGCAGCTGGTATCTTGATTTATTTTTAATGATATCTTCAGTCTATGTTATTACAAAAATACCATCTCAGGAATCCTATTCCTTTCAGCTGAGGTGGCAAGTAAATTTTAATGTAGGAAGGAGCATATACATTGTGGATGTGTTTCACAAAGTGAGAATTCAGAATTATCTCTGCACCCTATAAAAAAACTTCCTAGTCTAATCTCAGTGGTTGCCAGTCTATTAACATACATTATCTTATGTTATCAGCTATTCTGTGTTTTTTTACTCTATGATCTTTTGTGATTTAAATTATTTGTGGTTCACTAAATGAAGTCTTTGAGGCATGTCACGAGTATTCTCCATAAAAATCAGTGAAATGTAACTGAACCAAATCTAATTAAGTGTCTGTGTGATTTAAAAGACTTCTCCTTGAGCTGTCATTTGCATTAAAAAGATTTGTAGACTTGTTTACTACAGATTCACCCTCAAAGGTTCTCAACATAGCTACAACTGTGAATTCAGCACAAAACCCATAATATAATGTATTAGTACATTGAAAGTGAACAACTCCTAAAGAAGTAACAATTTTTGCACAGATGTTGGAATCATGTAATTCTGATAATATGTGGTAACATAACAAAATCATATTATTCCTTAACTTGGATGTAATTTCTATTGTTATTATGAAATTACTTCTGCTATAACAGTATTTTGGGATAACTACTTTAATTATCAAAATTGTTTGTAGTAATATGTTCAGGTGTAATGAACTGGCTCATATGCAGGTAGTTACACAAATTATCTCCTTTGAAAGAATCTTCCTTCATTATTTTAAAACTTATTTTTGTATATTACAATGAAATCATTAAAATAGATGAAAGCTGCTTTTTCCATAATACAACAGACATTATTCTTGGGAAATAATTAATATAATGTCACCCTTAATCAAAAACACAGCTGAGTCTAGGAGTGAACTATACCCGCAAACTTTACATACACAGAAATTAAAAAGTAGTGGAAGGAAGTTTTCCTCCCTTTGTGCTGAGGGAGGGGAGATAAAGCTGAGGGGATTGGGAGAGGATACAGGAGGTGGGAAGCACTGATCAGTGTTTATTTACCCTCTTCCCCCAGGCTGCAAAAGCCCCTCCTATGTATATGGTGGGGCTGGAATTGAAAACGAGTAGAAATGGGAAGCTGCTGATGTGTATGGTATCCTCTGTTCTATGCCCAGCACATTATCAAGCGACAGTCTCTGGTGCAAGCCCCACTCTGTTGGTGCAGCATGTCTTCATTAGGATTTACACCAATGCACTAGCTACAGAAATACAGTTACAAATCCAAGTGCAAATCTCCTTAGAGTACAATGAAAAGGAGTACTTGTGGCACCTTAGAGACTAACCAATTTATTTGAGTCTCTAAGGTGCCACAAGTACTCCTTTTCTTTTTGCGAATACAGACTAACACAGCTGTTACTCTGAAACCTTAGAGTACAATGGGTTTGAGAAAAGTAGGATTTAATTCTAATTTCTCTGCAGAAGGTAGGGCACAATGGCTTTCCAGACTGTACCTCTCCTCCCAATATGAGATTGAAAAGTCTTCCCCTCTCCTAGAGAGAATGGAAGGAAACTGCTTGACAAACCGCCTGGAGATCACATGCAGTGTTCTTCTACAGGAGTGGGCAATTGGCTCCCTAAATGCTGAAGTACAAGCACTTTACAGATGTCACCACATATTATTAGGAGTACTTGTGGCACCTTAGAGACTAACAGATTTATTTGCGCATAAGCTTTCATAGCCCACAAAATAAATTTCTTAGGCTCTAAGGTGCCACAAGTACTCCTGTTCTTTTTGCGGATACAGACTGACACGGCTGCTACTCTGAAACCTGTCACAAAGCCCGTTGCCAACTGTGCCCACATATCTATTCAGGGGACACCATCACAGGGCCTAATCACATCAGCCACACTATCAGTGGCTCGTTCACCTGCACATCTACCAATGTGATATATACCATCATGTGCCAGCAATGCCCCTCTGCCATGTCCATTGGTCAAACTGGACAGTCTCTACGTAAAAGAATAAATGGACACAAATCAGACGTCAAGAATTATAACATTCAAAAACCAATCGGAGAACACTTCAATCTCTTTGGTCACTTGATTACAGACCGAAAAGTTGCAATTCTTCAACAAAAAAACTTCAAAAACAGACTCCAATGAGAGACTGCTAAATTGGAATTAATTTGCAAACTGAATACAATTAACTTAGGCTTGAATAGCGACTGGGAATGGGTGGGTCATTCCACAAAGTAAAACTATCTCCCCGTGTTTATTCCCCACCCCACCCCTCACTGTTCCTTAGACTACTTGTCAACTGCTAGAAATGGCCCACCTTGATAATCACTACAAAAGGTTCCCCCCACCCCTCACTCTCCTGCTGGTAATAGCTCACCTTGAGTGACCACTCTCGTTACCGTGTGTATGGTAACACCCATTGTTTCATGTTCTCTAGTATGTCTACACTACGAAATTAGGTCGAATTTATAGAAGTCAGTTTCGTAGAAAGCGGTTTTATACAGTTGATTGTGTGTGTCCCCACACAAATGCTCTAAGTGCATGTAATCGGCCGAGTGTGTCCACAGTACCGAGGCAACCATCGACTTCCGGAGCGTTGCACTGTGGGTGGCTATCACACAGTTCCTGCAGTCTCCACCACCCATCTGAATTCTGGGTAGAAATCCCAGTCCCTGATGGGGCTAAAACATTGTTGCGGGTTGTTCTGGGTACATACCGTCAGGTCCCCGTTCCCTCCCTCGCTCCGTGAAAGCAAGGGCAGACAATCGTTTTGCGCCTTTTTTCTTGAGTTACCTGTGCAGACGCCATACCACAGCAAGCGTGAAGCCCGCTCAGCTAACCATCACCATATGTCTCCTGGGTGCTGGCAGACATGGTACTGCATTGCTACACACCAGCCGTTAATTGCCTTTTGGCAGCAGACAGTGCAGTATGACTAGTAGCCGTCATCGACGTAGTCCTGGGTGCTCTTTTAATCGGGCGTCTGGGCAAACATGGGAGTGACTCAGCCAGGTCATTTCCCTTTTAAGTTTCACCTCGTGGCGATTCAGTCCTACTGGCAGTGCACTGTCTTTTAACTTCCAGCCAGCAGAAGATGATGGCTTGTCGTCATACTGCACCGTCTTCTGCCAAGCACCCAGGTGTTGACGTTGGCTAGCGGTCGCACTGCACAGTCTGCTGCCAGCAAGATGTATAAAGATAGATGAAGTGGCTCAAAACAAGAAATAGACCAGATTTGTTTTGTATTCATTTTCTCCTCCCTCCCTCCTTCCCTCTGTGAAATCAACGGCCTGATAAACCCAGTTTTGAGTTCTATCCTTGAGGTTTTGAATTCTATCCTTGAGGGGGCCATTCAGTTTCTCACAAAGCCACCCCCTTTGTTGATTTTAATTGCCTGTAAGCCAACCCTGTAAGCCATGTCGTCAGTCACCCCTCCCTCCGTCAGGGCAACGGCAGACAATTGTTCCGCGCCTTTTTTCTGTGCAGACGCCATACCACGGCAATCATGGAGACCGCTCAGATCACTTTGGCAATTAGGAGCACATTAAACACCACGCGCATTATCCAGCAGTATATGCAGCACCGGAACCTGGCAAAGCGATACCGGGCAAGTAGGCGATGTCAGTGCGGTAACGTGAGTGATGAGGACATGGACACAGACTTCTCTCAAAGCAGGAGCCCTGGCAATGTAGGCATCATTGTGCTAATGGGGCAGGTTCATGCGGTGGAACGCCGATTCTGGGCTCGGGAAACAAGCACAGACTGGTGGGACCGCATAGTGTTGCAGGTCTGGGACGATTCCCAGTGGTTGCGAAACTTTCGCATGCATAAGGGCACTTTCATGGAACTTTGTGATTTGCGTTCCCCTGCCCTGAGGCGCAAGAATACCAAGATGAGAGCAGCCCTCACAGTTGAGAAGCGAGTGGCAATAGTCCTGTGGAAGCTTGCAACGCCAGACAGCTACCGGTCAGTCGGGAATCAATTTGGAGTGGGCAAATCTACTGTGGGGGCTGATGTGATGCAAGTAGCCAACGCAATAAAAGATCTCCTGCTATCAAGGGTAGTGACCCTGGGAAATGTGCAGGTCATAGTAGACGGCTTTGCTGCAATGGGATTCCCTAACTGTGGTGGGGTCATAGACGGAACCCATATCCCTATCTTGGCACCGGAGCACCAAGCCGGCGAGTACGTAAACCGCAAGGGGTACTTTTCAATAGTGCTGCAAGCACTGGTGGATCACAAGGGACGTTTCACCAACATCAACGTGGGATGGCCGGGAAAGGTACATGACGCTCACATCTTCAGGAACTCCGGTCTGTTTCAAAAGCTGCAGGAAGGGACTTTCTTCCCAGACCAGAAAATAACCACTGGGGACATTGAAATGCCTATAGTTATCCTTGGGAACCCAGCCTGCCCCTTAATGCTATGGCTCATGAAGCCGTACACAGGCAGCCTGGACAGTAGTCAAGAGCTGTTCAACTACAGGCTGAGCAAGTGCAGAATGGTGGTAGAATGTGCATTTGGATGTTTAAAAGTGCACTGGCGCAGTTTACTGACGCGGTTAGACCTCAGCGAAACCAATATTCCAACTGTTATTACTGCTTGCTGTGCGCTCCATAATATCTGTGAGAGTAAGGGGGACACGTTTATGGCAGGGTGGGAGGTTGAGGCAAATCGCCTGGCTGCTGGTTTTGCACAGCCAGACACCAGGGCAGTTAGAAGAGCACAGGAGGGCATGGTGCGCATCAGAGAAGCTTTGAAAACCAGTTTCATGACTGGACAGGCTACGATGTGAAAGTTCTGTTTGTTTCTCCATGATGAAACCCACCACCCCTTGGTTCACTCTACTTCCCTGTAAGCTAACCACCCTCCCCTCCTCCCTTCGATCACCGCTTACAGAGGCAATAAAGTCATTGTTGCTTCACATTCATGCATTCTTTATTCATTCATCATAAATAGGGGGATAACTGCCAAGGTAGCCCAGGAGGGGTGGTGGAGGAGAGAAGGACAAGGCCACACAGCACTTTAAAAGTTTAAAACTTATTGAATGCCAGCCTTCTGTTGCTTGGGCAATCCTCTGGGGTGGAGTGGCTGGAGGCCCCCCCACCGCGTTCTTGGGCGTCTGGGTGAGGAGGCTATGGAACTTGGGGAGGAGGGCGGCTGGTTACATAGGGGCTGTAGCGGCGGTCTGTGCTCGTGCTGCCTTTCCTGCAGCTCAACCATACGCTGGAGCATATTGGTTTGATCCTCCAGCAGCCTCAGCATTGAATCCTGCCTCCTCTCATCATGCTGCCACCACATTTGAGCCTTCAGCCCTCTCTTCAGCCTGCCACCTCTCCTCCCGGTCATATTGTGCTTTCCTGCACTCTGACATTGTCTGCCTCCACGCATTCGTCTGTGCTATGTCAGTGTGAGAGGACACCATGAGCTCAGAGAACATTTCATCACAAGTGCGGTTTTTTGCCTTCTAATCTTCACTAGCCTCTGGGAAGGAGAAGATCCTGTGATCCTTGAAACACATGCAGCTGGTGGAGAAAAAAAAAAAAAGAGGCAGTGGTATTTAAAAAAATATATTTTCTAGAACAATGGCTACACTCTTTCACGGTAAACCTTGCTGTTAACATTACATACACAGCACATGTGCTTTCATTCCAAGGTCACATTTTGCCTCCCCCCACCACTTGGCTAGCCCCTCACCTCCCCCCCCACCCCGCTAACAGTGGGGAACATTTCTGTTCAGCCACAGGTAAACAGCCCAGCAGGAATGGGCACCTCTGCATGTCCCCTTAAGAAAAGCACCCTATTCCAAAAATCCACAAATGGGAGCAGTTGTGTCCTGCATACAGCGAGACAGGGGACATTGCTGAATATTTCATCACCTTTGAGAGGCTGTGTGTGCACCATGAGATTCCTGAGGATCAAAAGATGACCACTTTGGTTGCAAAGTTGTCTTGGACAGCTCTGGATATATTCAATAAGATGCCAATGGCTGATGCTTCCGAGTATTGTAAATTGAAGGAAATCGTTTTAAAACAGTTTCAGAATACACCTGAAACATATTGAGTGAAAATTCACAAAAAAAGAAAAGGAGTACTTGTGGCACCTTAGAGACTAACCAATTTATTTGAGCATAAGCTTTCGTGAGCTACAGCTCACTTCATCGGATGTGAATTAGAAGCCTTAAGAGAGGGGCTGGAATGAGTAATGTGGCATATGTAAACCTAATGAGAGATTTACTGGATAAGTGAGTAAAGGGAAAAGGTATTACAAGCTTTAAAGAAATGTTGTTGCTCAGGAACATTTACTGAATATGTGTAGTGATGATGTGAAACAGTGTCTATGGGACAAAAAGGTGAAAACTGTTGAACTTGCTATTTTGGCGGATGAATTTGAGCAGTCTCAAGCATCCATTAGAAATAAATCACAGGCAGAGGAGTTTAAGTTTGGTGGGAAGCAGAATTTCTGTTTTACCCCCGGGAAGAAAGATGGTGGATGGGAGGCTGGACACTCACTTTCACAAGTTCATTCTTCTAGCCCTCATCCCAAATCTCCTGTAAAAACAGAAGAGCCCAGAAGTTGCTATCATTGTCATTCCATTGAGCACCTGAAGAGTAAACGCCCTGTGCTGAGTGGGAACAGGCAGCAAGCAACTCGTAGGAATGCTGCTACCCAGAGCACAGAGGCACCTCAGGCAATTGCCACTTATCATACAGGGTTTGTAAAGGTAGCCACTGCACAGCCAGGAAGAAAGCACATAAAGGCAGTCAGAGTTAATGGCAAAGAACTCCCTGGGTGGAGGGATACAGGGGCAGAAATTTCAGTGCTCAGGAGACACCTTGTTCAGGAGAAAGACATATTGCCATGACAGATGGCAGAGCTTTTGTTAGTAGGAGGTCACAAAATCCTTGTGCCTTTGGCTAAAGTGCACATGGACACTGAGGATTTGCAAGATGAATTAACAGTTGCTACTGTTCCCCATAACACAACCCAAATATTATTCGGAAACAAATTTTTCAATGCGGCTCAGGCTGTCCAGAGGGAAAGAGTGAAGTCTCAGGAACCACTGGGAGAATAGGAGAGTGTCTCTTTAATTCCTCTGCAGCAGTGGAAAACTGTCTGCTACCAGGGGTGGGTTTGGTTGAGACTAGCTCCTACTGCCTGGTGGCTAAATGCAGCTTTTCCTCGGGGAAAGGGAATGTTTTGTCTGTCTGTGGGAAGACTGTCCAGGTTGTGGGCTGCCAGCAGATTGCAGCCAAGAAAGGAACAGACCTCACTCTAGAATGCATAGGCAGATGTGTCCTAGAGGGAAGCCCAGAGGAGGGTGATGGAATCCTAGACACCTGTGGTGGGTGAGGGCAAACCCAATTCAAAGAGGGAGGAGGGTGCAGTGCTTACAGTGAAGGGATTGTTCTGGCTGTTAGCTGTGATCCCACAGCTGAACAGGGGATAGATCCCACTCTAAAGAGCACAGAGGTGTGTGCCTTAGTGGGGGGCCCAGAGAAGGAAGTTAAGAAGAGATGTAGTGGAGTAAAGGAATGTCTCCTCACTGATTACATGGGAGGGTCTGTCCAGGAGAAATTTTCTGGATTGGCATCTGTGCTTCCAGGCACCCCACCTGTGGCTCAGGTTTTAAGGGGGAAATCTCTAAGTGACCTCCAGGAGGTGAACAGTCATACAACTGATCTCTTGGGAACATAGAGGGGGTGACAGAGGTTACCCCAATCCAGGTCCCATTTTTGCTAAATGTTGTACTTTTCAAAACTCTGTCTCTTTAAGGCAGAATGAGAGTCTAACAACTTTGATGTCAGTGAAAATGCTAATGACCCCCCTGAGAAAGGGGAGGAGGACGCACTCTTCCGGGCAGGTAAACTCCTCCCAGCAGTTAGGCAAGAGCTGAGAAAAGGGGGTGGAGAAGATTCCAACTCTAAGAGTGAGAATTACAAAGTGGGGGGGATGGATTTTTCAAATGGTCATAACCCTGGAGATGGAATGCAGCTCCACCGGAGGCTGGCCAGTAACATGCAAGGTCTCCTTACACCCTTTCCTTGCCAAAGCCCCAAAGACAGATATGAATTGAGAACATTTACTAAAGGGGAAGAAAGACCAGTATCAGAATACTTACTGTGGTTCAAGAAGGGGTTGAGAAATACAATGACTACTGAACAAACTGGACTGTCTACAGAAGGCATGGTATACTTGGAAACGCCTCCCTGTCATGAAGTTGCTGGTACTGTTGAACCTCATACTATACAGCTTATTGGTCATGACAAAGAATTTGGTACTGATAGTAAATCCTTTAAAAATGTGTAACCTGCACCTAGGGAGGTGGTGGAATCTCCATCCTTAGAGTTTTTTAATGCCTGGCTTGACAAAGCCCTGGCTGGGATGATTTAGTTGGTGTTGGTCCTGCTTTGAGCAGGGGATTGGACTAGATGACCTTCTTAAGTCTCTTCCAACCCTAATCTTCTATGATTCTATGATTTTTGGAAGAAACTTTTTGAACATGCTAGGAGTGGTAACAAGGAAGTCCTATAAGAATACTACTTCTCAGCTAGCACCAGTTAACAGGCTTGCAGGTTGGCACAGCAGAGAAAGCATAACAAACTGAAGCTGCTGTGTAGAAGGGGAAACTGAGGCACACTGCCTGATGGCATTGGTGGCTAAATCCCAAGACACCTACTTGCTAAAATATATTGATATCTACATGGCGTTAATAATGCTGCACACTAGAATGCTTTCAGGCAACCTGGAAAATTAACCCCTTTTTAAAAAAAAAAAAAACCTAGGAATAATACTCCAATTTTTTATAACACTGACCAGTTGGATACCCAAGACCTAAGGAGAATTTTAGTCACACTGCCTTTGCTTTAGCCAGTGACTAACTCTATGGCAGTAATCTCAGGGGGAAGGTGTGACACTACGCCCCATATTCTTCATAGAAATATTATTATAATATAATTATAGCATAACTATAATATATTTTGTGCAAGAGAAGGTGTCAAGGTTCCTTCCCCACTCTGAGTTCTAGGGTACAGATGTGGGGACCTGCATGAAAAACCTCCTAAGCTTACTTTTACCAGCTTAGGTTAAAACTTCCCCAAGGTACAAACTATTTGTTAGTCTCTGCCCTTGGATTTCCACTGCCACCACCAAACTTTATCTGGGTTCCTGAGAAAACGTAGTTTGGACACGTCTTTCCCCCCAAAATCCTCCCCACTTCCTGGGGAAGGTTTGGTAAAAATCCTCACCAATTTGCATAGGTCACCACAGACCCAAACCCTTGGATCTTAGAACAATGAAAAAGCATTCAGTTTCCTTACAAGAAGACTTTTAATAGAAGTAAAAAAGAATCACCTCTGTAAAATCAGGATGGTGAATGCCTTATAGGGTAATTAGATTCAAAACATAGAGAATCCCTCTAGGCAAAACCTTAAGTTACAAAAAAGACACACAGACAGAAATATTCATTCTCTTCAGCACAGCTATTTTCTCAGCCATTTAAAGAAATCATAATCTAACACATACCTAGCTAGATTACTTACTAAGTTCTAAGACTCCATTCCTGTTCTGTCCCCAGCAAAAGCATCATACAGACAGACACAGACCCTTTGTTTTTCTCCCTCCTCCCAGCTTTTGAAAGTATCTTGTCTCCTCATTGGTCATTTTGGTCAGGTGCCAGCGAGGTTACCTTTAGCTTCTTAACCCTTTACAGGTGGGAGGATTTTTTCCTCTGGCCAGGAGGGATTTTAAAGGGGTTTACCCTTCCCTTTATATTTATGACAGAAGGCATGTGAGATATCACTGGAAAGGTTATGATTTAATTAATATGATTATCCTATTTTTATGCATGTATCATTTTTGTTTCTAAAGTTAGCAATATTGACTATGTATCAATTACAAGTGGGTTTACACCTGGGGAATGCCCACCAGATAGAATGCAATCAGTCCAGATGGGCCATTAGGGAGAACAATAGATCTTTGAAGATGCTAATTTCCCACCTTCCTAAAAAGTTTCCTGAGATGCTATGAACAGCCTTTGACTCATGGCTGCTTTGACACTGCAGAGTCATGTGATCATGTCACCTGGTACTGGACTCCATGATAGAATGCCAATATTTTTCTTCTGGGGGTCAGGAACCACATTGGAAAACAAAGGGTTCCCACCATATTTAAAACCTATTTAAGGGCTGGGAGTGACTTAATCAGGGTTCATTATGCACTGAATCCTGGCCCAGGACAACTGCTGTAAACATCTAAGAAACAAAGACAAAAAGGGGGGGGGGAGATCTGACCTCAGGCTGGAAAAGGTGTCTGGCCTGTGAAAGAAATGCCTAAAACAATATTTAGGGTGAGAAATTACTACTTGTAACTAGATTCTTTAGTGTATTAAGCTTAGTTTGCATGTTTGCTTAGTAATTTGCTTTGATCTGTTTGCAGTCCCTTAAAATCACTTAAAATCTATCTTGTGTAGTTAATAAATTCGTTTTTGTTTTCTCTAAAACCAGTTTGTGGAAGCTGTGCATATCTTCCTCCACACTGAGGGAGGGGGCAAATTTCATGGGCTTTCGCTGTACAGTTCTCTGTGCAGCTCAAGAAAATAAAATTTTGGGTTTGCATTCCAGAGGGTTTGTGCACTTGAGTGCTGGGCAATTCCCTTCCTGAGTCTTCCCATGCAGAGCTGATTTCAATGTCTGTGTCTTTCTGCAGCTGTGTGCCCCTACCTGTGTGTGTATACAGGACAGTGTAAGGGAGCCGGGGCTGGTGAATAGGTGGGCTCAGTGGTATCCCAGTACATCAGGTGGCACCCCAGAATGGGGCGGGAGGGGGAGGAAACCTGTCACAGTGACATTCATTTTTTAATGCAAAATCTTTTGCATTTGTGAATTGGATTTTGTACAGTTGGCTCATCTCCTCCATTACTGTTAGGTTACTGTTCACAGATTGAGAAGGACAGAGTTCATTCATCAGCAGAGACATAATTCCATTCCCAGGGCCATTCCACTGCAGAGTTCATAGTCCCAGACAGTGCCAACCTCTCTGCGGTACTTTTCTGCTTCCTTCTCTGCAACATGGCTGCCTCAGGAGATGAGCTGCCAATGGCTTTTCCACTGATGCTTGTGCAGTATTCTCCCTCTCTCAAAGGTATTGGGTGTAGAAAGGAAGTTAATGCTGAAAGACCAGAGCTAATTTGTATATGGATATCAGCTTAGATAACCATCCAGTTTCAAGGAGAGCTTGCCAGGTAGTACAGTCGCATAGGCTACAGACTCCTCCTTACCTGGAGATTTTTCCTGATACTCAACCAACATTTTCACTTTCCTCATTTCAACACCTATTCCTAGTTGTACCCCTTGTAGCATGCTAAAGAATTCCACTCCTTTCTTTGTGTTTTCATATAATTTATGATTCTCTGTGAATGAGGCCAGTGTTTCATGTACAATTTCATGGTATATAACATATTTTATTCAATCTCAGTAGATAAAATGAAAGTAAAAACAGTGATGTAAAGATATCTGTGCACTAGATATTTCGTGTTTTCATGTTTTAATTATTTTACTTACAATAGTATTCCAACTTTTTTACACTTTTTCATAGTGTGAACCCCATATTAATAGAATGATTGTCTTGTAAACACATCCCCCCTCATCTGGGATTGGAAGGAACACTTCCCTTCCCATTCACCATTAGATAACATCCCTCTAGCAACCACAGCAAAAGCCTCTGCATGCTTCCATGGAAAAGTAATATTAAGAAAGTATTGAATCTGTTTTTAGGCATCAGTATAGCAGCTGGAAATAAAGAGAGGACGCTGCATCATAGCCCCAGTCCAGCAAAGTACTTCAGCAAGTGCTTAACTATATGCATTTGAGCAATGTCATTGACTTCCTTGTGTTCATAGTTTAAAAAATCCTTAAACTCTGCTTGATAGGGCCACTGTAACCAGCAACTCCCTGGAAACCACCAGGAAGTGCCCCTATGGACCATTTCTGGGCCACAACCACAACTTGAACATGCCATGCTATCTATTAATAGAATAGACTTCAAAAAATATTCTTCCTTCAAGACACTTTCTTCAAAGTGATTTAAGATAATTTTGTAATTTTAAGTATATCAATAACTCAAATGTATAGAAATCAACTTAATATTACTCCTTTGTCCTTTAATGTGCAGCAGTAAATTCAGCCAGGAACTTTTCTCCACTCCAGAAGTCCTCAATGGGGAGTAGGAAGTAGATGACACTCTGGGTAAATTTCTGTGGCTTGTGTAAGGAATCGAAAAGTGGGAGGCAAGTAGTGTTTTCTGTGAGCTGGATATTGCCCTGTGTAGCTAATCTGCATGACCAAGCAGGGTGTCGATGGACATCGAGACCTGCAGGGAATCCTCCAGAGAGAGGCTCTGGAAAGTTTCAAACAGGTACTTGTTAATCCTCTGACACAGATTCCAAGGGATTGCAGCCTTGTCAGTTCCCCCATTGTAGGAAACTGTACCATGCCATTAAGCAATCGCTGGAGCTGAGACCAAAGTGGCACATAGCTGAGCTGCTTATAGACCGGGATAAAGACGCAAGCATTCAGCAGCTGAGCCCTGGTTTCTCTGGTCACCCACAGCAGCGAGATGTCAGCCAGCAGGTTGGCCACCTGTGAAAAAGTATGGGATAATTTTAGAATAAGTTCCCTGCAAAGCTGACCTACAAGCCATGACCTTTTTGTCCATATGCACAACCACCTTTCCCCCACTCCCGAAACTCACTATGATCGGGGTGCTTGCAGAGCTGTGTGGCTGCCTAGAGTCTCAGAGAGAAAGTGATTTCTACTAGCAAAATGTCCTTTTTGCTAAATTGTTTCAATTGTTTGCTGGAATGTAACAATCCCTCTTCTGTTCAGCACAGACCCTGAACAACACATCACGCACCCCTGCGGACTGGTTGCAGCAGATAAGAAAAAAACCTAGGTGCAGCAAAGACAATGTGTTCTGTGAGGTTCTATTGCACAATGAGAGACAGACCAGGGAACGGAAAGAGTGCTGGGAAGCCGAAAGGCAGGACAGAAAAGAGAATGCTGCTTTTGCTAGGCAAGCAACAGAGCGGATGATAAAAGTGATGGAGGATCAGACAGAGATGCTCAAGTCTTTGATACAGCTGCAGACTGAGCAGATCTGAGTTCAAGCACCACTGCAGCAGATACACTATTCTTTGCCAACCCTACGCCCCCTCTATGCCCACACATTCCTTTTCACTCCACAGCACTCCTGAGTTTCCCCATCATTCCACCCCCAATCGCAGCTGGAATAATGATAGCTGGGGCTACACAGAGTTGTGAGGTTATACCCTTTTTAACAATAAAGGATAAGGTATTTAATGGTACAGTTTTTATTCTGTGTTCTACAAAAGTGTATAGCAATCAATTCACGCCCAGGAACAGGCTTCTAAACCATTGTGTTGCTTGAATCTTGGGCCCCAAAATTGTACATGGATGCAACAGGGAAGCAATTCCAAAGCACACGTGTGTTACTGCCCCTCATTGTCAAAGTGGTTCCTCAAACCCTCTCTGATGTTAATAGCAGCCCTCTGGGCTCCTCTGACAGCCCTAGCATCTGGCTGTTCAAACTGTGCAGCCAAGCGCTCTGCCTCAGTGCTCCACACCTGAGCAAACATTTCACCCTTAGATTCACACAGGTTATGCGAAGTGCAGCATGCAGCTATGACCACGGGAATATTATCCTCAGTAAGGTCTAGCCTGCCATTGAGACACCTCCAGGGACCTTTCAAATGGCCAAAGGCATATTCAACTACCATGCAGCACCTGCTCAGCCTGTTGTTAAAACGCTCCTTGCTGCTGTCCAGGTGCCCTGTGTAAGGTTTCATGAGCCAGGGCTGTAAGGGGTAAGCCGGGTCTCCCAGGATTACTATGGGAATTTCCACATCCCCCACTGTGAACTTGTGGTCTGGAAAGAAAGCCCCCACCTGCAGCTTTCTGTACAGGCCACTGTTCCTGAAGATGCGTGCATCATGCACCTTTCCAGACCAGCCTGCACTGATGTCTGTGAAATAATCTCGGTGATCCACAAGCGCCTGCAACACTATGAAGAAGTATCCCTTCTTACTGATGTACTCAAAGGCAAGGTGGTCTGCTACTAAAATTGGAATGTGTGTGCCATGAATCGCCCCGCCACAGATAGGAAAACCCATCTCTGCAAAGCTATCCACTATTTCATGCACATTTCCCAGAGTCACGGTTCTTTGCAGCAGGATGCAATTTATTGCCCTGCACACTTGGAGTAATACAGCCCCAACAGTGAACTTTCCTACTCCAAATTGATTAGCAACTGACCGGTAGCAGTCTGGATTCACCAGCTTCTCCACACAGTGATTGCAACATGCTTCTCTACCGAAAGGGCAGCTCTTAATCTGGTGTCCTTGCGCCACAGGTCTGGGGACAGCTTAGTTCCAGCACATAGTTCCATGAAGGTTGTTTTACGCATCCTAAAGTGCTGTACCCTTGGGTCGTCATCCCACACCTGCATGACAATGCGATCTCACAATCAGTGCCTGTTTCCCTAGCCCAAAAGCGACAATCTACTGTATGCAGCTGCTCTGTGAATGCCAAAAGCACTGATAACTTGCTGCTGTTCATATCACTCTTCAGTCCCTGCGATTCATCCTCTGCTAACTTTGTGAGTAACTCTGTGAGTAACTGTGCTGCCATGTGTGATGTCCTCATGACAACTAACAGCGCATAGGAAAAAAGTGCAGGATCCATCCTCTCTCACTGCAGATGCTGGCGTGCACTACAAAAGAATGACCCTTGGAAAAACGGCGCAAAAGGAAGCCCGAGACCTTTGGCAGGGTGGGACACAAAGTGGTGTATGACAGTACATTTTACACATCCCAGGATGCGCCACATTCCGTTTCTGCATTCCCACAACACCTAGCGATGGATGGTGTCACCAGCCACAGTCCATTGCTCTTGCCGTCAGCAAAGGTGCCCTGAATGTGGACACAATCCTTCGACAGGGAGAAAATGTAGACACGCTTTGGCAACTTTGTTTTTGTCGATTTTTCCTTGGCGACATTAGTTTCATTGAAAAAACTTGCCAGTGTAGACAAGCCCTCTGTTAATTGAACAGACTTTCTGAGAGAGGGTGAGATTTTCAAAAGCCTTTAATGGGAGTTAGGCTAATGCTGGTGCACTTTTGAAAATCCCATCTAGAAACTCAAGGAATTAATTGAAAGGTTTACATTTATTCAGTGAAATCCTAGCCTTATTGAAGACAATTTAAGTTTTGTTATTGATTTCAGCGGGGTCAGGATTTCATCCATAGTCTCCATGAATATGCCTTAGTCAGGCTAAAATTTTCAAAAGCATCTAAGTGACTTAGAAGCCTATTGACTTTCAAAAGTCCTTAAGTAATTTAAAAGCTCAAGTCCCATTGAATCGCAGTGGGATGTAGGTTCTTTTGAAAAAATCTGTCTTGGTTAAACAGTTATGCTCAAGAGTGCTGTTATATACATAAAGGCTATTTTTAATATGTGTGTTTGTTTACCACCACTTACGGTGAGCTGCACTTACCAGAATGTAAGATATTGGCACACTCTAGACTTATGTAAGATATTTATAGATTAGTCACTATTTTGGCAAATGTCCAAAATTGTAATTGTCTTGTTGAACATGCCTGCAGAAATCCATATTCTCCCTAGTATTTCCTAGCTATGTTATTGTAAATGGTGGTGATGTGTGAACATGCTTTTCATTTTGTACAACTCATTTTTGTTATTATTCAAGAAAAATGTGTGGAATCTAAGGATTAAAATATGAAAGGGGAGACATGTCATTGAATATAATTGTATAGTTAAGTGAGCTGCAGTAAAACGTGACAGCATCAAGATATAATTAATTGCAAACAGACTTCAAATAAACCACAGGATGTAATGATTTTAAAATAGCTGCAGGGGTAGATTTACTTAGTGTTTATCTCCTAGTAACAATAATTTTTCTATTCTTTTACAGCAGGGAAGAACAGACTCCTTGTCACCCATTTTCTGAGCAACGACATATGTTAGAGCTGCAGCAAACATTTTCTCCTGCTCTTTGAACAGTTACAATGGGAGTTTCATTACTATTATCCATACAGCACCATAACCGTGTATAAGTCATGGTTCCCTGCCTGCAAGAATTTACAAACTGAGGCCCAATGCTGCAAACACTTATGCATGTGACTGATTCAGCTCAGGTGAGTAGTTCCAATCAGGGTGGACTGGTTTAAATCAAAGCAATTTAAATCACCCATTTTAATAGTAATTAAAATCACCCATTTTAATCATGATTTAAACCAGCAAGCAGAAAACCTGGATTGAAATAATGAATTTTAATCTTATTTTGCATTTGTACTTTTTAGTTATTGTCCTAAAGAAAGGTTGATTGTTGGTCATTGGTAACCATTAAAACATGTTAATTTGCAATTAAATAGAGCACTTACACTAAATTTGATGTTTATTTTTGTTAGTCAGGAGGATACACTATATCTATATACATTTATTTAAGCAATTATATAGTTTATCTTACATTTATTCAGATTCTTTGTTTTTTATGTTATTATGTTAGATAATGGTGAATGATGCTCTTATTTACTAGATTATGATTAATTTTTACTTTTGATTTGGGTCAAGCTCTGTTTAGATTGAAACTAAAATTCAATTCAGTGCACACAAACATTTTTAAATAGTTTTTTATTAGTTAAATAAATCTACCTTAAATGTGCTGAATACATAAGAAACAAAGTTTATCAAACCATGTTTTGTATCTAAAACTAAATCTAAAACAGATTATTAAACTAAGCATTATCTGAAGTTAGTGAATTAAAATTATTGTTTCTGGCCACCATCCCCGTCAAGATTTTAGAACTAGTAGCTCTCATCCTCTCAGACCTCATTTTTATTCATAGCCTGGAAGATGAAGACAAGCTTTCCTGCTTTTTCAGCTCCCAGTTGGTTTCCTATATCTTTGAATGAACTAATCGTTGAACTGAACCAGTTGAATAAACTGAAATGAAAAGATTCTCTCTGCACCTATGGAAGAGGCTACTGCTATCAAAAGCTAGTTTAGCATTTCAACAAACTCTGGTTCCAGGTGCTTAGCCTGTGACTTCCACCAATTCAGTGGTTTCACTTTCTTTAAAACTTGGCAGCAAACATATACTAGTATTATTTAATTTAATTTAAATGATTTTACTATATTATAGGAAATTTAAAGCTTAAAATAGGTTGTTACAATTTCAAATATTATTTTAAATTGGTTTATTTTTTTAAAAAACAACCCTGTCTTTAATTTAAATTTTTAAAAAATCCAGTTTAAATTAAAACATCAGATTTAAATTTAAAAAATCAGGTATTGCAGTTGTAATGTATGAAGCTTGATGAATCTGGGTTTAGGGGTTGTGGGGTTGTTTTGTTTTGTTTTCCAGCTTATATTATTTATTTATTTTATTTATTTATTTTCATTACAGTGGAGGGGCTCCACTCAGGGATCATGACCCCTTTGTGCTAGGCACTGTACACACACACATAACAAAAATAATTTTGTGCCTCAAAGATCATATAATCTAAGTTTGAGACAGGAGACAACACATGATTGATAAACACACTAGGGGAGGACAAGACAGGGGATGCTGTTGCAAAAAAAGCAAAGTCAATTTTGGGTTGCACTAACAGAGGCATAGTTTGCAAGTCACAGGAAGTGATAGTACTGCACTACTCAGTGCTGGTTAGGCCTCAGCTGGAGTACTGTGTCCAATTTTGGTCACTGGTATATAGAAAGGATGTAGAGAAACTAGAAAGGTGAGAGACAAAGGCGAGAGACAAAGGTGAGACAAAGGTGACAGACAAAGAAGATCAAAGAGATGGAAAGCAAGCCATGTGAGCAAAGGCTGAAGGAACTGGGTATGTTTAGTTTGGAAAAGAGGAAACTGAGGAGGGGAAGGGGGGCATGATAGTGGTCTTCAAATACTTGAAAGGCTGCCATGAAAAAAGAAGCAGAAAAATGTTTCTCTTGCCAGAGAGGGCAGAGTAAGATGCAGTGGGTTCGAACTACTACTATGGGTGTTATTCCTTGACTTTAGCAAAGCTTTTGATACATTCTCCCACAGTATTCTTGCCAGCAAGTTAAAGAAGTATGGGCTGGATGAATGCACTATAAGGTGGATAGAAAGTTGGCTAGATTGTTGGGCTCAACAGGTGGTGATCAATGGCTCCATGTCTAGTTGGCAGCCGGTATCTAGAGGAGTGCCCTAAGGGTCGGTCCTGGGGCTGGTTTTGTTCAATATCATCATTAATGATCTGGAGGATGGTGTGGATTGCACCCTCAGCAAGTCTGCAGATGACACTAAACTGGGAGGAGAGGTAGATACGCTGGAGGGTAGAGATAGGATACAGAGGGCCCTAGACAAGTAAGAGGATTGGGCCAAAAGAAATCTGATGAGGTTCAACAAGTACAAGTGCAGAGTCCTGCTCTTAAGACAGAAGAATCCAATGCACCGCTACAGACTAGGGACCGAATGGCTCGACAGCAGTTCTGCAGAAAAGGACCTAGGGGTGACAGTGGACGAGAAGTTGGATATGAGTCAACAGCGTGCCCTTTTTGCCAAGAAGGCCAATGGCATTTTGGGATGTATATGTAGGGGCATTGCCAGCAGATCGAGGGACGTGATCATTCCTCTCTAGTCGACATTGGTGAGGCATCATCTGGAGTATTGTGTCCAGTTTTGGGCCCCACACTACAAGAAGGATGTGAAAAAATTGGAAAGCGTCCAGTGGAGGGCAATAAAAATGATTAGGGGACTGGAACACATGACTTATGAGGAGAGGCTGAGGGAGCTGGGATTGTTTAGTCTGCGGAAGAGAAGAATGAGGGGGGATTTGATAGCTGCTTTCAACTACCTGAAAGGGGGCTCCAAGGAGGATGGATCTAGACTGTTCTCAGTGGTAGCAGATGACAGAATGAGGAGTAATGGTCTCAAGTTGCAGTGTGGGATGTTTTAATTTCATTGTCTGTCCCTGTGTTCTTGAGTTATGACAGGGAGAACAGAAGTTCCCAATCAACCTCCTCTAAACCATTCATTATTTTATGCGCTTTTATCATCCTCCTCTTATTTCTCCCATTTTTGCAATAAACAATCCCAGTTTTACACTCTTTTCATAAGAGGTTTTTTCATGCACTCAGTCAGTGTCATTGCTCTGCTCTGAACCCCCTCTAGTTAAACAATATCTTTTCTGAGATGAGGTGATCAGTACTGCACACAATATTCTAGATGAGGCTGCACCATTGATTTATGTGTCAATATAGTATTTTCCATATTATTCCCCATCCAATTCCTTATGAACTCTAACATATTGTTATCTTTTTTGACTGCAGTTGCATATTAAGCAGAGGTCTTTGTTGAACCTTCTACAAGATACCCAGGTCCCTTTCCTGAGAAGATATAGGTAGTTTAGAATCCTGTAAGTTGTATGAGTATTTACCTTTTCCCCTCCAATGTGCATTATTTGTGTTTATCAGCATTTGTCTGCCATTGTGTTGCCCATTCACCTAGCTTTAGGTGAAGGTCTCTTAGGGTGAAGGTGAAGGTCTTTTAGGTCTCTATGAAGTTCTTCAGTTTTTTCTGGTCTAACCTAAATAACTTAGTATCATCTGCAAATTTTGGTACCTCATGACTTATCCCTACTCCTTTCCAGAACATTATTAATTATATTAAACAAATAGGTCCAACGCGGGATGATCTAGGCATACTTAATCCTTCCTCAGAGCAGGGGGTGGACTAGAGGATCTCTTGAGGTCCCTTCCAAACCTACATATCTATGATTCTAGTACAGAACATTGAGGAACCCTGTTGTTAACCTTTTGCCATTTCTGCCTCCTAATCAGTTTTTTATCCATGACAATACTATATTTCTCACTTAGGACTATGTAGCTTCTCAGTAGCGAGGGATCTTGTTAAAGGCCTTTTGAAAGTATAAAGTTATGTCAGCTGGTTCACTTTTATCCACCATTTTAATGACGCCTTCAAAGAATCAGAGACACATGTGACACAATTTTCCTCTGCAGAATTCATGCTGCTTAGACCCTGCCATATCATGATCATCCAGGTGCTTTGTTATTCTGTTTTTAATGATCTTTTCTACCATTTTTCCCGATACAGATGTAAGGCTTACTGGCCTGTAAGCCAGCAGATCACATTTAAGGACCTTTTAAACATAGGTAAAACATTTTTTACCCTCCAATCAAATTGGCGAGCCAATCAGGACCCATCTATCCAAAACATAAGTCAAACCAAGCAGCACAGGTTCGTGACATAATTGCTGGGAGTGGGATAACAGTCAGTAAACAATGAGATGCTAGTGTTTATTAATCTCATGTATACTCATGCAGCAAGCTAGGCCAGACCTGGATGGTGGGGATTTTTATAAGCTCTGCTGCAGTGTACTACCTTTTAAAAGTAATCAGTTTTGTAAATCATGCATGATAAAGTACTTTAGGTGAAACACCAATACTTCAGGAATTCCTGGGCAAAAAGCCACATTTTAAGTATAAATAAGAATTAACATGAATTTCTTGGCTAAATGCCAGATACTGAATAAAGAGAGAGGAAAATAATTCTCTCTCAAATATGAAACTTACAGCTATGGCAAACGAAAGGAAGAAACGGGAGACATTGGACACCTTTTTTGTACAATTTGTAACGAGTTATGTCTGTTGTTCAGGCTCAATATTGTAAATAATCATGAGCCTCATGGTCATATATGGATCTTGTTTAAAATGGAAATAGAGGGGAAAAGTAAAAAGGGGCTAGATAAGGAGCAAAATCATATAATGCATTGTCTCACTTGTTTAGCATTGAACAATAACATAAGAGAGCTGATAAAGAACTTAAAACTAGCACAAGGTCAAAATAGGAAACGAAAACGTCAGTTGGAAGGTAGAAGAAACTATATTACCCATCTTACAGTTTACAAGAAATTTAAGGAAAAGTAGGAGATTGTCAGGCAAGATGCAGTCAGCAAAGAGTAGAAAAATTAGGCTTGCAAATACAGACTAAAAATCTTAAAACCATGTATGGAGTTGCTCCAAAACAGCTAACTGCAGCAAGTACACTTGTTAACAATTTGAAGTGTCTACAAAAGCAACAGGCACTTGGGGAACAAATTCAGATTTTGTGGGAGCAGGAAAACCAGAGGTCCTGACTCCCAGCTACCTGCTCTAATCCACTGAACCCCTCTCTCTTCCCAGAGCCAATAGTATAACCTTTGTTTCTCTTCCATTACTCACTTAGCTCAGTTTGCTGGACTTGCTGCTGCTTCCTGTATTTTGAAAGACTCTCACAGAGTTAGTTAATTTCTCTTGGCTCATGCCTCCCTCCCTGCCTACATTTTTTTCTCCTTGCTTCTGCCCTCCCTCCGTTTTAATAGTTAAAAGTTATAGTTATTACAGAAACCCATCACAGAAAGAGACAGAGAAACTGAAAAAACAAATCTTCAAAATGCTTAAGGTCAAAACTTTACTTTAAATAAGTCCTGTAAAATTAAATATTTTAACCATTCAGGCATGAAACAGCTAAAGAAACTTGTAACTTTCTTGAAGATATGGTTGCCAAGAAACAGAAATACTATCTTTGCTTTTAATCCTTGTCACTATCTAATATACCAAACATTGTTTTTTCTTATTTTTATGTACTAGTATTCTTAAGGTAAAAGTAATGTAGAGTAATGGAAACTGCCTTAAATTAACTAAATTAAAATGATAAAGTGGGAAAATAGTAGGAATTTTTAGCAATTCTTACTAAATCTTTTAAATAGAAAGGTAACAAATAACTTAATTAAATGTTTAATTCTTTTGTTTACTTTTTTTTGTTTTACAAAATTCATTGCTTTAATAACTTTAAACTCTTAATCCCTTATCTTGTAGAGTTATAAATACAATGCTGGAACCATTCATTTTTACTTGTAAGTTTGTCCTATATGTCATGTATGTTGTCCTGTGTTGTTGTATGTGTGTTACACGACTATTTTTTGCTTTTTATTCTGTTGCAAGTCAATTTTATACTTATATGTGTGTGTGTTATATACTAACATTAGCAGTACCACACTAATTTAATATTATGGTTGGGTCATAACCATCGTAACAGCAATTCAAAGGTTTTTGCAAAGTTCATAAAGGCCTCCATTATATATATATATATATATATATATATATATATATATGTCTCAAAAATAATTCACTTGCGAACAAAATATATATATATGTTTTTAATTAATCAAAGGCTTTTTGTTCAAAGAAAACAATGGTAGGGGAAATACCTCAACATTAATGTAAAGGCAAAATTCATAAAATCCTAACTTTTTTTTAAGGTTTTTTATAAACTTCTATGTACCGCTATTAAATATTAAACTATAGTTATAGGTATATTATAGCTAAAAATTTTAAAAATATAACAATATATGTGATGCAAAATGTTAAAGCTAACCAAACAAGTTTCAAAAAGGTTTCTACCTCTGTCTCCAAATCGCAAGCAAATTAACACTAAAAAGCTTGGGTGAAAATTCTGTTCATAGAATCATAGAATCATAGAATATCAGGGTTGGAAGGGACCCCAGAAGGTCATCTAGTCCAACACCCTGCTTGAAGCAGGACCAATTCCCAGTTAAATCATCCCAGCCAGGGCTTTGTCAAGCCTGACCTTAAAAACCTCTAAGGAAGGAGATTCTACCACTTCCCTAGGTAACGCATTCCAGTGTTTCACCACCCTCTTAGTGAAAAAGTTTTTCCTAATATCCAACCTAAACCTCCCCCACTGCAACTTGAGACCATTACTCCTCGTTCTGTCATCTGCTACCATTGAGAACAGTCTAGAGCCATCCTCTTTGGAACCCCCTTTCAGGTAGTTGAAAGCAGCTATCAAATCCCCCCTCATTCTTCTCTTCTGCAGGCTAAACAATCCCAGCTCCCTCAGCCTCTCCTCATAAGTCATGTGTTCTAGACCCCTAATCATTTCTGTTGCCCTTCGCTGGACTCTCTCCAATTTATCCACATCCTTCTTGTAGTGTGGGGCCCAAAACTGGACACATTACTCCAGATGAGGCCTCACCAATGTCGAATAGAGGGGAACGATCACGTCCCTCGATCTGCTCGCTATGCCCCTACTTATACATCCCAAAATGCCATTGGCCTTCTTGGCAACAAGGGCACACTGCTGACTCATATCCAGCTTCTCGTCCACTGTCACCCCTAGGTCCTTTTCCGCAGAACTGCTGCCTAGCCATTCGGTCCCTAGTCTGTAGCGGTGCATTGGATTCTTCCATCCTAAGTGCAGGACCCTGCACTTATCCTTATTGAACCTCATCAGATTTCTTTTGGCCCAATCCTCCAATTTGTCTAGGTCCTTCTGTATCCTATCCCTCCCCTCCAGCGTATCTACCACTCCTCCCAGTTTAGTATCATCCGCAAATTTGCTGAGAGTGCAATCCACACCATCCTCCAGATCATTTATGAAGATATTGAACAAAACCGGCCCCAGGACCAACCCTTGGGGCACTCCACTTGATACCGGCTGCCAACTAGACATGGAGCCATTGATCACTACCCGTTGAGCCCGACAATCTAGCCAGCTTTCTACCCACCTTATAGTGCATTCATCCAGCCCATACTTCCTTAACTTGCTGACAAGAATACTGTGGGAGACCGTGTCAAAAGCTTTGCTAAAGTCAAGAAACAATACATCCACTGCTTTCCCTTCATCCACAGAACCAGTAATCTCATCATAAAAGGCGATTAGATTAGTCAGGCAGTCACTTCATCTGTAAGCTCCTTCAGAGCTCCTGAGAGATTCCAGCTGGGCCTGGTGACTTATTGTTTTGAAATTATCAATTTGCTCCGTCACCTCTTCAAGGTATATTGTCTCCAAGACCATGCGGACACACACTTGTACTATGCCTGGGATGGTGCATCGTGCACTCCCTTCTGTGGCTGGCTAGCATTGTTTGCTGGTCAAAGGATATGCTCAGTCATGGCTACTGCCTCTCTGAAACCCTTCCTGACCCTTTTATGTGACTCACATACCAGCATTCCCTGTGTTTAGAAGAGCACCGAGACTGCATATATGGCTGGTCCCTGTGGAGGAGTACAGAGGGGAAGGAGAAAGTCTCTGTGTGTCATACCCCCTTGCACATCTGTATGAATGCAAGTCACAGTCTGGCCAAAAGTCTCAAGACCGAACCTCCAGCAAGCCACATGGCAAATATCACTATTTACAGGCAATTTTCACTTCAATCTCACCAAGCCAATGGTACATTCATTCTCCCTAAGAAAACTAAGCTAGATAGAGAGCACAGTGTATAAGAAGAACATAAGGTACAAGGGTCCATTTTACTGTGTTTGCCAACAAAGGTATTTCATAGAATCATAGACTTTAAGGTCAGACGGGACCATTATGATAGTCTAGTCTGACCTCCTGCACAATGCAGGCCACAGAATCCCACCCACCCACTCCTGTAACAAACCTCTAACCTATGTCTGAGCTATTGAAGTCTTCAAATTGTGGTGTAAAGACTTGAAGGTGCAGAGAATCCTCCAACAAGTGACCCATGCCCCTCGCTGCAGAGGAAGGCAAAAGAACCCCAGGGCCTCTGCCAATCTGCCCTGGAGGAAAATTCCTTCCTGACCCCAAATATGGCGATCAGCTAAACCCTGAGCGTGTGGGCAAGATTCACCAGCCAGACAACCAGGAAAGAATTCTCTGTAGTAACTCAGATCCCACCCCATCTAACATCCCATCACAGGCCATTGGGCATATCTACTGTTTATAGTTGAAGATCAATTAATTGCCAAAATTAGGCTATCCCATCATATCATCCCTTCCATAAACTTATCAAGCTTAGTCTTGAAGCCAGATACATCTTTTGCCCCTACTGCTTCCCTTGAAAGGCAGTTCTAAAACTTCACTCGTCTGATGGTTAGAAACCTTTGTCTAATTTCAAGTCTAAACTTCCTGATGGCCAGTTTATATCCATTTGTTCTTGTTCCTCTCTTTGAGGAGCAGTATGTGATTTCTCATTGCACACATTGTACATTGCATCCTGAGATTCACAGGTTTTGGTGTTTTCTGGGAAAAAATGGACTGGACTGACATTTTCTAGAAAAAAAACAAAAACAAAATTTAAAAAACCTCTGCTGAAACCTGCTATTTTCAAGGCTATTTTCCTGAGCATTCTTGCCAACTCTTTGATTTTACCACTAGTCTCCTAATATTTGGTGGTTATCTCAAAGCACTAGCTCTGGGAGTGATGTCCCTATTGCATTCCAAAAAACCTAAGTTCATCTGTCATCTGTTCATCTGTGACTCTAAGTTTCACTTACAAAAAAAGTAAATTTCTAGCCCTCATGATTAGGAAGGAAAGCTTGAAAATATAACCCCGAAAGGCTCACAGACCAGACGGCAAGTAAAATGACCCCAGCATTGACTAATTTTAAAACCTCATAGTTCTTAAGCCAGTCTTGTGATTGTGTGGGGTTTGACTCAGACATTTTGAGTGCTGAGGGTTGACAATGCTGTTCATGCCATCTGTACTGACCACTTCCCATTGTGAAACTGACAAACTACTATGGAGAACTGGCAAAAGAGGCAATTAGAGGTTGAATTGTGCCATGTAAATCCCCTTTTGGCTCGGGAGGCCACAGAAGGATCAATGCCTGTGTAACCATGTTTATATTGCAGCATTTGATTTATTATTATTATTATTTTTAAAGTCCAAAGAAAAGGGGAGAAGCAGTGGGGAGGGGACATGGATTTTGAATCTTCTGTGACTTTGCACAGGTGCAGAATGCAGAGCAGGACAGCTTAGTTAGAAGGGCCCAAAGACATCTAGAAGGGGAGTGGGAGACTGCCCTGTGGACTCCTTGGCTAAACAATATAGGATCAAGAGCTGTGTCTCCTGTGAAGGCTGCACACCAATACCGTACCACTTTGGATACAGGCTACAGATTCCTGATCTTGCTAGAAACCAAGGAGACAGTCAACTATCAGCTCAGGAACTGAAATTTGGTGTTTGCTGCAAGAACCTTTGCCGGTTGTCTTGCTGAGGAGCTCTATGACCTATTGTGTTTGTATGGGCTTGAGACTAAAAAAAGCAGAGATTTTGAGTAAAGACATTCTGGTGACAGTGCTGGAGACTAATAAAGTGAAGGCTTTAAGTAACAGCACTTGATTTTGATTTGTTTGTGTCAGCCATATAGCAGACAGAGGTGCTACATTTCTCTTGGTTTATTTCCTGATACAGCCTCGCAGAGAGTAATGTTACCAAGAACTTTGGGTTTAGGGAACTCCGGGTAACAACTGCATCTATACATGTGAAACTCTTACCATGACATCTAACTGGTTTGATCTAACTGTTCCCTTCCTATAAACAAGTGCTTTCATTCTCTCTAATGCCCTCCTCTGTCCAACTACAATCCTAGTTCTGCAGCCACACAGAGGTGGAATTGGAATAGTATGGTCTACCCTACTATGGTGTCTGCGAAGCCAATACTCAACTGGAAGGAGTCCCACCCAGCCCCCATTTTATCCTCTGTAGCTTCAGTTGCCCAAATCTAATCCAGTGTGTTTTTCCAAGGATCTCAGTTAGATCCTGAGCTAAATTCTGCTCTCAGTTCAACCTGTGTGGTTCCAGAGAAGTCACTGAAGTTAGTTTGTGGTCACACTGGTGTAACTAAGCAGAATTTAGCCCGGAATTTAGAATTTAATTTAAGCAGAATTTAGAAGATGTTTAATTTAGCAGATACATATTTCTTTATCACATCAGAAAATGAGCTACAAGAGTAATGTAAAACCAGAGCAAACCCTCCTCACCTAACCTCCCCCACCCCTAAAATAACCAACCAACCAACAACCACAACAAAAAGCCTGTGATGTAAGTTCCTTGTTTACTTTTTTGGTGAAAAATTTGACAAATCAACCTTTTGCCTAATGCTTAGTGCATTTTTGTCATTCATTACTTTCAGTGAGTAAAACTCAAAGATGTGTATTTCAGAAAAAAGGGGGAAAGAGAGAAGAAGGCAAAGTTCAAATTCAGCTCTCTGCTGTTTGGTCTATATCAAACTGTCACCCAGGTGACGAACACAGCAGGCACCAAGGCAGCTTTGGCAGGGAAAAGAGATCGTGTAGGTATTAAAATGATACAGTATGGCAAAGGGAATGAACAGATGGTAAAAATAAAGGATGGAGCAGGAAAGAAAATGAAACCAACCACCTGATCAAAGTTTCTACTGCAAAAAAGGAAAAAAGCCAAGGACAGAGGCAAGTGTAGTGGCGATGTTTCCTCAACTAACCAATAAAGGAATACTTGAGAAGGCAGCAAACCACCTTGGTACCCATGTGCTCACTTGAGCTGTAACCTTTTATGTTGGCAGAGTATGGACTCAAACTTGCTCCAGTTAAAGTAAATGGGAGGTTTGCCACTGGCTTCAATGTCATCAGTGCTAATATTTGGGAGGACATAATACATGGAACATGTAAACAATACCATATGACAGGATGTACATTTGTCATCCCAACAGGCACCTGTCATGATCAGTCTTAAAGAACTTAGTGAAAAAAAAAGAGGAGTACTTGTGGCACCTTAGAGACTAACAAATTTAGTGCCACTGATTTGAAGGTATACATTATCATAGAATCATAGAATCATAGAATATCAGGGTTGGAAGGGACCCCAGAAGGTCATCTAGTCCAACCCCCTGCTCGAAGCAGGACCACCCCACTATCAATTATCCCCAAATGTGAAATAGTTGTGGGTGAGGACAAAGTCACAAAGGTGAGCCACCAGGTTTGCCATGACATTGTCAGGGATACTGTTCCTGACGGCTTGTAGTCCATCTTTGTGTGGAATGTTGGTGTAGAGGGCTTCTACATCCATAGTGGCCAGGAGGGTATTTTCTGGAAGATCACCAACGGATTGTAGTTTCCTCAGGAGGTCAGTGGTGTCTTGAAGATAGCTGGGACTGCTGGTAGCGTAGGGCCTGAGGAGAGAGTCCACATAGCCAGATAATCCTACTGTTAGGGTGCCAATGCCTATGCAGCTCTCTAACACCACATTTTACAGGCCACTACCCTCTGATCCCACTGAGGGTTACCAAAAGAAACTACAGCATTTGCTCAAGAAACTCCCTGAAAAAGCACAGGAACAAATCTGCACAGGCACACCCCTAGAACCACGAGCAGGGGTAGTCTATCTGCTACCCAAGATCCATAAACCTGGAAATCCTGGATGCCCCATCATCTCAGGCATTGGCACCCTGACAGAAGGATTGTCTGGCTATGTAGACTCTCTCCTCAAGCCATCAGGAACAGTATCCCCAATAATGTCATGGCAAACCTGGTGGCTGAACTTTGTCCTCACCCACAACTATTTCACATTTGGGGACAATATATACCTTCAAGTCAGCAGCGCTGCTGTGGGTAGCCGCATGGCCCCACAGTATGCCAACATTTTTATGGCTGACTTAGAACAACACTTCCTCAGCTCTCATCCCCTAATGCCCCTACTCTACTTGAGTTACATTGATAACATCTTCATCATCTGGACCCATGGAAAAGAAGCCCTTGAGGAATTCCACCATGATTTTACAATTTCCACCCCACTATCAATCTAGGCCTGGACCAGTCCACAGAAGAGATCCACTTCCTGGACACTACAGTGCTAATAAGCGATGGCCACATAAACACCACCCTATACCAGAAACCTACTGACCACTATACTTACCTACATGCCTCCAGCTTTCATCCAGACCACATTACATGATCCATCATCTACAGCCAAGCTCTAAGATACAACCGCATTTGCTCCAATCCCTCAGACAGAGACAAACACCTACAAGATCTCTATCAAGAGTTCTTAAAACTACAGTACCCATCTGCTGAAGTGAAGAAACAGATTGACAGAGGCAGAAGAATACCCAGAAGTCACCTACTCCAGGACAGGCCCAACAACGAAAGTAACAGAACGCCACTACTTGTCACCTTCAGCCCCCAACTTAAACCTCTCCAACGCATCATCAAGGATCTACAACCTATCCTGAAGGATGACCCATCACTCACAGATCTTGGGAGATAGGCCAGTCCTTGCTTACAGACAGCCCCCAACCTGAAGCAACCACACACCACACAACAAAAACACTAACCCAGGAACCTATCCTTGCAACAAAGCCCATTGCAAACTCTATCCACATATCTATTCAAGTGACACCATCACAGGACCTAATCACATCAGGCACACCATAAGAGGCTTGTTCACCTGTACATCTACCAATGTGATATATGCCGTCATGTGCCAGCAATGCCCCTTTGCCATGTACATTGGCCAAATCGGACAATCTCTAGGCAAAAGAATAAATGGACACAAATCAGATGTCAAGAATTATAACATTCAAAAACCAGCTGGAGAGCACTTCAACCTCCTTGGTCACTCAATTTCAGACCTAAATGTCACAATTCTCCAACAAAAAACTTCAAAAACAGACTCCAATGAGAAACTGCAGAATTGGAATTAATTTGCAAACTGAACACCATTAAATTAGGCTTGAATAAAGACTGGGAGTGGATGGGTCATTAGACAAAGTAAAAACTATTTTCCCTTGCTAATTTTCCCCCTATTGTTATTCATACCTTCTTGTCAACTGTTTGAAATGGGCCATCCTTATTATCACTACAAAAGTTTTTTTTTTCTCCTGCTGATAATAGCCCACCATAATTAATTGGTCTTGTTACAGTTGGTATGGCAACACCCATTTTTTTCATGTTCTCTGTGTATATATATCTTCCTACTGTATCTTCCACTGCATGCATCCAATGAAGTGGGTTTTAGCCCACGAAAGCTCATGCCCAAATAAATTTGTTAGTCTCTAAGGTGCCACAAGTACTCCTCGGTTTTTTTTTGCTGATACAGACTAACACGGCTACCACTCTGAAAGGGACTTAGTGGTAGAGCAGGAGGGACAGAAACATCCCAGTGTTATCTTTTTTTCTCTGCCTATTTTTCTCTCTCTCTATCACCTAAGATGGCAAATGAACCAACCCTTTGACTTTGGGTTTGGGAATCCTGGCCAGAGAATTTGATCAGCTCTGTTGCTGGGAACATGTGGTAAGGATTTTACCTTGAACTAAGTCGAGTTTGTTAAGTTTTAGCTACTGGAAAGCATTTTATCTTCAATTCTCATGTAACCATTTCTGACTTTCATACCTTGTACTTCTACTCACTTAAAATCTCTTCCTTTGTCATTAAAATAAACTAGTTTTATTCTTTAATTAAAGTTAATCTAGACTTGTGTTTAAACTGAACTGTTTGGGTAATGCCAGTTAAAAAGCAAACTGTTAGATATCAACCCCTTACAAGAGCAATGAATCTATAATATCTGGACTGTCCAAGAGAGGGCTGGACAGTGCATAACCCTCATTTTGGGGGAAATCCGGGACTGGAAGTGTGTTGGGGTCACCCTGCAAGTGGTAACCAAGGATGATGGAAGCTAGATTGTAACTGATGTGCGGCTGGAAGGCTGCAGCTACACACAGACACTCAGGGCTATTTTTTTTGAGGGGGGGGGGCAGTTTGGAAGGTACAGCAGCAAAGCATTGTGAGGCACCCAAGGCTATCGGGCAGGTGGTGACACAGCCCCTCACTAGTCTGGGTGGCATTCTGGAATTGACACTATGAAGTCACCCTTCAAGTAATATAACTGTGAGCATAAGCTCCCAGCTCAAACAAAAAGAGTGTGTGAACCTGCCCAGGAGCTTTTGCTGAGTATTGTTTTAGGTGGGTGCATGGGGGGAGATGTGTGGGTGTGGGTGGAATAGAACAAACAGACACAAAAAACTGGAAAAGACTAAGAGAATGAGAGAGAGAGAGCTTGAGGGAACCACGGGAAGTACAGTGTCTGATCCTGGAATAAACCCAGGAAGAAGTTTTTGGGTCTGAGAGCAGGCTGAAGAGAGTGCTGTTGCAGCAGTGAACAAAGGCAGCTGTTTCCTGCTACTTTAGTCCTTTTGCATTCAGAGATACAAGACTTTGTACAGTCTGAGTAAATTAACAAAACTATCATCAATTTATACATAAGAACAGCCATACTAGGTCAGACCAAAGGTCCATCTAGCCCAGTATCCTGTCTTCCGACAGTGGCTAATGCCAGGTGCCCCAGAGGGAATGAGCAGAACAGGTAATCATCAAGTGATCCATCCCCCATCACCAATTCCCAGCTTCTGGCAAACAGAGGCTAGGGACACCATTCCTGCCCATCCTGGCTAATAGCAATTGATGGGCCTATCCTCCATGAACTTATCTAGTTCTTTTTTGAATCCTGTTATAGTCTTGGCCTTCACTACATCCTCTGGCAAAGAGTTCCACAGGTTGACTGTGCATTGTGTGAAAAAATACTTCCTTTTTTTGTTTTAAATCTGCTGACTATTAATTTAATTTGGTGACTCCAGTTCTCGTGTTATGATGAGTAAATAACACTTCCTATTTACTTTCTCCACACCAGTCATGACTGTATAGACCTCTATCATATCCCACCTTAGTCTTCTCTTTTCGAAGCTGACAAGTCCCAGTCTTATTAATCACTCCTCATATGGAAGTTGTTCCATACCCGTAATCATTTTTGTTGCCCTTTTCTGAACCTTTTCCAATTCCAATATATCTTTTTTGACATTAGGCGACCACATCTGCACACAGTATTCAAGATATGGGTGTACCATGGATAATAGAGGCAATATGATGTTTTCCGTCTTATTATCTATCCTTTCCTTAATGATTCCCAACATTCTGTTCACATTTTTGACTGCCACTGAACATTAAGTGGATGTTTTCAGAAAACTATCCACAATCTCTTTCTTGAGCGGTAACAGCTAACTTAGACCCCATAATTTTCTATGTATAGCTGGGATTGTGTTTTCCAGTGTGCATTACTTTGCATTTATCAACATTGAATTTCATCTGCCAGTTTGTTGCCAGTCACCCAGTTCTGAGAGATCCTTTTGTAGCTCTTTGCAGTCTGCTTGGGACTTAAGCATCCTGAATAGTTTTGTATCATCTGCAAATTTTGCCACCTCACTGTTTACCCCTTTTTCCAACTGGAACACTCACAGGGCCCCAAACTTTGCTAGCTGCTCAGGTAAACAAGGGACAACAGCACAGCTGTGAAGTGCTTTGAGACCAGTGGAGGGAAGGTGCTAATGCTATTTTATTAATTATTATTTATTATTAGTTGTTGTTATTATTATTATTATTTCAGTAATGTATAGAACACCTGTCCCTAGATCACCTATGCCCTTATTACTAAACTAGGAAAACAGTTACACACAGTGAGTAGCATTGAAGAACCACTGCTGTTGGCATCAGAGATGATAGCAACTATGGTGTGATTTTTCAAGGAAAAAAATAAACAAAAGCTAAAACAAACAAATGCCATGCACCATGCTCTGAAGTGTGCTAGTCTTATGCTCTGCCAAAGGGAATGAATTCTAAAGGCAAGGCTCCTCAGTAAGTCCAAATAATTATTAATTCATTATTATTAATAATTTTTTATTATTGTTTCTTGCAAGGGCAGATAGCATGGCCTTCACAGTACAGTGTTTAGATGTTTCATTTCACTCTAGCTTCTTGGAGCATTTATATAATACTAACTTCTAATAAAGTATGTCTTTCTCAAAGCTTGCTACAGTTCCCACAAGTAAAGCTTTAAATGAGCTAGTTATTAGATGAGGGATTTGAACGAGCTGTTAAGTGAATTTCCCTGAACATTCAAGTGGTATTTTAGATGTAGGGTGCACCGTAGCTTCATCCTCAGTATGACGTACAGAAATAGTTATTCTTCCTTTGACAGTACTGGTGTTAATATTACACATACATTTCTATGCTTTGTCTTTATCTTCCTCTTCCCCAACCCAGGGAGCATCAATGTCACCTAAAATGATCTTTCTTGTTCCACAACATACTCATCATTCTATAAAGAAAACTAAAGGTGAATTGAAAAGTTTTTTTGTTTTAATTAGTCAAATATTGAAGGACCAATATCAGTAACATGATATATGTGCAGATATGTATTATTTTCACAGAGGTCAGCCACATCTGGAATACTCTCATGGGCCATCCAGAACAAGCCAAGCGCATGATTGGAATCACACAATATCCTCTCAGAGTTAGGGTCATTCACTCATGAGGTCATGGAAGTTTTGACAGTAGTAAGGGCCTGTGACTGACACATCCCTTTTTGTATAAAAGAGAGTAGATAACACCTAGAACTCCTACTAACAGATTCTGTTGACACCTTCTTTGAAGAGGGAGTTTTACCACCACTCTAAAACATACAATAGTGCAACCAGAACTAAAGAAACCATCATTCATCACTAGAGACTCACAGACTATCCCTCAGTGTCTAATCTGCCTGTTGGAAGCAAGCTAATAGAGATACCAGCAAACAACTGCCTCCTTTACCACCTGTCAACTTCCAGATTTGTAGATCCCTGTCAGACAGGGTTCATGTCAGTGAATGGTACAGAGACAGCCCTCATTCTGGTGGCTGACCTCCTCCTGGCTGTGGACAAAGGAAGTATATTCATTCTCATCCTACTGGACCTCTCTGTGCCAGTAGATACCGTTAGTCGCAGATTATTCCTGTCCTGCCTCCAAGAGGCTGCAGGGGTAAAGGGAGGTGCCTCTCAGTTTGAATCCAAAGGGTCATTATGGAAAACTATTCCTCCACCTCCAGTGACCTCACTTTCAGAGGCCCACAAGGCTCAGGACTCTCCTTCATATTACTCAACCTCTGTGTGAAATTGCTGAGACAGCTGGTGAGACAACATGGGCTAAAGGGTCAGCAGAACACCAGCCTTACGTCTCCTTACATCAAAAGTCAACAGCACTATGGTAGATGGACACTATCCTGTAATACCCTGAACAAACCTTATGAAAATAAGATAAACTTTATAGAACTAAGTTAAACCTTATCAAATTAGGGTTGATACCTGCTGGGTACATTGTATTAAAATGCAACTGTGTTACTGTAGGTACCTTCTATAGTAGGGAGGGGGGATGTTAATCTAATTCCTCCATTATCAGCACATTGAAAGCCACCCTCCTGGAGAGATATGGCTATACTAGTTCAAATGGGATTCCCCAGGGACAAACTATCCAAAGAAAGGGTTTGGGGGTAATTAGCCTGGTTTTAAGCTGATTCAGGGCCTTCTTCCCAATCCATCAAACAGACAGGACCTCTGGTCCACAGGGGGCCATAATCCTTATGGAAAGTTTGGGAGGACGTGGCCTACTTAAACTTCATGAGACTGGATGCTTGTTCTGAGCGGAAACTGTGATGAACTTGTTACCACAAGGACTCCTCTTGGGTAGGGGGTTGAAGGACTGCTCCTGCCAGAATCCATGTTAGAGTTGGGGCTAACTCTGGTAAGCTTACTAGCACAGATGCAGGTTCTGTCATTGTTTTAATATGTTGTCTCCGTAATGCTTTTTACTTTAAGACTAAAGTAGGCTTGTTTATAAAGAGCTGTGTGGTACCTTATAACACCTGTTAAACATCCCTGAAGAGAAAGCAAGCAAGTGTCCTTGGGCAACCTGTCTATGCTTGGAAATACATTGGGAAGGCAGGAAAGAAAGCAGCCTGGAAATACCCATCAGAAGGGAGAGGGATATGTATCTCCACTCAAGAGAGACAACAGCTGGGAAACTGAAACCCCAAGAGTGGGTGTCCTTGCTGGGCCATTAAGGGGAAATACAGTTGCAGTTGCAGTGAATTATGGCAAGCATCATCTCCTAGCTGTCTCAATGCCTAGCTTCCTGAATCCAAGGATTGGAAGTGTCCAGTGCCAGTGGTGTTTCCAGAAACCCCAACAGGACAGAGTCCCACTTTCTTTTTGCACTGGCTCACGGAGCTGAGCCAGACGAGAGGTAGTGGGTGTATACAACACACTGTTAAAGGGTACATTGTGCTGCTTTCAAGCAGAGGTGGTTGAAATTGTTTGAGCAAACTTTTTACCATCAGAAAATGCCGCTTTTTCATTTAAACTAAAATGTTTAACAAAAGTGTTGTTGGTTTTGAGCAAAGTTTCTATCAGGAAGATTTCTCAAGATCGGAAGCCCAGAATAGTTCAGGATGTGGAAGATCCAGGTTCAAGTCCTTGCTCTACAGCAGGAACTTGAACCTCAGTCCCCCAAGTCAGGGGTGCTATTAGCCTACTACCGGGACTGAAGGCCTAAAATCTTAGTCTCTGTCATCTGAGAGCAAAGGACAGAAAGTATAAACTTTCCTTAGCTCACAGACCACAGAGACCAAGATTTCAGACTTTAAGACACTGTAATAGGCTAACCACACCCCTGTGGCTAAGATGACTTTGGTTCCACAATATCATTAACTTGTCAGGGAACTGCCTACACCCCTTCAACAAGTTTGGATTGTCTAAGTCACAAGCCTGTTCTGCATTACTGCCCCCTCTAGACAAGGTCTGCTGCTTTGCTTTCTGACCAAGACAACTAATAAAGCATGATTATTCTTAAAAAACTATTCAATTACTCCTGAGGTCAAAAAGACTGCTATCTATTGGCTCAATTTACTATAGATTTTAGGTAATAAAGATGGAATTGATGTACATTTTTTCTTGGCAGGTGCCAAAAGCTTGTTCAAGTTTGCCAGTGGGCTTCACTACCTTTGAGTTTAAATCACTTCAACAGCTTTTTTAGAAGTAAAAGAGAATTTCTGGAAATGCTGTTTCATATTTTTTTTAACAAAAGATGTTTTCCCAATTATGTTGTGATTTAACTCAGACATAGCGTAAATAGAAATATTCCTTACAGTAAAATGATCCTTAAATAGAAATTATTTCAATCACATCACACTCTCCACTGAATCTGATTTTGAAATATGAATAAAATATATGGTTTTCTTTGTACTAGAGATCACTTTTCTATTATCTGACCACCTGTCTTCAGAGATGCCCCAACTAAATATTATGTTTATTAAAAGCCACCTTTACTAGGAGTCCCTCTGCCCCCCACATTAAGCATCAACCTTCCCATAAGTTTTTGCGTAAGACACATTTCAAGATAATTCTTCACATTTATTTAGCACTCTTCATTTTTCATATGCCATAGCAGTAGCGCCCAAATTGTGGTTTCTGGTCACTTCTGGGGGATGAGGGAGTTTCCCCTGAGCTGGTTGGTCACAGGATCTGACTTGTTTCCAGCTGCTTTCCAAGAGCCTGTAAGCCAGTCAAAGCAGTTGGAAACAAGGAGGAAAAAGCTTTTCTTGCAACTAATAAGGGCTGCTGCTACATAAGAGGTAGGAGTGAGTGTGTGAGAGCAGTGGGATTAGAACTCAAAGAGTTTCTGGCTTTCAAACCTGGGGTGCTGATCACTAGACCAGCTTCTCTCTCACTATTTAGACATTACTTCCCAGAAAAAAACCCAAAAAATAAAATATAGTCAATTTGAATCGCTAATCAAGTTGGATCACAAGTTTTCAATAAAATTACTTTTCCAGGTCTTGTTTATATACCTCCCACAACTGCAGAATCAGTTATGTACTTGTTTGGGGAAAAACACACAAAAAGCAAAAACCTCCAAAAATAAAAAATTTCACACTAGAATTTTTTTTTTCTTTTTTGTGTACTGTAATAGAAACAAAACATTCACAGGCAATATCATATTGCCTCTATATAAATCCATGTTACACTGACATCTTGAAAACTGCATGCAGATGTAGTTGCCCCATCTCAAAAAAGATATTTTGGAATTGGAAAAGGTACAGAAAAGGGCAATAAAAATGATATGGGGTATGGAAGGGCTGCCATATGAGGAGAGATTAAGAAGACTCCTACTCATAATACAAGTAACAAGGTTGATTCCCCACTCTGGCACTTTGAGTGCAAAAGGCGGGGGCCCGCAAGGATTTTAAACATTAATACTGGCCACTCCAGGCTGTTATTAAACTTCCAAGGTCACAGCTTCTCTCTGACCTTGGATGAGTAGATGCTGCCACCACCCGAAAGCAAAAAAACCCTTTGAAACCAGAAAGGCGCATGTTAGGGGGCTTATTCCTTCACCCACTTACTTCCCTGGTCCTTCTCACATGAACAGAGAGCAACAATACGCGAAGTCCAAAGGTGCAAACAATTCGATGTTTATTGGGGTGAACTTCCAGCAAGCATGATTCCAGTTTCATAGAATCATAGAATCATAGAATATCAGGGTTGGAAGGGACCCCAGAAGGTCATCTAGTCCAACCCCCTGCTCGAAGCAGGACCAAATTCCCAGTTAAATCATCCCAGCCAGGGCTTTGTCAAGCCTGACCTTAAAAACCTCTAAGGAAGGAGATTCTACCACCTCCCTAGGTAACGCATTCCAGTGTTTCACCACCCTCTTAGTGAAAAAGTTTTTCCTAATATCCAATCTAAACCTCCCCCACTGCAACTTGAGACCATTACTCCTCGTTCTGTCATCTGCTACCATTGAGAACAGTCTAGAGCCATCCTCTTTGGAACCCCCTTTCAGGTAGTTGAAAGCAGCTATCAAATCCCCCCTCATTCTTCTCTTCTGCAGGCTAAACAATCCCAGCTCCCTCAGCCTCTCCTCATAAGTCATGTGTTCTAGACCCCTAATCATTTTTGTTGCCCTTCGCTGGACTCTCTCCAATTTATCCACATCCTTCTTGTAGTGTGGGGCCCAAAACTGGACACAGTACTCCAGATGAGGCCTCACCAATGTCGAATAGAGGGGAACGATCACGTCCCTCGATCTGCTCGCTATGCCCCTACTTATACATCCCAAAATGCCATTGGCCTTCTTGGCAACAAGGGCACACTGCTGATTCATATCCAGCTTCTCATCCACTGTCACCCCTAGGTCCTTTTCCGCAGAACTGCTGCCTAGCCATTCGGCCCCTAGTCTGTAGCGGTGCATTGGATTCTTCCATCCTAAGTGCAGGACCCTGCACTTATCCTTATTGAACCTCATCAGATTTCTTTTGGCCCAATCCTCCAATTTGTCTAGGTCCCTCTGTATCCTATCCCTCCCCTCCAGCGTATCTACCACTCCTCCCAGTTTAGTATCATCTGCAAATTTGCTGAGAGTGCAATCTACACCATCCTCCAGATCATTTATGAAGATATTGAACAAAACCGGCCCCAGGACCGACCCCTGGGGCACTCCACTTGACACCGGCTGCCAACTAGACATGGAGCCATTGATCACTACCCGTTGAGCCCGACAATCTAGCCAGCTTTCTACCCACCTTATAGTGCATTCATCCAGCCCATACTTCCTTAACTTGCTGACAAGAATACTGTGGGAGACCGTGTCAAAAGCTTTGCTAAAGTCAAGAAACAATACATCCACTGCTTTCCCTTCATCCACAGAACCAGTAATCTCATCATAAAAGGCGATTAGATTAGTCAGGCATGACCTTCCCTTGGTGAATCCATGCTGGCTGTTCCTGATCACTTTCCTCTCATGCAAGTGCTTCAGGATTGATTCTTTGAGGACCTGCTCCATGATTTTTCCAGGGACTGAGGTGAGGCTGACTGGCCTGTAGTTCCCAGGATCCTCCTACTTCCCTTTTTTAAAGATTGGCACTACAGTAGCCTTTTTCCAGTCATCCGGGACTTCCCCCGTTCGCCACGAGTTTTCAAAGATAATGGCCAATGGCTCTGCAATCACAGCCGCCAATTCCTTCAGCACTCTCGGATGCAACTCGTCCGGCCCCATGGACTTGTGCATGTCCAGCTTTTCTAAATAGTCCCTAACCACCTCTATCTCCACATTTCCTTCCTTAGTATCCTCCTTCCCAGCTCTGACACCACAGAGCCTTACACCTGTGTCCCTGTTCCCATTCCTACCCTTAGCCAAACATGATTCCAACTTCCTTACTCCCATTCCCTGTTCCCATTTCCCCCTTTAGCAAAACATGATTCCAATTTTCTTACCCCCATTCCCTGTTCCCATCTCCCTCCCCCCCCACACACCCCCTCCCACCCACACCCACTCCCACTTCCTCATTGACTACAGATTATATAGTAAAACTTGAGTTCTGCTTAGCTATACCTTAACCAATCATTTTCCTGAAATTTAACTAACCAATCCTAACATATTGTAACATGATTATGTAACCAATTATATCCCACCGCCTTAATTAGTTTACACCCAGAAAAATTAATTATACAGCAGACAGGAACAATCACAGAACCAGAGAGATTATACAGACAAACAATAGCAAAGTGGGAACTATAATGACAAAACAATACAGAAGTGAGGATTTCACATCCCAGCTATTGATAAGTGAGTTCTTGCCAGACAGGATGCGATCAAACTAAGTTTTCTTTTACATTTTCTAGGCACTTCCCTTTCTCTGGAGGTGATAGGAATACAATCCTGTCCTGATAATGCCTAACAGCCCAATAGCACCTTATTTCAATGTGACTAGTTTGGAATGTGAGGATGTGACCGGTCGCTTCCCAGCTTATGGCTGCCTCTGCTGCTTAGCCAAAGGCCTTAGCCTGAGAACAGGGCCTCAGACTGTCACAGTAAGAGAAGGACCTTACACCAGCAGATAGTGATTTTGATTCTTTCTTTTATACCTCTATAATTAGCCAAGTGATAAGAATACACCTAAATTCTTAGAGTATAGGCCTTTACAAACAGGCCTGAATATCTATATCCTAACAGCGCACTTGGGAATTCCTTCCTGTGGGGTACCCTCAAGCCCACCAGGGAAGAGCTGAGAAAGAAAAACAAAGGAAATCAGCTGTTGCCACCAGCTAATTAAACAACATGCACAAACCTCTTAGGACACCAAAAATCCAATCCTGTTCTTAAAAAGGTAAATTTTATTAAAAACAAAAAGAAAGAAAATATATCTGGAACTTAGGCTTTTGACAGATTTAAAAAACCCACTTACAAAATTTAAACATCAAGAATAACCTTCTTGAGGTCCAGCTTAAAGGTTACAAGCAAAACAAAAAGCATTTGGGGTTAACACAGATGAGTCCACTAGCTATAAGAAATAAACAGAAATAAATCTAATCGCGTCTTTCTAAACATTCCTGATCTACTTACATATTAGGGGTTGTTAAAATTAATTCTAGATATGATCTGCTTCTCACAGCATAACTACTCCCTGTTCCCCTCTTTCACAGAGAACCAAAACACAGAGACAAAGGAAAGTTTTTTCCCAATTTTTAAAAGTTCTAGCCCTCCCATTGGTTCTTTTGGTCAGGTGCCCACTCCTTTCTTTTTACCTGTGGGCTTGTTAACCCTTTACAGGTAAAGCAAGTAGAGAACTACCACCAAGAGGGATTCCATAGCCAACTGGCTGGCTGAGTGTCCACAAAAGGGAGCTTTCCCCATCTCATTTATCGCATGACCCCCAAATCACAGACAGTGCTGGCCAGCCTGGTTCAGGTTGGGTCCACATTGGCTGGGATTTCTTCCTGGCGCTTTAGGAAAACAGAGTTAATAAGATACTTGCACCTCTAATTTTACTACTAATTATATGAAGAACTAAACAGTATTTTTCACATTTTAAGGACTACAATGACTTAGAATACAGGGACATTTTCACCCGGCTAATTCTGGGAAACCTTCCCTGGAAAGTGCATCAGCCACTTTGTTAGAGGCTCCTGAAATGTGTTGCATTTCAAAATCAAAGTCTTGAAGAGCTAAACTCCACCAAAGAAGTTTTTTGTTAGCCTCTTTGACTGTGTGAAGCCAGTTCAGTGCAGCATGGTCAGACTGCAGGTGGAACCGCTGTTCCCAAATGTATGGACATAGCTTCTCCAGAGCATACACAATGGAGTAGCATTCTTTTTCTGCGAATGACCAGTGGCTTTCCCTCTCAGAAAGTTTTTTTACTGAGAAACACAACAGGATGGAATTGTTGATTTGGTCCTTCCTGCATTAAAACTGCTCCTACACCACGCTCGAATGAATCTGTGGTTAAGACAAATGGTTGGTCAAAGTCTGGGGTCTTTAGTACAGGGTCAGATGTAAGGGCTCCATCAGCTGGTTAAAGGCTTTCTAACACTTCTCAGTCCACTGAACTGCATTTGGCTGTTTTTTCCTGGTCAGGTCTGGAGAGATCGGAACCAAATGGGTGGAGGTGGCAGAGAAGAAGGAGAAAGCTAGTATCAATTGGAGCGGATACCAGAAGGGGCAACCCGAGACAACACCTACCATCGGGGTCAGCCCAAAGCCACACCTTGCAAGGAGGAGCCCTCCACACAGCCAGGGAGACCCTAGATGCCCTCTCATCCCACTCTCCAACCACCCACCTTGCCCCAGCCCACAGTCAGCTGGGTGATGCTTTAAATGTAATGAGCTGGGGCATGTGAAGGCCAACTGCCTCAAGAGCACCAGCCGACTACAACTCATCACCCCTGAGTCCCACCGAGATCCTTCAGGCCCAGATGCCTCTCAAATACCCCCAGAGCGAAGGGAAACTGTGAGTGTGGGCTGGAGGAAGCACAAGTACTTTTTCTTTCTTTATTTCTTTCTTTCTGTCCTCCTGTCTTTCTTTCTTTCTTCTCCCCAAAATGTATTTTAGTATGAAGACAGGATATTATGCAGAAAAGGCAGAAGGATGTTAAACAGCAGCTACTAAAGTTAGACATTTTTAAATCAGCAGGTCTGGATAACTTGTATCTGTGAGTTTTTAAAGAGCTGACTAAGGAACTCACTGGACCATTGATGTTGATTTTCAATAAGTCTTGGAGCACTGGGGGGGATTCCAGAAGACTGGAAGAAAAGTAATGTTGTGCCAATATTTAAAAAGGGTAAATGGGATGAGCCAGGTAATTATAGTCCTGTCAGTCTGACATAGATCCTGAGCAAGATAATGGAACAGCTGATAAGGCATGTGACGGGGTGTACCAACCCCATACTGGGCCAATGGAGCAGGATCAATCATGGGCCCAGGAGACCACCCCCTTCATGCTCCAAATGGAAGGGACAGATAAAGGGAGGCAACCTAGCTTAGGGTATGTCAACACTACGAAATTAGGTCAAATTTATAGAAGTCGATATTTTAGAAAGTGGTTTTATACAGTCGATTGTGTGTGTCTCCACTTAAGACCATTAACACCATTAAGTCGGCGGAGTGTGTCCACAGTACCAAGGATAGCGTCGACTTCCGGAGCATTGCACTGTGGTAGCTATCCCACAGTTCCCGCAGTCTCCGCTGCCCATTGAAATTCTGGGTTGAGATCCCAATGCCTGATGGGGCAAAAAACATTGTCTTGGGTGGTTCTTGGTATATGTCGTCAGGCTCCCCCTCCCTCCCTCCTTCCCTCTGTGAAAGCAATGGCAGACAATCATTTTGCGCCTTTTTTCTTGGGTTACCCATGCAGATGCCATACGACGGCAAGCATGGAGCCCACTCAGCTCACCATCACCGTACGTCTCCTGTGTGCTGGCAGACGCAGGACTCCATTGCTACACAGCAGCAGCTCATTGCCTTGTGGCAGCAGATGGTGCATTACAACTGGCAGCTGTCCTCATTGTCTCCTGGGTGCTCTTGGCCGGCCTCGGTGAGGTCTGTCCAGGGCGCCTGGACATAAATGGGTCATTCTCTTCTTTAAGTTTTGTCTAATGGAGATTCAGTCCTGCCTGTAATATTGGCAGAGGGATAGCTCAGTGGTTTGAGCATTGGCCTGCTAAACCCAGGGTTGTGAGTTCAGTCCCTGAGGGGACCATTCTGCCTCAGGCTACTTTCCCAGCCAGCAGCACCGCGAGCACCCAAGAGACAATGACAGTTAGCAGTTGTACTGCACTGTCTGCTGGCGAGCACCCAGCCGACGACAGCTAGCAGTCATACTGCATCGTGTGCTGCCAGCCACCCCTTGTTCCCCCTCCCTCTGTGAAAGCAACAGCTGACAATGGTTTTGTGCCTTTTTCCACGCAGGTGCCATATTCCTGTCGGCATTGTCATCCACCTGCCGCTTCTGCTGCCACTATGCTCTCCTGCTCACACCATACCATGGGAAACATGGAGCCCGCTCAGATCACCGCAGCAGTTGTGACCACTCTAAACACCATGCACATTATCCAGCAGTACATGCAGAACCAGAACCAGAACCTGCAAAAGCAGGCAAGTAGGTGACAGCAGTGCATTGAGGAGAGTGATGAGGACATGGACACAGACTTCTCTCAAAGTACGGGCCCTGGCAATTTGGCCATCCTGGTGGCAATGGGGCAGGCTCATGCTGTGGAACGCCGATTCTGGGCCTGGGAAACAAGCACAGACTGGTAGGATCACATAGAGTTGCAGGTCTGGGACGATTCCCAATGGTTGTGAAACTTTCGCATGCATAAGGACTCTTTCCTGGAACTTTTTGATTTGCTTTCCCCTGCCCTGAAGTGCAAGAATACCAAGATGAGAGCAGCCCTCACAGTTCACAAGCGAGTGGCGATAGCCCTCTGGAAGCTTGCAACACCAGACAGCTACCGGTCAGTCAGGAATCAATTTGGAGTGGACAAATCTACTCTGGGGACTGCTGTGATCCAAGTAGCCAACGGGATCACTGAGCTGCTGCTATCAAGGGTAGTGACTCTGGGAAATGTGCAGGTCATAATGGATGGCTTTGCTGCAAAGGAACTCCCTAACTGTGGTGGGGCGATAGACGGAACGCATATCCTTATCTTGGGACCGGACCACCTTGGCAGCCAGTACATAAACCGAAAGGGGTACTTTTCAATGGTGCTGCAACCACTGGCGGATCACAAGGGACGTTTCACCAACATCAGTGTGGGGTGGCTGGGAAAGGTTTCTATAGGAGCTCTGGTCTGTATGAACAGCTGCAGCAAGGGACTTACTTTCCAGACTAGAAAATAACCGTTGGGGATGTTGAAATGCCTATAGTTATGCCTGGGGACCCAGCCTACCCCTTAATGCCATGGCTCATGAAGCCATACACAGGCACCCTGCACAGTAGTCAGGAGCTGTTCAACTATAGGCTGAGCAAGTGCAGAATGGTGGTAAAATGTACATTTGGACGTTTAAAAGTGCACCGGTGCAGTTTACTGACTCAGTTAGACCCCAGCAAAACCACTATTCCCATCATTATTACTGCTTGCAGTGTGTTCCACAATATCTGTGAGAGTAAGGGGGAGATGTTTATGGCAGGGTGGGAGGTTGAGGCAAATTGTCTGGCTGCTGATTACACGCAGCCAGACACCAGGGCAGTTAGAAGAGCACAGCAGGGTGTGCTGCGCATCAGAGAAGCTTTGAAAACCAGTTTCATGACTGTCTAGGCTACACTGTGAAAGTTCTGTTTGTTTCTCCTTGATGAAAACCCACCCCCTTGGTTCACTCTACTTCCCTGTAAGCCACCCACCCACCCTCAACTTCGATCACCACTTGCAGAGGCAATAAAGTCATTGTTGTTTCAAATTCATGCATTTCTTTATTAATTCATCACACAAATGGGGGGATAACTGCCAAGGTAGCTCGGGAGGGGTGGGGGAAGAGGGAAGCGCCAGGTGGGGTGGTGGTGGAGGGGAGGAGGGAAGGACAAGGCCACACTTCACTTCAAAACTTATTGAATGCCAGCTTTCTGTTGCTTGGGCAGTCCTTGGGGTGGAGTGGTTGGGTGCCCGAAGGCACCCCCACTGCATTCTTGGTCACCTGGGTGAGGAGGCCATGGAACTTGGGGAGGAGGGCGGTTGGTTGCACAGGGACTGCAGTGGTGGTCTGTGGTCCTGCTGCCTTTCCTGCACCTCAACCATGTGCCGGAGCATATCAGTTTAATCCTCTAGTAGCCTCAGCATTGAATCCTGCCTCCTCTCATCATGCTGATGCCATCTCTCCACTCGCTCTTCCCTCCTGTCCTCGCGCTTGTACCTCCTGTCCCCGTGTTCATTTTGTGCTTTCCTGGACTCTGACATTGTCTCCTTCCATGCATTGTGCTGAGCTCTTTCAACATGGGAGGACTGCATGAGCTCAGAGAACATTTCATCACGAGTGCGTTTTTTTTTTGGATTCTATTCTTTGATAGCCTGTGGGATAGAGATGATACATGGAGCAATGAAACATTTGCAGCTGCGGGAGGGGAAAAAGGGAGATTAGTCTTTAAAAAGAGACATTTTAGAGAACAATGGGTAGACTTTTTCATGGTGAACCAAGCTGTTAACATTACATAGCATGTGTGCTTTCTTTACAAGGTCGCATTTTGCCTCTTATATTGAGGGCCTGCCAGTATGGTGTGAGAGATCACACATACAGGGCTGGCAGGCAACAGAATTTGGCTTGCAGGTGGACATGGTAAGCCACAGTCTTTTGGCTTCTTTAACCTTCCTAACATGCGGGAATGGTTTCAAACAGCAGTGCCCTCATTTCACATACCAAACACCCATTGGGTTGGCCCTTTAAAATGGGTTGGCCATTTAAAAGGAGGGGCTGCAGTTTTCGGGTTAGCATGCAGCACAAACCTAACTAACCACCACCCCCCCACACACACACACCCAATTCTCTGGGATGATCGCTTCACCCCTTCCCGCACCGTGGGGCTAACAGTGGGGATGATTTCTGTTCAGCCACAGGCAAACAGCCCAGCAGGAATGGCCACCTCTGAATGTCCCCTTAATAAAATTCCCCTATTTCAACCAGGTGACCATGAATGATAACACTCTCCTGAGGATAACACAGAGATAAAGAATGGATGTTGCTTGAATGCCAGCAAACACCGGGACCATATGCTGCCATACTTTGTTATGCAATGATTCCAGACTATGTGCTGCTGGCCTGCCATGGTAAAGTGTCCTACCATGGAGGACGCAATAAGGCTGCCCTCCCAGAAACCTTTTGCAAAAGCTTTGGGAGTACATCCAGGAGAGCTTCATTGACATGTCTCTGGAGGATTTCTGCTCCATCCCCAAACACGTTAACAGACTTTTCCAGCAGCTGTACTGGCTGTGAATGCATCCCAAGTCTTCAGGGCAAATTAATCATTAAACATGCTTGCTTTTAAACCGTGTATTATATTTACAAAGGTACGCTCACCAGAGGTCCCTTCTCCACCTTCTAGGTCCGGAATCCCGCCTTCAGTGCGTTGGGAGGGTCCTAGATCCAGGGTGAAAAACAGTTCCTGGCTGCCAGGAAAAACGGTTTCTCCGCTTGCTTGCTGTGCTTCAACCTCCTCCTCCTCCTCATCTTCCTTGTCCCCAAAATCTGCATCCCTGTTGCGTGAGAGTCCATTAATGGAGTCCAAGCACAGGGCTGGGGTAGTTATAGGGGCACCCCCTAGAATGGCATGCATCTCATCATAGAAGTGGCATGTCTGGGGCTCTGACCCGGAGCGGCCATTTGCTTCTCTGGTTCCTTGGTAGGCTTGCCTGAGCTCCTTAAGTTTCACGCAGCACTGCTGTGGGTCCCTTTTATAGCCTCTGTTCTTCATGCCCTTGGAGATTTTTTCAAATATTTTGGCATTTAGTCCAAGTACCTCCCATTCGGTCCATGCTGGAGCTCTTTTGTGATTCTGGCTCTGCATGGTCACCTGTGCTGATCAGCTTGCCACGCTGGCCAAACAAGAAATGAAATTCAAAAGTTCGCAGGGCTTTTCCTGTCTACCTGGCCAGTGCATCTGAGTTGAGAGTGCTGTCCAGAGCAGTCACAATGGAGCACTCTGGGATAGCTCCCAGAGGCCAATACCGTCAAATCACGTCACACTACTCCAAATTGGACCCAGCAAGATCGATTTCAGCGCTAATCCACTCGTCTGGGAAGCGTATAGAAACCGGTTTTAAGAGCCCCTTAAGTCGGAAAAAATGGCTTTGTAGTGTGGATGGGTAAAGGGCTAAACCGATCTAACACTGCTAAATCCAACCTAAACTCGTAGTGTAGACCAGGGCTTACTCTGGGCTGGTTGAGGAGGAGGAAGGATGTGTGCTACAGGCGCCTGCAGAGGCACCTGTGACTCTCCAAGCAGTGGGAACCGTGGATCCAGATGACACTGCAGTCAACCAACCCACCACGGAGACTGACTGAGATGCTGAGCTGCTGCCAGCCAAGGATATGCCCGAGATGCACCTTGTGGTAGGAAGTGACCCAGGGAATGTAGTAGAAGCTGATGCTTAAACCCTTATGGGGAATTTTTTGGCTTCCTAGGCAAGAACCCAGTGGAGTTGGGTGGACCCGGGTTTCCTTACCCACCCCCACTTGCCACTAGGTGTGACTACCTTCTGTTTGCTCTGCCCCGCCCGGGGACTACAGACAAACTGATTGTTCTGCCCTGCCCAGAAGGTCAGAACTCCAATTACTATTGCCTGCCCCATCCAGGAGGCTCAGGGGCCATAGACTGTTTGTTTGCTCTCCCCTGCCTGGGGACTGCAGATTGATTGTTTGCTTGGCCCCACCAGGGGTCCTCAGCCCTCCTTGTTACAATTACCTGATCCCACAGGGAGTCCAGACAGCTGTGTGATGGGGTGTACCAACCCCACACTGGGCCAATAGGGTTAGCCCCACTCAACATGAAGGGCATCCTCCTCCCCATGACACGGGAGTCAATTAATAAAGAATTAAAGGAAGATAATGTAATTAATAGCAATCAACAAAGGTTTATGGGAAATAGATCTTGTCAAGCTATCTTTTTTATGAGATTACAACTTTGGTTAATAAAGATGTAGTAGACTTCTGTAAGGCATTTGACTTGGTACTGCATGACATCTTGATTACAAAAATAGAATGATATAAAATTAACTTGACACGTATTAAATGAATTAAAAGCTGGAAACTGATAGACCTCAAAATGTACTTGTAAATGGGGAATCATCATCAAACAGGTGTGTTTGTAGTGGGGTCCTACAGGGATCAGTTCTTGGCCCTATGCTATTTTACATTTTTATCAGTGACCTGGAAGAAAACACAAAATCATCACTGATGACGTTTGCAGATGACACAAAAATTGGGGACGTGGTAAATTATGAAGAGAACAGGTCACTGATACAGAGCAATCTGGATCGAATAGTAAACTGGAAGCAAGTGAACAATATGCATTTTCATATGGCAAAATGTAAGTGTATACTTCTAGGAACAAAGACTGTAGGCCATGCTTCCAGGATGGGGGACTCTATCCTGGGAAGCAGTGACTCTGAAAAATATTTGGGATGTGTGGTGGATAACCAGCTGAATTTGAACACCCATTGCAACACTGCAGCCAAAGGGGTTAATGCATAACAGGGGAATCTTGAGTAAGAGTAGACAGGTTATTTTACATCTGTATTTGGCATTGGTGCAACTGCTGCTGGAATACTGTATCCAGTTCAGTGGTCCACAATTCAAGAAGGATGTTGAGAAATTGCAGAGGGTTCAGAGAAGAGTCATGGGAATGATTAAAGGATTTGAAAATATGCCTTATAGTGGTAGATTCAAGGAGCCTGATCTAATTATCTTAACAAAGAGAAGGTGAAGGGTGCTTTGCTTTCAGTCTATAAGTATCTACATGAGGAACAAATATTTAATAATGGGCTCTTCAACCTAGCAGAGAAAGGTACAACATGAGACAATGGCATGAGGCATGAGACAAATTCAGACTGGAAATAAGGTGTACACTTTTAACAGTGAGGATAATTGGCTATTGATACAATTTACCAACGGTCGTAGTGGATTCTACATTGCTGAGAATTATTAAATCAAGATGGGATGTTTTTCTAAAAGCTATGCTCTAGGAATTATTTTGGGGCAATTCTATGGCCTGTGTTATACAGGAGGTCAGACTAAATGATCTTATTGTCCCTTCTGGCCTTGGAATCCATGTATCCATTAATCTATTGTCTAGTACACATAAAAATATACTGGCCCTAACACACCAGTAAACTGACTCAGGATGGCCCTATGGAAGCAATATAACATTTACAGTTGAAACTGTAGGCTCCAAACCACTTACCCAACACAGAAGAATGCAATATGTGTGATATTTGCTATCATTTCTCATATCCTATGCATAATTGGTGCAATCACAAATTTTACATGTCTCAGCAATATTGTATACTTTATTCATATATACAACAAGACTATGCAGTTTGTAATGCAGCATTTCATATTGCACAGCACACATCTCTGTGAAATGAAAGGCATGTCACATCTGGATTTTTGACTGGCACCTATGACATTTTTATCAATAATTCCATCTTACTAGTTTCTACACCTACATGTTATGACATAGTTAAATTAGTATGAAAACTGTTTCTAATTTAGCTTAGTGAATTGCATTTAATTTTACTTGGATTATATTAAATGAAAATCAGTCGCAATATTAAATCATATACAAAATATCTATATATAGATGATCCAGTCATTTATAGTCTTCCAGAGAGTGTCATAAACCTACCTGCTGTCCCTGATTGCTAAATGCAACTGTTAGATCTCTAAGTTAGCTAGATGATGTATAAAGGCACAAGTAGGCAGAAAATTCCTTGCTGACTGTGCCTCAGAGGTGATCCTAGTGCAATGTTCTCACACACAAAAAACATCTTTTGCTTATAGAAAAGAACAGGAGTACTTGTGGCATCTTAGAAACTAACAAATATATTTGAGCATACATTTTTGTGGACTAGAGCCCACTTCATTGGATGCATAGAATGGAATATATAGTAAGAAGATATATATATACATACATACAGAGAACATGAAAAGGTGGAGTAAGAGGCTAATTAATTAAGATGAGCTATTATCAGCAGGAGAAAAAAACTTTTGTAGTGATAATCAAGATGGCCCATTTAGACAGTTGACAAGAAGGTGTGAGGATACTTAAAATGGGGAAATAGATTCAATATGTGTAATGACCCAGCCACTCCCAGTCTCTATTCAAACCCAAGTTAATGGTATCTAGTTTGCATATTAATTCAAGCTCAGCAGTTTCTCATTGGAGTCTGTTTTTGAAACTTTTCTGTTACAAAATTGCCACCTTTAAATCTGTTACTGAGTGGTCAGAGAGGTTGAAGTGTTCTCCTACTGGTTTTTGACTGTTATGATTCCTGATGTCAGATTTGTGTCCATTTATTCTTTTGCGTAGAGACTGTCCGGTTTGGCCAATGTACATGGCAGAGGGGCATTGCTGGCACATGATGGCATATATCACACTGGTAGATGTGCAGGTGAATGAGCCCCTGATGGTGTGGCTAATGTGATTAGGTCCTATGATGGTGTCACTTGAATAGATATGTGGATAGAGTTTGCAATGGGCTTTGTTGCAAGGATAGGTTCCTGGGTTAGTGTTTTTGTTGTGTGGCGTGGGGTTACTTCAGGTTGGCGGCTGTCTGTAAACAAGGACTGGCCTGTCTCCCAAGATCTGTGAGAGTGATGGGTCATCCTTCAAGATAGGTTGTAGATCTTTGATGATGCGCTGGAGAGGTTTAAGATGGGGGCTGAAGGTGACAGCTAGTGGCGTTCTGTTATTTTCTTTGTTGGGCCTGTCCTGGAGTAGGTGATTTCTGGGTACTCTTCTGGCTCTGTCAATCTGTTTCTTCACTTCAGCAGGTGGGTACTGTAGTTTTAAAAATACCTTAGAGAGATCTTGTAGGTGTTTGTCTGAGGGATTGGAGCAAATGCGGTTGTATCTTAGAGCTTGGCTGTAGACAATGGATCATGTGGTGTGTCCTGGATGGATGCTGGAGGCATGTAGGTAAGTATAGTGGTCAGTAGGTTTCTGGTATATGGTGGTGTTTATGTGACCATCACTTATTAGCACAGTAGTGTCCAGGATATGGACCGCTTGTTTGGATTGGTCTAGGCTGAGGTTGATGGTGGGATGGAAATTGTTGAAATCATGGTGGAATTCCTCAAGGGCTTCTTTTCCATGGGTCCAGATGATGAAGATGTCATCAATGCAGCGCAAGTAGAGTAGGGGTATTAGGGGACAAGAGCTGAGGAAGCGTTGTTCTAAGTCAGCCATAAAAATGTTGGCATACTGTGAGGCCATGAGGTTACCCATAGCAGTGCCGCTGACTTGAAGGTATATATTGTCCCCAAATGTGAAATAGTTGTGGGTGAGGACAAAGTCACAAAGTTCAGCCACCAGGTTTGCCATGACATTATTGGGGATACTGTTCCTGACAGCTTGTAGTCCATCTTTGTGTGGAATGTTGGTGTAGAGGGCTTCTATATCCATAGTGGCTAGGATGGTGCTTTCAGGAAGAACACCTATAGATTGTAGTTTCCTCAGGAAGTCAGTGGTGTCTCGAAGATAGCTGGGAGTGCTGGTAGCGTAGGGCCTGAGGAGAGAGTCCACATAGCCAGATAATCCTACTGTTAGGGTGCCAATGCCTGAGATAATGCCTGAGAGGATTTCCAGGTTCATGGATCTTGGGTAGCAAATAGAATACCCCTGGTTGGGGTTCTAGGCATGTGTCTGCACAGATCTGTTCCTGTGCTTTTTCAGGGAGTTTCTTGAGCAGATGGTATAGTTTCTTTTGGTAATCCTCAGTGGGATCAGCTGCCTATGAGCTATACTAAATAGACAGATCTAATGGGAAAGCTGTTTTTTATTGCTAGGGCCCTACCTCAAACATTATACAGACTGTACTATTCTGGCTTTCTAGAAGCCACCTTTTAGTGGATTGAATACAGAGCAATATAGGTTAACTTGCTGGCTTGCTGCAAGGTACCAAGGATACCAGAAGGAACATAATTCTATGATGACCTTCAACCCCTTTCAGGGCTAGCATCTGTGCTCTTGGAGGTGTTGGCAAAGCTGAAAGGGTCAGTGTGTGAGCGGACAGAGGGATGGATCCTGCAGAGTTCATGCCCTGGGGTAGGCAATGAACCCACCCTGCAGGTTCAGGTTCTCAGGAATCCAAACCTTACAAAAATCCTTTTCCTCTGACAACTCTCCCTTTACCAGCCTGTGTTGTCTTTTTTGAGCAGGGGAAAGAAAGTGGCTTGATCCCACAACCTGCTTTCAGGTGCTCTCTTTCCCAGAGTCTTCAGGAGGTGCCAGTTGGCCACACTTCCCACTTGCAGATTCAGGAGGCCTGCTGTGTAAGCACAGATCTCTGCTCTAAATCCAAGAAGGATCTCAGCTGGGGGATGGAAAACAGTTTGACTCCCTCCCCATCCATCAGCAAGAGCTGACAAACACATCTCCTGCCACTACAGCCAGATTGACCACAAATTCCCCATAATTCTAGGGTAACCTAGCAACCATGTGCATAGATTATGAGGCATTCTAGTGAGTGCCCAGGACATCTGTGTTTTTGCCTTATTAGTGCTGAAGCTGGTGCAGCAGGCATAGAGATGTTTCCCAGCTTCTACATTAACAGTGTGAGAAGGGGAGATGAGGTCAGGGTGCTCTTGCTCACTTTTACCTGATAACTCCCATGATGCTGGGCGAAACAACAGGCTGCTTCCTTGGAGACTGTTATGAGGAGACACTCAGCAGTAGCAAAGAGTAGGAGAAAGAAGTCAAGATTCCATTCTTTTCACACACTCAGACATGCAGGGAAGACATTAGAAGCTGGAGACTGGTGGAATATCCATGGGTAAGGAAGATGGAGTAAGGCTGTGCAATTTGCAAATGGTCAGGGAGTGATGTTTGTGGATGTTGCTAGGACCTGAATCCATGCTGATTTCAGGAGGGTTCAGATAACAAGTTAAACTTTTCACACTGTCCATGGTGTTGAAAAAGATACAAACTCAGAAGTAATTGCCATATGCTCTAGGCTTGGCTTTGTCAATGTGTCTGCATGAGTTTACCTTAGCCTTCTCAGTATGTCAACACAGTGCAGTTTACCTTAGCCTTCTCAGTATGTCAACACAGTGCAGTTAACTGCTGCAGCCGTACAGAGAACAAGCATAATACACTTGAGACACTCCTGCATGGCCCATATTTCACATATGATTTTTGCATTCATGAAATCTAGAAATGTGATCGGTCTCCAACTGCAGTGGCCTTCTCTTGCTGTGGTCCATTGCTGAGCTTGTAATAGTTCTGGAACATAAATAGTTCTTTGTAAATAAATAGCTTATGTTTTATATTCAAATACTAGTAATAATTGTTATTTGCATTGGTGTGCCCCATATTACACAAGCCCCTGCCTCATAGAGCTTCCAATCTATATTCAATATGAATAATAACAATATTTATTAACTGTTATTCAACACATTTTCTTGATACATCTATAACTAGTATCTTGACTTTTTTTTAACTGTTGATTTATATAGTCCTTTCTCAAGCCCGGAAGTGCTTGACAGAGTTACGGCTCCAATTCTGCAAACACTTGGCACATGTGAGTAAGCCCATTGAAATCAATGTGATTCCTTGTGTGTAAAGTTATGTGTGTGTTGTGTGTGTGTGTGTGTGTGTAAGCATTTGAAGGATGACGACCTTTTATATCTTAGGGGCACTTTGTAGACCACAAAACTGCAGCTATGGCTGATGTGACAACCATTGGGATGCTCCAGCAGCATTACATAACAATTCGGGGAAGTGCGGCCTTGTGTTTAAAGAACTGAATTGGGGCTAATGAGATTGGGGTTCAGTTGCTGCATTTGCCACAGACTTCTTCTGAGACCTTGGGGAAGGCACTTAATTTTTCTGTGTCTCAGCTCCCTGCCTACAAAATGAGGAGGATGATAAAAACTACCTACTGTAGAGAGGAGTTGAAAGAATAAATATATTTTTATGAGAGGCTCAGATACTACAGTGATGGGAACTTTAGAAGTATCTAGTTAGACAGATCTCACCCAGTGAAAGGAAAAGGGAGAATTTACACAAACAGAAATGTAATTGCACATTGGAAAAATAATCCCAACTACAGATATATAATGATGGGGTCTAGATTAGCTGTTATCATCCAAGAAAGATCTTGGAGTCACCATGGATAGTGCTCTGAAAACATCTGCTCAATGCACAGCCATGGTCGAAAAGGCTAACAGTATGTTAAAAACTATTAGGATAAAAAATAAGACAGAATATATCATAATGCCAATATATAAATTCATGGTGTGTCCACACCTTGAATACTGTTGTCCAGTTCTAGTCGCCCTATCTCAGAAAGGATATTGTGGAACAGAGAAAGGCAACAAAGAAGATAAATGGCTTCCATAAGAGAAGAGACTAAAAAAAATTAGGACTGTTCATCTTAGACAAGAGATGACTAAGAATGGGGCATACAACAGAGGTCTATAAAATCATGAATGGTGTGGAAAAAGTGAATAGAGAAATGTTATTTACTCTTTCTCAAAATACAAAAATCAGGGGTCACCTGATGAAATAAATAATATAAACAAGAGGAAGTACTTTTTCACACAATCCACAACAAACCTGTGGAACTCATTGCCATGAAATGTTTTGAAAGCCAAAAGTATAAATGGGTTCAAAAAAGAACTGGATAAGTTAATGGAGGATAGGTCCATCAATGGCTATAAGCCAATATGGTCAGAGACATAACCCCATGCTCGGGCAACCCAAAATCTCTGACTACCAGAAGCTTGAAGTGGAAAACAGCAGAGGATCATTCCATAATTGCCTGGATCTGTACACGCCCCCTGAAGCTCCAATATGGACTATTCAAAGAAAGGATACTGGACATGATGGACTATGGTCTGACCCAGTATGGTAGCTCTTATCTTCTTATATAATTCTGGAAGGCAAAATGTTCCACTGGATAGGACACCAGACTGGAAGTCATGAGACTGGATTCTATTCCTGGTTCTGTCCATGACCTGCTCTGTAACCCTGGAATAATCACTCTATTTCTGTGTCCCAGTTTCCCCATTGGAAAAATGGAGCTATTTACCTTCATTAATAAAACACTTCAAAATCATCTGATGAGAAGTGCTATATATAGACTAGTTAATAATTACCCACATAGGAATTTGGCCAGGAAACCAGAGTTCTTTCTATTGTGTAACCTATAGTAATGCTTAACTCTTTTGTAAATTGCTCTGAGAGCCTCAGACAAAAAGTATATATATAAGTAAGGGCTAGATAAGGAAGTTTAGGGAAAGAGAGGTTACGTTTGCCCAAAGCCCCACAGTGAGTTAGTAACAGAGCTGAAAATAAAACCAAAGTGACACAAGATCTTTGGTGACCAGAAGTAAACAGGAGTTGTGTAAAATATCTTCTAAAATAATGACAAAAGGTGTGCATATTAGTATTTGGACAATTTTATTAAATCCAGTAAAATCAAGGCATGAAGGTCACCCTTTACCTTCCCCAAATTGTTATGTAGTGTTGCTGGAGCTATCACAATCATAGTAACATCAGTTGTAGCTGTGCAGTACCCAGGTCTGTGCAGTCTGCCTTGCCTGTAAGGTGCTACATGTAATAACAGTAAAATAATGCTGAAAAATATCCTGAAGAGTGATTTTTTTTAATTGCTTGTTTTCCTTTAACATAGTGATATGTACTTTTAACTTTCACGTCAGCTAAGCATATACACATATTTATAAAGCGAGTTTGTAACTCAGTCCGACAGATTTGCAGTTTGGCATCTTTGTTCGAAAAGTACTATGTAAATGTCAGTCATTATTAGACAGACATTTACACAGCATCATTCAAAATTATGGCAAGAAAGAAAATAAATTGGCACTTGGAATGGCATTAATTTGCAACCTGACTGTCATACTGTTGTTCCTTTTCCCATTTTCCACCCCCAAGCAGTGATTCTAATTTCCACAAGGAAATACATTTCACCTGTGAACTGTTCTCTTTAGAAAATGTAGTTTTAATTGAGTTACTCTGATTGGAGCCATCTTTCTAATGTTAACAGATTCAGAAAGATGTCTAATTACCCATATCGTTCATCAGACAGCAGTTTTCTATGGTTCTGAACAAAATAATTCAGCTTATTTAACATAAATAGTGACTTCTTCAACCATTTCATACCTTCTCAGGTTCTAACCAGTGGCAACTGACTACAGAGTTATATAAACAACAGGTTGCAGAGTAGCAGCCATGTTAGTCTGTATCCGCAAAAAGAAAAGGAGGACTTGTGGCACCTTAGAGACTAACAAATTTATCTGAGCATAAGCTTTCATGAGCTATAGCTCTCTTCATCGGAGCTGTAGCTCACGAAAGCTTATGCTCAAATAAATCTGTTAGTCTCTAAGGTGCCACGAGTCCTCCTTTTCTTTTTTATATAAATAACAGTAACCTGAAGTACAGCGTGAAATGGGCTTTTTAAAATAAACTTTTTAAACGAACAGTGGAGAAAACCTAAAATCACCAGAACAAAGATTACAGAAAAAAAATTCCCATTTTTTTTTTTTTTACTTTGTGCACTTTACAGTACTTTGCACAAATCTAGTTTCACTGTTTCCCGGGTATAGCAAGTTAAATCAGTTTCCTGAGTTTGTGTGATTCTTTCACACAGCAACAGAGAAGTTTAAAAGAATAAAATAGGTAAATGTAGTTGTAAGCCATGCAAGCTTGATAGGAGGATTCAGGAGGAGGTGCAGCACCTTAAACTATTTGAAATCTAGATGATTTGAAAAATAAAAAAGAAATTAAAGTTGACAGTATCTTTTAACATTTAACAACAACAAAAAAATCTTACCCAAACATTGTAGTTATTAAAACAAGCAGCCATAAGAAAGCCAGGAAAGTCAGACTTAACATTAAACTTAAAAGAAACCAAAACATATGAAAGTATGGAAATTCACAACTTTATCCATCATAACAATTTCACCCCCAAAAATAGAAAGACGTGTGTGTTACACAATTCTGTAACAGGACATCTAATGTGCCAAAGGCATGGGAGGCCTCTCATCCAGTAAGGGGAGAGGGAGGGCAGAAAAAAGGAGCAGAATCAGCCTCATGAAAGAAGATGAATGGAAGAGGATTATCACATGGCATATCAATGTTAGCTGAAGGGGGTGAGGCAGCGGGGGGTGGGGGGGACAGTCTTCCAAAAGAGATGAGGGGGGTGTGATAATTCTGTACCTCAAAGTAGCACCCTGGAACCTCCATATTCACCACTGTGATTAAGACTTTGTACACAACACATAATATGCCTTGTGAGATATCATTTTGTAAGTCTTGATTTGTTGAACAATAATATCCTGTTGGATTGTATGTGCTATCATTGTATGTGAAGTTACGAGGTACTGTTTCTGAAATATATTGTGAGGTGCTCTCAGATGGTAAATGTGTGGAACTTGCAAGATAACTTGCCTTTAACGGAAACTCTCTCTATAACTTTGGAAACAGTTCCTGAGCATGTCTAGTAACTACCACTTCCCTCTTCTAGATGTTTCTGGACCCTTTTGACTAAGGCCATGTCTACATTATGGGTGCAAGAGTGGCACAGCTTCAGAACCATGGATATGCTGTTGTAGTGCTATAGTGTGGACATTTCCTAAAGTGATAGAAAGGGGTTTTTCATCACTGTAGGAACTCCACCTCCCTGAGCAACAGTAGCTAGGTCAATGGAAGTATTCTTCCATCAACCTAGCTGCATCTATAACAGAGGCTGATACAGCGTCAGCGCTCATGATGTGGATGTTTTCACACCTCTGAACTCCGTAAGTACGTCGACTTAACTTTTAAGTGTAGATCAGGCCTAAGGTGTCTTGCATGTGTGCAGAGACAACATAGAGGATAAAACTTAAATCCATGGCCTGATCTACACTACTAAGTTAGATGAATGTAAGTAACCTGGCATTGATCTATTTGTGCATATGTTTACATTCAGTTTTGTCTCTGGAGGACATAAAAACTCTATTACAGCGACACAGTAAAATCACCTACCCGAATGGAGTAGAGCCCTGATCGACCTACTGAGGTGGATAGAGTGTAAGGGTAGACATTGCTTGATTTATATTGACCCTAACAGTGCTCTGGCAGCTGTCCCACAATGCCCCATTCCCTGTGACAATGATGGCGCTGATAATTTTAAACCCACGGGTCACAGAGACTAGAAGCCACCCTTCCTAACCTTTAAACACTCTTGCATGTTTTTGAAATGCATTTCCTGATTGCCTACCTTGGGAAGCACACTTAGCAGCTCACATCTGTTGTGTGCAACTGCCCAATTGACCGTGCCAGCTCCACACACTAGACATACTCCTTCCTGGAGTAGACAGGAAGTACTAGATCTCCTGGGCCTGTGGGGAGAAGATGCTGTACAAACACAGCTATGGACCACCTATAGAAAAGTGGACATTTACAATCAGATTACATGGTTGATTCAGGCAAAGGGGAATGACAGCAGTGCCACATGAAAGCGAAGGAACTTCACCAGGGATACCACAAGGCCAGGGAGTGCAATAATACATCTACAGTTCTGCTGTTTCTACAACAAATTGCATGCTGAGACAGATATCTCTGCCATGGACAGCAAGGAAGATGAGGGGAGAGACATGGCAGGGGACTTCAGTCAACATTTGAGACTCCAGTACAGTCTAGCCAGCCCTGCCAGAGAAGCGCGGATGAGCCTGATGAAGGGAAAGGGAACTTGGGTAAGTGAGCAGGTGCATTGTTTTCTTATGTTTTTTTACATTTCAAGATGATACCCAGCCCATCTCCAAGTTAACAAGACAAAAGTTTTGACTTTTCATTGTTTTATATGTATGAGATGAGATTGAGGACCACAAACAGAAAACAGAATTATCTGCTGTTCATTCCCCTGGTGGGTTGGGACAGGTGGCGGGGCAGACAGAGGGCTTTGTTTATGTGCATAGGATTTTATCCTCATTTATTCCCTTTTATCCTCCTGAAAGATCCTGATGAAACGTTCATGGAGGTACTCTGCAGTCCTCTCTGAAGGTTGCTAGGAGTGGCAGCCTTAGTTCTTCAACTGCAGTAGGATACTTTCCCATGCCTCTCTGCAATGAGTTTTGCTGGCACCATTGCTGTAAGCACGCTAGTAGCATATGGGCTCAGAAGACCTTGGGACACACTTGTAGCAATTGTGCCTTTGTGACCTTCAGGAGTGAGATATCAGCTAAAACCACCACCAGCTATCACCTGTCAGTTATCACCACCACTTGTGGAATATAAAGTCAATATTCAGTGTCATAATCCTGTGGAGTTGGGATTAAAATTGTATAGCTTCATGCAATAGAAAATCCACCCCACTTCCAACTTGCCCCTGGCAGGCCAGACTCACCATAGCTGGGGCCAGAGAGTGGTACTCTGCTGAAGCACTCCAAAGCTGAGGTGTGAATAAGCATTTCTTACTAAAAGTGTTGATTGGAATAAAGGAAGGAAGTTTTGAAACTTATCTTTTCCTTGTGACTGTAAATCCAATGGTACATCTGTCTGTTTTTATCAGGAGTTTCTGACGTGGTGGCCTTGCGGGTGTGCCGCGCCCCGCCCCACACACACACATACTCACTCACACATACTGACCTTCATGAGGAGGAGAAAGAAGAGGATTAGGGAGGAGATGTTCAGTGAGATCAGGCAAGCCACTGCTGCATCAGACCATGAACAATTGGCTTGAAGAGTCAATATGACCGACAGCATAGGGAAAGACAGAGAGGACAAGAAAAAGGCCTACTAGTCCCAGGAAGACAAGGAGCAAGAAATGAAGCAGGACATGATGGATCTTCTCAGACAGAAACCCAAATGCTGCAGGTATACTGGTCCAAAATCCCTGACACTCCACCCTTTTCAGTCCTTGGAAAACTCCATGATTGCTGCTCCACACACCCTACAACACACCATGTGGCATCACAGGGCACATCTTTCATTACCCCTGCTACTCCATGCCGGGAGACAGCAAGGAAAACCACAGCTTCATATACATTGACTTGTGAGAAGCACTGTTGGTGTATGTGTATCACAATGGACTGCATTTATACTGAAATGGACTGAATTGTCTACTTTCTAACTTTTTAACTTTAAATTAAATTATGTTAAAATGTGTATAACATTGCCTGTGGAGCTATTTTGCACATTGATTTTCTGCACTGTGGGTTTTTTTTCACCCAGTACAAGTTTTATTTTTGGAGAAACAAATCATCTTTATTAGTTCACAGCAAACATTTCAGACTACATAGTGGCTGTCAAAGCAAACAATACTTGTAAAGGCACACCAAGCACCACCGAACTTATGACTTCAGGAAAACACCCAGTCATATTTATCAATTTACAACCAACACTAAACAGTTCTTAGAAGCACCCAAAGCTCCACGCCCAGAGAACATCCCAGGACAGAACACTACTGTGGTTGACCATTAGAATACTGTTTCAAAGCCTCCTTCAACCACATAGCTCCACAATGGGCTCTTGTAACAGGCCTTGCGTCTGGCTGTTCAAAGTCAGCAGACAGCCCTTCCACCCTGGTGGTAGCTTTTCCTCCTCTGCATCACAAATATTATGCAAGACGCAACAGGCAGCTATAACCATTGGGATTATTTTTTCTCACAGAGATCCCAATCTAGTGAGTAAACATCACCAGTGTCCCTTCAATCTACCAAAAGCAATTTTAACAGCCATTCTACACAGGCTGAGCCATAGTTGAGTCTTGACTTGATTCTGTTGAGGTGGCCAGTGTACAGCTTCATGAGCCAGGGCAGTAAGGGCCAGGATCATGACTGGCATTTCAATATCACCAATGGTAATCCGTCCTGCATTTTTTACAAGAGTCAGAAATGCAACATTTCCTACAGAACAGAAATGTTTGAAAAAAAATCCATTTTGAAAGACCCAAAACAGAATTTTTCAAATATTTCTGACCCACTCACTAGCTCCCGACCTTGATAGCCTGGGAGGCAGCTAGCCCACTACATGGGCAGCCAGGTGACATGGAGCCTGAGAGCCTTGGCAGCCTACCAGGCAATCAGCCAGGGTTCCCAGGAAGCTGGGAGCCCAGGGAAATGCAGAATCTGGGAGTCCAGGCTGATGAGGGGCTCTAATGCTGCTGTTGCAAGTTAAAAATATGATTTTGCATTAGAGAGAAAATATTGATATTGTGTTGGATTATTCAGGAGCTGCTCTCCCATGGTTTTGTGCTGATGAAACAATCAGGATGTCCTCAACTCTCTATTGTTCAAGCCGACGTTCAGATAACAGACCAATGTAGGGTCTGACTCTGTTGTGGTGCTATCAATAGCTGCTGTTTTAGGAGTTAAGTCCTCAGTAGTGTCTTATTTTTAATTTCCCTCTTATGCCCTATCTCAACACACTTCATGTGAAGACTGCCTAGGGTTTGCTAATGGATATTGGGACTACAAAAGGGAATTTATTTTAAAGTGAATTTAATGCTAATAATAGATAATAGCTTAACAGCCTTGGAGACCAAATCCTTCTTGTTACTCACAGAAGACCTGTAACATGGCAACAGCAGTGCGGTCTTCCCCACACTGTTTTCCACCCCACTGCCAATAAATTTCAACCTGCTCTGAAGAGATTATCTTTAGTCATGAGTAGAGCTGGGTGAATAATTGATTTTTGGGTTCAGCTAGCAAAAAAATAGAACAAATATTAGATTCAGTTCCAAAAATATTTGGAATTTGTCATCAAATTGGAAAAATTCAGAAAACTTTTGCCATCATTACTTTTGCCTCAGCGGTTAGGTCACTTGTCTGGGCTGGGGGAGACACTGGTTTGAACTCAGATCTCTCCTCCCCACCACCCCAAACATCCTAACCACTAAGTTATAGGTTAGTCTGCTCTCAATTTCTCCTGTAGAAGCCTGATCCACTTGGTATATGTAGATACCCCATGTTAGAGGGTCCCCTGCACTTAATTCAAGGTTTTCCAATCAGGAAGATCCTGTATGTTGCAGTACAGCCTTGGAGACTAAAACTCACAGGATGCCTTGTGGAAAAGAGAAACTTCCATGTATGGAGGGTGAGGGAAGCCTCATTCTGGATGCAGAGGCGGTATGTGGTGGGCTCCATTTGGGGGGGAAAAAAAAGAAAACAGAGTAGCTGTTGACAAGGTTTCCACTCATGCATTCCAAGAATACTGGACATTCTGGCACTTCCAGGAATGGCAAACTACCTGTGTGACCCTGACCCTGCCTGCATGACCCCACCCATGCTGGTGTGAGGTCACACCAGTAGAGGCAAAGCAGTGCACTCTTCAAAATGACATTCCCCATCTGATACTGGACAAAACCAGGTCTAGTTTTGTCCCAGTATTGGACTGGCAAACCAGCCAAAAAGAGTACCATCTGGCATAAACCAGATGAGTGGCCTCCCTAGATACTGAGTGCCTGAGAGTCTTGTCTAAGTTCTGTGCAAACAGGATATCAGCCAGCTTCTGCAGTCCTCTGTTCTGACTCAGGAAATAAAACTGTATAACTGGTCCCCTGGGCAGGGGACAGGAGATTGCTTTGTGGAGCCTGTCCAAGACAGACACGGCTGCTAAGCTGTTGCCAGAAAGCCAGATGCTGCTGCTGAGAAACTGCTGGGGTTTTGACCAACTGGGGCACCAAGGAAGCTATTGCTGGGCTTCGTTGGAGCCAGGGCAGAGATTGTGGCTGTGACCACAACTGCCTGAAGTTGACATGCAGTGAAAACAGTGTCAGAAACACCTTTTTTGTTAGAGAAAGTGCTTCCAGGAGAATGGGGATAGCATAGAGACTTTAAAGGGTTTCCCTGAATTTAAGAAGAGAAGAAGTGGTTTTACTGTCTGTCAAGGTTCCTTCCCCACTCTAAACTCTAGGCTACACATGTGGGGACCTGCATGAAAACCCCCCAAGCTTACTTTTACCAGCTTAGGTTAAAACTTCCCCAAGTTACAAACTATTTTACACTTTGCCCTTGGACTTCCACTGCCACCACCAAACGTTTCTTGGGGTTACTGGGAAGGCATTGTTTGGAAACGTCTTTCCCTCCAAAATCCTCACCAAAACCTTGCACCCCACTTCCTGGGGAAAGTTTGGTAAAAAAAACCTCACCAATTTGCATAGGTGACCACAGACCCAAACCTTGGATCTTAAGAACAATGAAAAAACATTCAGTTTTCTAACAAGAAGACTTTTAACAGAAGTAAAAGGTACAAAAGAATCACCTCTGTAAAATCAGGATGGTAAATACCTTACAGGGTAATCAGATTCAAAACATAGAGAATCCCTCTAGGCAAAAACATTAAGTTACAAAAACGGCACACAGACAGGAATACTCATTTTATTCAGCTCAGCTTAATTTTCTCAGCCATTTAAAGAAATCATAATCTAACGCATATCTAGCTAGATTACTTACTAAATTCTAAGACTCCATTCCTGTTCTGACCCCAGCAAAAGCATCACACAGACAGAGTCAGACCCTTTGATGTTCTCCCTCCTCCCAGCTTTTGAAAGTATCTTGTCTCCTCATTGGTCATTTTGGTCAGGTGCCAGCGAGGTTATCCTAGCTTCTTAACTCTTTACAGGTGAAAGGATTTTTCCTCTGGCCAGGAGGGATTTTAAAGATGTTTACCCTTCCCTTTATATTTATGACACGTCCCGCAAATCACAGTTAGGGTGAAACACTGGCTGGGATTTCTTCCCGGAGCTCTAGGAAGAACAGAATTAATAAGACACATGCACCTCTAAATATACTACCAAGTATATAAAGACTAACAATATTTTCCACATCTCAAGGACGATTTTAACCAGTTGATTCTGGGAAACTTTCACGGGAGAGTGCATCAGCCACTTTGTTAGACGCTCCTGAGATGTGTTGGATGTCCAGATCAAAATCTTGGAGAGCTAAACTCCACCGAATAAGTTTTTTGTTATTTCCCATGGCAGTATGAAGCCACTGTAGCGCAGCATGGTCGGTTTGCAGGTGGAAACGCCGTCCCCAAACATATGGACATAGCTTTTCCAGAGCGTAGACAATGGCATAACATTCTTTTTCACTAACTGACCAGTTGCTTTCCCTCTCAGACAGTTTCTTGCTGAGAAACACTACAGGGTGGAATTCTTGATCCGGTCCTTTCTGAATTAAAACTGCTCCCACACCACACTCGGATGCATTTGTGGTTACTAGGAATGGTTTGTCAAAGTCTGGGGCCCTTAGTACAGGGTCAGACATGAGTGTCGCTTTAAGCTGGTTAAAGGCCTTCTGACACTTTTTGGTCCATTGAGCGGCATTTGGCTGTTTCTTTTTGGTTAGGTCTGTCAGTGGGGCGGCAATTTGGCTGTATTGCGGTACAAATCGTCTGTAATAACCGGACATGCCTAAGAAGGATTGAACCTGTTTCTTTGACTTTGGGACAGGCCACTTTTGGATAGCACCCACTTTGGCCTGTAGGGGGTTGAGAGTTGCTTGACCCACCTGACGTCCAAGGTAAGTCACTCTGTTTAGGCCTATTTGACACTTCTTAGCCTTAACAGTTAGTCCTGCCTCCCTTATGCACTCAAAGACTTTTTGTAGATGTTCCAGGTGTTCTGCCCAGGAATCCGAAAATATGGCCACATTGTCAAGGTAGGTGACTGCATATTTTCCTAATCCCACTAGGAGACCATTGACAAGTCTTTGGAAGGTGGCGGGTGCATTCCGTAGCCCGAAAGGGAGTACATTAAATTCATACAGCCCGACATGTGTGGTGAAGGCTGACCTTTCCTTGGCAGATTCATCTAGCAGTACCTGCCAGTACCCCTTGGTTAAGTCCAAGGCAGAGATGAACTGGGCCTGTCCCAGTTTCTCTAATAGTTCATCTGTGCGTGGCATTGGATAGTTGTCTGGGTGAGTTACAGCATTTAGCTTACGGTAGTCCACGCAAAAACGTATCTCCCCATCTGGTTTGGGAACTAGAACCACTGGAGATGCCCATGCACTTCCAGAGGGGCAGATATCCGAGATCTCCCGTTCTATAGCAGTTTTAGCTTGAGGAGACACCCGGTAAGGTTGGACTTTAATTGGGTGAGCATTACCTGTGTCAATGAAGTGGTATGCCCGTTCAGTCAGTCCTGGGGTGGCTGAGAATGTTGGCGCATAGCTAGTGCACAGCTCCTGGATCTGCTGTCGCTGCATACGCCCAAGGGTCATGGAGAGGTTCACCTCTTCCACACCACCAGCACCTTTCCCTTCCTAGTAGACACCTTTAGGCCACTCAGCATCGTCTCCTCCCTGGGCTGTAAACTGACAAACCTTTAATTCTCTGGAACAAAAGGGCTTTAGAGAATTAATATGGCACACCTTAGGCTTTCAGTTGGAGGTGGGGAATGCTATGAGATAATTAACAGCTCCCAGGCGCTCCTGGACCGTGAATGGCCCTTCCCATGATGCTTCCATTTTATGGGCCTGGAGCACCTTTAAGACCGTGACCTGGTCCCCTACTTTGAAGGAACGCTCTCTGGCATGTTTATCATACCAGGCTTTTTGCTCTTTTTGAGCATCCTGTAAGTTTTCTTTACCAAGGGCTAAAGAGGTTCGGAGGGTGTTTTGTAGGTTGGTTACAAAGTCCAGAATATTAGTACCTGGAGAAGGTGTAAATCCCTCCCATTGCTGCTTCACCAACTGTAGTGGCCCCTTAACCTCACGGCCGTATACAAGTTCAAATGGGGAAAACCCTAAACTGGGGTGTGGTACAGCTCTGTAGGCAAAGAGCAACTGCTGCAACACTAGGTCCCAATCAGTGGAGTGCTCATTTACGAATTTACGTATCTTGGCCCCCAAAGTTCCATTAAACTTCTCCACCATGCCATTTGTTTGATGGTGGTAAGGAAGGGCAACCAAGTGATTTATCCCATGAGCTTCCCAAAGGTTTTCCATAGTTCCTGCCAGGAAATTAGTTCCTGCATCTGTGAGGATGTCGGAGGGCCAACCTACCCTGGCAAAAATGCCTGCTAGTGCCTGGCACACACTTTTAGCCCTGGTGTTGCTTAGAGCTACTGCTTACGGCCATCGGGTGGCAAAATCCATGAAAGTCAGTATGTACTGCTTTTCTCTGGGTGTCTTTTTCAGAAAAGGACCCAGAATATCCACAGCTACTCGCTGAAATGGAACTTCAATGATGGGGAGTGGCTGGAGAGGGGCTTTCACCTGGTCTTGGGGTTTTCCCACTCTTCGGCATACTTCGCAAGACCAGACATAGGTAGAAACATCCTTGTCCATTCCCTCCCAGTGGAATGACCCCCCCAAATGGTCTTTGATCCTGTTCACCCCAGCATGGCCACTAGGATGATTGTGGGCTAAGTTCAAGAGCTTGGCCCGGTATTTGGTTGGAACTACCAACTGTCTCTGAGGAAGCCAGTCTTCCTGGTGTCCACCAGAAAGAGTTTTCTTGTATAAAAGTCCTTTTTCTACAACAAACCTGGATCGATTAGAAGAGCTGAGAGGCGGTGGGTTGCTCCATGCCACCGTCCAAGCTCTCTGGAGGCTTTCATCTGCTTCCTGTTCGGTCTGGAACTGTTCTCTTGATGCTGGAGACATCAGTTCCTCATTGGATTGTGGACCTATGCTTGGTCCCTCTGGAAGTGATGTAGGGGATGGGGCTGTTTCCAGTGACTGTGAACCGTTCTCCGCTGGGGCACTATGTTGGGGTTCAGGCTCCGGCTGAGCCTCTTGTGTAGGGTTATGGGCTGCTGCCGGTTCAGGTTCGGTGGGGCCCTCTGGTGTTGAGGTTGCAAGTACTGGATTCAGTGCTGGCAATGGGTCTGGTGCTGGTTGTTCCGCCAGTTCCGGTTCTGGGACTGGTTCCGTCTGGGTTTCTGGCACTGAATCCACTACTGCTGTTGCAGACATTGGCCTGGGGTCTGGGTCCCTCACCTCCAACTGGGTCCTGATACAAATTTCCGGAACAGAGCTAGGCATCACGGCTTGTTTAGCCTGGCTGCGGGTGACCATTCCCCCCCCCCCTTGGCCCGCTTCACATGATTGGCCAAGTCTTCCCCCAACAGCATGGGGATGGGATAATCATCATAGACTGCAAAAGTCCACGTTCCTGACCAGCCCTGGTACTGGATAGTCAATTTGCCGACAACCAAGTTGCAAGAGTTGGACTTGAAGGGTTGAATTGTCACTTGGATCTCTGGGTTGATTAAATTGGGGTCCACTAAGGAAGCATGGATAGCTGACACTTGTGCTCCGGTGTCCCTCCACGCGGTGACCTTCTTCCCATCCATACTCACAGTTTCCCTGCACTCCAAGGGTATCTGGGAGGTATCTGGGCCTGCGGACCTCTGGTGTGATTCCGGTGCAATGAACTGTAATCTGTTGGGGTTCTTGGGGCAGGTGGCCTTTACATGCCCCGACTCCTTACATTTAAAACATCGTCCAGCTGACGGGTCACTGGGGCGAGGTGGGTTGCTGGAGAATGGTGTGGTGGGACGATAAGGTGTCTGGAGGGTTCTTTGGGTGGCCCCCGGTAATAGGGTGTGGTCTGGGGTTGTCCTTCTGGTCTCCGCTCCAACTGCGATCAGTTTTCTTCTTCTCTGCCACCTCTACCCATCTGGCTCCAATCTCCCCTGCCTCGATTACAGTTTTGGGCTTCCCATCTAGGATGTATCTTTCTATTTCCTCAGGAACACCCTCTAAGAATTGTTCCATTTGCATTAGGAAGGGCAAATCTACTGGAGATTCAACACTTGCTCCTGATATCCAGGCATCCCAGTGTTTCACAATGTGGTAGGCATGTCGGGTAAATGACACATCTGGTTTCCACCTTAGGGCTCTGAACCTCCAATGAGAGTGCTCGGATGTTATTCCCATTCTGACTCTCGCCTTGGATTTAAACAGTTCATACTTGTTCATGTGTTCTTTAGGCATTTCAGCCGCCACCTCAGCTAAGGGTCCACTGAGCTGTGGCCTCAGCTCTACCATGTATTGGTCTGTAGAGATGCCGTACCCAAGGCAGACCCTTTCGAAGTTTTCTAAGAAGGCCTCAGTATCATCACCTGCCTTGTAGGTGGGGAACTTTCTGGGATGGGAAGTGGTACCTGGAGAAGGATTGCTAGGGTTTGTTGGTATATTCTGCTGAGCCCTTGCCTTCTCCATCTCCAGTGCATGATTCCTCTCTTTTTCCTTCTCCTCCTCCACATGCTTCCTCTCTTTTTCCTTCTCCTCCATTTCTTTATCCTTTGCCTCCCTTTCTTTGTCCTTTGCCTCCATTTCTCTCCTGTGAGCAGCTTCTAGGGCTTTTTCGGCTTCTTTCATTGCCTCCAGTTTGGCTAACTCCAATTTGTGTAGTGCCTTGGTGTCTGTCATCTTTACCTCTCTGTTTTTAACTAACTTTACACCCGAGGGTTAGAAATAAAACAAACAAAACTTGGCTTGTAAAATTTTGCTGTGCTGGAATAGGATACCTATATTCTCTGATAGTGATTGTCAGCCTACAGAAAAATCCACACACACAAAAAAAAACCAAAACCACAACAACAGTAATAATAAAAAAAAATTCAAAAAAACCCCAAACAAACCAAAAACCCTAACACCTTTGTCTCCAGACAAATAGGCAGAAAACCCCTCTAGTTACATTTAGGGGGAAAAAAAAACTTCAGGTCTGTGAAGACTTGTGAAGTTCCCTGCAGCTCACAAAAAGACAGTTCCCTTTTTTCTCCTCTCTGGCCCCAAATCAAAGCGAAAAACCTCCAACTACTTGGAAACCTGCTTTCCAGCAGCCCAAAGGAAAAAAAATTCCTTTTCAAATCTGTGCTCCTTGTTAAAAAAAAAAAAATCAAAATCCTAAACCCCCCCCCCCCAAAACTAACACCTTTGTCTCCAGACAAATAGGTAGACAACCCCTCTAGTTGCTCTTATTAAAAAAAAACAACTTCAGGTCTGTGAAGTCTTGTGAATTTCCCTGCAGGAGGTTAACTACTCTGCCTTCAGGCAAAGAAAACCTATAATTCACAAAAGATAATTCCCTTTTGTCTGTACTCTGGCCCCAAAGCAAAGCAAAAAGCCTCCAACTATTCCCAGTTGGAAATCTGCTTTCTAGCAGCCCCAAAGAAAAAAAAATTCCTTTTAAAATCTGTGTTTCTGGTTCAAAAAAATCTCAAATTGATCTCAAAATGATTTCAAGTTAATCTCACCACTCTGCCACCATGTCAAGGTTCCTTCCCCACTCTAAACTCTAGGCTACAAATGTGGGGACCTGCATGAAAACCTCCTAAGCTTACTTTTAACAGCTTAGGTTAAAACTTCCCCAAGTTACAAACTATTTTACACTTTGCCCTTGGACTTCCACTGCCACCACGAAACATTTCTCTGGGTTCCTGAGAAAACGTTGTTTGGAAACATCTTTCCCCCCAAAATCTTCACCAAAACCTTGCACCCCGCTTCCTGGGGAAAGTCTGGTAAAAAAAAAACCTCACCAATTTGCATAGGTGACCACAGACCCAAACCCTTGGATCTTAAGAACAATGAAAAAACATTCAGTTTTCTTACAAGAAGACTTTTAATAGAAGTAAAAGGTACAAAAGAATCACCTCTGTAAAATCAGGATGGCAAATACCTTACAGGGTAATTAAATTCAAAACATAGAGAATCCCTCTAAGCAAAACCTTAGGTTACAAAAAGACACACAGACAGGAATATTCATTCTATTCAGCACAACTTATTTTCTCAGCCATTTAAAGAAATCATAATCTAACGCATATCTAGCTAGATTACTTACTAAATTCTAAGACTCCATTCCTGTTCTGTCCCCGGCAAAAGCATCACACAGACAGAGTCAGACCCTTTGATGTTCTCCCTCCTCCCAGCTTTTGAAAGTATCTTGTCTCCTCATTGGTCATTTTGGTCAGGTGCCAGCGAGATTATCCTAGCTTCTTAACACTTTACAGGTGAAAGGATTTTTCCTCTGGCCAGGAGAGATTTTAAAGGTGTTTACCCTTCCCTTTATATTTATGACACTGTCTTACCAGGATCCGAGATTACTGATCTCCAGTTATAACAGCTCCCTTCTTCAGAGGGCTTGCACAGCTTGGAATGATCCCAAGTTAGAATCGCTGTTCATTGCTGATGAACAGGATGCAGTCCCTGGCTTCATGATCTTCAGGCATCCCCACAAAAGCATCTAGAACTCTGAAATTAAGAGAAACTCGGTGGTGGGGTAAATGTAAGTTGATTACATTTTATTTACTACTGTATACTGCATTTATTGATTTTTGAAGTGCTCCCTACATGAAATGGTTGTGACATGTTAATTAATCTCAGTCTGTTATGTTATATATTTCTGAGTGGCTAAGTAAAGATGTGTTATCTCTAATCTAAGAGTATATTGGTTGTACAGAGTTTATAAGTGGTGCTTTAGCTCAGGTTTATTCCTGGAGATTGCATGGCAGGCCTGTGTGTATACAGGTCCCAACCAGCTGGAGATTCATTTCCTTATAAGTAAAAGGACTGTGGCAGAGGGGTGGATAGAGGATTCACACCTAGCCAACATCACCATAGGAATACGCAGGATCTCCTTTACTGTCAACAATATCAGGTATCCTGGCATACAGGTGAGTTCTGCCTGCTTCTGGGTTACCCAGGAAGGAAGAGAGGAGGGAGTTACATATAAATACTAAATATCCATTGGGCCAGAGTGTGTGAGAGAACAACTCTATAGCCTGCTGATTGAGGCCAGGGGCAGCGGGTATCACAGGCCAGGGGAGGCGAAGTCTCCACAAACAGCCAGGTGTGGTCACACCCACAATCCAACCTGAGGCCCCCTCCTGGGTCCTGCTCTTCCCTCATTGCCCCAGCCCAGGCTGCTCACTTCTCTTCCTGCTCTTGCTCAGCCCCTCTCCCAAAGCAGTTGAGTGCTGGGTCTGCGGCTGGGGCTAGGGCCAGCCATACAGCAGTCCAGGACTCAACGTGGCTAGGGTCACCGGTGAGCTGGGACTCCGGCCTAGCAGCAGGCCAGGACTCTGGCTGGCTGGGCTGTGGGCTCCTTCATCCATGATGGGGGGGCTCAGAGCTTCTGCAGAGGAGAGGCGGAAGAGCAGGGGAGGGTCAGGGCCTCACGTGGAAGGGGCAGTACCAGGGGCTAACCTCCCTGAAGGCACTCATCTGGGAGGGAGGAGGTGTGGATTCAAATATTCTCTCTGCCTGAGTCAAAGTAGGGAATCTATGGATCTAAATTTGCAGACTCAATTTATTATAGTATTTCTCTTCACTTCTTGAATAGTTGCATAGTGTTGCTAAACAATTGTTTTATTGCACTTCCCAGAGGCATTGTGATATTCAGCTATTACAATACAATACAGCGGTGCACAGACAATCCAGGAAGTTTTTGGAAAATGTAGGGGACAATTTCCTGGTGCAAGTGCTGGAGGAACCAACTAGGGGCAGAGCTCTTTTTGACCTGCTGCTCATAAACCGGGAAGAATTAGTAGGGGAAGCAAAAGTGGATGAGAACCTGGGAGGCAGTGACCATGAGATGGTCAAGTTCAGGATCCTGACACAAGAAAGAAAGGAAAGCAGCAGAATACAGACCCTGGACTTCAGAAAAGCAGACTTTGACTCCCTCAGGGAACTGATGGGCAAGATCCCCTGGGAGAATAACATGAGGGGGAAAGGAGTCCAGGAGAGTTGGCTGTATTTTAAAGAATCCTTATTGAGGTTACAGGGACAAACCATCCCGATCTGTACAAAGAATAGTAAATCTGGCAGGCGACCAGCTTGGCTTAATAGTGAAATCCTTGCTGATCTTAAATACAAAAAAGAAGCTTACAAGAAATGGAAGATTGGACAAATGACCAGGGATGAGTATAAAAATATTGCTCAGGCATGCAGGAGTGAAATCAGGAAGGCCAAATCACACCTGGCATTGCAGCTACCAAGAGATGTTAAGAGTAACAAGAAGGGTTTCTTCAGGTTCGTTAGCAATAAGAAGAAAGTCAAGGAAAGTGTGGGCCCCTTACTGAATGAGGGAGGCAACCTCGTGACAGAGGATGTGGAAAAAGCTAATGTACTCAATGCTTTTTTTGCCTCTGTCTTCCCGAACAAGGTCAGCTCCCAGACTACTGCACTGGGCAGCACAGCATGGGGAGGAGGTGACCAGCTTTCTGTGGAGAAAGAAGTGGTTCAGGACTATTTAGAAAAGCTGGACAAGCACAAGTCCATGGGGCCAGATGTGTTGTATCCAAGAGTGCTAAAGGAGTTGGCGGATGTGATTGCAGAGCCATTGGCCATTACCTTTGAAAACTCATGGTGATCGGGGGAAGTCCTGGACGACTGGAAAAAAGGCTAATGTCGTGCCCATCTTTAAAAAAGGGAAGGAGGAGGATCCTGGGAACTACAGGCCAGTCAGCCTCACCTCAGTCCCTGGAAAATCATGAAGCAGGTCCTCAAGGAATCAGTTCTGAAGCGCTTAGAGGAGAGGAAAGTGATCAGGAACAGTCAGCATGGATTCACCAAGGGCAAGTCATGCCTGACTAATCTAATTGCCTTCTATGACGAGATAACTGGTTCTGTGGATGAAGGGAAAGCAGTGGACATGTTGTTCATTGACTTTAGCAAAACTTTTGACACTTTCTCCCACAGTATTCTTGCCAGCAAGTTAAGGAAGTATGGGCTGGACAATTTGACTGCAAGGTGGATAGAAAGCTGGCTAGATTGTCGGGCTCAATGGGTAGTGATCAATGGCTCCATGTCTAGTTGGCAGCCGGTATCAAGTGGAGTGCCCCAAGGGTCGGTCCTGGGGCTGGTTTTGTTCAATATCTTCATAAATGATCTGGAGGATGGTGTGGATTGCACCTTCAGCAAGTTTGCGGATGACACTAAACTGGGAGGAGAGGTAGATACGCTGGAGGGTAGGGATAGGATATAGAGGGACCTAGACAAATTGGAGGATTGGGCCCAAAGAATTCTGCTGAGGTTCAACAAGGACAAGTGCAGAGTCCTGCATTTAGGACAGAAGAATCCAATGCATCGCTACAGACTAGGGACTGAATGGCTCGGCAGCAGTTCTGCAGAAAAGGACCTAGGGGTTACAGTGGACGAGAAGCTGGATATGAGTCAACAGTGTGCCCTTGTTGCCAAGAAGGCCAATGGCATTTTGGGATGTATATGTAGGGACATTGCCAGCAGATCGAGGGACGTGATCATTCCCCTCTATTTGACATTGGTGAGGCCTCATCTGGAGTACTGTGTCCAGTTTTGGGCCCCACACTACAAGAAGGATGTGGATAAATTGGAGAGAGTCCAGCGAAGGGCAACAAAAATGATTAGGGGACTTGAACACATGACTTATGAGGAGAGGCTGAGGGAACTGGGGATGTTTAGTCTACGGAAGAGAAGAATGAGGGGGGATTTGAGAGCTGCTTTAAACTACCTGAAAAGGGGTTCCAAAGAGGATGGCTCTAGACTGTTCTCAGTGGTAGCAGATGACAGAAGAAGGACTAATGGTCTCAAGTTGCAGTGGGGGAGATTTAGGTTAGATATTAGGAAAAACTTTTTCACTAGGAGGGTGGTGAAACACTGGAATGTGTTACCTAGGGAGGTAGTGGAATCTCCTTCCTTAGAAGTTTTTAAGGTCAGGCTTGACAAAACCCTGGCTGGGATGATTTAATTGGGGATCGGTCCTGCTTTTCTATGATTCTATTATTTTTACAATGCTTTGAGATCCTCAGATGAAAAGTGCTATAGAATTAGAAGTACCTTCCCCCAGAATCCCACTCATAGCTACAGGGGTTAGTTAGAGGGGGTCTGGGGAGAGATAAAGAGTACTACCACCAAGCTCTGTGCACAAAATATGCTCCAGACCATGTGAGTTGCCAGAATGAGATTCTGCTTACAGTCAATGAGCAGTGTGCTCACAGTGCAACTCTGTGACCCTCTCTCTCTCTTTCTGCATGAGGAATGAAATAGTTCATAATGTTGATATTTAAATCATAGTCACTGGGCATCTGAGCTCACACCTCCCAAGATTAATGGGGCAGTTCACACCTCTCAGTGCTATTATTCCTGGCTCTCTGCAGACTCTCAGATATCCCTGTGCTGGTTACATTTGGTTTGCATGTTTCTGGTTTTATTCACAACCATACCAGCTAGAGACTAGCTTTCATTTTTTTTAAAAAAAGTGAGATTCTGTAGAAGAAGCTAACATCTTCAGACTTGCGCCAGTATAACTTACCACCATGTGTTGGCTATTTCTGAGCCCAGTCTACATGATTTAAAGATTTTAAAGTCAACATATACATGACTGAAAATTCATGATCCACCATGAATTTTCCACAATGAAGATGAATGGATGTGGAAGCTGTGGTATGCACATGATCCTGGAGGGGGCACCTGGTAAGAGTTTTGTCTGCATGAAATGCCACCTGATAGAGCTGATGGAGGAAAAGATCCAAGGCTTGGAGATGCAGGTGGAAAGTCTGGTAGAGTTTAGGAAGGGGTTTGAGCAGATTATGGAGCAAAGACATGAGGTATCTGAAGGGAAAAGCTCAGACTTGCAGATGGAAGCAGGGCTAGGGAATTCTGAGGGGAGACTGGGTGAGGAAAGTGGTCAGTGGAAGCATGTGACTAAAAGAACTAGGCAGAGGAAAAGACGGGCTAGTGAAGGAGAAATAGAGCTTAAGAATAGGTTTGCAGAGTTGGAAAATGAAGAAGGTGCTCAGCAGGTAGTCACTGAAGGTGGAGGGGCAAGGAAGAAGAGAAGAGCGGCTAGTCCTATAGGAAAAGGGGAAGAGTTAATGGAGATTACACCAAATATGAGCCCCAGGAGGATACAGGATGGGTTAAAAAGGATTACAAGGGAGAATGGGAATGGAAAGAACTTGCAGCCAGAGGGAACAGGGGATAGACTGGAGAATAGCACCGTCACTAGGAAAAGGCAGGTCTATGTGATTGGGGACTCTTTACTGAGAAGAATAGATAGGCCTGTAACTAGAGCTGATCCGGAAAATAGGAGGGTGTGCTGTCTTCCAGGTGCTAAGATACGGGATGTAGACCTGAGGTTGAAAAGGATCCTAAAGGGAGCGGGAAAGAATCCCCTAATTATCCTTCATGTGGGAACAAATGATACGGCTAGATTCTTGCTGGAAAGTATTAAGGGAGACTATGCTAGGCTGGGGAAGACGCTTAAGGAAATTGAGGCTCAGGTGATCTTTAGTGGGATTCTGCCTGTTCCTAGAGAAGGGCAACAAAGGTGTGACAAGATTATGACTATCAACAGATGGCTTAGGCAGTGGTGCTATAAGGAGGGCTTTGGGATGTATGGCCACTGGGAGGCGTTCATGGATAGAGGATAGTTCTCTCGGGATGGACTTCATCTGAGTAGGGAAGGAAATAGACTTCTAGGATGGAAGCTGGCACAACTGATTAAGGGAGCTTTAAACTAGGAATTTGGGGGAGATGGTTGGGAGATGTCCAGGTAATCTCCACACCAGAATTTAGCATTGAGTGGAAAGAAAATGAAGTAAGAATGGATACAGCCGTAGGTAGGAGGAAGGGCAGACTGCGAAGAGCTACATAAGGATCTCTCAAAACTGGGTACCTGGGCAACAAAATAGCACATGAAATTCAATGTTGATAAATGCAAAGTAATGCACATTGGAAAACATAATCCCAACTATACATAGAAAATGATGGGGTCTAAGTTAGCTGTTACCACTCAAGAAAGAGATCTTGGAGTCACTGTGGATAGTTCTGTGAAAACATCCACACAATGTGCAGTGGCAGTCAAAAAAGTGAACAGAATGTTGGGAATCACCAAGAAAGGGATAGATAATAATAAAGAAAATATCATCTTGTCTCTATATAAATCCATGGTATGCCCACATCTTGAATTCCACATGCAGATCTGGTGGCCCCATCTCAAAAATATATATTGGAATTGGAAAAGGTTCAGAAAAGGGCAAAAAAAATTATTAAGGGTATGGAACAGCTGCCAGATGAGGAGAGATTAATAAGACTGGGACTTTTCAGCTTGGAAAAAAGATGACAAAGGGGGGATATGATAGAGGTCTATAAAATCATGACAGGTGTGGAGAAAGTAAATAAGGAAATGTTATTTACTCCTTCCCATAACACAAGAACTAGGGGTCACCAAATGAAATTAATAGGCAGCAGATTTAAAAAAAAAAGAAAGTATTTCTTCACACAACGCAGTCAACCTGTGGAACTCTTTGTCAGAGGATGTTATGAAGGTCAGGATTATAACAGGGTTCTAAAAAGAACTACATAAGTTCATGGAGGATAGGTCCATCAAAGGCTATTAGCCAGGATGGACAGGGATGGTGTCCATAACCTCTGTTTTCCAGAAGTTGGGAAAGGGAGACAGGGAATGGATCACTTGATGATTACATGTTCTGTTCATTCTCTCCGGGGCACCTGGCATTGGCCACTGTCAGAAGACAGGATACTGGACTAGATGGACGTTTGGTCTGATCTAGTATGGCTGTTTTTATGTCCTTACATTCTTATCTTTTGCTGTAATTGATTTTTGTTAGAAGCAGACTATCCTGGAAACCAGCTGCTCCCTAACTGTCTTGCCTATAAGCTCTATTTCTGAATGTTCAGGAGACTTCCAGAAAGCTTTAGGAAAATGGAAATGAGGTCTCCTAAATACTCAAGCACTTGCAGTGAACAACTCGGTTAGCACTGGTCTACACAACACTGTTTTGTCGACATAAGTCAGATTTCATCAACAAAACAATGGAGATGTTCACACTACAGTGCTCTGCCCACCAATTTAACTCTCCTGCTACTCCAACAAAATTAAACCACCTCAACAAGAGGCATAGAGCTTTTTGTGAGAAAGTTAGATTGACACAGTGTCAGTGCAGACATTGCACTTGCTTATATTTCCACAAATGGCCTCCAGGAGGTGTCTCACAATGCCCATCCTTACTGCTCTAGTCAGTGGTTCAAATTCCTACCTCATCCTCCAACTGCACTTCCTTGTCCACCACTTCATCTTAGGGGTTGATTCTGCTGGCCACTGTCTCCAGCCCCCATAAAGTATTCACGGGACTCTTCGCAGTGCAGGTGGGGTCACCGCTGAGGATGGCATCCAGCTCCTTGTAGAAGAGGCAGGTCTTTGGCACAGCACCAGAGTGATGGTTTGCCTCCATTGCCTTCTGGTATGCCTGCCTCAACTCCTTGATCTTCGCATGGCACTAATATGTGGCCGATCTATCGCCCTTCTCCAACATGCCATGAGAAATCTGACCATAGGTATCAAAGTTCCTAAAGCTGGAGGGGAGCTGGGACTGCACAGCCACCTCTCCCCACAGACCCAGAAGATCCAGCAACTCTGGTGTGCTCCAAGCAGGAGAGTGTTTGCTATGTGGAACTGCCATGATCAGCTGGGAAGATGCCATGTGAGCTCTCCACTTCGAGCACACGGAAGAGAAATTTGAAAAATACCCAGTCCTTTAAAGTGGAAGGGTCAGATGCCTGTGTGCCTGGTTGCAGAGCATCAGGTGATCCAGGACCTCTTCTTGATGTAGGGTGACCAGATAGCAAGTGTGAAAAATCGTGATGGGAGTAGGGGGTAATAGGCTTCTATATAAGAAAAAACCCCAAATATCAGGACTGTCCCTATAAAATCGGGACATCTGGTCACCCTATCTTGATCCCAGAGGGCTCAAGACAGTCCCAGTACTCTGGCTCTGGCATGCAGGAGAGGTGAGCTCTGGTAAGTACTCATTTTGATTTGATACTGCTTAGATACATGAGGCAGAGCTGTTCTTTGTTTCATTATATATTAGAAATGGGTAAAGGATAGAAATGTACATGACTAGCAGATTTTGTATCTGCTTCCCATTCCCCTATGCAGCTACACAGTGGGGGCTCTGTGGAAAATTTTGTTAATGCACAGTGAGATTTCACAGGAATCCTCCAGAGAGATCTCTAGGAAATTTTCCGGGAGGTACTCACCAATCCTGTGATGAAGGTTCCTTGGCACAGAGCTGCTTTGTTTTTCCCACACTGCAGGAAACTTTGCCATGTCAATGGGCAATGACTTGTGCAGAGACCAAAACAGCACACAGGTGAGCAGCATAGGGACCCAATCTGAAACTGAACGCATGTGGAAGATGCATCCTTGCATCCTCGTTTACCCTCAGGAGTGAGATACCAGCTTCAGTGAGATACCTGCCTGTGGAAAATGGTGGCAAAATATACAATAGTGTCCCTAGGCACGTGCAGTTATTCCCTTAAAAAAACACCTAGACCCTTTGCCCCATCTTGGACCTTTGCCTCCACAACCCCCAGGGCTGACCTCACCATGTTTAGGGAGCTCGCCAAGCTGTGTGCTTGCCAAGGGAGAGTGAGAAAGAGGTGTATTTAACTATTATGATTTGATACTGTGACTTTACTCACAATACTGCCTCTGTGCTCTGTTTATTGTTTCTTGTGATTCTGCAGATGTGCCCTGGAGGAGAACTCCCTATACACTGGCTGAGTGTTCCTGTCAGATAAGTTTCAGAGTAGCAGCCGTGTTAGTCTGTATTCACAAAAAGAAAAGGAGGACTTGTGGCACCTTAGAGACTAACCAATTTATTTGAGCATAAGCTTTCGTGAGCTACAGCTCACTTCATCGGATGCATCGGATCCTCCTGTCAGATAAGGAAGCAACCCAGGAGGAGTAAGGAGGACATGTTTAGGGAGCTGCTCCAATCGTCTGATGCTGCAGATAATGATCACAGGGCATGGAGAAAGACAATTACAAAAAACTGAAAATAGAAGCAAGACCAGAAAAATATTTTAATGGGCCAGGAGCAAATGATAAAACTGATGGAGGACCAAACAGAGATGCTGAAGTCCCTGATTGCAGTGCAGTCAGAACACATGCAGCCCATACAGAACTGCATGCTATGCCCTCCCCAAACTCCCCCCCACTCCCCTCAGTCCTTGTGTGTTCTCGGCCCATCACAGTACCCCTTTCACTCCACCCCTTTGGATAGGTTCCCTAATTACAGCTGTACTTACACACAGCTATGAGAGCGTCCATTAAGAGAGTGCTCCTCAGTGTCATGTCCCTTGTAAGACATCAAATTCTGTGTATTGGTTATTGCTCTTTAATAAAGATGTACTCATAGAAAGAAAAATAATCTTTATTTTTCTCCTACATACAGAGGTTGCTGCTGGAATTCATCATACACAGTAGCAATTGGCACATTTGCAGACTACAAATCACACTCAGGAAGCAATCATTACAAGGGTCATTCCAGGGGGCAAGTAAACAAAGCCTGGTTGAATTCATTCCAGAAAGACACATAACTGGGGCTCATTGTCAAAATGCTGCTTCAAAGCCTCCCTGATTTGAATAGCCCTGTTGAGCCCCTCTAATAGCCCTGGTATCTGGCTGCTCATAATCAGCCACCAGTCGATCTGCCTCAATGCTTCACCACTGGGGATACTTTTCCCCCTAAGCTTCACAAATGTTATGCAGAGCACAGCAGGCTGCTATGTCCATGGGAATGTTTTCTTTACTGGGGTCTAACCTGCCATAAAAGCAGTGCCAGCAAGCCCTTAATCTTCCAAACGCACATTCAATGGTCATTCTGCACCTGCTGAGACTGTTGAAGCACTTCTTGCTGCTGTCAAGGTTTCCCGTATAAGGCTTCATGAGCCAAGGGATTAAGGGGTAGGCTGGGTTTCCCTGTATCACAGTGGGCATTTCAACATCCCCCACTGGAATCTTCTGGTCTAGAAAGAAAGTCTCTGTTTGCAGCTTTCTATACAGGTCAGTGTTTCTGAAGATGCATCCATCATGCACCTTCCCGAACCACCCCACATTGATATCAGTGAAATTACCCCAGTGATTCAAAAGCAGCTGCAATATCATGGAGAAGTACCCCTTTCTATTGATGTACTCCATCAGAAAATGGTCCTGGGCCAAAACTGGAATATGCATGCCATTTATAGCCCCGCTGCAGTTAGGGAATCCCATTGCAGCAAAGCCATCCGCTATTTCACAGACATTTCTCAGAGTCACAATCGTTCTCAGCAGGAGGTGATTAATGGCTGAGGATACTTGCATGAATGCAGCCCCAGTTGTCGACTTCCCAACTCCAAACAGATTTGTGACTGACCGGTAGCAGTCTGAGTTGCCAGCTTCCACACAGCGATCATCACGCTCTTCTTCAAGGGCAGCTCTCATTTTGCTGTCCTTGTGCCAGAGGGCAAGGGCAAGCACTGTACACAATTCCAGGAATATGACTTTGCACAACCAGAAATTTTGCAGCCACTGCTTGTCATCCCATACCTGCATAATGATGTTATCCCGTCATTCAGTACTTGTTTCCCAAGCCCAGTAGCAATGATCCATCACGTGCAGCTGCTCCATGAATGCCAAAAGTAATCTGGAATTGTTTTTTTCCCCTGGCACATAGCAGGGCAAGCCCCAGGGATTCCTGTTTGGATTTGTAGTTCATGAAATACTGCATGATCTGCCATGTTGTGTTCATAATAATTATCACAAGACTGGACAGTAATGCAGGATCCATGCTTTCAGGCAGAGATGGTGGCACACAGTTTGCACGGGCTGTTAAAAAAAAGCACAAAATGTAACTGGAAGGCCATGAAATGATGGGACAGAAAAAACTGCATCATGTGATGGTGAGCCCGCAACCATGATGCACAGTGATCCATTCCCACAACTTCTAGTGGCAGAAGGTGGCGAGTTTCTACCCACAGTGCACTGATCTCTTTCAGTGCTAGAGCACCAATTATGGACTTGCTCTGCTGACACAAGGAGTGTTGTGTGAACATGCACAAGTGATGTAATTTTAGTGGTTTATGATCATCGGCATAAGTTGCATGGACTTCATTAGTGTAGACATAGCCTTAGCCAAACAAACACCTCTGTCTAGATGCTGCATTGTCTCTTTTTAGTGGGGAGGCTAAGTATCATGTTATGCAAACAACCCCATCCCACAAAGCAGCAAGGCTATCTATTAAGAAGTGGAATTTACTGATAATTGCATTCTACAATTTGTTTTGAGGAGCCTAGCTGCACTATTCACCTTCCATACTGAAGCAGAGAATAGTGGGGGGAAGGAGAACAGGACAGCATGATTTTCTCAGTTGCGGAACACTAATCATCCTTATTTAAAAATCAAATTACAGCTATAACAAATGACTCATCAAGTAGCCCCAAAACTTTATTTCACCCAGAGCAAATATTACACTACTGTACAGTTATAGCCTGGGGTCAGTTTTCCAGCCTCTGTTCCATAATATGCTTTCATTTAATCATGATTTATAAATAGACATTGTTACTATGAAAAGAAATAAATCAAAGACTGTGATATGACCTTTCCCTGTCACAGAAATTGTCTTGTTAAATAAAGCCAGAGCTACTGATCTTGTATATGTTCTTCCTATAGTCTGTCTGTTATTACAGGACACTGAAAAGTACTGTGTTAAATGCTGTTTATAACTCTTGAGCTTATCATTCATGCAAAATTTATATGGCAATAAAAAAATCTATGTTTATTGTATTGTTAAAGGATACAATACAGCCCACTGAAACCTTCCGAAAAGTCTAGCCATAATGCTCTTCCCTGAACAGATTTACTCATAAATAGCATATTGCTACCAGATTGCACCTCACATGAAAGCACTGACTTGAACTGGTATTCAGCAGATGTATTAACAGATAAGGTGTGCTAATCTCTGGTTCAGTATTGAGCATGGAAACATTCATTAATGGGGAAGGGTGTTATTCCCCAGCCTGCAAATATACCACACATTGGGCTGGCAAGGGCTCAGCTCTTGTCAATTAAAGCAGGGTCAGGCTTGGATATGAGACCTCCTAGGAACATACAAGAGTTAAGGGAAGTGGTAGTGTGCGCTCAAACTTTTAAATCTTTCCTCCTGGAAATGCCTTGACCTGGTTATAAGGACACCACTGTTACATATAGAGGAGTATTTTTTCAGAGACAATGTAAAACAAAACTCTGACAAATCATGGACATTAAAGATCTTACAACACTTTTTGCTTATGTGGAAGGTTTAATTTGATGTTTTGAGCCAGCTTCCATCGTGAGAAATTGCGTTCTGCTTACCTCCATTCCTCTTGCAGCAGAAAAGTTTATTTTTTCTCCCCTAAACTAGTGTTTGTGTAGCACAGCTTTTAAATTCCACCTTGGAATTTGTATCTATGTTTTAGTGACAGATGAATAATCTCTTTACTGTGCTATAGAGTACAAGCAATTCTGCCTCCAACAGCAAACCAATCTGATTATTGCAGAGCCTGAAAAATAACCTGTCAGTATGCTGCTTCTTTAATATGGTCGAAGGACTAGCCACTTACATTTTTTTTCAGTTGGTGAAAGCCACTCCTAGAATAATTTCTACTGATGATACACTGACATCTATTGATTAAGACAGAGCTTCTCAACTATGTGCTCTGCTGCTGCTGAAAGCAGACACTGCCCCCCTTGGATCTTCAACAGCTGGACCATTTTTAAAAATATTTCATTAGAAAAAATGACACTTCTTTTCAGGTGGGTTAAATTGAACACTGGCAGTCAGAATAGTGCAGAGGCACTAATATCACCAAGAACCAGGGCTCTCATAGAAGCAGGGATAATGAAGAGGATTGAATAAAGCCTAGTAGCCATAGCAATCATAGCCACTCCTATCATTCCAATAGTGAAGAAAGATGGCTCCCTCCGGATTTGCAGTGATTTTAAAGTCACTGTCAACACTGTGTTGTGTGCAGAGCAATACCCGCTTCCCCGCATCAATGACCTCTTCACAGGCCTGGCTGGGGAACAAAAATTCAGTAAGATTGATCTGAGTCAAGCGCATTTACTGATGCACGTTGATGAAAAGTCCCAAGAGCTGTTGACTATTGTGACTCATAAGGGGCTTTATCGATACTGTCCTTACCCTTCAGAATAACATCTGCTCCTGCCCTGTTCCAGAGGTCTATGGACCAGATCTTGTGCGGCTTGCCAGGAGTTCAGTGTTATCTGGACGACATCCTGGTCACTGGAAGGAATGAAGAGGATCACTTAAAGAATTTAGAGGCTACCCTACAAAGACTGGAAGAATATGGCCTACGAGTCCGCAAACAAACACATGAATTCTTCCAGCCCTCTGTTGAATATTTTGGACACATCATTGATGCTGAGGGTCTCAGAAGGCCCCTGAAAAAGTTAAGGCTATTGTGGAGGCTCCCCAACCTCGAAATGTTAGCCAGCTGCACTCGTTTCTAGGACTATTGAACTATTATGGAAAGTTCATCTCACAGTTAGCCACACTGCTAAAACCACTTCACGAACTCCTTGGGCAGAATAAGACCTGGAAGTGGACTGAAGCCTATAATGTTGCATTTAACAAAGCTAAGGATGCATTGCTAAATTCTGAAGTTCTAACACACTTTGATCCATCCTTACCCCTACAATTGATCTGCGATGCCTCCCCTCATAGAGTGGGAGCAGTTGTGCCACACATTATGCCTTCGGGAGAAGAGAGAGACTTATTCCTTTTGCTTCACGCACTCTAAGCAAAGCAGAAACTAACTATGCCCAAATCGAACGCGAGGCATTGGGAATCGTTTTTGGAATTCGGAAGTTTCATCAGTACCTGTTTGGGTGGAAGTTTACCCTTCTTACAGACCATCGACCTCTGATGTCAATTTTTGGACCCTATGCAGGCATTCCCCCATTAGCTGCTAGTCATATGCAACATTGGGCATTGTTACTTTCAGCGCACACATATGAAATCAAATATCAGAAATCCACTCTGCATGGCAATGCAGATGGTCTCTCACGGTTGCCTTTGCCAGTCAAACATGAAGATACTGCCCAAAAGGAAATCTTCTACTTTGAACACATACAGAATACACCCATCACTGCTATTCAGATAAAGAAGGCAACTCGCATTGACCCAGTATTGTCCCAAGTTATGGACCTGGTGATGCATGGGAAATCTCGACAAACCTCTCCGGTCTCACCCAACTTTGTTACCTACATGTCCAGGAGGACAGAGTTATCAATCCAATCTGGTTGTTTGTTGTGAGGGAGACGTGTCATTATCCCACCACCACTGAGATCACAGATGTTAGAACAGCTGCATTCTGGTCACTGTGGAATAGTGCGCATGAAAGAAATTGCACTAAGCTATTTTTGATGGCCTGAATTGGACAGTGCTATTGAAGAGAAGGCAAGAGCTTGTATGTCATGTCAGGGTGTCAGGAATGCACCCCAGTGGGCGCCCCTACACCCATGGGACTGGCCTGAAAACCTTTGGCAACAACTTCATGTTGACTTCGCTGGCCCCCTTGAAGGAAGCATGTTCTTAGTGGTGGTAGATGCTCATTCTAAATGGCCAGAAGTCTCTATAATGCAGTCCACTACTGCAGAGAATACTATCCAAAAACTAAGGGGACTCTTTCGTCGTTTCGGTCTTCCAGAACAACTTGTGAGCGACAACAGACGGCAGTTCATCTCTCGGGGGTTTCAAAATTTTACTAAGGCAAATGGGATACACCACATCACTTCAGCACCATATCATCCATCAAACCAATGGATTAGCTGAAAGATTTGTGCAGACAATGAAACAAGCGTTGAAATCAGCAAAGGGACAACACTCCATTCAAAAGCGTCTGGATACCTTCTTACTTTCCTACAGAAACACATCTCATGCTACAACCAAGGCATCCCCAGCCTTTCTAATGATGGGACGACAGCTGCGACAGCTTTGATCTGCTGAAACCTTCTGAACCCAGACAAATTGTGCAAAGTCAGCAGCAATATCAAGTCATCAGGCATGCACCCAGAGCAAAAGACCGAACCTTTAGCTCAGGACAGCCAGTTTTGGCTCGGAATTATACTTCTGGAGCTAAATGGGTCCCTGCCATGATCATCACTCAAACAGGACCTGTTTCCTACACAGTCCAGACTGCAAAGAATCTCACCTGGCAGCGACATGTAGATCAGCTGTTGCCAGGTCATGCCAGTCGTCAGGACACATCTTCAGTTGAGTTGTCTGACTTCACCCCTTCTGGCGAGACACCGAATCAAAAATCACCTGTTTCTTACTGTTCTCCTCCATTACTGCCGGCGGCTGAGATACCCCCTTGCCCGGAACAAGCTGATGCCACCTCCTCACCCGTTCATGCTATGAACCCCGAGCCCATTGTCAGGCCAGCGCCCAAGGTACTTTCGGGTGCAACAACACAGAAGTTCACCGTAATCCACCTAGAGACAGAAGACCCCCTCAATGGCTGGATCTTTAGCTAGGGCGAACCCACGGTTATGAGACAAAATAATCCCCTGGGTTTAGCCGGGAATGGAGGCAGTCTACCCTCCTTCTCTAGTTTAGTGTTTGTTTTATTTAGGGGATGTTCTTATTAAGGGGGGAGGAATATGTTGTGTATTTGGTTGTTGTGGTAATAGCACCTTGTTGTTGCTATGGCAACTGAGTTAGAATATTTGGGGATAGCCCAGCCAGTTTTGGCTGGTTTGGGTAGTTCAGTATGTGAAAATAAACGTCTGCTTTCATGGCTCTCAGATCTCTGTGTCTCAAGTGATTTCTTCCTAAACTTGCTGCCCCCAAGGATACAACAGATATAGTTCAGGTTCGACAAATCAACATTTTTGATGAAAACACATGATATCAAAATATTCCTGACCAGCTCTACTGAGAGAGACTGGGGAGTCTGATGTGGCTGGAGGCAGGAAGGGCCCAGCAGCCGTGAACGTCACAGGCTCTGGTAGGATGTTGGAACAAGGCTGTGAATATGGAGCAGAAAATAATAGATGCACTCTCACATGGAAAGATAGGCCATAGAATGGCCAACAGATCTATCACAGTGACAAGGATGGGAAGAAGGATAAAGAATCAGAGTGCACATAGGAAAGAATTGCTTCAGATACTGGGTGATGGCCTTGAAACATGAGGACACTAGCACTGGGGTGGGGGGAGATGTTTAAGTAAGAGACAAGCCAGTGGAAGCCATAAGAAAATCCCAGGAAATGAATCCTGCTGAGATGCTGAAAAAAGGATGGATGAATGAACTTTCTAGCACAGGGGTGACCAACCTGTGGCTCTGGAACTGCATGCAGCTCTTCAGCAGTTAGTATGCAGCTCCTTACCTAGGCACTGATTCCGGGGCTGGAGCTATATGTGCTGGGGGATGCTCACTGCTCAACCCCCTGTTCTGCCCCAAGCCCGGCACCCACTCCACCCCTTCCCCTAAGGCCCCTGCCCCTTCCCCTGAGCCTTGCATGACCTTGCTTCTTCCCCTCCCCCCATAGCCTCCTGTGCACGTGAAACAGCTGATTGTGGTGGGCAGGGGGAGGGAGGAGTAGGTGCTGATTGGTGGGGGCTGCCAGCAGGCGGGAGGCACTGGGAGCTGGGGAGCAGATGTGGGGTTGCTGACATATTACTGTGATTCTTTGGCAATGTACACTGGTAAATTCTGGCTCCTTCTCAGGCTCAGGTTGGCCACCCCTGTTCTAGCAGAAGCCAAAGATGCAGCCATGCATGTCTGGCCTGTGCTACATTTGGAACAAGAGTTTTGGATTAGAAAGCTAAGGCCAAAGGAAAGCATGGTCTTCCACAATCAGAGAGGTCCCCAGAGTGGGAGATATCTTAGGCTTTATGATCACCATGTGGCACACAGTAGGAGAGCACATAGAAGAAGCCATTACTGGTCAGTCTGGAGCAAAGATTGGAGCAAGTCATGCCAATGAGACACACACAGCAGCTGGTTGAACAATCTGACCACATGCCATTTCTGCACCCAAGCAAGGCAAGCGGTGATGCTGTGAGTAAGTTATGAGCTCAGAGGATGACTGTACAGGGCAGCGCACTGGGTCCCCTTCTGGTTTAACTGTGAATACAGAGTAGCAACCTTTTCAGATGAGAAACTAGTGTAGCAAGACTGCTGAATCTTTACTGGGTAACACATCCAATTCTTAGGAAGGGGAGTGACTTAGATCAGCATCCAGCCAGTAGTGGTCTCTGTGTTACCCACAGTGACCAGGATAAGGAAGTGAGGGCACAGACAGGATCAGCAACTGGACCTGGTAGATGGAAGGTGAAGTGTGTGCATAGCAGCCTTAGACCTGGCTGTGGAGAGAAAGTTGCATTAAAGCTGGGCAGCCACAAATCAAGTCTGGAAGAGCTGGGAGCAGGAAGGGCAGAGATACAAGGTGCCCAAAGGAGCTATTGAGGAGCAGCTGCTGCAGAAGAGTTAGTGCTGGGGGATAGAGCAGACTGGCCAATGGTTTGGGAGCTAGACTAACAGAAGATAAGGGGAAGCAGAGAACAAGGTATGAGAAGAGCCTCATATAGGTACCACAGGGGGGAGTGGGGAGCATCATGCAGTCCATCTATCACCTACATGAGCAGAAGTCACCCACCCAGCAAAAGACATAAACCAACAGTGTAACAAGGCACAGGGAGACCACATGGGAGGACCCTCAACATGACCACTGGGCACCATCCAGAGCACTAGGTGGGCAACCAAGCTCAGGACTGTGAGACCAAGACTCATTCACTGACACTGTCTGACGTGGCTGGATATAAATAGTCAGCTTGTATACTAGACCCAAGAAATCCTGAAACTTGTACACTTTTGGCCTTCCTCCCATGGGGATAATATGGAAATCCTCTGCCTTTCTTTTTGTAACTGCTCCCTAAGACTTGTGTCCTAGGGTATTTGCATACTGTCTTTCCTGCCAGACCCAGTAAAGAATCCTCTTTTAGTTAATAGAAATGGAAGAGTGTTTACTGGGAATTCCCAAGGGCTGGAGCTGGTAGGGGCAGTGCTTGGAGTGGGCATAGAGCTACTTTCTTGTAGGACACACTAACAGATATCTAGACAGTAACACTCTGCAGCAAGCTAACTACAAACTACCTCACCCAGACAAAGTAAAAGTAGTTGGATTCTTCCAAAGCTCACGCAGTCTGGTTCAAACAACCACAGAAGTCCAGGGAAGCAAAGCACTAAGGGCCATGACAGTACAAGACATACAACAGTTCTGTGCCACTGAGTTCAGCCAAGGAGAGAGGATAGGTTAATCAAGCCAGCCATTTCCCTTCTTACCTCTGTTAGGATATAGATATTCAGGCCTGTCTGTAAAGGCATACACTTTAAGAATGTAGGTATATGTTTATCATTTAGCTGGTTATAGAGGTATAAAAGAAAGAATCAGTCACTGTTTGCTTGTGTAAGGGCCTTCTCTCACTGTGACAGACTGAGGCCATGTTCTTAGAATCATAGAATATCAGGGTTGGAAGGGACCTCTGGAGGTCATCTAGTCCAACCCCCTGCCCAGAGCAGGACCAATCCCAAACTAAATCATCCCAGCCACGGCTTTGTCAAGCCTGACCTTAAAAACTTCTAAGAAAGGGGATTCCACCACCTCCCTAGGTATCCCATTCTAATGCTTCACCACCCTCCTAGTGAAAAAGTTTTTCCTAATATCCAACCTAAACCTCCCCCACTGCAACTTAAGAACATTACTCCTTGTCCTGTCATCTGCTATCACTGAGAATAGTCTAGAGCCATCCTCTTTGGATCCACCTTTCAGGTAGTTAAAAGCAGCTATCAAATCCCCCCTCATTCTTCTCTTCCGTAGACTAAACATCCCCAGTTCCCTCAGCGTCTCCTCATAAGTCATGTGTTCAAGTCCCCTAATCATTTTTGTTGCCCTTCGCTGGACTCTCTCCAATTTTTCCACATCCTTCTTGTAGTGTGGGGTCCAAAACTGGACACAGTACTCCAGATGAGGCCTCACCAATGTCGAATAGAAGGGAATGATCACGTCCCTCGATCTGCTGGCAATGCCCCTACTTATACATCCCAAAATGCCATTGGCCTTCTTGGCAACAAGGGCACACTGTTGACTCATATCCAGCTTCTCGTCCACTGTCACCCCTAGGTCCTTTTCCGCAGAACTGCTGCCTAGCCATTCGGTCCCTAGTCTGTAGCTGCGCATTGGGTTCTTCTGTCCTAAGAGCAGGACTCTGCACTTGTCCTTGTTGAACCTCATCAGATCTCTTTTGGCCCAATCCTCCAATTTGTCTAGGTCCCTCTGTATCCTATCCCTACCCTCCAGTGTATCTACCTCTCCTCCCAGTTTAGTGTCATCCGCAAACTTGCTGAGGGTGCAATCCACATCATCCTCCAGATCATTAATGAAGATATTGAACAAAACCAGCCCCAGGACCGACCCTTGGGGCACGCCTCTAGATACCGGCTGCCAACTAGACATGGAGCCATTGATCACTACCCGTTGAGCCCGACAATCTAGCCAGCTTTCCACCCACCTTGTAGTGCATCCATCCAGCCCATACTTCTTTAACTTGCTGAGAAGAATACTGTGGGAGACCGTGTCAAAAGCTTTGCTAAAGTCAAGGAATAACACGTCCACTGCTTTCCCTTCATGCACAGAACCAGTTATCTCATCATAGAAGGCAATTAGATTAGTCAGACATGACTTTCCCTTGGTGAATCCATGCTGACTGTTCCTGATCACTTTCCTCTCCTCTAAGTGCTTCAGAATTGATTTCTTGAGGATGTCCTCCATGATTTTTCCAGGGACTGAGGTGAGGCTGACTGGCCTGTAGTTCCCAGGATCCTCCTTCTTCCCTTTTTTAAAGACTGGCACTACATTAGCCTTTTTCCAGTCTTCCGGGACTTCCCCCGATCGCCATGAGTTTTCAAAGATAATGGCCAATGGCTCTGCAATCACATCCGCCAACTCCTTTAGCACTCTCGGATGCAACGCATCCGGCCCCATGGACTTGTGCTCGTCCAGCTTTTCTAAATAGTCCCGAACCACTTCTTTCTCCACAGAGGGCTGGTCACCTCCTCCCCATGCTGTGCTGCCCAGTGCAGTAGTCTGGGAGCTGACCTTGTTCGGGAAGACAGAGGCAAAGAAAAGCATTGAGTACATTAGCTTTTTCCACATCCTCTATCATTAGGTTGCCTCCCTCATTCAGTAAGGGGCCCACACTTTCCTTGACTTTCTTCTTATTGCTAACGTACCTGAAGAAACCCTTCTTGTTACTCTTAACATCTCTCGCTAGCTGCAACTCCAGGTGTGATTTAGCCTTCCTGATTTCATTCCTACATGCCCGAGCAATATTTTTATACTCATCCCTGGTCATTTGTCCAATCTTCCATTTCTTGTAAGCTTCTTTTTTGTATTTAAGATCAGCAAGGATTTCACTGTTAAGCCAAGCTGGTCGCCTGCCATATTTACTATTCTTTCTACACATCGGGATGGTTTGTCCCTGTAACCTCAATAAGGATTCTTTAAAATACAGCCAGCTCTCCTGGACTCCTTTCCCCCTCATGTTATTCTCCCAGGGGATCCTGCCCATCAGTTCCCTGAGGGAGTCAAAGTCTGCTTTTCTGAAGTCCAGGGTCCGAATTCTGCTGCTTTCCTTTCTTTCTTGTGTCAGGATCCTGAACTCGACCATCTCATGGTCACTGCCTCCCAGGTTCTCATCCACTTTTGCTTCCCCTACTAATTCTTCCCGGTTTGTGAGCAGCAGGTCAAGAAGAAATCCGCCCCTAGTTGGTTCCTCCAGCACCTGCACCAGGAAATTGTCCCCTACAGTTTCCAAAAAGCTAAGGCCTTTGGCTAAGCAGTGGGAGCAGCCATAAGTTGGGAAGCGAGCGGTCACATCCCAAACTAGTCACATTGAAATAAGGCAATCTGGGACTGTTAGAAAGGTGATCCGATCTATCACCTCCAGAGAAAGGGAAGAGCCTAGAAGATGTAAAAGGAAATTTAGTTTGATAGTTTTCTGTCTAGTTAGAACTCACTTATCAATAGACACAGCCGGGAAACCCTTATGTGTTTCTAGATGTAGTTGTAAAATCCTCACTTTTCTATTGTTTTGTCATTATAGTTCCCACTTTGTTATTGTTTATTTGCATGGTCTCTGTCTGGTTCTGTGATTGTTTCTGTCTGCTGTATAATTAATTTTGCTGGGTGTAAACTAATTAAGGTGGTGGGATATAATTGGTTAAATAATCATGTTACAATATGTTAGGATTGGTTAGGTAAATTTCAGAAATATGATTGGTTAAGGTATAGCTAAGAATATTACAATATAAATTTGGGCAAACAGGAAGTAAGTTGGGATTTGAAAATAAGGAAAAAGGAACTTGGATTTAAGCTTGCTGGAAGGTCACCCCAATAAACATCGAATTGTTTGCACCTTCAGACTTCGGGTATTGTTGCTCTCTGTTTATGTGAGAAGGACCAGGGAAGTGAGAGGGTGAAGGAATAAGCCCCCTAACAACCTCCAGCAGTGACACAGGAAGGGGGACAAAAGACAGTGCTAGTCCATAGAGCATACCACATTTTGGATTGGAGATTCATCATTTTCTGCAGATTTAAAATTAGTATTTCTGCTTCCAAATGACATCTGGGCAGTACTGTCACCTTGAATCTGTAGTCAGATAGATTGAAACAACATCCTGAGAAGGCATGAACTATCCCAATTTGTCTTGCTATAGCATTGGGTTTTGTCATAACCATACAGCTAAGGGTAGCCTAGAATTCCTCCTTACTTGTAAGGGGTTAAGAAGCTCAGATAACCTGGTTGGCACCTGACCAAAAGGACCAATGGGGAAAGCAAATACTTTCAAATCCAGGGTGGGGTGGGGGGATTTGTTTTGTGTGCTCTCTTGGGAAGCAGAGAAGCATTAGGTCAGAAAACTCCTTATCCTATAAACCATCCTAAAAGTCTCTCTTATTACAAAAATTGCAAGTAAAAGCCAGGCAAGGCTGTTAGATTATCTTTTGTGAATTGTGAATTTTTCCTTTGCTGGAGAGAGGTTTATTCCTGTTTTTTGTAACTTTGAAACTAAGCCTAGAGGAAATTCTGCCATGTTTTTGAATCTTTTGTTGCCCTGTAAAGTTATTTTCCATCCTGATTTTACAGAGGTGATTTTTACTTTTTTTTTAAATAAAATCCTTCTTTTAAGAACCTGGCTGATTTCTTTATTGTCCTAAGACCCAGGGGTTTGGGTCTGTGATCACTTTGTAACCAATTGGTTAGGATATTATTCTCAAGCCTCCCCAGGAAAGGGGCTGTAAGGGCTTGGGGAGATATTTTGGGGAATAGGAACTCCAAGTGGTCCTTTCCCTGATTCTTTGTTAAATCACTTGGTGGTGGCAGCATACCCTCCAAGGACAAATAATTTGTGCCTTGGGGAAGTTTTAACCTAAGCTGGTAGAAATAAGCTTAGGGGATGTCAGGGTTCCTTTCCCACTCTGAACTCTAGGGTACAGATGTGGGGACCCTCATGAAAGACCCCCTAAGCTTATTCTTACCAGCTTAGGTTAAAAACTTCCCCAAGGTACAAACTTTGCCTTGTCCTTGAACCGTATGCTGCCACCACCAGGCGTTTTAAGCAAAGAACAGGGAAAGGACCACTTGGAGTTCCTATTCCCCCAAAATATCCCCCCAAGTCCTACACACCCCCTTTCCTGGGGAGGCTTGAGAATAATATCCTAACCAATTTGTTACAAAATCATCAAGGACCTAAACCCCTGGATCTTGGAACAATGGAAAAATCAGTCAGGTTCTTAAAAGAAGGATTTTATTTAAAAAAAAAAAAAAAGAAATGTAAAAATCTTCTCCGTAAAATCAGGATGGAAAATACTTTACAGGGTATTCAGATTCAAAACACAGAGGATCCCCCTCTGGGCAAAACGTTGAAGTTACAGAAAACAGGAATAAACCTGTCTCTTAACACAGGGAAAATTCACATAAAACAAAAGATAAACTAATCCGCCTTGCCTGGCTTACCTATACTGGTTGCAATATTGGAGACTTGGATTAGGATGGGTTGGAGAACATGGATTTCTGTCTGGCCTCTCTCAGTCCCAAGAGAGAACAAACACGTAAACAAAGAGCACAAAAGCCTTCCTTCCCCCAAGATTTGAAAGTATCTTGTCCCGTTATTGGTCCTTTGGGTCAGGTGCCAGCCAGATTAGCTGAGCTTCTTAAACCTTCACAGGTAACAGGATGTTGCCTCTGGCCAGGAGGGATTTTATAGCACTGTATACAGAAAGGTGGTTACCCTTCCCTTTATGTTTATGACAGGGGGTCTTTCATGCAGGTCCCCGCATCCGTACCCTAGAGTTCAGAGTGGGGAGTGAAACCTGACAGGTTTAATGTTACTCTGGTTAACTACCAATCACTAATCATTTTAGCAGAAAAAACAGCTATTCTGAGATTGTGAACAGAGCTTGAGTACAATACTGCAGCCTTAAAGGAAATGTATACACAAGTCAGTAAGGCCACTTTTAAATACACAGAAACTATATTTATGGGAAAAGATATCATGGGGTCTATAGGAAAACATTTTTTTCCCTTTCAATTTGATAAGCCAAGAAATGCTGGAAATCATTTAGTAATTCTCCAGTTTTATAACTAATCCCTTTTAGTGTTCTCAATATGAACCTTTCATAACAGTGAATAAAACCTAAGAACACAAAGCAGATAGTGGCACTTTTTGGTTAAATGGTTTCCAAGCTTCCTTTAGGACTTAGGCATGAATAGCCTTGTGTATTACACATAAGAGGCTCCTATAATTTTGTTGCTGAACTGGAAAGGATAGTCTTCCAAGGGTTGTCTGTACTACAAAGAAAAATTCATAGTTAAGGCAGAACAAGTTAAAAATTATTTGAACTGAACCTACGAATTTTAGCTGGAAAGAGTACAGGGCACTTTCTTCCTGTTAAACTCAGAGTCATTCAAACCTAGTCAAGCTTAAAGCTCACAACGTTAAACTGTAATATTCTAAAGAAAGAAATGATAATGTCTCAGATGTGAACCCCTCCCCAGGAAATACTGGAGAGTGAAATATACTTCTGCTTTGGGTGAAATGGCTTTACATAGGGCAACATACCTACAATTTCTGACTGCACATAAGCCCATGTGGTGCATGAAGGATGCTGACTTTTTCCCCCTCTCTCCTAGCAAAGGGCATGCAGCTCAAGCTCTTTACTGACTCTTGGGATTGATTTAATGAGGCTCTTCTTGATGCAGGTCGACAATCACCATTCTCTGCCATGTACATTCAATTTCAGAGATAATTCAACAATTAACTTCCAAAGCTTTTATGTCCATTTTTATGTAATTACATATGCTCCAGCAGAATGACTTTTGCAGTGATAAAAATCTATAGATCCTACAGGAACAAAAGCTCTCAGTGAGTTTTGCAGAACTCAGCTGCTCTAAGCGGTGATCATTATCCTCAATAGTATAACACAGGACAGGACAGGAAATGCTGTCTGTTTAGAAAATATAGAGGAGAATGGGGGAAGACAGCAGAAAGAAGGAACACTGCTTTTATTAATCCACCAATTAAAGTGCATATCCAAAAACAAACTTTGTAGCAATTAAAATTGTTACCTTTGAAGCAGATACTCTGACTTGGATGTTTGGGACATGAGCGCTAACAACCAGAAGAAAATAATGTATATTGAAAACAGGGCTACATGTAACTTGGGCTCCCTCCCATACTCCACTCCTAAGACCTCGAGCTATAAATTATTCAGGGGGAGTGGTCATAATAGCTACTTCCAACCAATGACAATGCTTTTTCATCTTCAAAGGTCTTGATAAACATTAGGGGCACACAGCACCATTAAGGCTCTGGCTATGACCTCGTTCAGGCACTGCACAACGGCTTCTGGAGTGCTGTAACATGCAGAGGCAAATGGGAATGTTATTGCATAAAGGAGAGCAGCACACGTTCATTTCTAGAGCAAGTCAGCTCTCCTGTCAGCTCTGGGGGCAGCAGGGTCATGACCCTACCTCCCCATTTGGAATGGTGTGCTGCTAGCAACACAAGCCCTGCAATGTCACTGTACTCAGGTGAGTACCGAGATTGCGACTGGTCTGGGTCCCTACTTGTGGCTGGGGCCTCGTGCGGTTTTTTGTGCTCTCTCCCATCTTGTGCACTTCAGATCATGATTTGAAGACTTCAAGTTACAGAGAATCAACTTACTAGCTGGGGACTCTGTATTTCCATTACAGAATCCAACAGCCATCTTTCAGGTAATAATGTATGTGATGGTATTTCTTCCTCTCACAGAAGACATTTCTAGTCACTATTACCTTTGAACGAGCCCACTCTATAAATATTATCTATATCAACTGAAGCAGGAAGTTACAATGTCAGATCATATCTCTGAGCATCTGGACAGCATCTACAGAGAGCAAACACCTGCTCCTGGCCAAATCTCATTCTGGTGCCCGCAGAAGGTACAGGTAGCGACGGCTTCTAATCAGAATAAAGTATAAAAATAAAATGGGGCACTGGCAGTGCTATTTCATTTCTGTAACGGTTTCAGGGGAACAGTTACAAAGCTGGTTTAAATGGGCAAAATGGTGTTACAACGAAAGAAAAACAAGGTACCAGCCAACAAGTTCAAACACTGTATTTAAATGGCAAAACAGAATCAATAGCAATTAACAAAGAAATAGCCCCCCCCCACCCCATGTGTCCTTTGTACCTGCCAATTTCAATAAGGAGGCAGGGGGCTGTATCGCTCTGTTCAACTCTGCTGTCCTGAGAGAAAATCAAGAAATTTGCCTGAGTTTTGGCCTTCCCGCCCTCTGCCTCATTGCTAATTTCAGCCCAAACAAGTCTGTTTTTATTATTCCCATAAATTTTATGGTATGGGGAAAATCCGACAAAACCCAGAGTAATCCTGCACCTCTATGAATAGCCCACACAGAACCATGGCATCGTGGAGTACTCAATCTGGCAGAAGTAACCCTCCCTCTCAAATACCTTTAGCCTTCAGAGAGGATGACATTGGGATCCTCTACTTTTGGGAAGGCTGGAGGGATGTGTGTGTATGACATTACCCAGAGTACAATGTGGCCTGTTGAACACCTGTGTCCCCTTAATCTCTAGCAGGGGGTGCCTTTCACACTGCTTGGCTGTCAGAATTTCCAGTTCTGCCCTGAGCACACAGCCTTCAGCATGCAAATTCACTACCAGCTAAATACATGAGCACTCTGACCAGCCACTCATGATGTATCATTATCCTGTTAAAATACGTGTGGCAACACTATATACAAAGTTATAAGATTCTACTGTATGATTGTCACTGAAATTCGTTGTAATTCTGGGTAACACCCACAATTTTCTTTCTGCGACAAAGATACACTAGCAGATAATGACTTTTCAAATGATCCCTCACAAGGCATACTTTGTACAAAGTTTGTCATAGTCTTGTAAAAGTGGTGACCATAATAGTATAGACTGTCAGTGTAAAAGAGCATCTTCTCTCCCCTCTCCAAGAAGCCAAAGGATGGAGGCAGCAATTTCACATTTTCACTGATCACCCCACCTCCCAGAAGGAAGGAGAGAAGCAGTTGAACAAATAGAATGTAAGCAGCACAGAACCATTTTTTAGCCCTTGTGACATTTGTGTGGAACTATGTAATCAAGCAAGTACTTAACTTTAAGCATGTCCTATTGACTTCAGAGGGACTAAATGCTTAAAGGTAGACATCCTGGTGAATCAGAGCCTTATTCAGTATCTCCCTAGTGCTGGCTGAGGAAGTCCTGGTACCCTGGGGTAGTCTACACAACACACTAAGCCCAGACTCAGGTTCAGGGCCAACCTTCTCTTCCATCATCACAAATTAGTCTGATTCGGCCAGGAACACTCTCTTGACTTGGACCTGTGGACCATGCTAAGAGGGGTGGACCCCAGGCATTTTGCAGTTTGGACACACCTCAAGTCCACACCACGAGACTTGGGTCTGAAGAGTTTACTAACACCATCCCACAATTCTTGAGGGCTATGCTTCACAGCCCTGCAATTCCAAAACTTGCAACTCACTTCCCAGGAATTGGAAGCAACCTCCTGGTTCAAATACAGCTGCTTGGCATTTTAACACTTCATTTCCAAGCAGCCTGCTCAACAGGAACTGACACAGGCTATTGTAATATGTATTAGCTGTGATTAGCAGTAAGATGAATTCCTGAACAAAGTGCACTGGTAGCTGGCCAGAGGAACAGATTCAGATTCTGGTGCAAGGTGAGCAAGATATTTGACTTTAGCAAGAGCATGAGAAATTATCACATCTATATTTGAGCAGCTGGTGAGAGCGGGGGGGGATTGACTGGACAGCAGAACAATGCAGAGACCAGCTCAAATGGCTGAAGCTAGACTACTGCGAAGTCAAGGATGCTAATGGCACCTCTGGAACTCCCCATCTTCCTGCCTCTTTTACAAGGAATTCAGCCTACTAATGGAAACTGCATTAAGCTCTGAGCTTCCAGGGTGCATGACAATGGTGAGGATGATGACTTCTTAACACCCCTCACAAGTACCACCAGAGGAGAGTCAACCACCAGATGAAGGGTAAGAAGCAACCCTGGAGCCAATGCCAATAACCAAAGTGGTTATGCCATTGGAGTAACTACAGAACATCCTAGATCTGTACTCAGAGGACCCATTTAGGGATAGCCCTGGGGAGCAGTCTGCTGCAGATACAGCATCAGAAGCTACGCTGGAGCCTGTAAGTTTCTGCCTCCATGTTTGCTTTTAGTAATATATGGATGGGAGGGATTTCCAGCTTATGGGCTTATTGAGTTATTAATACAAGCTGGGGGGGGGGGGTTGCGTACTTCCATTCAGGGGAGAACCTATGACATTTGATGTAAACAGGAAAAAAATACTATTTGGAAGTATTTAAATAAACTGATGCTGATGTGAACTTGTTGACTTAAAGTCAGTCAATCCTAACAGCTCATGCAACCTGCTCATGGGTGGCTTTTCCTTTGAGAGCACCATAATGGCAGGCATCATTAAAATAAAAATCCATAAACACAAATGAGAATTTGAGTGGGTGAATTTTTACACTATATTCTAACAGCTTTGATCAACAGTACTGATTGGATAAGAGTTACTATATTATGGGGAGAGGGCATTGCAGGCCTTGTACATGAGACCTTAAGGTTCAAAAATACTACAAATATTTCACCCGTCTTCCACTTAAAGCAAATGCTTAATTCTCAAATGCAGACAAGCAAATATGAACTGACTGGATGCCAATATTAAAACAGCATGAAATCCAAGTCACCCTAAAAGAAAGAATTGGAGAGAGTCAGGAATTTATTTGGAACTTGTTGGCATACAAACCTCTCTCTCAAGGGAAAGCTCTGCTAAGTCATTTTTCAGTTTATAAAGCTGACCAAAAGTAGCATAGTCAATTTCAAGTTGATTTGATCAAACAATAGAGGAAAGAATCCTAACTTTCATTTAAAATATATTTAGCAGGCTTTTCATTTCCAAAATGGACTCATCTTTAACAAATGAAATATGAGTTTGAAGAATAGTTTTCTTAACCTTTTTTCATAGATTCTTAATTGAAAAGTTTACTACATGAGACTATTAAAAAAATGAACAAAAAACCCATACTTGAGTACCTTTCCCAGACCTGAAGAGCAGCTCTGTGTTGCTCAAAAGCTTGTCTGTCTCACCAACAGAATTTGGTCCAATAAAAGGCATTACCTCACCCGCTTTGTTTTTTCTTTTCTTTAACACGTCAGAAGATAGAACATTCTTCTTTATGAAATTATACAAAACTGAAATAGAGACCATTTGTCTGTTATTGTTGTTGAGATTACGGATCAGCAAGTCATAGCTGTGGGGTATCACTGAATTGGTGAAAGTGGCTCTGAGCCATTTAGTACTTTGTGTATCAAACCCAACACTTTAAATTCCACCCATAATTACTCGTAGGGCAACCGATACAGATTATGGAACACTGGTTTCATGTGCTCCTGCTAGGAAGCCCTGCTTACCTAGGGTTGCCTTCTGTGGCAGCTTGTTTCCAGGCACACTTAAGGTATAGTGCCCAGGTAGAGTGCAATGCAGCAGTCTAGTCTTGAAGTGACAGAGGCATGGATTACAAAAGCATGGTGGGCATCAGGAAGAGATGGCTGCAGTTTCCCAGAAGCGGGTTCTAGCCCACGAAAGCTTATGCCCAAATAAATTTTTTAGTCTCTAAGGTGCCACAAGGACTGCTTGTTGTTTTTGCTGATACAGACTAACACGGCTACCACTCTGAAACCTATGACCAATAGTGTTCCTGGACATTGCTACTGTACGCTCAGCCAACAAGAGCTGGAAATGTTACATAGACATTTACTGGCTCTCAAACTTGGGAAACTGCCTTTCCATCTAGGACTTTTGCACATACTGATCACTCAATGTACAAATATATATGTTCTGTATTTCCTATTCAGGGGGGTTGTCTCTTGTTTACAACTTTGAATATACTCAATAACAAGAGTAATTTTTCTGGTAACTGTACTATGGTACATTGGCTCAATATGTTTTATACTTTTACAATAAACTATTTAGCATCATTTACTATAGAGTAAAATTACTTCTCTTGTAATTATGAAAACCTCATGCTTTTTGCATGAAAACCTATTGATCTTCTTTCAAAAATGATCCTATCAAGACAGACTCAGACAGGATTTACAAATTAAATAAACAATTCATATTTGAAAATCAATCTCTACACACTAGGTGTTGGAATTTACTGGTGCATAGTCCATCGATGGCAACAGACATACCACATTATCAATGAAATGGAGTTAAATGGGAAGAACAAGACAGACTCTTAGGGAAAGATTTTTTTTTATTTAAAAAATAACAGAGGAACTTCTGTAAAAAGAATACCTCGTGCCAACATTTCAACTTCCCCCAAGAAACTGAAACAGTTTTAAAAGTGTATTTACATACTGAAGACAAATGTCTAGATTACATATCATGAAAGTAGTGCCAAAATGACAGACAGTGAAAACTCAAGCTTTCACACTACTAAGGTCAGTAATGTCTCTATTTTCAGCATTTTCACTGGAAGGCTGGACATTTTCCATTTTATTCTCGGGTTCTATAACACTGCTTTCCATAAGCTCATGAATAGGTTTTTCGTCCACTTCTGCCTCCATTTTTGTGGCTAATTCATTGTGTTCTATATCCATCTCTTCCTCCATGTGCTTTGTGTTGTCCTGATCTCCTTCCTCTGTTTTACTTTCAAAATCCTCCTCTTTCCTCTTTGCTTTAAACACTTCAACTCCCATCATCCTCAGGTAATGAAGTCTCTCATTCTTGGGCACAAAGGCACGAAGTGAGGTCTTTCCATGCCAGCCACACAGAACAATAGGGCACTGAAGAGCATCAGGTTTGCTATTAAAAAATTAGTGTTTGGTAAAGACTGAGTAAATTAATCTTGACAATTCATTTCTACAGAAATATTTTAATTTAATAGCTATACACATGATTTCAATAGAGCAAGGCAACAGTATTATGTAACTCTAACAGCAACTTTACTTTTAATGCAATACCTAATCCAGCACTGTTTAAACACTGATAAGGACAAGTCAATATTACAGATTGGGAGAGGAACATACAGGCAAGTAGAGCAGTAACTATATAAACTCATATTTCATATATTCACGGAGTTTAAGGCCAAAAGGCACTATTTGATCAGTCTATTCTCCTATTTCTCACGGGCAATTACATTTCACCTAATTACCCTGTACTGAGCCTAAAGCATGGAGTTGGAGAATCTCTCACTAACCATTGGAACAAACTGCCAAGGAATATCACCTTCATTGTTTAAAAAAAAAAAAAAAAGCTTTATTTCTCATTTTCGTTTGTCTGGCTTCAGCTTCCGAAAACTGGTTCTTGTTACATCCTTCTCCCCTAGGTTTAAAAGCCCTGAGAACCCAGTATTCTCTCCCCACGAAGGTACTTATGCACTGCAATCAAGTGACCTCTCAATCTTCTTTTTGATAACCGAAACAGATTGAATTCTGCAAAGCATTTTCTTCAGCCCTTGAATAATTTTTTGTGGCTATTTTCTGCACCCTTTCCAATTTTTCAACATACTTTTCCATTTCCTTACACAGTAGCAAGGAAGGGAAGAACTTTTAAATCCCAGGATTCTTTCCATATATGGAAAAGACTGAGAGAATCCATTAATCAAAATTCAACCAGATATACAGAAGTTTGAAAAGAAATATACTCATCCAACTTGCCATTGACAAACAATGTTTTCCTACTAAGCCATCCATGTCTGCATCATTTACGCTTTTCTTTAAAATAAAACTGTCTGGTCCTTACACTTTCAAAGGTAATTTTCTCAATGTGAACTAAATGTAAGCTGTTACCTTCCTGAGTCAACTGACAACTCCAATGCTTCTGCTACTGCTCTACATTTTAGGAAGTAAAGACAGACAAGACAACAGTCATTTTCACTTTTTCTATTCCAAACTCTGCAGGCAGCAGTGAAACTGGTAAAGAACCAAGTCAATTTCACGGTAGAGCTGTGCTCCGCAAAGCTATTAGCAGCAACAGAGGTAAGTATTGGAAGGAGAAGCCAAAAAACCCCAAGACCGTAAGGAGGAATAGAGACTCTGTGTTGGATATGTCTCCCCTGCCTGGTATTGCTCGACCTTACTGGTGGGCTTCCATTCATATTTTTCTTCGTCTACTGGAGGCTAGTTAGCTTAGTCTTTGAGTTAAGAAGTATTTCAAGCCTTGTATTTACATTCAGAGCTCTGACAATAGTGAAGGTGAAGTGCAAAGCCTGCTTAACCTCTAATCTGCCATAACTTTTTAGAAAAGCAAGTTTACAAAAATGGCCTGCACAACTGCACCCATTTAGAATTCTAACTGCCCAATCACATTTACAAATCACTTTGGCATGTAAATTAGAAGCACCAAGCTGCACCTGCAATGCTGAAGGACAAGTTCAGGACCAAACAAAAATAGGGGCCGTAACATCCATGACTGAAAGATAATTTTAAAAAAACAACATTTCTTGACCAAATTTAAGGAGAATCAACATTAACTTTTTTTTTTTTAAATGTAAGAAGTGCTAATGCCACATTTATGAACAATTTTCATGCTCCAGCACGGCCTATGATGGAGTGAAATAACACTTGGCTGTTGCTAGGCATAACCACTAAACTAACTGAAGCCTATTTTTCTAATCAGCAAATACAGTGACAATTAATTCACAGCAAATATTTTCATTTCAAAAGATGTTCAAATGCTTTAAACTGACACTGAAATTCAAGATAAAGACCCACTGTAATGAGTTACGTGCTTGTTTCTATATTCACATGTATTTATCTTACACATTTTTTGAGGGGGGATAAGTGAAAAAAAATGTATTAGTAAAGCATCTATTTACCTGGGATCTGGTTCATACTTCAGGACAATGCTCCCCATAGCTAGAAAAGAAAGATTAGATAAAATTTACTTGGAAACATAAAAAATACTTGTGATTCCAAAATGCTATAACAGCCTTATCACTATATTTAGCAATACAATAAACGGGATTAGAAAACAGTTCAGATTTTTATTCCTGTTTCATATTTATAGATGGAAAAATCTACACACAGAAAAGCCTGCCCTCCTCCCCCCCCAAAAAAAACAAACAAAAGAACCCCAAACCAAACAACACTCTTATAGGAACAAAGACATGCCTGAATTCTAGAATAATAAAAATGTCTCTCTAAAATCGGTTACAGGTTCCATACGTAGTATCCAAAAATAAATCAGAAGTCACAGAGTGTTGGCCAAAAGACTAGGTTAGAGTTTTGGAAGAATACTTTTGTCTCTACATTTTATCTTAAAGGGACAGCATCAGGCATGCAGATACCATTGTGATGAGTATGGACGTAAGATTATATAAAACCCTAGCATGAAAGAACTAAAATCAAACTTCTGTCTGAATTTTTACAAGTAATACTTAAGACTACTATAGCTGAAAGAGTTTAAACAAAAAGAAATTTTCTTTTGCTTTACTGTGTACATTTGACAGAACTATGCCTATAGTCATTTTTCTGTTTCTCCTGTATAGTCAGTGACCTGTTTGTAAGGGTTCTTCACATAATAGGGAGAGGAAAAAAAGTTTAGAGTGGGTGTCTTTTCCTACCTGTTTAGATAAAATATTAGTATATTTAATCTAGAGATGGCCAATGCCATCCTTAAAACATACAATGAATAAAGACACCTGCAGGGATCAGGAACAGCTTCAACTAAAGTACATTCAGGAACAAAAATAGGCAGAGTTAAGAAATGTGGCTAGTCAGAAGTTCTTGCTGAATTTATGCTTTGTGGGAATCCCAGACCTGGTGACTCCTCTGGTTCCATGAAGGTCATGTTCTTTGCAAGAGTCCAGGCTCTCTGGGTCCTGCAGGATTTACAGACCTTAGTCTACTAAGATTCCAGGGTTGGGGCCAGATGGAGCCACAGCCTCTAGAAAGGCTCTTGTCTCCAGCAACATTAGAATGTCTATATTAACTGTTGCACTATAGATGCTAGAAGTCATGGCGAAGACTAATATATTAAAGTAACTGGATGTTGGATTTTCCATTCATTTGAATGGATAACTCACTGCAAAGAGTTTGAAAGTTTTACAGATGCAAAACAGTGATCTATATTGCCATAATAAAAAAAGAAAGCTTACCCAAGTCTTTGACCCGTTTGTGTGTTTCACTGGTAAATTTACTTAAGAATGGATTCTCTTGAGTTAACAGCACTTTAACATCTTCTATGCACACGTTTATAATCCTTGCATTAATGAATGGGTACAGTGTATATATTCCCTGGTGGTAAAAAAACACAATTAGTTTTAAAGTGCAATCTCTGCTTGTGATGCTATATAAAATTTGGGTAGCTATTTATCATATTATAATTATATAACTGCAATAAATCTTAAGCAAGTCATCTAAAGTATCATTAGAAAAGTTATGATTTGCTAAATCTGATAATCCTGTTTATTTGCATGTGTCATCTTTGTATCTGAAGTTATGAATATCTGCAATATAGTTGTATCTCAAACTTGTGCTTTGTGTTCCTAGGTGACACCCCCAGACAAATTTGCATCAGCACTGACCATCTCTGCACTATGGCCCATCCATGAGGTAACAGGCCACTGAAGGGACTTAATTTGCCCTGCAGTTCTTCTCCAGGATGCCTCAGACAGCCTGGAGCCACTGATGCCCTATGATTCAACAGAGCATGTAAGGAGATGTAGTAAAGGCATGTGACCCTGGACTCCATTTCCGCTAATAAATTTCCATGTACCTATGTTGTGAACTATAAACTGCAGCTATGACATCACTGCATCATCCTCATTCCTGCTTCATTCCTCTGAATTGTAACTTTCTATGGAAGCTTTGAACAAAGGACTGAATGACCCTGAAGCTTTTGGGTGTGATCCAGAAAACAACTTTTGCAAGCCACCAGAATTATCATCTCTGCTATGAACCTGATTTACATCTCTATAGTCACTTGTAATGTATAGGACTCCTTTGACCATTTAACAACTCTCTCTTTTTTTTTTAAATAATAAAACCTTTAGACTAAAGGGATTAGCTTCAGTGTGATATCTGGGTAAGGTCTAAGTATATATAATTGGGGAAGTGGCCAATCCTTTGGGATAGGAAGAAGAACTTCATATGTGATGAATCTGGTTTTCAGTAACCTCCCATCAAAGCCCAGGTGTCTGGGTGGTGATATGGGCTGGTTGCCTAAGGGGACTGGGTTGTTAGCTTCTTGTTAACCAGTGTGGTGCTACAGAAGCTCATTTTGTTGCTGGTTTGGTGAAACTAATGTTAGAATAACCACCAGTTTGGGGGGTGTCTGTCCTATTTTTATCAGTCTGTCCTGAGTTTGGCATTCTCATCTGTATACCATACCAGCCATGCTCACACTGCTTTCTGATAGAAGATCAAATTAAAGAAAAGCTCTGAATGAACAGTAACATCAGAACGCAATCCATTTGTTTAATGAAGTTTAAAACGCTAAGTTTGGAGGCTGCATTTCATAATATGCAACATTCATATTGACGATACAGCAGGCACTATGGGAAATATGAACAGAAATCCCATGATATGAAAGCAAAGTGCTTTGCAATTACCTCTTGTGCTAGTCTAAAGGCACAGCCAAACTGTTCACCATCACTGTTGCGAGACCAGACTTTTATCCCAGTGTTAATAACCTGTCAGTCAAAGTAAAAAAGTATCAATAAAGTTTTTAAGGAAAACCAAGTTTAAGAGTTACATAACTCATCTTGAAACTGCTTAACTAGCAGTCACAGGGAAGAGTAACTCTGCCATACAGAGGTCTTCATTTCTGCTGGAGATTAAATTAAACTCAAAAGTCAGAATCAAAATTTAGACCAGCTTACATTATTAGTGCTGTTCAAGTTATAGTGCTTTGGAAGAAAAGGATGAATAAAAGTTCCCAACTCTGAAGATACAGTTATACATCTTGGGGCATCCTCTTATTAACCACTTCCTTGTTGAAAATTGATCACTTATTCCTATGGGGAGAAGAGGTGGTCTTGCAATTAAGGCACTGAAATGCTTCTAAGAAATGGGTTCAGTTCCCAGCTCTGTTTAGGACTTCCTGTGTGACCTTGGAAAAGTCACTTAAGGCCAAGATTAAAAACATATATACGTTGCAAGGCACCTCCTTTGTTTTGCCAGACTTAGCACTTCCCTCTCTGGCAATGGTGGGCCTGAGGTAAATAAGTCCCACTCTGGGCAGTGTTTGCCTCCCCCACTTCTGTGCTCCTTTAGCGGTGTTTCCAGGGTAGGCCCCATGGTTGGCCTAATGGGTGATCCTTCATCAAAAAAAAAGGGAACAGTCTCTTAAATCCCAAAACAAAAGGGAATACCTTTCCTTGCCTCCTCGCTGGGGCTCAGTGTCATCCTGTTGCTTCCCCTGAGGTGCAGTCCTTTCCCTAGCAGGCACTCAGGTTTGGCTGTTCCCCTATGGGAAGGAGCACAGCCTCTCAGCCTGGAAAAGCTTGTTTCCCAGCTGCCATTAGCCTGGCAGTAGCTTCTCTCTCTTCTCCCGCCCCCGCCTCCTTCTGCCTAGAGGTGGGGTTTTTAAAGGCCTCAGGCAGCCCTTAATTGAATTCAGGTGTCCCTAATTGACCTGAGGTAACCCCTTCTATATATATATATATATATATACACACATACATACACACACACACACACGTATGTGTTTTTAATCTTGGCTTTAAGTGACTTTTCCATATATGTATATGTGTGTGCGTGTATTTTTATTTTATTTATATATATTATATATAAAATTATAAATAATTTTCTATATAATAAAAATGCACACACACGTACACATTTAATGTTAAGATCCTAAATCTATTTTGGGCACCCATGCTTAGCAGTGTAACCCATTAAAAAAACAAAAAAAACTTGCCATGAATCTTTCGGTTCCCATCTGTCCAATGAGACTATTTCCCTATCTCACAGGTGTGTTGCAAGGATAAGCCTTTAATGTTTGTGAGATGCCCAGATACTTCTCTGATGAAGGCCATATACATTCCTTTATTTGGGAGGATATGGAATCTGAACACTTTCACACATGATCCAGAGGGCTGTAATGTATTTCCACTATAGGTCCGTCCGGAAAATAAGAACTCCACTTCACAAAAAAATTTGAGGTTTTAACATTTCTGCTCTGATGTGAACAAAATTTTTAATATTTTTAATGAAAAAAGCCACACTGCAGAATAGCCAAGAGGCAATGATCCAGGCACTCGCTCGGCATGTGGGAGACTCAGATTCAAGTCCCTGATGTGAATCAGATCCTAACAACTATTCTGAGAGTAGCCACTACATTTCCACAAAAAAGGGAAGTTATTTACTTGTTCAATAACTGGAGTTCTTCGAGATGTGTCATCTATGTGTGTTCCACGTCTGCTGAGCAAGCACTCCATGCACTGGAGATCATAACACTTTAGCCTGCAGTGTCTCCACTCCTTGCACAGCCTCAAGACCTTCACCACTTTGAGTATATAAAGCAGGGTGGAAAAACAAACTGACCCTCTGTTCCTTTACCACTACCCACTCCAACATATTAGACTCAGCAGAAGCTGGGAAAGGAGAATGTTTTGTGGAACACAAAGACATCACACCTCAAAGCACTCCAGTTACTGAACAATTAACTTCCTTTCTTCTTTGCATGCTTTTCTATGTGTGTTCCATGTCTGGTGACTGTCAAGCAGTATAATCTTAAAAGGTGGAGGGTACATTAAAATAGGAATTTTAATACAGCCCTGCCAAATTGAGAATGTGCACATGATACTTCCACAATAGAGTAATGTTTTGTGAAGGTACGTACATCACTCCTGGTAGAAGCCCTACAAATATCAACTATAGGAACACCTCTAAATGAGGCTGCAGAGGCTGCCTGTGCCCTGATCGAATGGGCCCTAACGTTCCCAGGGAGCTGTAAACTGGCCATCTTGTAACTCTATATAACCCAACACCCATCTAGAAATTCTTTGGGTTGAAACTGCCTGACCCTTAGTTGTTGTAGCCATATTGGTCGCACAGTATTCGAAACAGAAGGACCCTTATCAGCAACAGAAACAAACAGCCTAAGGGATATCCTAAATGATTCTGTAATATCCAACTGAAAGTATGGTTTTGGGAAAGAACAGTGATAAACGTATAGATTGTCATTTAAAATCAATCAAACTGCACCTTAGGAAAATTTAGGTTGTAGTCTGGGAATCAACTTGTCTTTGGGGAAAATTGTGTATGGCAGCCCTGCCATAAGTGCTTGCAACTTGCTCACCCACAGTGCTGATGTAATGGTCATAAGGAAAGTTGTCTTCATGGACAAATGCAGCAAGGTACTGGAGCTCAGCGGTTCAAAAGGATGACCCATGAGCCCTGTAAGAACAGCCTTAAGATCCCATGAAGGAGAAAGCTGCCACACAACTGAAAAATTCTAACAACTTCTTTCAAAAATATTTTCACTGAAAGATGAGAAGAAAACACAGGATAATCCTGAACTGAAGGATAAGCTAAAATAGCAGCCTAATGGACACGCAGATAACTAACTGAAAACTTCAAGTTTTTCAAAGATAAAAAGGTAATCAAGATTATCAACAGTCATCATGTCCATTGGAGAAAGATTGCTTTGTGTCAACCAAATAGAAAAACGTTTCCATTTTGCTGTGTAAATACTCATAGAAGTTTTCCTACTTTCAATCAATACCTTTTGAACATCAACAGAACAAGTTTTCTCCAAATCTGTCAGCCAGATTCTTTCCATGCAGAGAGCTCAAAGATGCCACAAGTTAGTGAAAAGTGGCCCTATTGTTCTGGCTGACTAAGTCAGCACACAGAGGAAGAGGAAGCAACTGTTTCCTAAGTTCTGCAAACCAGTGCTGTCTGTGCCACACTGGAGCTACCAGAATAACCAGGGCTCCATTTTGTTTGATTTTCCTCAACACAAGGAATTAAGGGAACAGGGGTAAGCATAAAGGAGACCCTGAGTCCATGGAATCAGAAACACATCCTCTAAAGAACTGAGGTTCTGTTCCCACTTTGAGCAGAAAGACATGCATTTCTTGTGGTTGGTGGGAATAAATCTATTTGAGGTATGCCCCATTGACCAAATACAGTCTTAACGACAGAGTCCTTTACAGTCCTTTTGCGGTTCATCAAAAAATTCCTGCTTAGACAGTCTACTAATAAATTGTGAAGAGATGCCAGATGAACAGCAGATTGTTAAGTTATGCCAAGTAATACATAAGTTCCATAAAAGGACTGCTTCCCTGGCTCTGCCCTACTTATTCACGTGAAACACTGTTGCAGTATTGTCAATCAAATTTCAGTATGTTGATGTAGAACATGAGAGAGAAAGAATCTGCATGCAAGCTGTATTGACCGGAGATCCAGAATGTTAATAGGATGTCAGGTAATGCAATGAGACCATTGATCCTGAATTGAGAGATCTCTAAAATAACTCTAAAAATGCATCTGTGACAATCAACTTGCAAGAAGTGATGGGGAGAAAGGAATGCCCTTGCAAACTTGTTGCTGATCCTTCCACCAACTGAGGGAAGCTTCACATACATACTCTGAGCCAATAAAGGGGTTTTAGCCACTCCTGAAGACTCAGCCTTACAAATGGACTTACCAGAGTGCATGAGACCATATGACCCAACAGGCAAAAAGGCATGTTCTGTCTGAGGGTTGTTCTGTAGCTGATTGATCAGTTCCAACATGTTGTTGAACCTGGTCTGAGATAGAAACACCTTTGCAACTGTGCAGTCTATTGGAAGATATTGGGCACAGAAGCCTTTCGCCCAATGCTGAACAGGGGACTTCCTTGACAGGCCCTAGAGTCAGAAGCAACTGAACCCCTTGCTAAAGTAGACTCTTCAGGGACCCCTCCCAGGAGAGGGACAAGGAAGGAGGTTGTGGCTACTGGATAGACTAACTTTTTTGAATTATTTCCAGCACCAAAAATGGGAAATATTCAAACTCAGCTGAAGGAACCCAATGCCATTTTTTCACCTTTCTACAAGTTGCAGGTAGTGATGCTGGTGTCTACCATTGTAACTGTGACAGTTCTAAAACAATCTTGTTTATGGGCAAAGCAAGCCCCTCAGATTAGGACATACATAAAATGTCCAATAATTTATATCCCTTATCTTAGACAGTCTGAATTGGCATTCCAAGTATCGTTGCCATTTACCAAAGTTTGATTTATAACCCTGGTAGAGCTGAAGGTGATGAATCAGCTTTATCTGGTAATGAAGGGGATGTGTATGTGAGGATAATATCAATAGCATTATGCTAAGTAACATCCTTACTAAAAAGCCAAGGGAGCTAAAAAGCAGAGACTCCAAACTGCTGACACAGCTGCTGATACTGAAACACAGACAGGCGAAGGCGACCTGTCTCTGGAAGCAGATGATGAAGAGTGTCCGGTGATGTGTTGATAGGACTACAGGGGCCAAGAAGCTCAAGAGCTTTGACCACATAGATGAAAAAAATGTGGCTGGGGGTTGGATATCAGGCAGAGGGAACTGGCTTAACTTACTTTAGTTTGCCTTTAATGCTAGTCTGCATCCCCACTTTATATGGCTCATATCATGGCAACCTTGATGAAGGTGAGGCATCCTCACAATCAGAAGAGGCTTAGGTAATAGTGACCCTCTGAGGCTCAGGCCATGGCAGGAACACTTTTAGTTGACAACTGTTCCAGACTGGGAAGATCCTATCTCCCTTCAGGGACTGAATTAGGCTACATTGATTTTTCTATCAGAGGAAGTTTTAGCTTGTTTTCTTTGAATTTAGCAGACCTTTTCATAAGCGACTTACAATCCTAACAAGTCCATTAGCCAGGCAGTAAAGACAATTAGAGCACTGTCATTAAGGGACACAGCAGCCTCACATGACAAACACAATTTAAAACCTGCGGAATTTTGAGCAGACATGAGGAAATTTCCCTACTGAGAAAAACAAAACAAAAAACCCCAAACAAACTAAAAACCTATCAGATCAATTACAATATACCCTAACTACCAATAACTAACTATTTACAGGTAAACGAATATGAGTGGACAAGATGGGACACTATCAACTGGTTCTGACTAACAGTCAAGGACAGTGAAAGGAAATGAGGGTTGGTTGGTTGCTCTGCCCTCTTTTATCCCCTCAAGTAGGGTTGCCAACTGTCTAATCAAAAACCCAAACACTCTTGCCCCGCCCCTTCCCAAGGCCCCGCCCTACTCACTTCATCCCTCCTCACTCTCCCCGACCCTCACTCACTTTCACTGGGCAGGGGGTTGGGGTGCAGGCTCTGGACTGGGGCCAAGGGGTTCAGAGTGTGGGAGGGGACTCCAGGCTGAGCCTGAGGCAGGGGGTTGGGGCGCAGGAGGGCATGAAAGCTCTGGGAGGGAGTTTGGGTGCTGGAGGGGGCTATGTGCTGGGATGCGGGCTCCAGGAGGGGGCTGGGGTGCGAAGGGAGTGAGGGGTGTGGGCTTCAGCCAGGTGGAGCAGCGGAGCTAAGACAGGCTTCCTGCCTGCCCTGGCCCCACGCCACTCCTTGAAGAGACCAGCATGTCCCTGTGGCAGCAGTGGGGGCGGGGGGGAGTGAAGGGGGTAGGAGGAGGAGGAGGAGGGGAAGGCCGGGGACTCTGCGTGCTGACCATGCCTACAGGCACCACCCCCGGAGCTCCCACTGGCTGCAGTTCCTGGCCAATGGGAGCTGTGGAGTTGGTGCTCAGGGTGGGGGCAGCGCACGGAGATCTTCTACCTCCCCCCCTAAGGGCCACAGGGACATGCTGGCTGCTTCCGGGAGTGGTGCAGGACCAGGGCATGCAGGAAGCCTGTCTGAGCCCAGCCGGACTTTCAGAGGCCTAAAATTTCCCCATTTGGCTTCAGTAGCCTCTGGGAGATAGAGCCCCATCCAGGAGACTCCCGGTGAAACTGGGAGGGTTGGCAACCCTAAACCTCAAGGGAGAAGGGGTTTAGGCTTTGCAGGAAGCAGGTGTGAACAACAAACACTGCTGATCAAAGTGTTCCAATCTTCGGCACATAGAGCACATGTGTACCTGACGTGGAACACATATAGACAAGCACTCACAATAGTAGTTTTAGCTTCAAAGAATCAATATTTTTCCAACAAAAAAAGTTTTGTTTGAGAAGTTCCCAACCAGCTCTACTCCACTGTTACAAATCCCAGGTCATAAGAATAAAATGTATCTATACAAATTCTATTGTACGGTCCTCTCCACTTATTTTATTTTCATTATGCAGGGTGGCACCATCTCCATTTTAAAGAATTCCCTTCCCCCATCTTGTAAAAGTAGTATTCCTTCCAGTCTTGGAGGAGACTGGGTACCAAAAATTCAGACAGTCACTTCCTTGACAATAAGGTAAGAGGAAACAAAACACACCCATTCAGACTAAGTGAAGGTCCCAGCAGCAGATAGCTTCTGTAGACAGACATTAGGTTCTGGAGGGACAGACAAACAAGTATCCACACACTGAATGCCTGTGGGCCCCATGCTAAAAATCTAAAAATAAGAGTCATACCTTCATTCTCTCACTGTTGTTCAGCAATACATTCCTTAGCTCCTTAGAAACCATGTATAGCTGCCTCTTCTTTCCTTCTTGAGTTCGAGTTAGTAAATTCATCTTGGGGAATGAAGGATCCAATGCATAAAACTTCCTGTGGTCATAATATTTATGTTTTGTTTGCCCAAGTTCAAGATTGAGTAAATGACAATTTATTGACTGACCTATTCCCCACAACACCCTCTCAAATCAGCCACTCTCAAATCAGCTTCAGAATACATGAGGTTAATCCAGGCGCTTCATAGAATCAAAGCATTTTAGAAAACTCACAGAGAAAAAATACATTTTAAAAATAAAGTTCAGTTGAAAATTTCCATGCTGAATGCCTTGCCTGCATTCCGAATATATTTCTAAATTTAACTCAATTTTCATTCCTACTTGGCTATTTCCATTTAAAAGGAAGAGTTATAGTTTTGAGTATGTTCACCTCATCTTAAAATTAAGGAAACTTGCTGTATGTATGAGCAATAATCCAGATTTCTCCCCTTACCCCCCAAGAACTACAACTAGATCTAGTCCCCGTGAAACTAATCTTGAATTACTTTGAAACCTTTATTACAGAATAAAAGGACAGAATTTCTCCTTACTGGATGGATGGAAACAATGGATCATCTTCAGAGAGGAACACAAACGGATCTTCTTTAAATCCAAACAGCTTCATTTTCTTAGATGGTGGTGGTCTAGAAGCAAATTCATGTAAATACTTAGTTAAACACTGCAGATTTACTCATTAGTCAGTGCTTGTTCTGCAAATAGTAACAAACGTACAAAACCAGGCATTGACATTTTCCCATACTTTACCTGGCATTCCATACTATTCTACAATTTTAACCACTGAAAACTCACAGATGGAGATGGCAGAAAGGAAATATATGGCAGCTGGAAGATGAGCAGAGGCTTATTGAGGAGCAATTGTGAAGCACGCTGAGAAGTTTTCTCAGACACAAATAGGAAGGCAGGTGTAAACAGGTAAAAGAGAAGAGGGTCAGGAACGCAACAGCTCAACTCTTGAAAGTAGTACTGCCCTCCTAAGTAGGGAAGGGAGAAATAATGGACTCTGGAGGAGCCAGAAGAGGCAACTGTTTCCATACTGCTATGATAGGAGATTGATGTAAGAAGCAGTTAGGGCAGATAGGAGACTGATGTAGTGTGAGTGAAAATCAAGCATTGAAGTGTGTTAGATGTGATGTAAACCTCTGCTTGCACAACTGGCACATTGAAATGAAGGGTTTAAAATACCCATAAAATGTTTTTGAAGGTATACACAGAATCTATGATTCCATAAAACACAGATACCTTAATATAGACAATACAGAGTTGGGTGCTCTCATTTTTTACCTATCTATAATCAGTCTCATCTCTTCGCTATTGAAACCCTTTTCTCCTCCTCACTCTTTTATGCTTTCTTCCATGGTGCCTTCTATGCCTGAAAAAGGTTATACAGAAATCTCACAACATGAGGGCTTTGCAGCAGAGGGCAGAGGATCAGGCGCCATCTTGCCTGCTGATATAGAACATAGAGGCCATGTTGTCTACGAGGACCCTGACCACCCTGCCCTCCAGGCGCGAGCGGAAGGCCACACACGCCAGCCGTACCGCCCTGAGCTCCTTGACATTTATCTGAAGCGTCAGATCCTGAGCCGACCACAGACCTTGGGTCTGAACGTTCCCCACGTGGACCCCCCAACCCAGGTCCAACGCATCGGACACCAGTTCCAACGACGGGGCCCTGTCCCTGAACAAGACCCCTTGGAGCATGTTGCTTGGGACGGAGCACCATCGAAGGGAGTCGATCACCGAGTGAGGTACAGTGAGGACTTTGTCCATCCTGTCCCTGGCCTAGGAGAACTCCGAGGCCAACCAGAGCTGGAGGGGCCTCATCCTGAGTCTGGCATGACGGACCACGTACGTGCACGCCGACACGTGCCCCAAGAGCTGGAGGTACATTCTGGCTGTTGTCACCGGGAACCTTGTGACTGTGTCGATTAGCCCCTTCAGGGTCTCAAACCTGTCCGGTGGGAGAGAGGCTCTGGCCGAAAAGGTGTCCAGGAGTGCCCAAATAAACTCTATGCATTGAACTGGGACTAACGTGGACTTAGTGTTGTTTACCAACATGCCCAAAGAAGTGCACGTGGACAGAAGCATCACATGATCCCTCACCTGCGACCCGGAGCTGCACTTGATCAGTCAATCGTCCAGATAGGGAAAGATCTGGAACCCCATCACCTGAGGTAGGCCGCTACTACTGACATACATTTTGTAAACACCCTGGAGGCAGTGGACAGGCCAAACAGGAGTACCGTAAATTGGTAGTGATTCTGCCCCTCCACAAAATGGAAGAAGTGTCTGTGCCCCTCGAATATATGAATGTGGAAGTATGCGTCCTGCAGGTCGAGGGCAGCGTACCAGTCCCTGGGATCCAGGAAGGGGATAATGGAGGCCAGGGACACCATGTGGAACTTGAGCTTCACCATGTATTGGTTCAAACCTCGCAGGTCCAGGATGGGCCTGAGTCCCCCTCTAGCCTGCGGGATAAGGAAATAGCAAGAGTAGAACACCTTGCCTTTGAACTCCCTGGGCACTACTTCTACTGCTCCTAGGCCCAGGAGCCGCCCCACCTCCTGCTCGAGCAGAGCTTCATGCGAGGGGTCTCCCAGGAGGGATGGGAGCAGGGGATGGTTGGGCAGGGAGGAAGTAAATTGGAAGGTGCAGCCTGGGGAGATGGTGTTGAGGACCCATCGGTCCAAGGTCAGCTGCAACCACTCCGGGAGGAAAGCACACAACCAATTGGAGAAGGGAAGCTTTATAGAGGGTGGATCCCTGATGAGAACCAGCAGGGTGCCCCCAAGCATCCTGTCAAAACCACCTTTTCCCCGCCTGCTTGCCCTTGGAGGGCCCAGGTTGGGGGGCAGGCTGAGACTGCCTCTGAGGGTGCCTCTTGTAGTCCCGCAACTTCTTATAGGCAGCCTCGTATTTCGGGTGAGTGGCCTGAGCGGGAATCTGCAGAGGCTTGAATTTAGATTTAGCCGGAGCCGGAACGTAGAGTCCCAGAGTCTGGAGGGTCGTGTGGGAGTCTTCCATGCCATGCAGCCTTGTATCCGTTTGTTCTGCAAACAGAGCTTTGCCGTCAAATAGGAGATCCTGCATGGAGGTCTGCGCCTTGCAGGACAGCCCAGAGAGCAGGAGCCACGATGCCCTTCTCATGGACACTGCGGGGGTCATGGATTGTGCGGCCGTGTCCGCCTCATCCAAAGCTGCCTGCAGGGTCGCCCTGGCAGCCACTGTACCCGCCTCCACCAGCGCTTTGAACTCCTTCCTGTCGCATTCCTGGAGGGAGTCCTCGAACTTGGGCAGAGAGCCCCACAGATTGAACTCATACTGGCCCAGGAGAGCCTGGTGGTTTGCCACTTGTAACTGAAAACTTGAGGATGAATAAATTTTTCTTCCAAAAGAGTCCAGCCTCTGTGAATCTTTATTTTTTGGGGTAGGGGTTGGCTGGCCCTGTGGTTGACCGACTCAACCACCAGGGAGTTGGGCGCTGGGTGGGTGTATAAGTACTCGTGTCCCTTGGTGGGTACAAAGTACTTGCGTTCTGCCCTCTTGGAGATGGGGGCCAATGAGGCCGGTGTTTGCCACAGGGCATTTGAAATTTTTGCCACCCCTTCATGGAGAGGCAAGGCTACCCTGCCCGGTGCCGAAGAGGGAGTCCGAGGACTCCGTCTCCTCTGCCTGGCGGTGAAGGCTTGATGCCACCCTTCTTAAGAGTTCTTGGTGAGCCCTAAAATCCTCCTGCAGGACGGAGGCGGGCGGGGCCATAATCGCCTCATCCAAGGAGGGCGAGGAGGCTGGTGCGGTACTCCGGGTGTCTGCCGGCACCAGAGGGTCCACCACCTGGTCAGTCTCCGGGCACGGTGCCGAGGATGTACATCCCATTGACTCTTTCCTTGGAGGTCTGGAGAGGGAGGCTGATGGTGCTTCTGAGGTTCCGGCCACTGAACGAGCCCCCGCTCGGTGCCACTGCATGTGGACTTTGCCCTGAACGGTTGCTGGGTGGTGAATGGCGTAGGGAACGTACCCTCGACAGAGACCGGTACCAAGCTGGGACCAACTGTGGAGATCCCAGCAGTGGCTTGCTCTGGAGTACGGTGGTGCTCCTCGTACTGGCATGGACATAACGTCCCGGACCGCCTGGAGGGTCTCTGGCGTGGAGGGCATCTGGACATCCAGGGAGGTCTGCTCCGAATGGGCTGGGCTACTCAGCTCGACTTGAGTCGGAGGCCTAGAGGCCGGTGGGGATCGAGGACTGCCCGACATGGGTCTAGCCTCTGTCCTTGGTCTACTTTGGTGCCACTGCGAAGAAGGCGTCTTTCTAGTCTTCTTGGCGTGCCCCATGGATGGAGAGCAGTGCCGACTGATCGATGGTGCCAGAAGGTCGCAGTGCACCGACACCGCGGTGCCAACTCAGAGTGGAGCGGCACGCCGGAGTTGGGGTCAGCGCCAACCCCATCAGCATAGCCCGGAGCCTAATGTCCCTTTCTCTCTTGGTCCAGGGCTTAAACAACTTGCAAATTTTGCAAAGATCGCTGATATGGGTTTCTCCCAAACAGCAGAGACAGTCCGAGAGTGGGTCACTCCTTGACAGATTGCCTACAAGTGTCGCACAACTCAAAACCCAGGGTGTGGGGCATGTCCCAGCCCGGGCGCTCTAACTAACTGAACTAACTAAACCGCTAACTAACTACAGGTACTAGCACTGAACGAACAAGCAGTTCTGCGGATGAGCTACAGCAAAGCTGGAGCAGAGTAGGTCCGACGCACCTTTACTGGCAGCAAGAAGGAACTGAGGATGGGGGGAGCGCGCAGCTCCCCTTATACCATGCATGGAGGCACCACTCCAGGGGTCGCTGGGGCCCTCCCCCCTATGGGTACTGCTAGGGGAAAAGCTTCCGGCACCAGTGCACGTGGTGAGCACACACACCTATTGTGGAATAGACATGAGCAATTACTCGAAGAACTCCATTCCTATCCCAGTGTACCACAGACCTACTCTCTTCATTAAAGTTCCTCTTTTAAACTCATTTCTTAAAAAGCTGACAAATACCAAGACATAACTGCAAAAAGCCACCATCATTCCACTATTAAAAAGGCATTCTAAGCCAGCACCCTTCCCTCTGGGCTGCCCAGTTGTTTAGACCAGTTCTTTGAGTATTCACACAGTAAGATAATCAAGACTGGAACTGCATCCTCCACTGAGTCTTGTACAGCAATGTGTTTGTAAGCTCTTTAAATGACTTTAGCACCAATCTAAGGACAGGGCAAGGAAAAGGGCAAAATTAAAGCAAATGATCATGTTATGGAAAGTGCAATGTGTATTCTATTAGGTCCACTTTTTAAAATTAGACATACAATTTAAGAACTGAACAGAACTGAAGTTCTCCACAGACCATGGAACTCTTCTGTTACACACTCAGGAAACAAGGACAGGACAGATGCTTAAATGTAGTCTCTTACCCACATACTCCATCTTTCTTGCTTTGCTCACTCTCTACATTCAGCAAGTGTTGAGTTTCCTTAGTCTCTTCATCCTCAGCAGCTGGTGGTTCTTCAACAATTTCTACAGAGCCATCTTCTGTAGCAGCTGCACTCACTGAAACATCTCCTGTTCTCTGTGATAACTTGCGCTGAAGCTGTTCCAGATTATGAAGAAAAAGTTAGATACAACTGTTATAACAAAATGCCTATATTATCCCTAAAATGAACATATGCTCATCTCTCACTAACATTTACATAAAAGTTAATTGTATATATCATGGATAAAGTAGCTTCCCAAAGGTCAAGTTACCATCCATTCAAAGTTACATGTAGTGTATTTGGTCTCTATACACCCCATTATAGCTGAGCGAGAACTCTGCTATAGTTAAGGTTAAGACCAGCTATCCATTTAGACCTCAACTTTTCTAAGTCCTCTAAAATCTACACAGTTGTTCAGATTGCCTTGATATCTGGCACGCATCTTGGAGGCGAGAGATACTAATAGTGGCTCAAATTCTGGGACATTTGTCAAGTTATTTGGGTGTGTGTCTGTTTTGAGAAATGTAATCTGAGTACATAACGCACTGAAACTTTTTCTGGAAATTTTCCCCTCCCTCCTCCCCCCAAGAATGCTTATGGGGAGAGGAGAGGCAACTAAGGGTACAAGAGTAGGTGGTAATAGGGGAAGAGGGGTTTGGGTCTCCATTAAAGGATGGGAAGAGGAATGGGGGGAGGGGACCTCTGGTAAAGTGGAGGGGGTAGAAATTAAGGAAAGTGGAAAGGGAGAAGACAGGAGTGGTTAGAAAATATCAGGAATAGCAGAAACTGGGAGGTAAGGATGTCAGTCCTCAATTCTCCCCATTGGTGTGCATACTGGGATATATGGAAGCCCCACTCCTCAGCAGGGGGCTGAGCCCCTCTACTTTCTCATGGTGTTGGGGGATCTGGGGAGTGGGAATGAAGGTAACAAATTTAAAGACATGAAATCCAGAAAATGAATAGTTAAGATACTCCCTGTGTGGGGTGTGGAGGCTGGTCAAGCTGTGGGGAAGTGGTACAGTTTGGAGGAGGGGCAGGCTGGGTGCGGGTGGAGCATGATGGCTGGAAAAGCCTGGCTGAAACAGGCGCAGAAGTCACAGCTGGAGACTGGTAGTAGGAGTGAGGGGCCAGCTCAGCATGCAGCTCAGACTATGTAGCCAAGGTCGTGTGTAGCCCTTGAAGCTGCTGCTGCTCAGCCTGTGATATGTGCATGCAGCAGCACAGGGCATGAGACAGCAAGGAGCAACTTTTTACATGTTAATGGTTTCTGTAGTGCCAACTAATAGCTTAATGGGATGGGATGGGAAGGGGTGCTGGACATTTTGATGGGGGAAGGGGTACGTGTTGAGGGGAATGGTGAGATGGAAGGCAGAATGAGAGAGGAAGACACACCTGTCTTCTCTCACACATTGAAAATTATAAAATAACAATATAATAAAACTGTCTTAGGTTTTGACCACAGATGAAATGTCTCTCACCAGCTCTGTCAGCAACTACACACTGCAAACATTTCAAAGTACGACCATTATCTCCATTCCATTGAAACAACATGTACAGAAGGGGGGACTGAACACTGAGGAATCACATAGCAGCGTAGTGGAGAAACCACTGGACTGAAATTATTTCTAGCTCTGCCACTGGCCTGCTGGGCAAGTCACTTCACCTCATTGGTCCAAGTGATTCCCATGAGGAATATTCTCCTCTAAAGAGACGCAATGTTTTAAGTTAAAAGGACACCAACTTGAAATCTTGTTTAAAAAAAAAGTTCTTTTTCAGTACACTATCTGCCTTTCTTTTTTACTGTGGTTTCACAATCCCATTTTCCTATTTGTAAAAGGGATTTACAGACTATGGGACCCTAAATACCTTAGGTCAGTGGTTCTCATGTACTGGTGACCCCTTTCACACAGCAAGCCTCTGAGTGTGACCCCCCTTATAAATTAAAAACACTTAAATATATTTAACACCATTATAAATGCTGGAGGCAAAGCAGGGTTTGGAGTGGAGGCTGACAGCTGGCAACCCCCCACGGAATAACCTTGCAACCCCCTGAGGGGTCCCGACCCCCAGTTTGAGAATCCCTGCCTTAAGTGCTTTTGAAAACCTTCTTCTAAATCAGGCGCAGGCAAACTTTTTGGCCTGAGGGTCACATCGGGTTTCCAAAATTGTATGGAGTGCCAGTTAAGGGAGGCTGTCTCCCCCCAAAACAGCCAAGTGTGGCACAGCCTCCAACCCCGATCTACCCCCCCAGCTGCTTCTTGCCCCTGATGGCCCCCCCAGGACTCCTACCCCATGCAACCCGCCCTGTTCCCTGATGGCCCCCCCGGGACTCCTGCCCCATCCACCACTCCCTGACCATCCCCAGAGTCCCTGCTCCTGACTGCCCCCTGCCACCCCACCCAACCCCTCCTCTCATTCCTGACTGCCCCCCGGGGACCCCTGCCCCCATTCAACCCCCCTGTTCCCCACCCTCTGACTGCCCCACGCCTATCCACACTCCCGCCCCCGACCACCCCTCCGAACTCCCCTGCTCTCTATCCAACCCCCCCGGCTCCCTGGAGCACCGGTGGCTGGCGGTGTTACAGCCCAGCTGCGCAGCTGGAGCCAGCCATGCCACCACGCAGCTCAGAGCACCATGTCAGGCCAGGCTTTGCAGCTGCGCTGTCCCAGGAGCCCACCGCCCAGAGCACTGCGCCAGCAGTGCAGTGAGCTGAGGCTGCGGCGGAGGAGGAACAGCAGGGGAGGGGCTGCGGACGAGCCTCCCGGGCCAGGAGCTCAGGGGCCGGGTAGCAGGGTCCCACGGGCCAGATGTGGCCCACAGGCTGTAGTTTGACCACCTCTAAATGTTTTCCTTTACCTTCTTGCTGTGTGAAAGGCCCACACAAACAAAAGAGAACTGACAAGCTAGCTGACTGACTACACAAAATAAACTGACAAAACAGAGAAAAATAATTTTAATTTCTTTTAGTTATTGCAGTCTTAGGTATTACTTCTAACAATAGTAGACAAAAGAAATTCAGACATAAACATTACAATAATCCTGTAAAGCAGAGTGTTTATCAGTATGAAAAGTATTTATAAATACTTGGAAAAGTCATTCTAGCATTGAATCAAGTTCTGGAGTTTTCATGGAATGTTTTTGCAAATAAGTTTCACACTGGAAGAGCCACCACATGAGTTTAATATACAACTAGAAAAAGTTAATATTTTATATAAATCCATACTTTACGTTTCCATAAAATAAAAAAATCAAACTTTTGCACTGTTTAAAAAATACTTCACGGATTTTTAAAGACAACTACTTTGGCGAACTGTGGTTTTCCCAATAATACTCTAAATAGTTTATGAAAGCTTCCAAAACACAATATATGCTGTCATCACTGCTCTTTAAAAAGGAACATTACCTTAGATTGGCGTTTATTCCATGGCATTGGAGATTTTTTTATTAATACAGCCACAAAGAAACCTCCAGTGTTCTGGTGATGTGGCAATATTCTAATGCTGGAGAGGGAAAAAAGAACTTCATGGTCAATACCAGCAATTGGGATTTTATGAAATACTTTATGAAATATTTTATGAAAGAAACATGCTCACATTTACTTTAGTGAAAATTATGTATCTGTTAAAATTAGGAAGATGAAATCATCAAGTTAGAAACAGAGTCTAAATGAAATATTCTAGCTTCCTATAGTGAATTGCATCGGTTGTAAAATAGCCTTAGTTTTATATTTGACTAAACTTTAGCATTGATAAAATGAGAATTTTAAATGTTTGATTTTTTTTTTTTTTTTTAAATTATTCACTGCGAAAGTCTTTCCAATTTGCACACAACTGGTTGTTTAACTGCACTACTATTTTAATCAAGAGATCTAACAATAATACCTAGCTGTTACATAGCACTTTTCATGCCAGTTACACACTTGTAGTAATTCTGCCAGACTGTAAATGAAGCCAGAATTTGTCCTTATGTTGTCATCAAGCAGTACAATCTTCCTTGAAATCAACCTATAATTACTTCTCACTGCCATATGTATTTTTAGGGTTCTAATCATAGTATCCAGTTACCAATGCTTATAATGAACCCCATCCTAGACACTAAAAAGTTTAGCGTTAGCTCACAATTCATTCCTAAAATTTAACTGCCAGTTACTGCAAAGTGTCTTCCCATCACCATAAAAGCTAAACCTCAAAATTCCATACCACTTTAAATCATTTTGGGAAAACGTACCAACGCTCCAGGTTCATTGCTTTTAGTTTTTCTTCATCTTTTATTGGGAACATGGTGGGCCGAATTTGGGTCTGCCTGTTAGAAGGCACGTCCTTCCAGGCTTCAAACCACTGTCCATCTTTTAGCATTACCTGCATGGGAAAATGGGACAATGTCATTTCACGTAACAATACAGTGACCAGGTGTCCGGTTTTGGACCGGAACACCCAGTCAAAAAGGGATCCTGGTGGCTCCAGTCAGCACCACTGACCGGGCCACTGACTGTTCGGTTGGTGGTGCCGCCACGCGGCATAGCGGGGCTGGCAGACTCCCTGCTTGCCTCCACGCCGTGCGGCGCCTGGGTTGGGAAGCAGCCAGCATGTCCAGCTCCTAGCCTTAGGTCCACGTGCTTCCCTGCCTGCAGCTCCTATTGGCTGGGTCATGGCAGGGGAGGAGCTAGCGCAAGCGCAACTCGTGAGCGCTCAGCATGCAGCTGTTGAGGGATCGCGTGGCATGCACCTCTCCCGCTGCTGCCTGGCCCTCTTCTCCTCGGACGCCTTGTGTGGCTGGGCTTGAGCTGCAGTGCGGGGCCTGTGGCGAACCGCAATGAGTCTCTCTGTCTGCCCATTGCCGGCACCCAGGAGTACGTGTATCCCTGTCTGAGTGCTGGGAATGCGGCTGCATCCCTCCCCATTCTAACCCCCCTGAACCCCTATTCCCCACCACTGCATCCCTCCCTGTCTCAACTCCCCTGCACCCCCATCACCCCGTCATTGCATTCCAACCTCCGCCTCCCTCACAGCATCCCTCCCCATCCCATCTTGTCCTCCCCCGCACACCTACCCATCCCAGCCCTGTATCCCATGCAGCGCTCTCCCACCCATCCTCTCCACCTCCCAGAGCTGCCACCTCCATGTCCTTCACCCCCCACAGCCCTGTATCCCATTCACATCCATACACTGCTCCACTCCCATTATGTCCCTATACACCCCTGTGCCCCCCACATCCTCATGCACCCGTAACCTTCTGCCTCCCCCTGCATCGCCATCCACCCCACATAACCCCAACACATCTCCTCTCTCCTTTACTGCCCCCTCTTACTCCTACCCTGCTCTCATGCTTAGCCTCTTTCCCTCCCCATCGTCTCTCCTCCACCCACACCCCACCCCCATCTTTTCCCCTCCAGCCCACCTTCCTCCCTTCCCGGTTGGGTGATTTAGGCAGCCCCTGGAAAAGTGTACGGAAAAGTGTCTCTGTGTAGGCAAGTGTGTGTCTTATTAATACACACGCACTGTATGTGTGTAAGAGACTGTGAGTCTTTGTATAGGGGGCTGTGTGTATTGCCACATGTGTATATACCTGTGTGAATAAAATTTGCAGCCTAACTCTGACTTTTATTCCTTTTGCTGGCTTGTGCAAAAAAAATTGATGACATAAAATGTGTATTCATTTCATACCAAGTTTTTAAAAGAGAAGGGAACTCTTAAAAAAAAAAAAAAAGAAGTATTATTTCTTAAAAAAAGTTAATCACAGAATCATAGAATATCAGAGTTGGAAGGGACCTCAGGAGGTCATCTAGTCCAACCCCCTAATCAAAGCAGGACCAATCCCTGTTGTTGACTAGTTGCTGTTGACTAGTAATTGCAGAAGAGCCAATGTATCATATGTTTCTCCCCACCTTTGTCTAGTTACTTTATGAACTCTTTGTTGCAGATTCTCTCTTTTTATGTGTATGTCCAGCACCTACCACCCTGGAGCCCTGATCTTAGTTGGGGTCTCTAGGCACTAAACAATTGTAATATTAAATAATGTGGAAGTATATGCGTTAGTGCATGCTAGATGTGTACACATGAACACAAGTGTGTATCTGCATGTAGATGTGGGTATCAGTTTCTACAGATTTATTTATATAGGTATCTGGACAGGTGTGCATTTCTGTGGTTGTGCTCTATGGATTTGTATTTGGGCTTCAGGAGTGGGTCTTTAATGGACCCATTGTAGCTGTGATAATGTGTGGTCCTAATTCCATACATAAAATTAAAATAACTTTAGTGAACAAAAAACAGAGCTAGTTACAAAAAATGGAAAGAGGGGAGGGAAAGAATCATGAAAACCTTTGTGAAATTTCATTTTTTTAAAAAATTACCCTTTATGACTATTTGGCTGCCAGCTCTAGCGTCATGTAACAAATAAAACCTGAATACATGGGTCAAAACAATAAATATGCCTGTTTGGCCTTGCAGTGAAAATGAGCAAGAGAGGGTGGGGAAGATCAAGTGACAGAGGGAGGGGGGAATGGAGTGAGCAGAGGCGGGGCAGTGGTGTTCGGTTTTCTGGAATTAGAAAGTTGGCAACCCTGTATAACAACTAAAATCTGCTGTATCAAGATTACTAGTGCCAGTTGTCCATTTAGGAATAAAATTTGAGGTTAATTTACTTGTTAACAAATACAGATAGAACATAAAGAAATAATGCAGGTTGAAAAACTAACCACACCAAAAAAGGCGTGAAATTCAAAATTCCTGTAGGAACCTTAACTTGGCAATATTAGTCTGAGTATATTTGTATGGGATACATTTACCAAGAAAAAACAATAATTACAAATGGGCAAGGATATCAAGTCAACATTTCTGTAAGAATGGTAACATTTTCCTGACTTGTACGATTAATTTAATCTTTCTTATCACATTAATATATGTTTAAGAAGGGTGACCAGACAACAAGTGTGAAAAATCAGGACAGGGGGTGGGGGGCAATAGGAGCCTATATAAAAAAAAAAGAACCAAGAATCAGGACTGTCCCTATAAAATCGGGACATCAGGTCATCCTATTTAAGACAAAAAAGGAGTAGCTCTATTCTGCTGAATTAACTGCATACTCTCACATTTGGATAATATCAAAACTACATAGTTGTGGAACTCCAATGAAACAATAGCATGAAACCACAACTGCTCACACAATATTTACAGTTTTATGTTACTCTGTCATCACATACAATTCGATAATGAAGGGATTTTGTACTAAATTTCAATCACTAATATTTTACGAATTGTCAAGACTAGCACATGAAGTTTCAACTTCTAAAATTCAGCCATTTTTTAAATTAGCCTTGTTCAAAACCTGCTTTTCTTGAAGATGTACTTTATACAAATTACTGGACTCAATGCTGGGGTAATTTGGTGAAATTCTATGGTAAGTGTTATACAGGTAGTCAGACTGGATTGATCTATTGGTCCATTCTAGCCTTAAAATCTATGAAAACATACATCACAACAGTTTCTCATTCTCTGGTACACATCCCATGGACATTACCAGGTCTCCTTCAGCAGGATGTTCTGACATATAGTCAGAAAGGAAACAGCCATGGAAATACCAAGGAAAGCCTACACACCTCAGCAGAAAAAGCATAAGGTGACCTCTGCTGAACCTCACAATTTTGACCTGAGAGAGTTCCATCCATATTGGTGTGTTGGAATTGTAATGGACATCTTTGAATAAGATATGTTTTCCTCCCCCTACATAATGATCAGCTAACTTAAAAGCTGCCATAAAGATTGTAGTTTTAAAGGAAGCTAGTTACACCTTTGGACAGACCTGAGCATTAAAAGTTTCAGTGGTAAAGATTTATTTGAGAAAATTATGTGCAGTGAAAACCAGGAATTTAAAATGAGTCTTGCACTTAATCTTTACTGCTGTTTTCACCATCCACAAATGCACTAAAATAAGGCTTAACGTACATTCTCAAGTAGATGACATAGGTTCAGGACAAGTAAATCTGCCAGTATTTCTCTACATAGTATTTATGCATTATTTTGAATATACATCTTAATGTTATGGAGAAGATTTCTATCCCGAGATCAACTTTTAGCATAAACATTCACAGGAATGCAGTACATCAGTTAACATTCTTTCTGGATATTTTGTGTCTGACTGAAGCAGTGTGTGTGTAAACCCTATCTTTTTGCTTATTTAAAAAGTAAAGTATGAATCCCAGTCAAGGGAAAGCAAAATCTTTTCACTTTGTGCTTTGCTATTTGCGTACAACTATGGATGCTACTTGAACCCCTTTCCATTTATGGTCAAGCTGGAGATGCAGCCTAAAACAACTGGAATCACGCTCCCCAACCACCATTCTATCTGTAAATACATTTAATCTGCCAGGATCCTCTGAAGCAAGATTTGTTTTATAAGTTTGGCATCCTAAGTTACCTCTGTTTTCCTTTCTTTTAGCTTCACCTCTACTTGCAGGCAGGTCTATTTTGCTAATGACTCTGCAGACAGATTCTATTTCATGGTGAAGCTTCGAAAAGTGTGTACTTAAACTGTACAGGCAAAACACAAGATTCCAAATTGCAAATGCCATTACCCATTTTGCATTTACAACATGGGTACACATTTTAAGGTTCAGCCTTCAGTGTCAGAAGGGGTAGGAAACTTAAAGCAACCTTCTAAGGTTGGTTTCTGCTGAAAGAATACAGGCAATCCTCGGACTTATGATACAATTGGTTCCTGAAGATTGCGTCGTAAGTCGAAACATCGAAACCGCAATCCACTCCATTGCAGGACTGAGCGTCGTAAATTTGAAGTCGAATCAGGGTGTCAATTCAGAAACATCATAAGTCGAAAATCGAGGACTCCCTGTATTTCAATAAGTCTGAAGGACCTGTCCACTTCTTGACCCTTTTTCCCAAGCATCCAGCTCAGCTACAGAACCTCAGGGATGGATAACTGGCTGGATAAAAAGGGATGGGAAAGAAGCCAGGTGGCTTCCTCTTTTGACAGATTATAACTTTTCATGCCTAAAGGTAAGAGACAATTTAAAGTGGATCTGACAGCATTATCAACAAAATGGAAGACAGAATTGCCTGAAATGGTGAAGTAAATTAAGAAACATGACAGCGATTTTTTTTCCCCCGGGAGACTGTATTAGTGGAGCCTCAAAAATGTGTAGAGTATACTCTAGCTGGGGAGGATTAAAAACCTTGGTGTCATATTTATTGATATCATTTAACTTCTTCCAGTTTTATTAGCTTAGGCTAATACCTCAATTTTAGAGCTCTTTGAGTTACCCAAAGCTGTAAGGTCTGAGGCCTTTTTCTGCAGTAAAAGCAGCAGCAAGAGTGAGAAACAGCAGATATGAGCTAAGACTCAGAGTCACATTCTCCCTTTCCATCTAAATTGCATCAAAACAATGTAATACCGGGCTGTTAGGCAGGCACTCCTGTCCTAATAGTACTCACCATCTCCAGATAAAGAAACAGAGTATAAGATGTTCAAAGAAAACTTTGTTTGATATTCTGTTTGGCAAGGAACCACTTATCAACAGCTGTGATTGTGAAATCTATACTTCTCTATTGTTTGTCCTTTATGGTCCCTACTTCTCTACTGTTTATCTGTATGGTCTCTGTCTGATTCTTTAACTGTTTCTGTCTGTTGAATAACTAAATTCAATAGTTTTAAATGAACTAAGGTGGTGGGGTCTAATTGGTTCAAGAATTATTTTGTAATGTGCTAGGATTGGTTAAAGAATTGTTTCATTATGGGCTAGGATTGGTGAAAAACACTGTTTTGTAGTACTTCAGTTTAAAATTATTGGTTAAGGTATAGCTAGGTAGTTTTAACTATATACAGTGGGGTCCAAAGGGAAGTTCTTTGGAACCTAACTCCAGGACACAGCCCAAGTTCAGAGCTGTCAGACCTTAACAATCTGCTGACCATACCATGCAGAAACTAGAGCCCCTTAGAGCCCCGGACGATCTAATCTTGACTGGCAATCAAGAAAAGTTCATCTGCTTTATTGGGTGTGGTGAGCACTGTATGCTTAGTGTGTGTATTCTGTTTTGGTAATTGTTAACAAATAGAGATTAAAGATATTACTGTGTAAGACTCTTTCCCTGCTAAAAGGCCCTGCAGAGCCCTGAGTCCACTGGGGATGGGTGTTAGCCCTGAGTCCAAGGAGGAGTAGAGCCTGGAGCCCACCTTTATACCTGGAGGGCTAAAGTTCGGTCCCTTACTTCCTAAGTACCCAAAAAGAGAGGGTGGGGGCTGAGAGCCCTAAATTGTGCAGATAACAAAGCATGCATCAAGACTGGGACTATGGTATATATCTTTACAGAAATATCTTCTGAGTACCTTCCATTGTGTAATCCCTCGCATCCACTTCAAGCCTGGCAACTCAGAAAAGACATCAGCAAGTTCTAAGGCACCTAGAAAGCCAAATACGCAAAAGCAAATAAGTATTTTTGAAAATATAAACTTCAGGGAAATTGTTTAGAGGTGTACTTCTATGTAACCTTTCAAAACATGATTTTCTATAAAATTATACACCATGTTGGGTAAGATAGAGAGATTTATTTTGAAATACATTTTGTACTTCAAGGTAACAAAGAAGATACAAAATTACACATCATTATGAACAGATTTTTAAAAATCCAATAAGAATTTTAAAGAAGTTTGACAACAGATAAAAGTAAAAGATAAAAAGACAATGCTACACAACACTGGCTGTCGAAAATGACTTTATAATTCGATAAAATGCCCATTTCCAACCCTGATAGGTTATGAGGCATCAGACTTTCAATCTAACAGTCCCTCAACAAAACACTATTTCTAGTATTTAACTCATTACTTGGTAAAATGCTTCAAGATGCTCTGAACATGAACAAAATTACATTTTCTATGATTCTTTTAAGTGTACTTGAATCATCACCCATTTAAAAAAAAAAGCCACACACTACTGTTTTTTTTTTTATTATTATTAAATTTCTGTAACTCAGGATTGCTATAAATGAAAGAACAGAGAAAGGTCTTTTTCTTTACTGATTTTCAGTTTACTTGCTTTATGCATTTTATAGTATTTTGTCAGTTCACTCCCCTTTGTCAACCAAGCGGTCATGTCTTTTATTTGCACAGGTATTCCACCCAATAATAAAAAGGTGAAAATCTTAAAATAGAAAAACATAATTGTAAACCCACCAAATTGGCATGGGATGTCATTTTTCAAAGCTGTCTCAATTGGAAGTTAGTCACAAATATTAGAAGGACTCCATGTACAATAAAACTCCTTGATTTGAGCTTCAGTAAAGACAGACATTCAAAACCATTGGAAATAATTTGTAAGTGTGCAGTTTGCTGATTCAGTCAGAAAAGAAATGTTTGCTTAGGGTGGGTCTAGTGTGGATAATAATATAGTTTATAAAAAGCTTCATGTGAAAGTCTAGAAATACCTTACAGATGGCATGAAACTGATGTGGGATAAAAACCAAGGATGTTAAGTGATTTAGTCAAGGACACAAAGGATGTCAGCAGACTCAAGAACAGAACCCAGGCCTCATAACTCTCAGTCCCCAGGCAGAAGGCACTAGAACAAAGTTGCCCATGAGCTAGTGTCATTCCCTGATATTTGGTAACATTCCTCAAACAGGCCTAGGCTACTTACTACCAAATACTGCTGCATCTGATCCTCCCCCCATAAAATGGCACATTCTTACTTAATAGTTGTGCTCCATATGTGCTTGCTACAGTGACAAAAATAAAGGTTTAACTACTTTTTACTCCTGTTGATGCTACCAAGGCAACACAGCTGAGTCTAAATAAGTCTTTGGTATATCATTTACAGAACTGTATAAGATCCAACAGTTACAGCTATAAAATCTACCAGTGCTGATCAGTGGCGTAGCCAGGTGGAAAACACAGGGGGAGTGGAGATTAAAAAAAAGGCGCCACCCGCTAGTACTCACCCGGCGGCGCTCCAGGTCTTCAGCAGCCCTTCGGCGTCGGGTCCTTCATTCGCTCCAGTCTTTGGCGCTGAAGGACCCCCCTGCCACCACAATACCGCCGAAGACCAAAGCGAGTGAAGGACCCGACGCCGAAGTGCTGCTGAAAACCCAGAGAGCCGCCGGGTGAGTAAAAATTTAAAAGGCGCCAAAGAATTAAAACGGCGCCACTTCTGCTCGGTGGGGGAGCGGGGCGCCCCCAGCTACGCTATTGGTGCTGATAGGATGTTGCAGGAGACCTTATTTGGTCTAGAGAACTTTTATTACAACTGTTGATGTAAGAGGAGAAAATTAGGCAGCTTCCCTCCCATTCACACACTGGGAGTTTCTCATCTATACTGCACTCATCCCTGGCATTCTAATCTGCATATCTCCCATTACTGTGAATCAGTAAGATTTTAATGTATTGTTCAGTAAATATTCAGCCAAGATATCTCATTTTCTCACCTTCACTTTTTTCCAGCAGGGATGCAATCACAGCTTCATTTTCAACAGGATTCAAAGAACATGTAGAATAGACCATCCTACCTCCTTCCGCCAGTTGTTCTACACCACGGGTTGCAATCCTTAACTGCAATCTAAAAGAAAAGCGTTTGTCTAAACGATTCAGGGACCAGCAAGACTCCCATTATCCCTTGTACAAAGCACCCTGTTACAGGTGACGCTTACTTGAAACCTCAGGGAAAACTTCATTACAGACATTCTAGATATATTAAATTAGGCATTAAAACAGGACACACAACATTTAAACACAGAGCTTAATTTCCTCACGCCTCTATTGAATGTGTCCATTACCATAGTATCTGAATGCAGGCAACCTATCTTGGCCACTATCCCTCTCTGGACCAGGAATTCTAGCATTAAAATCAACAGAATGAGAAGTACGGCCAGCACAACAGTTAGTGTTGTACCAGAAAGACACATACCACGCAATACAATATCCTGGATGGGGATGTGCATCCACAATACAACCCTGCCCCTAAAATAAACCCCGTAAACTAATTTATTTCAACTACTAAAATACTACTGTTTCAAATACACTTTCTTAGGTATACAAAACACTGTTAAATTTTAAAGAACTTAGTCAATTAAGCTATTTCCCAAAAACCTTACAAAAAAATTTCTATGGATTGCAATAATTTGTAGTGTTGAAAAGCAGCATATATAAACCTGTACAACAGAAAGTTAGTACAATATTTACATATCAAACCATATCAAAATTGAGAGGTTAGTAAAATTAAATAATTTTAGGTTTTAAAATAAGATTTTAGAAATTTCATTTTTCTTTAAAAAAAATCAATTTACAAAAATATGCTTAATTCCAGAATTCACATAAACCCTCTACCACCAAACTACAGTGTTAAATTAACAGCCATGTTTGATGCATTACAATAGCCAAGAACCCAAGCTGTTTATTTGTAAAACAAGGTCAGGACCAATCTTTTATTCATATTTATCAGAGATAACAATACAAGGATTTCAACAATATTCATATTTTATTTTACATTAGACTTTTGGTATACAAAGTGGACACTGCCATTTTAGGCTTGCACGGTCTTCCCTGCAGCTCCTGCCATTCGCCTCCTATCCAACTAGTTGGCTCACTGCCATTACTGTGCCCCCCACTGCTAACAACTCACTTCCAATGGATTCCCTGCCTTTGCATTATTTGTGAGGCCCTACCAATTCATTTTAGTCAATTTCAGTCATAAGAGTTTTAAAAGTCAATTTCAGTTTCAGATGTTTACATCTGAAATTTCATGGCGTTGTAAATGTGGCGGTCATGACCCAAAAGGGGAGTGTAGGGTGTTGCAAAACTATTGCATGTGTGTGGATGGGGGTGGGGAGTCGCAGGATTGCCACCCTTACTTCTGTGTTGCTGCTGGCAGGAATGTTGCCTTCAGAGCCCAGCATAACCATGGAGTTTCCTGCAGCGGGGCGAAGTTCCTGGGGATTTGATCCAGCCCCAGAGTGGCCCCTGCAGTGGAAGAGGAAGTCCCATCCCTGCCTAGCCCCACCAGGACTAGCAGCTGGAGTCCAGTGCACAGTAGGAATCCCCCACTGGGGCACCCCCAGCCCTGCCCCTCCCCTATAATAGATATCACAGGGGAGATCAGATTTCACAGTTCACTATGTGTTTTTCATGGCTGTGAATTTGGAAGGGCTCCAGTTATTTTGGTATTCATAAAAACCAAAAACAATAGGGATGCTACCCTATCTT